>NC_142202.1:39915090-40536340 GCF_049639895.1 Pseudopodoces humilis | reverse complement strand
TAATGCAATGCAATCCATCACAATTGGAAATAAACTACACTGGGTATGTACACCATGGAGCCATCTAAGATTACAGGATGATTCACAGAGAAAGGAACTTCAGGAGTTTCCAATCCAACCTCCTGGTGAAAGGAAGGTCATCTCTGAGGTCTTATCAGGCTCTTTTGCAGCTTTATCCAGCCTGCTGTTGGAAATCTCCCTGGACAGAAACTGCACAACCTCCCTGTGCAACCCGTTCCACTTCTTGACTGTTCACTGGCATCTGAGAAGTCTTCTTTTGCAGAGCACTTTTGTAGTTAGTGAATTGCATAATGATTTCACTTTTCATACAGATAAAATGAACTCTATGCCTGAAATAATAATTCTTTTAACATAGAAGTTCATTCTTCAAGAAAGATTATATTACCAAAAAACAATGAAAGAACAGAAAACTCAAGAGAAACACAGACATTTAAGGCAAAAACTCAGAAGTGGCTTTGAAAAAAAAGAATAAGATTCAGTATTCCCTACCCTCCCTACATCCTCAAACCACTGAGATTTCCATAGGTTCTACATGTTACTTTTGAAAGCAGTTCAGTCCTGAAGCTCCAGACAATCATCTGAGTGGAACACAGGAAGTGATTCACTACCATCAATAAGTATTTGTTGCTATCGTATAGTTGCTATAGGGTATGTGGGGCACAGGAAGGCAGGAGTGGTGAAAATAATAATAATAATCAAAAGCTAACGACAGCAAACAGCTTGATTTTGAGAACACCACAAAGCAACAGAACATCAGAAGAAAACAAACTCAAAGCAGGAAGGAAAGGAAAGTGGGGTTGACCAAGACAAAAGAGAGATCAAGACAGGAATTATCAGAGGTCTGGAACACCTCTCCTATGACAACAGCTGAGACTTGGGGCTGTTCAGCCTGGAGAACTGAAGACTTTAGGGAAGCATTTTTATAGCAGCCTTACAGCACCTAAAGGGGGCTACCAGAAATGTCAAGAGGGACTTTTTATAAGGGCATGTATTGGACAGGACTAAGCAGAATGATTTTAAACTGAAAAAGAGTAGACTGATGTTAATTATTAAGAAATTCTTTACTGTGAGGTTGCCCAGCAAGGTGGTAGATGCCCCATTCCTCGAAGAGTTAAAGGCCAGCAAATACATCTTTTCCCCAAAGCCAAATCTTTCAGGCTTTCTTCTGAATCACAAAGAGAAAACATAATTCTCTGTGTAAGGATATGGGTGTCCATTTCAGTCCATTCTCTTTGGACCGATCCATACTAATAAACTTAGATGGATTCATTTGCAACATGGTCAGAAATGGTAGTTCCAGTATCCATTCATTTTTAAGCTGTGATCAAGAACTACTGAATTTAGACATGCCATTACTCCCTGTCCCACATACCATCCCCTGCTTCATCATCGCTATGGCTTACAAAAATAAGCATTGAAAATCTTCATGCTTGTTTCAAGAAGAAAGTCATCCCAAGGAGTAGATTTTGACAATGATCAAACCCAGATCAGACCCATATTTATCAAAGTAATGCAATACTTTTTTTTGCTTACGCAAAAATTGTTCACTATTTAAATTCCAATCCTCTGGAATATACTCCAGCTTTATGAAAAAAATGCTTGAAATGCTTTCCATTTTGAAAATACAATCTAATTCTTTCAATTTATTGAAGTAAATTTTATACTGCAATTTTATACTTGCAACTGAAGTTTTCTGTAATATGCCTTACACATACAGAAAATATACCTTTTTAATTTTTAGAGATTATTATTATATACTTTTTTTTATTTTAAAAAATATTTTTTAAAATAGAATAAGTGAGAAGTATTCCCCAAGTTAGGAAAGTAACTTTGTTCAGTGGAATAAACTCATAAAAATGCTCATTTCACCTTCAAATAGCACATTTGGTCACGAAAGAGCTATGTGTAAGAAGTGCTACCAGCTCTATTTTACAGATTTCTTCTCAAAGACAACAATTTATCATGCAGCACTGGTTAACAAAACAGGTCTTTACACCTCCGTTAATTAGCAGTTGCCAGAAAAAAAAGTGTACTGTGCATGAACTCTTACTTTCACCAAGTCCTGCACTTCTGCCCCGTAGCTAGTTTTGCCAGTGACATGGTTTGTATGTTTAGTTCACTTCACTTAAATTCCCACCTTTCATTTGTCATCTCTACATTGCAAGAAACTATCAGAAAATTAAATGGTTGCTTACTTTCAGGCATTTTCTTGCTCTAAAACACAATTCTATCAAATACCCTTAATTTTATCCTTATCAAGGGACTGTCATTTGAGTGGCACACAGAGCAAGGAAAAGTTAAAATACAAACGTTAACAGAGATGATTAACCATGAGCAGGACTATTTCGAGTTTAAACAGGCTCAGATTACAAAAGTATTCAGTAACTTCATTTGGCTTAGTCAGATATTAAAACATAGTTAATGAAGGCATAAATGATACTACTGTACAAGATTTCAAGTATACTCTGACTCACAGTGAAACAATTTAGGCTTTAACTAACTGCTGATATTAGCCAAACAGTCTCTGTAGCAAATCAGAATTAACACAGTGAAAAGTAACACCAAAGAGGTCTATACTCTCATTATTGAGAGAGGATGACACAAGAATAAGAGAAGATGACCCAAAACAAAAATTCTGTCAGGAAGCAAAGATAGCAGTATGCGGAAGTGGAAAGTAATTTAAAAATCTAAGGAGTCTCTGGCTTCTTTTCCTTTTAAATAACAACCAATAATATCTCCCAGTATAGTATGTATGCTGACTACAGGATGTATGTTTTTCTACTACTGAGGACAGAAAACTTTTCCAGACTTATTCCTACAAATATATTTTATTTGTATAGAAATGAAAACAAATTAAACAAAAACCCAAACAAAAACACATGCACATTTTATAAACTCTTATAACACCATATCATTTGTTCTGTGCATTTTTTATTACTCTCCACGGTGAGACACAAACTTTCCTTATGATTAGGTACTTAGAGTAACACATTCGAAAAGATTTCATTTTTTAAATTATTATTGCAAAGCATTTGGGGATTTTGTATCACTTCAAAAATCTTAATAAAACATCATAGCTTATGAGATGTTAGAACACCAGATAATTACACATGTGGATACAGGAAACTATTGGGGAAAAAGCTAGGGCTATTCAGCCTGGATTCTTCAGCCTGGAAGAGAAGGTTGTGTGGAAATCTCAAGTAGTCTTCCAGTGCCTAAAGGGGACCTACAGGGAAGCTGGAGAGCCTGTCAGGAACTTCAGCGATGGGACAAGGAATAATGGGTACAAACTGGAAGAGGGGAAAGATTTAATATCAGGAAGTTCTTTATTGAGAGGGTGGTGAGACACTGAAACAGGTTTCCAAAGGAGGTTGTGGATGCCCTGACCCTGGCAGCGTTCAAGGAAGACGGGATAAGCTCTTGAGCAACCTGGTCTAGTTGGAGGTGTCCCTGCCCATGGTAGATGGGGTTGTAACCAGGCAATCCTTAAGGTCCATTCCAACTCCTTAGCAGCTTGATTCATCAAATTTAGAACTTAAGTTACATGTTTACTGAAATGAGGCAGTCTCATGTAAATTTGATACAGAAGTGTTTCTGAAACAAATAAACAAAACCCAAAATATGAAAATTATTCCAGTTTTCTATGAAGATATGTAACCTACTGTATGCAGCTCCCCAACAGAGAAAAGGAGAATTCTTTGCTAACCCATACAACTCACTTAAGATTTAAACCAGAGATGATGTGGTAGTGCTGGTAGATGACACTATAAGTGTGATTAACTCCCTTCCCCCTATGTTTTAAAAGGTGAAATCTCAAATTAGGATAACCTAGAGAACTGCATACACTTATAAAAATTTGGCTTCTCTTTCTGACTCTGTAGTAACTAAATTTAGAACAGTTTTCAACACATTACTTCATTTATCTGCCTCACTTTCCCCATCCCACTGTCCTGGAAACATTATAACAAAGAGAGAATGTTAGAAGCCTTTTATACAAACCAAGGTAGTTTAAGGAGATGATACAGCTACTCACAAGTATAAGCTAAGCGTTATCTAAATACCTATCGTCTTAGAATCACAGAATGGATTGAGTTGCAAGAGACCTTAAAGATCATCTAGTCCCAACCCTCAATTTTGCTAATAGCAACAACTTGGAGAAGCACTCTGTGGGGAAAAAAAAAAAAAATCAATTCAAGTAATATAACTCAGTTCCAAACATACTTGAATGACCATTGCCCATACTTCAAGAACTATACTCAAAATTGCTCATTCCATGAACAAAATGTATCATAAATATTCTACCTACAGAACTGTTTCAGATAGATAGTCAACGTAAGGAAAAGTCATATGGAAAACAGGAAAGCTCAGTAATTAAAGAAAAAGTCTCTTTGCATATAGCAAGTAAGCAGCTTTTCCCAAAAACAAATGCAGTAAGCTTTAGCAAAACCTAAACTTGCTGAAGTTATTTTTTTTCCTTTATTTTACCTAGATTTCATGTATGTAAATATAGAAAGAAATTTCTGAAATAAACTAAGCACCAATTTTAAAATGTTGTCAATGCTTAATGATGTTTAAGTCAGATGGACATTATGGGTGGCAAATAAGGCAGAGAAAGAGCTAGCCAAAGCTCCTGAAAGCCATAGTAAAAAGCAGCATACAAATTTAACTGCTACCATGTACTTGTGATTGCTGTAAAAGTCAGTATCATCAACACCACAGAGCTGGAAGAGAATCAAAGATGGCCAGTTCCGTGTGGCAGAAGACAGAACCCCATGAGAGCAATCAGACAGCAGTGATGGCAGGAAGAGGGTCAACGCTACCACTTCCTTTCTGTGCTTGAAAAGTGTTGAGAAGTGGGTGAAGAAGTGGCTGAAGAACACAGTGCATGTGTACCTGTGAAAGCGTTCATCCTCTTTTACAGTTGCTGAGGTGGAAATAGCTTCAGATTACTCACACATCCATCAGTCATGACAAAGAACACTGCTATTCAACATTTCACTTCATAAATTAAGGATATAAAGGTATCTATCAGAAATATGTTGGTATTTCACCCTGCTTGCAGGCTTCTACTACTACCAATAACATCATGATATTGCCATAGGAGAATACAGCTGACATTAGGAAAAAAGCATGTCTATCAAGATTCAGTGAAATTGTCCTGACCTTTTTGCAACATAAAAAACCACCCTGTTTATCCTCAGGATTTGGATATATTAAGCTCCACATGCTCTGAGTACCATCCTTATTACCTCCGAGGTGGTTCGGAAGGTTTTTTTCCCCTTGGTGCAAGATTTCCTTCTCAGCAGCTAAGGAATTCAGTATAAGATTAATCCAGGAAACTCAGTCTGTCTCTATCTAGCAGATACCCAGAAGAGATGACAAAAGCTGGAAGCCTGTTAAAAGGAATCTTCTCCAAAAATAGGGAAAAGTATCTATGGTTGTAACAGTATAATAAGCAAAAAAGCACTCCCTTAGAAGAAAACCCAGGTGTCACAGCCAACATCAGCACACAGACTAACTGGTTATAACAGGTCCAACTGCAAGGCCACTTCAAACTACAAAGTCCACATGGCAAGTGTAGAGGATTTAATGTCTGATCTGTAACCTCACAGGAAACTTCTGACAGAGGCAGATAATCACAAGGCAGCTCTCTGAAGCCAGTGTAGCAGGAGAAGAATGCTGTAATTGCCATTTTTCCCTAAAAGAAGAAGATTGGAGTGTCTGGTTTAAGGTTGTGGGTGTGAGATTTTTGGAGCAGAGTGTGAGAGGAAATGAGGGAGAAAAGGTCTCAACACAGGAAGGTTTACTGAGAGAGCTAGATCAGTGCATTTATAATTATATACATGGATATTTATGAGCATCCATAACCACAAGAATGTTCAAAGACCTAAAGAAAAATTTAGAACACTGAAGATTGTTACTTAAGTGCTGAGTTTCAAAAGGTTTTTACAAACCAGCAGTACCAGTACATTGTACAACACTTGAGCTTCAGTACATGACTGTCTCACATTGGTACAATGCTACCAATTTTTGTGCTGCCACTTGACACTTATAACCCAAAATGAATGAAGACTACTTTGAGAAGGCAAAGTTTTCAAATTTGTCTAATCTCTTAAAAATTTGATGCACTGATTTTTTGAGTTCAAGCTTAAACTTAATGCAGGTGAGAAAGCATGAAATAAAAGCATTCTGGAGCTTGTATTAGACCACAAACAATTTATTTATAACAGTAAGAATTAGTAACGCCTTCAGACCTTCTAATACTCAAGACACTGAGGCAGTATCAGAATGTTAGGATATACTGTTGATTATTGCTTCAGAAAATTCTACCAGAATTTTGAACACTCTAAAATTCAAACACTCTGAATTTCATCACAGATCCTACCTTACAGGTGACCTTTAGTCAAAAGCTAAGACAGAAAGCTAAGGCAGAAATCAGAAGATAATAGAAAAAAATAGATGTTTTACTGTAAATCCTGACAAAGGCTCCAGGGTAGAGCCAAATCCTCTCACTTTTTTTTTTTTTCCTATTAAATGGCTAGAACACCTGAGACAGACTGCAAACCCAGCTCATATATTGAAAACTTCACAGAACTACAATAATGTCAAAACTTTGGGCTGGTTTGGTCTTTGGATGCTGGTAGATGGCTTTGGTGAATATATCAGCAGTCAGTTACTTCATTGTTTTCTTTTTTTTTTTTTTTTTTTTTCCCAGTCTATGTATCAATCCTTATCTGTCTGAAAACAGTTTGCTATAGGCATAACAAGTAAATTTATTGAAATGGACCTTGCTGTGCTATGGCAACAAGAAAAACTCTCATGAAATACTAGATACAGTTTCAGAATTGCTGGAGACTTTATCAAAAGTATTACAATACATCTCACACAAAACAAAGAAGGGCCTTGTTAGAGCACCTCACTGATTTTTAAAGAAGTAAACAGTTGTTTAACCTTTTACTTTTTTTTAAAGGCTTCAAAAAGCTAAAGAATTAGATCACAAAATGCAGTAATCTTAGTAATTCCAGTTCTGACCTTCTTCACTGTACAGCAAACACTAGACCTAAGAGGCAAATCCATCAAAATCAATTACCAGGATTGAGCAATGTTTTCATTAGTAAACATTGTCTTTCCATAACAATTCTCAGATTATTTTCCTTTTCCAGATATGAAAAGTAACTATCCAAATCTTTCAACAGTCAGAATAGGTACAGTGAGTGTTAAAGGTCTTAAAACTTTGATTCTGTCTACATTGAAAGTAAGTAGCAGTCACATTCAGTAAGGCTATCACTTTAACTGGAAACAACTTACCATGTTTCCCAATAAAATACACAGCTTTCTACAAGGATGCAATGCTTGGATATGATCCGAATGTAGAAAATATTATCAAACTGTGCATGGAAGGTGAATGCAAACCAGATATCTCAACATAAAAGAACTGATATTATGAAAATCATTTTAGCAATGCAAAGCTTTCTAAAACACAACCTGGTTCAATTTTGTTTGTTTCCACATAGACATTTTCCCGTCAAGGAGGACACTGTATCACAGACAGCACTGTCCCAATGTTTTTTAAATTAAGAATATGGTATAATTGTCTTTTACTAAAATTGAGAACGATAACAAAATCTTTAAAGGGCCCTTTCCAATTTCAAGCTGATGTACTGCTCCAAGTAGAGCACCTTCTGGAGGGCAGAGGGAATGAGACCTTTTCTTGTTTTAGACATTGGGGAAATGTTTGTCCTTTCAACACTTGCCCAGCCACAGGCTATCCAACAGCCCCTAATTTTCATTAAGAAGTGAGATTCAGATCTTCTGCTGGGTTTTTTAAGCAATACAATATATGTAAAAGCAAAATGTAAACATATGTAAAAAGCATTACACTGACATCAAAAGGTGTGTCTTGCCTCTAAGAAAATAGAGGAGTGTGGACTGACAAGTCATCTAACAAAGAGAAAGCTCTACTAAACACATCATGGAGTGCTTGAAAAGTCTATGCACTGAAATCTTAGTTCATAGATACTGCTCTGAGCAACATACTTTGTTGGCCAAATAAATACTGTTGCCAGACAACTCATTCTTTTTCACACCACAAAAGGTGCTCTTACCACACAGCAGAGCCAGATATTGAGGCATGCTCTGGGACACAATTCACCAAGGGGAAGCCTTAAACCAGATCATCAAGAAACTATCATCTATTAGTAGGTAGTGAGTTTTTGCAAGAGCCTTCATATTCCTGAGGTCTAGTTACAAGAATGCAAATTATCAAAGTAGTAAGAAAAACACTGACCAAATAAAAAACCCCACCCAGCAGCCTTTGTTTCAGGTCTGCCATCAGTCTATTGCAACTAGTACTGTAGTGCACAAAATCCCTTCTAAAATATTTACCCAAGAGTTGACCTGGCATTGGGAGTCATAGCCAAATACATACTCAGTTTCCGGTTCCATAACAAACCAGCTGGTTATCTGATGTCCTTGAAAAGAGTCACTATAGTAACTCCTATTTTTTAAAGTCAAATCTATCTTATACTCTTGGAATATGTAAGTGAAATCAGAAATCCATTTATAATTATCCTTAAGATATACCAAATACCATTTAATAAAAGCTTAAAACTTTCAAAACTGATGATATGTAATTTCTGCTCTTCACTGGAAGAGGTGACATGAACAAACTTACAGAAGTGTACACAATTTCATCAGTACAATCAAACTCTAATAGATTCTTCTACTAATATGATTGTTACATGATGATTGTTATATGATGATAAATTACAAATACATGTAACCAAGTAAAATTTATGTTTAAGTGCAAATTTGCACTTAAAACTAACACCCTACACTGATCTTCTAGATGACAACCCTAGTCCTAGGACTTTTCCCAGTTCTTCTGGGATTTAAAGTCTAAAGAAATTCTCCAAAGTAATTAGTAATCTACAACAAAATTCTGCAAGACAGACCAGGGCAATAAAGAGCCCTGTTCTGCACTGTGCATAGAGAAACACAAAGCAAGCAGTATCTAGACAGAAGGCGTCTTCACAGGAGATAAGAATTAATAAGAACCAGAGGAATGGCTTCCTCGTAAGAGTATCTGTGGATCTGTGGTAGTAGATGATCTGAAGAGGAGCTGTCTAACTTACAAGGTGAGCATACAAGGGAAGAAGGCAGATCTGGAAAATTTAATGAAATATGTAGTAACGATCAGTTGATAACCTTGAGGGCAATGCCCACTGTTTTAGCAAGTTACAAGCACTTAACACAAGAAAACATTAAAGTAACATAGAGGAAGAAGGTATAAGTAATGAACACTGGACTTCATGTCAAAGCAGATTTTTTTAGTCTTACTAAAGAACCAAACTAGACAGTAGCAAAAGGCAGAATTACAATTCAATGACTGAAGACAACCAATCACATGGAAAACTTATCCCTACACTGAAAATAGTTATGTTACAACGTTACACATCTTCATTATGCAAAAGCTCATGAGGCACAAAACAGTCTGGGTCGATAATTTGACTGCTACTGTTAGATCTGATCTCCTACAGAGTTTTATCTCTGTTGAATCAAGTTTTCATCTTAGATTATCAAGCGTCCAGACAGGGACTGTAACAGAAAAGCAGTAATTTTTACTCGCAATTAAAGACCTGAGGGAAAGGGGGGATCTCTGCAAAAAGTTTAACAACAATTATGAGCCAAGTCATGCATGCATCCAGAACAACTATCAATTATCTCTTTGGTTTATCTACCTATCAACCTTAACAGCAGAAATAAACAGGCTTTAGCCTTTTCACAAGATGAAATGAGCATCACTCAATATCTATTCTACATGTAAATATTCTTCCTAGCAAAAATCTTGAAAAATCAACAATTACCTAAACAGTGTTTAACTCAAATATACTTCAGAAGAGGCTTCCATTACCATGAAGTTCACTTTGACAAATAGAGCAAACACTCCAATACGTATCTGTAATACCTGCTAAATTAGACTTCTCAAGTTTATCACAACATTTAGTTTACTAATTCACATTGTGATTCTCAATTCCACCTTCATTAGAAACCACTGGTCAAAACAAGAAGTTATTTTCTTTACGCATGTTCTGAATTTTGCACAGCTACAATTTATTTCCCTTGATTTATAACAAAGCAACTACTCCAACAGATACTGACACGAAGATAAACTCAAAGTGGTTTCTTATAATCTACAGCCTTACCACAAACACCAGTTCATTTCAACTTTTATCACTTTCCAGCTAAGTTTCAGTTTTTGTTACCTCCTTTAGATGACAAAAACATCTAGACACAAGAGTAGAATTTCATTAATTATAAAGCTAGGTTTCCCTCAGAAATCATAAAAGTGTGTTCCATTCATCTTGGTTTAACCTCTCTGAAAGAGAAATGATTTTGACAGAAAAAACACACTCGCACAAACAAAGCAAACCCCTTACATATCTAGAGGACTAGGGGTTTTTTCAGCTGAAGGGTAATGCTTGTCAATGGCATTTTAGGCAGGGAGCAGATTGACACATCAGGAGGGAATTCTTAAAGCCAGTATGTCTGAAATGTATGGACCTAATTAGCCACTAGCTCAAGAAATAACTTACATAAGGAATATTAAAAGTACAGCCTAAAACTTCTTCCTAGAATTATTTTCAGTACGTCATGCTGTCTGTATACTGTGGTCAATATCTTAATTCAAATTTATAACTGTGACTCTCTAGAGAGCACTAAGTTATTTGTAATGACTATTCACTTTGACTCAGTTAAAGGAAAACTGGTCTCTGAATACTGCTTTTGAGGCACATGAGGAGCAGGCCTGCATCCCTGACTTCTTTTCTCCAACCATTTTAATGCAGAACTAGAGCTCAACAGGCTCAGTAAAGTGCAATTAGTAATCCCAAACCTCTAATGCCTCAGTGTTTATATCCCCTCTTGAACTGTGCCTGCTTAGTGGTAGCAATTACTGGAAAATATTCTGTTCACTAAAAAGCACAGGCATCAGTGCTCAGGATTCCAATCACCTTTCCAGACTGACTAAATACTAGTTTAAACATTTGTTCCAAATTGAGTTTACTTTCCATACCATAGGTTTGGCAAACTTAAAAAGACAGTATTTTCAGATATATTACCAGCTTCTTCAGGTCTGTACAGTATGAGGAGTTGCACTTGCTAAAACTACTGAAAGGGATTTCGAACTAGTGATATCCAACTAGTGGAGACAGCACAAGCATTTCTACCATTTAGATGGCGTTTCCTTAGCTCCAGAGTTGCATTTCTGCTACTAATATCACCCATAACACAACAGGTTACCAATTTCAAAAACAGGTCTTAAAAAAGCCTCAGAGCCAGATTTTTAAAAGGGTGGGATCTTTTTATGGGTGAGTGAGCAACCATGCAGACAAACAGCAGGGGGGTTAAAACCCATTTTTCCCATTTCTTTTTGCTTTAATTAGATTTAAATAACAAGCTTGCATAACTACCATTAAAAGACTATAAGCTTATGTCATATACGAGTCTTCCCTGCAACACTTAATGAACCAGAATCAGATCTGAATCCAAAAAATGAAGACAAAAATTCCATCAGCCCCAAAATATCCTGCCATACAGTGTACTGTGCAATATTTTCTGTTAATACATTGCTAACTTGTATTTAAAGCCAAACAAAACAATATGAAACACACTGAATAGACCAAACATACATAACACAATATATAGGAAGTCAATATGAAAAAAAACAAAACAAAGCAACACGGGGAAAAAAAGCCCCACCCACATTCTGAAGAGGTATTTCTAATACCTTGTTGCTAAGGTTTTTGCTTGTACCTAAGGTTTTTCACACAAAAAATAATCAAATAGCCATGAAGACTTTTGAAATTCCTTCTTTTTTTTCTTTTTTTTTTTTTTTAAATGATGGCCATTTAAAAGTCAAACTCTCAGGAGTTATTATTTAATGCAAAGTATGTTCTCTAAGCTTTTTGATTAGACCTTTCTACTTTTGCTAACACAGAGGTATATTATATCTATATTAGTCTAGAACCACATTCTCCATGAGAAAACAAAACGCTAACAGATCAATGTTTTTGACAACAATCCCCCAGCCCTTGGGCAATTGTTATAAAAAAATCTCACTTGTTCTAAAATGTGCCTATCTCAAAGGAATTAAATGTAATTCACATTCCTACTCCGCAAACTATGTTTAGAAAAAACACCGCACTTCTCTTCCTCTCATACACAGCTATGAAAGCATGTATTAAAATGAAACTTGATTTTGTCACCAGCAATAATTGTAGCACCTAGTACAGACAAGGCATCTTATTAGGTGCATTCAAACAGTGATAAATGCATAGTGTACAGTACCCCTCCATTCCTTCCTCTCACTCAAAACACCCATGTGCAGTTATTTTATTTAACAATCAACTCCACTTAGCACTTTCATTAAAGGAGGAGGCTAAAAAAGCTAAACTGTATAAACGCAAATCATTTCGTATCTACAAGTTTCCAAACAACTCTACGCACTTATTACAAATTCATTCAAACTTGCTCCTTTCTGAAAACTCAGGGTGCTGTAAGCACCCAAGACTTAAATCAAGATCAAACAATCATTTTGTCTCCTACTCCAAAAGGTCTAAGTCTTTTCTAAGTCTATTTACTGTGTTTCTATGCCTGACCAAAAAAAAAAAAAAAATTAAAAAAAAAAAAGGAAAAGCATCCATAAAACTTGGTAATACTTGGAACAAGGACAACAGGAAACAATTGAAGAAAAGGGTCAACGTTCTGCTTCATTTTGAATCTGTGAATTTATCTACAAACAAAAACATGATGCACCCTACTTTCCCCCAAAAAGACCAGTCTTTTTCTCAGACTTGCCAAAGCAGGTAGCTGCCTCATAAGGCAATGTAGACACAATAAAGCTTAATCAAGTTTAAATTATGACCAGTATTACAGACATCTTTAGCAAAGGTCTGTACCTAGCAGCACTCCTAAAACATTATGGTTTAAACTTCTGCTAGTACATGCAGAGTTTTCATTTTTTCATTTATAAGCTTCTCAAGCCACAGAGCTTCTCTGCTACTTTCTGAATTTAAAAAAAAAAAAAAAAATCAGAGTAAAATAATGCAAATTAACAGATTTCTCAGAACAGCAACAATGGTTCAAATTGGTAAACACCTCATAAATTTAAAATTACCACCTTGCTCTCAAGCATGAGTCCACAAATTACTTCAGTGAAAGCAAGTGAAGATATGAAAGCCTCACTCCAAAGAAGTCTTCAGTTTTCCTAACACGTGACACAGTGAGAGGAATACTCAGCTTTGAGCATGGAACAGAAAGTTTTCACTTCTGTTTTGCTAGGGTAACGCAGCTCTGAATGACTTAGTTAATATTAGAGTCAAAGAGAAGTTAAGAAGAAGTTAGTAATAGAACTCAACATGAGTTCTATTACTCCAAGGCTTTTGCTTTTCAATGTCTTACATACCTTATCAATTTGTTCCTTTAAGTCTCCCAAGAGGCAAGTAAACAAGTAAATCTCTAATCCCTTAGAACTAGTCTACTCAATAAAATATTAACAGGAATTCAAACAGATTAATTTAATGAAGCACTTCTCTGAGAAAAAATCCCACACATCTGAACTACTTCCAAAATACTGCCCGACCTTCAAAACAAAGTCACATTTTACTCGCTGCAGTAAAATAAAGAGGATCTAATGGAGTTGGAACAACTGCATCTCACCAAAGAATTAGATTTTTTAAAACTAATACCAAGGTATATCATTTGGTCACATGTGAATTCCTTTCACTGTCACTGCAAAATCTATACTGTCAGAACTCGTCAATTTACATTTCAATTTACTTTTGCTTCACCAAAAATATAAACCTTTCTGAACCCCACTATTAAAGCTGTGATTACCCCCTCTGGAAAAATCCTAGTTTCTTACATAGGAAAGTTACAAGTCACTTAAACCACGTTATTTCCACTGAGGAAATGCCTGAAGAATCACTAGAAGGCATCAACTCTACTGATACATCCAATCAGCAGCTCCAGGATGACAGTCTGCAGTTTGGGCTACTACAAAGTTAACACAGCAGGCCAGCAACTACATCTGGATAGTTTAAAATTATTCAGTTTGACCCAGCTCAGGCACACAGAGACAAAAGTCATATCCAGGTTACTGCATCTTCACAGATGCCACAGTTGCTGCAGTCTCTACAAAAAGCAAGATGTGCCTTACAGTCAAGCACATCTGAGCCTGGAAAAACAGGGAAACAACAGAGGATTGTCGGTTCTCAAGCAGTCTAGTAAACGGGCTTTCATTTAAGCTGATAAACAGTACAAATGGGAATCACACCATCATCTGGGCTGAAAATACTGCCAAATTTGTGTCAACTCAGGGTAACAGTGAAAATAAATGTGAACATTCGCAACCGTAATTATCTGGAAGGAAAATATACTTTATCTATAAAATTGTTACCTGCTGCCAGTTCATGGAAACGCACCTGCAGACTTATCAAACACTTTTAGAACTAGTAGGCTAAAGAGCTCATACATTTAAGCATATTATGCATGCACTTCATTTTTCACATTCAGTAGTTCAACTGAAATAGCATCACTGAAAGTAGTGAGAATGCTCCTATATAGGTTCAGAGGCTTAACTGCAGAAGTGTGGAGTGAATGCAAGGAAAATTATTTTTTCTTTCAATAATAACTATAAAGAAGCTGGTGACTTTTGTGCAAGCTCTAGTTAACTATGATAATAAATATGCGTGGCAGACCTAAAGAAAGTGTGATTTGTTGAACTACTTACTAACAGAACCACAGAAGCACAGTCTGCCATTAACACAAAGAAGGCTGAAGTTAGAATGTACTGGGAATGGACAAACACATTAATAAGACAAAAAAGTTCAGCCACAGGCCGTTAGCAGTCAGCCTGCAATTCCAAAAAGGCTGTGCTATGGTCTCAAACACAGCCACGTAGGCTTCTTGACACTGGCTTCAGCCCACTTTTTTGAGACAGTGACTGTCAGCCAACAATGATGCTGTTAAAACCTACGCAATACAATCAAGGAACTCTAATTACGATAAATCTTGCAAGATGTAGAGAATAATCACAGAAAACCGTCATCTTTGTGTTCAAGAAACTGTCTGCAATGAACAGAACTGAAAATACCCGAAGGTGTCGTAGTTCCTAATCTTAGAATTGCTTTCAACGCTTTGTCGTGGCTCTGCTAGCAGTCAGCACCTGGGTGCAGAAACAGGAGCCAGCTCCAAGACCAAGCCAACGTGATTTCTCAGAGGCTTCTGTTAATAAACAACCAGGGCTAGGCCAAGAGCAAGTGTGAATTTCCTCCTTTTCCCCAGGAACACGCACATGATCAGCCTCCGCCCTCTAAGCAGGGAGCCCGCTGTCACACACAAACAGGGCTGTAACCTGCGTCCCCAGCCCTCCCCCTACCCCACCCCCCGCCCGTCGTCGCTTTCAAACCAGACGCGCAGCACGAACCAGCCAAAGGGAACACGACAAGGGGCAGCGGGAGGGTGTGGTTTGACTATTACTTTTTTCTTTTTTTTTTTAAAAAAAGGACAAAACCCAGCCTCTCTCGGCCATCAGAAACACCCACTTCATTAGCCAGAAATTAGCGGCTGTGTTTTTCCAGTACAACATGTGAACTCGGGTCTACGAACCTGCTCCTGGTATTTACTTTAGGCGGCGGGCTGGCAGCCTGCAGGCTCGGAGAGCCAAGGCGCTCCGTCCGTCACGCCCTGGGAAAGCCACTCCGGGGATTGCACCAGCAGCCCGGAGAGCAGCCGGACTATAAGCGGCAGGTTGCTTTGTAAGAGGCGCCTTCTGCACAAAGAGGAATATTTAAAGAAACAAACAAGCTAGCAAGAAAAAAAAAGCGCCCAGCACCGAGATTCTCCATCCTCCTCCACCAGCCGCCTGTCGGTACAGCTAAAGTCACAGACAGATAAAAAAAAAGCCCACGAAGCTACCCGGTCTCGTCGGGCTCGGGACGGGGGCAGCTCCTGTATCCTAGCCCTTGCCGGCCCCCTTTCGCCACCTCCATCTCCCAGCGGGTTTCTCCCCTGCCTCGGAGCCGCCTGTCCCGCAGGGTCAGGCCGGCATGTGCCTACGGGAGGGAAGAGAGGGAGGAGGGGAGGGCTCCGGCCCTTCGCTCCCTTCCTCTCCGCGCCCCCTACAACCTGCCTTCACCCGGGCGCGGCGAGGGGCCCGGCTGCCGCTCCCCACCGAGGAGCGCAGGGGAGCCCGTGCCCGAGCCCCCGGCCGGGGCGGGGGGCGGCGCGGGGGCCCGGCTGTCGCGGGGCGCGGCCTGGCCCGGGCGCGGCGTCTCACCGGGCCGGCCGGGCGGGAGGCCCTCGCCGGGGTCGCTCACCTCGGTGGGGTCGCTGATCTCGAACAGGTCCAGCCGGTTCGCGTTCCAGTGGTTGATGATGTCGGCGAGTTTGCGCCGCTCCTCCTCCCGGCTGCCGCCGCCGCCCGACATCCTCGCCGAGCCCGCCGCCGGGGAGCCGAGCCGGGGCCGGGGCCAGGCCCTCTCAGCCGAGCCCCGGACGGAGCGGGGGGTCCCTCAGTCCCGGCCGGCGAGGTGAGGGACCGGCTCTCCCCGCGGCCGCTGCCGGCTCGGGCGCCGCGGAAACGCCCCGGGATCGTGCCGCCGACAGCGATCGGCCCCGGCGGACAGTGGGGAAGGAGAGAAAGAGAAGGGGGAAGGGCGGGCAGGGGGCGGGGAGGAAGAGGAAGGATGCCCCGAGTCGGCAGCGGCCGCCGTATCTCCCGGCTCGACAGCGTCTGTGGCCGCTCGCCTGCCCTGAGCCGAGCGAAGCCGCCGCTGCCGCCGCCTTTCTCCGCCCCGGGATCGCCCTCCCCTCGCTCTCCCTCACACACCGGCCGTGCGCGCCCCCGCCCGGCCGTCCGCCCTCCTCCTCCCCTTCCCGGGCGTGTGCGCGCCTGCGCGCGCTCCCGGCGGCCGTCGCCTCCCGCCGGTGCGCGCCTCCGGAGAGTGCCCCGGGTGTCCCGCCTTCCCCTCCGGCTCCCCCGCTCCCGCCGGCGTGGGGAGGCGGCCGGGGCCCGGCGGTGGCCAGGGCGGGGCGAGGCGCGGCCAGGTGCGGGGGGAACCCCCGCACGGCGGCGGGGGCAGCGCGGCCCGGCGGGGAGCGCGATGCCGGCAGGAGGCCCCGCGGGAGAAGCGGCGGGAGCCCCGGGTGCCGCCTTAGCGCGGGGCCCGCGGTCGGGCTGCGGCACCAACAAAGAGCCGCCGCGGCCGCGGGAACAAAGAGCCTGCGGGCGGATCCCGGCGCGGCCCCGCCGTGGCTTCCCCGCGCTCAGGCGGGAATGCCGGCGCTGCCCGGCCCTCCGTGCCCGCGGGCGGAGGTCAGCGCGCACGGCCCGGGGGCGGCTGCAGGTCAAGGCCGCCCCCTCGCCCTGCGGCCCCCGGCTCGCCGCGGTGCCTCGGCGTCTCCCGGCACAGCCAGGGGAGCGACGCTCCGCTGCTGCCCCGGTCGCCGCTGCGTTTGATAATGGTTGTGGAGTGCTTGGGGGGCACCGCGTGAAAGGAATTGTCTAAAAAGGCTCTATCGACCCAAATTTCCACACCTTGAGATGAACCTGATAAGAAGTTAAAGCATCAGATGCGTTTTAATGGGTTTTAGACGCGTCATTTTTCTGTGGTGTCTCGCAGAACGTGTCAGTTGGCCCTAAGAGGAATTGCCCATTGTGTAGACTTTGGAATTCAGACCAGCTCTGGGGGTTTGGCTTTGTTTCTTAACCTGCAGAAGTAAGTAATGCATCCTGATAGTTCAGCAGTCATGTTTGTTGTGCATTGGGCATCCTCTGAAATTTACAGTTGGACAATCCTCTTTGAACTCTGTTGTCCAAGGGTGTATCTTTGGTTTCTTCGGGTGGTTAAAAAGAGGGAAATACTGTTTCCTTTTAGCACACCTGGCAAAGTATTTCAAGTTCCTCTTTGCTGAGGGAGTTCAGAGGAGGGAGTTTTGCTGATGAAGTTTTGATTTGACTGGGTTATTTAAAGAAGGAGATTCCTCAGAGGCCTCGTCTACATTAAGCAATTAAATTATTGTTTTTATCCAGTAGTACAGCACCTGCATAACTACCAGAAGTTCTGGTTTTACAGGTGAAGGTCAGTTATACTTTTGCCCTACATATGTAACTGTGCCATATTCAGGCTTTCCAGTTCCAAGGACGGAAGGGATTCTATTTCTTGGGTCCCAGACTTTCGGAAGGTGTTGAAAGCCTTTCTGAGAGCCCTTGGAGAACTTAGCGGGGGTGGGGGGAGGACAACACACAAAACCTCAAGTTCTTGTAGTGCCATCATACTAAAGCTATACTGTATTCCTTTTAGATGTAAAGTAGAGAAAAGGAAAAATAAAACAAAACTTTTCTTACATAAAAGAAGGGGGGAAAATAGGCTGATTTTTTTTTTCCACATCCAGAGTGTGATACCAAATAGTTGGATTTTTTTGGTTTTTTTTTAACTTTGCAGCCAGATAGCATTGGATGTTTTGCAATGCCTGCCAGAAACCATGTAAAATCTGTGATGTGATAGCTCACTACCCAAGGCAGATATCTGATGTGCGCTGTCACAGATGACATTTGTGGATTGTTGTGCTGGTTTGTATGCTTGGTTCAGTCTGCATATTGGTGAAATGGGTTGGTTCAATTCACAGGGTGAGGAACAGTGGCTGTATTGCTTCAGGATTAGAAAGGAGACTTAGGTACAGAGTGTGCACAGGTCAACATTTTGTTGTTATGAGCTACATAGATAAAATTGGTTTTCCTGTGGAAAAGAGGTGGTTGCTCTGGGAACACTGGCTACTAAAAGTAGTTGATTTAGCGTTGCTGGCATGCCTGGGTTTTCAGATGCCAGGGAGCACCAGGAATTAAATTACCACTGTGCTGGACCCACATGGTGTATATAATCAGCTGAGAATTTATTTATTTCCAGTTGAACTGTGTCTAGTCAGCATTTCTAAACCATAGCTTGACTCCAGCCTGGATACAAACAAATCCCTCAAACGGAGCAGAATTGGAGCAGGCTAATAATGTTTAGGTGTCACTTCTCAGAAATCCCAGGTGACTACAATATATTTCTGTGTAGCAGAAGAAATGGAAATGCTACTGATGGTCAGATACCAGCAGCAACTGTGCTGTTGATTAATACTGCCATTAGCTGGTCAGTGCTGAAGCGGCACTGAAAGAAGCCAGGCCTGCTGAACAAGTTGTCACCATCAACAGTTAAATGACAGCATCTTTAGTACAGAATCAGGATTTAAGAAAAATACTAGTGTAGACAAAAATTTAGATGTCTGAGTGAACCAGCAGGACCAGCATGTACAGACTGTATTGTGGAAGATAAAACATAGGCCCTGATTTCCTTGGAAAAGCAAGTGTGCAGGAAGCCAGAGTGTGAAATTACAGTGTACCAGCTAGTTTACAGTGGAAAATTTGTGCTGTTTCACTTGCAATCCCTATTTTTTTTCCTAGGGTCATTGCAATGAGAAGTAAAACAGCTGTTATAAAGCCTGGAGAGTGACATGATTCCTGTGAACAGTTGTAAAAAAAATTACAGATATTTATGAATGGAAAGTATTATATGTATAAAATGCATTATAAGCAGGGTTGTGTGTTTGACTATCATCAAGGCATCTTCCATTTAAGGCAATGTATGAAGTTACTTGAAACCATTAAATTAAATTTTCCTCTCTATTCTTTGCAAGATTTTTATCTTCTACAGTGAGAAGACAATCCTATTTGAGGAGTTTCAAATTCGGCCTATCATTCCTGCAGGTATTCCCACTAAAGCTGGTGGCAGAGTTAGGTTTAAGTCTTTAGAAGATCACATGCTTGATAAGAAATAATAGGGTAAGTGAAGCAAAAGAATGGGAAACAAAAACTGCTTTCCTTGCAAGTGATGGTAATTTTTTTTTAATTTATTTTCTTGCTGAATAGTGTTCTTTTTCAAGGTGCGAAAGATAACTAAGCTACTGTAAGCCATTATTCTGATTGTTTGTTCAGCACTCAATGTATTATATGCATTTTACAGAACAAATAAGATAAATGCCCTTCCCTGTAGAGCTTGCAAGCTAAATTTTGTCACAGGTGAGAGCACCAACTAGAAAAGAGAACCATAAAGAAACACAGATATAAAAGGAAGCCTTTACAATCCTCTTCATTTCCTGGACATCACAAAGTCAGAAGTGCCCATGTGATTACCTGCCACAAGGGTCTGTCTGCTGTCTGTGCAGCTCCTCTCATTAATCACATTGGCATACGTTGGTCCCTGCGGGATCTGATGGTTATGAGCAACAACCATGTACAGGATCCCTTTATTTCTGCTCCTTGACTAGTGCAGTCCATGCAAACAGTTCTCTCGCATAGGGAAGATTTACATGAAGGTAGGGTCATGCTCTGCTGGTCTCCTGGCCACTTGCCAGCTGCCCATATGGTTGCCATAATGCAGCATTAATTTTCTGAGACAGCATGCATCTCATGTATAGTGCCACGCTGTGTAAGTCAGCAAACTACTGAAAGTTATAAATTCATATGTAAGATCAAAATTATTAAAGTAACCCTTCTCATGGCTTCCCAAGTGTACATGTGTTTTGAGAGCAGAGGTATCAGAGCTGTAATTTTGCATAATGCAGTGCAAAACCTTATGTTAGAGCAACATCAACAAACCTGGGTCATCAGACTGCAGTCTCTACATAGATGACATACCCATTGAGGAAAATAAATTTTCCAGAATAAGGATTGCATCTTCTGACAGTATAAACACACATAAAAATCAGGGAGAGAAAATAAGTTTTTATCTTACAGGTTTATCTCACCTGTAAGAATTGCACCCACTGTGTACAATGAAGTAACAATTTCATACCCAAACTGGTAAATGTAGTATATACAGACTATGTGAGCAAATTCATGTTACATGAAAAGTCTTTACTATGTGTTTAGTTCCTGCTTTTCCTACTAAGGCAGAAGCCTATATTTAATAACCTTGACCTCTTTGAAATACAAATAAGAGGGGAAAACAGAGGAAGTATGGCAAGTTATGTAATTGGGTTTTGGAAATCTTTAGTTTTTTCAGTTCAATTATCTTTGCTCTATTTTAGGGAGGAGGAGAACTGTATAAAATGGCAGTTATCTTAATAAATGTATAAAATGTCAGTTATCTTAATAAATGTATCTTACTTTTTGGTTTATGTACGGATGAATTACAAAAACTGTCAAGAAACTTTCCTTAAGGAAGATGCTTCATTTTTATTATGTACAGATCTTTCAAAGTCATTTATTAGTAAACACTTCCTGGATCAAAACCTCTGGAGTTATATTTGTTCTAATAAAGTAGGCAATGTAAGGACCTTTCTCTAGCCCTACAGCCATCTGACCTAGCCTGACTACCTCCACGGTTTAAACTTGTTTTAGCTCTAAAACATAGTGGCTGCATGCAAACTGCCTGCTGGAATGGTCGCTGGCACAAGCTCTTTCCTAGTCCATGCCCGGGAGTTGTCTATGAGCTATCCATTTCACCACCAGACTTTGCTAACCACTTAACTTACAGATAGTTGGGCATGAAGGAGTGGATTTGGGTGTTGAAATGGCCCAGGGGACCATTTAGCAGTAGAGAAAGAGCCTGGAAGCTCTTGTGCACCTGGCTTCAAGTCACGGTCCTCTGCAGAGTGGGGTGCTCAGGCATACCTGTGTTTGTAGGTTCAGAGCACAGACAGCCTTTGTCCTTTCTTTACTGAGCTGTGATCTGTGTTCAGCGAGGTGGATGAGAGTCTGACTGTCTTGTAGCACGTGAGCATTCAGGTTGACTTCAGCAAGATGTATGCTTGTCCTCAGGTGAACAGCTCCTGGGAATCAGAAGCATGTGGGAAGAGAGTCAGGTCCCAGTAAGAGGTCAGCAATCTGTGTTATCCCAATACTGCAATATCTGCTGGATTCATTTTCAGATAAATACTGAATGTTTTTCTTGAAAACTCTTTACATCCAGGGAGTGTTTTTTTCAAAGCAGAGGTACAGAGGAGAAGTTTAATGACTGGTATACACATTAGATTATCAGATGATATCTCTTGGCCTTATCCAATATAATCTAAAATTAAATCAGTTAAAGTGAAGTTCAGAGTTGCTGCAGGTATAAATAAAGCTTTCTGGCAGTTTTTATTTTTAATTACAGATGTCTACTTTAAAGTATTTTTTTGCCAACTGCTGTGTTGTGAAAGAAGATGAGAAATTGTCTGGCCATAAGAATAAGAGTCTATGTATAATTCTCAAGTGGACCGTGTAAGTAAACTGACATCTCCTGTCTCCAGAAATTTAGCTAATCTCTCTATGGTATACAGCATTATTTTTTAAAATAGTAAAGATTCTTAGGTAGAAGTTATGCGTTTCTTTTAAGCTGAGGGTAGCCCTCCAACCAGACTAGGCTATTATTTACAACAATGTGTAATCATTTCAGGGCTCTTTGAGCAAGATGTAGTGGGTGTTTGGTCATGCAATTAACCTTCTGCCATTGGCCTCACATTCTCTCCACCCTGTAATTACTTGACTGAAAAAATAACACCTTTCAATGCATACATTGTATAGAAAATTAAAAGAGCATTAATTTTAATCTTCCTTCACACTCACATGATGACTATAACTCCTGTGTATATTTCACTTATTAGCAGAAGTCATTTGGCCACATCTGAGCAGTTTTTGTTAGAAAAGTTTGATTTGGGAGCAAACTGGGTCAGCATGCCTTGGCTTTTTTGGTTTTATTTCACTTTTTTAGAACAAGTCCAAAAGCACCAAAAGTATTTTCACGTAGAAATATCCTGTGAGCTGAAAATGCAATGGATATTCATTTCTTTGGTCCAGCAATTGCAGTTCTTTTTAACTCAATATGCATGAGTTCTGTATGTGGAGAAGTTTCAGCCTTAAAACAAATACTTTAGGAAGCTTGTAAGTGAAAACATTAATGTAAACCTGTGAAATGAAAGCCAAAAAAAAAAAAATCAATCTTCCCCTCTACAAATTGTCCATAGTAATGCTTCTGTATTTTTGAGGTCTTCATCCTGAGCAAGTATGGAATAGAAGTGGAGTTTGTATGTACAAATGAAAAGTAACAGAAAGCACCAGGGAACTCCTGTGTAGAAGCCTGGAGTGGTATTTATATTAGCTAACCTAAATTGTCTAAAAGTTATAACAAGAGGGTAAGTATAGACTCCTCTATAGGTAATGCAGACAGCAATTGACACATATCTTGTGACAGGATTAAACCATAATTTTAGAAGGCTACAGAGAAGTGAGACGAATCCTCCTTTGAAGGTAATTCTGCTATCCCCCATCTTCCTAAGAGCTTAAATCTGTTGATTTTGACATAGGCTTCATCTCCAAGCCCCACATTGCTTTAGCCAGTTATGCAATTTTTCTATCGGGTGTGCTACAACTGTATCGGTCATCACATTTACGTGAAGATGAGTCTCTCCATCTGTGTTAAACCAAATGTCTCAAACTCAATGAAGGACCTGGGTTTCAATTTACAGGTGTCACAGCTGAGCCCTGCCCAACTGGGTAAAGAAGGAAGTAACCATGTGGGGCACATTAGGAAGTAGATTTACATTGCAGAAATAGAGCTACCTGGGCTACATTTCGAAGCATGTCCTTTTCAGGTGGCTAAACTTATCCAGGTGAAATTATTTTCTGTCTCATCTCCTAGACAGCTCTCTGTGTGTCTGTGTTCAATACCACATCTGCCAGCGCAGGAATACTTGATAATTACACTTTTAAATAATGGAGCCTTAACTCTTCTCTGTGAGATAAACCTTTAATACCAGGTTGTGCTTTTTTTTTAATTGCTTTTTTCTTTTTGGTCAGATGCCCTGACCTTTATCCCATGCCACTTCTTTATTGTGGGAAGACACCCAGCTGAAATCACAAAAGTACTTCCTTCAGACCTTTCTAAACTCATTACAGTCGTGAATCTTGTCAAGAACTAGCATATGGATAATGCACTTGCTATGCTGTGACCTCTGTTTGCTATGTTAACTACAAACCTCACATTTTTACCCTGTTTTCCACATCTTTTCCCTTTCTGTTTGGTCACTATATTCCTTTATACATTACTGTGTTTCAGTATGTGCTGGGATTTGTGTATTGGTTTGAGGCAGGATCCAATTTTTTCTGCACATGTACAGTTAACACAGCTCAAAATAGCAGGGGAAGGTTGCATCACCATTTGATTAATATTAAAGCTTGCTGGAAAGCGAGTGGGACTACCAGACCCTGGTACAATAATCATTTTTTATCCTTGGCTCTCTCTCCCATGAGTGCAATTTTGTACAATAACAGGGAATGGAAAAATCAGACCATCTCCTGGCCAGTACAGTCGGGCTGACACAATAGCAGCTACACCTTGCTGTTAATGACCCCCTAACTGCAGGTCAGTTAGGAAATGTGTAAGAGTGTCCTTACTTAATGTTATCCAGCAAGGCACTGTGGAATTTATTCGCTTAAGCAAATCCTAAAGACAGCACACTCTACCTTGGAAGCACCTTCAGGGTCAACACCTCCCAGACAAACTTTCCCAAATGCAGTTTTTCTGAATGTGAAATTTGTCCCTGCATTGTTTTCACGTTGTAAAAGTGTGTTTAGATGTTACCAGACAAAAGAGAAAACCAAACCATGAACAATTTGAGGTAGATCTGACGCAAAGAAAGTACCATTTTCAAGGCATATATCCCAATGGAGTTTATTCAGATCCAGCACTGCAGGCCAATCAAATGAGAAATTAAGAATTCAAAGATGATTGTAGACAAAGATTTTGGAGGAGTACAGCTCTGTAAGTGAAGGATCTCCCGAATTACATTACTTCTTCATTTAAAAATGGGAAGGCACTACTTTCTCGCTCTCTGACTAAAGTTAGAAACACATGCACAGAAATAGGCACCTAGATTAATGACCTGTTTTCCAAAATGTCATAAATCCCCAGTCATCAAAGGCACCTTCGAGTCATCATTTACAAATTTAGACCAAGAGGCTTGAAAAATGTGTCCTTTTCCTTCCAATAGCACCTCTCCGAATATGGGAATTCAACAGAAAGGCTCTGCAAAATTGCTTCACCTGACATGGTTATGGCAGATGGACGTAAACTGCTTAGGGTGACAAATTACCAGCATCTGGAGGCACTGCTCTGAAGCTGGGACATGCTGCCAGGCTCTGGGTTTTCCCTTCCAGGGGCTCTGCCTGCTCAGCCCTGGTCCCAGGGCACAGTGACCAGCTGCTCTGGGCCCATCGATGCCCCATGCTCACTGCCATGTGTTCCCGTGGGGCTGCAATGGCCACTTTGCCTGTTGCTACCAAGGATGCTGTGGCAGCAGGGAGCTCTGCAAACCTCAACTGAGCATGATGCTGAGCCAAGGGGTCAGTCTGGTAGACCTCTCTGCTGCCAGGGCATGCTGCTAGCAGCATTTTACAGCTAGGGCAGCGTAGTCATCCCAAGACATGGGGAGTTCAGCGTGAGTAGGGAGTCTTGAAGTCCCAAGACCATGCTGGATTTCCATGCAGTTATTTGCCTTAATCTGATGTCTTGTGAGAAGGCAGTATGAAAATACTACAGCTCCTTCTCACTCTAACTTTTGACTTACAGTGGACTAAGCTTCATCTGCTAAGGAGACAAAATATAAAATGCTCTGCTGAAGGCATGGGCTGTGGCACAAGTGCCACTGTGCAGAGGGAGCAATGGAAAAACTCAACTGTATGACGGAGAATGAGCAGCAGATTTGTTCTGGCTTGTTTAATGCAAAATGTAGAATTTAATTCAGCCGGTCTTTAGAGTAATTCAGTAACTTACATTTGGTGAAGTCCCATCTTTCACAAAAGCTTGAACTCAAGATGGCAAGAGACAGAGGATAAAGAACCTCGTGAGGTTTGTTCCAGCCATTAATCATCCTTGCTGCTGAGATATGTGTCGTATCCAATGTGCCCAAATCCAACTTCCAGGCACTAGCTCTTGTCACGCTTCTCTGTTTTGTTGAATAGCCCTTTGGTACAGTCTATTTTCTCTCTTTTAAGTCACTCATATCTTACCTGCTGGTTTAAGGAGACATCAATTTATCTTCTTTTTAACAAGCTAAACAGACAACCCCCTCTCTCACCGTAACACAGTTTTTCTAGCTTGGAAGTAAGCACTAAGGCTGTTCACTGCACTTGCAAGCACATTTTGATTTATCGTAAAGGAGATACTAGCATCCAGCAGAACAACAGTTTATATTTCTGGCTATGGGAGTTGGAGAACAGACCGAGTTCTCCAGGGCCTCCTGGCACAAATGTTAACTCTGCATATATCAGGCTGTACTTCTAGTATCAAGTTCTTCCTGAACTTCCAGTATTGTATTATTTCATTTGTGAGTACAAAGCATTACCAAATTAATTTGAAGAAGTGTGTATTAAGACAACATTCCTTCATGTGCACAGCAGCATTCTTTCTAGCCATGTCTCTTTAAAAAACATAAAATATCTTAAGGAGAAATAAATTCTGTCTGCAGTAATACAAATAATTTCACTCCTTAAAACCAGTCCTTTGATGTCTGAATGTGCAAAGAAGCTTCTATTCACTCACAAATCTCTCTAAATGGAAATAAATATATATAATGTTGGGATTTTTCTCCCACATCAAGCTTTTAGGCCAAGAAGTGATGTATTGAGGTACGTCAGAGGTGGTCTAAATTTCAGTCCTAATGATCTGGTGGGTTGCTTATGGAGGAAATGCTAGAACAACCTTAAGGAAAGCAGTGGTGGCTGTTTGCAGTGAATCACAGATTCATTGCAATGAATGCTTGCAGTGGGTCTGAAGACTGTGTGTATATATATGATAACTCTTCTTTTGTTAAAGATTATATGCTGTTCTGTTATTGTTAAACACAATGGTGCAGGTCAGAGAGGACATAGTTAAAAATTCCCATGATCCACAGCATTGCTCAGTGGCCAGTTTGGGGGTTGCTGTCTCAGAACAAGCTACAGCACATACATTTCAAAAAGGAGAAAAATTATGTAGGGGTATTAAATGTGCTTTCAGAAATACTTACAAAATATTTCAAAGTTCTAGTTACTTGCATGTGTCCCTGAGAAGCAGATATATCAGTGTTATAACTTTCAGCATTTCAGCAAGGGTAAGAAAGTGAAACAGATTTAAAAGAAAATAGCAATTTCATACTGTCATATACAATGATGTCTTGAGCTCAAGAAGCTCCATTAGACTGAGCAGAGAAAAAAACGGTCTTCAGAAAGTATTATTCCTTTTAAATATAATTATTTTCGTTAAGAAACATCTTAAAGTGACTGCAACTGCCCAGCCTTGCTCTGATATCTGTACAGCAGCCTGTTGGATTAAGTGTACAGGAGATTTAAAAGGGTTATTCTAGGTTCCACACCAGTGGTGGAAAAATAAAATTACACCAGACCCAAACTGAATTAAGTAGTTAAGAACCCAGCCTAACACGTTATAATCACCTTCCTGCTACTGATGTAATGTTTTTCAAGCAAATCCACTATGATCTTTAGTCCCTGATATAAATGGATTTTCTAGTGACTGTAACAAAATCAAAACTGAGGCTCATTTGTGGTTCAAGACTTCTTGTGAAGCGATTTGGAACACTTAATGTTCAGTGACAAAACAAAAGCAAGATTGAACCTGTAATAGATACACAGGGAAGGGATGAGGGTAGAATAAAATAAAACCTTGTCCATTTTAGAAGAAAGTTCCTCTTCCCACTCTACCTTTTCAATTTTTTTCTGTTTTGTTTTGCTCCTTCTTTCTTTCTTTTACTTGCTTTTCTTTGCCTAGTCTTGCCCATTCTAGAAGACAGTTATATATTTGCTGAGTTCCTCTTTATGAAAAATATATCTCAGCTCATGCTATGCTTACATATCTTTCCTGACTACTTAGGTATTTAGGTGAAGTCAGACCTTAATTAGAATCTTCAAAGACTTCTCCAGCTGATAACAAGATGCTCACAGAGGCTGGGAAAGCCACACTCACTGCAACTTCTCTGTTGTTTGAGGCTTTCACTCACAAAGGGCATTTCAGGACAAGCTCCTCTCCTCACTGTTCAGAATCAACCCCTGGAAATTATTCTCTTCCTTAATTTAGAAGCAACAGTAGGAAATCCTTTCAATATAACACACCTCATCCCGTGCCAGACCCCACACCTGTGTGTGGAAAGTCCCACACCCTGGAGCGAGGTGTTTCAGTCGCTGTTTCTGCTGTTCGTGGTCTGCTGTCTCTGGCCCCCGTAGGGCTGGAGTGGGCAAAGGAGCCTTGTGCAGGGCAGGGGGGGCAGATGATGTATTTCAGACTCACTGCTACCACATCCCTGGGAGCTGAGGGACACACCCAGTCACTCAGAGTAGCTCCAGCAAATATCTTTTTCCTGGCCCTTCCTGGGGACAGAGTGCTGGGTAAAAACTCAGGTTGATCAATCCACCACATTTATTATACTATGTTTTCTTATGGGATGAGCATGGTACACACATATGTGAACAATGAGGAAGAGGAGAAGACACAGATGCATGTTCCAGAGTCTCATGTCATATTGTGGTGGATCCTCCATTGCTTGACATTTTCACAGCTGTGCCCCAGTTACCCTGTTTTGGCACTCATCTTGTTCCTGCACTGAAGTACATAATGATGTCATGTTCCTGAACAAATGCCTGGGCTACTCCTTACACAGGACAGAAGGAAATTCGCCTGCTGCAGAAGGAGATCCTGATCCTATCTGATACAATTTGAATATCCAAGTCAGGCAAACAAGTTCCCTTGTGGGAGTACTACTCTTCTCTGACATGCCCAACCGGTGAGTTTGACTGCCTTGTTGAAACTGCCATATCTCAGAGTGGGATATAAACCTGCCACATGAGAAGGTTCAGTGTCCACTGACTACTGAGTCTTTACATAGCTGGGGAAGGAGTCAGATCATGATTCTCTCTGACAGAGCTTTTCAAAACCGTGAGCAAGCCTAATAGCTGCTTATGAAAATTAATCATAATGTGCATCACCTCTTTTCATCCAGCTATCAAAAGTGGGAGTGAACTCAGAAACTCCCATTGTACAGAGAAGGAAGCAGGTGCTGAGTGAGTCAATGAAGCAGAATGAGGAAGCAGTTTCCTGGTTCCTCCTATCCACTCACCCCCTGTCTTGCTGCTCTTGGCTGCTCTTGTCATTTGTGAGAGGAGTTAGTAAACACAGCTATTCTTAGCTGTCCCTGGGCAGACCCATGGACACCACCCTGGCCTGAATACCTGTCAAGTACCCTAGATATGTCCAGGGACCTAGGAAAGTGCTGATCCAAATAGTTTCCATTCCTGTGGAGAGGGTAGATGGGGAGGTGCAAGTGTTTTTCCCATATTCAGCAGCGGCAGCCCCAACACACCACTTGCCTTGTCAAATTCTCCCTAAAAGGACTTCTTGAGGAGCTCCCCATTCACAATCTGTTCCTGTGGCGTACTACTGGCAGGTGAAGAGTTTTGTTACAGAGGGAGGTCAGCGAAACTGTGCTTGAATCTCAGCAGCAAAAGCTCTGCATTCAAAGGCAGGACTCCACCACACTGTTGTGAGTTACTCGGTAAAACTTGAGTTACAATTAAAGAAAAAAACCCTCAAATTTAGGCACCAAGCAGACATGAGACCCTAGAAGTTCAGACTATGCCTGAGAGATCTTGCTGGAAAATGTCTGGTAGATGAGCTAGCAGCAAAGTCCACAATGCCAGTGTGGAAGCCAGAATAGATTGCAGAGAGTCTTAAGGGTTACTCAGATTATGTGCTCATTTATGTCAGCAGTGCTGGCAATTTGCCTTCTACATAGTGGCAGTGAGTATCAGCTTAAATCTACTTTGTAGCTCTCTAAAAAATGAATGCATTTTCTTGCAGAGCATTAAAGGAAAAAAAAAAAAAAAGGAAACTACATACAAATGGACCTGTCCTTTAGATGGGAAGAAATCAGCTGGTTTTTTCATTGCTAAGTTAAATATAAATAATTCCTTTACCAATACATAATAGAACTCTGACTATAGCTATCAGATAAAGCAAAACCTTAGTCATATGGATGAGAACTGGAAGAAGTAATTAGCAGCAGAGAGGCAATTTTAACAGTTTTGTGTTTGATTCCCATGGAGAATTTCATATGTCAGCCACATTTTCTAAACAAAAAAAAATTTGGCAGTCCTGTGGAATGTAGTATGTATACAGATAGACTCATTGGCTTGCTTTCACCCAAGTTTGTTTTGATACAAAGAGATAAATGCATTAGTTGTTCTATGAGTGTCTTATATTTAGACTTTTAACTGGTACAAGTAAGTGGGCTTTCAGTGATTCAGGTCTGAATTAAATTCACCAAAGTTAAGGCAATGCACTGCATGCAGTGAAGCTAAACTGATTTACACTTCTGAAAATCTGGTGAATTTTTTAAGCCTCTTTTGTAGTGATATAAATACAGTGCAAAGTCAGTGTGAAATCATGGATGCATAAGAATTTTAATACTTGGCTGTAACACATACGAATGTGGCTATGTAACTAAAAATGTATGAATATTTGTTTTACTCCCCCGTGTTTGTCACAGGTTTAACATAAGGGTACAACTGAGTGGCCCAAGGTCCTATTGTTCCTTATAAGTGACGCTTCTGGTGCCACTTTACCTGTAGATAAAGGCAGGTCCTTACACAGCATTCATGTTCCCTCTGTATTGTTGTGGGAATTGTAGCTCAGACAGGTGTAGAAATTCACATGGATATGACCATCAGCTCCAGCAGTTGTCCATCAGTCATCAGCAAGAAAAAACATAAATTTAAAAAGTAAAGACTTAAAAATGAGGGACTGTAGCACAAGAATTAGTCGAGGCAAGAGATGCAAAGTAAAGCGTGTTGACCAAGGAAGAAGGGGCATAAAGATGACAAACTATGTCAGGACAGAGACTAAAGAAATAAGAATAGTTTTTAAGCAATTCTGGGGGAAGGCTTCTGCCCAAATCTCAGAACCACAGCTTTGAAACTGTCTCTGAGTCATAGCTCCTGATGGTCTCTCTCTGTTAATCTACATCTGCAGCCTGCAGAGTCATTCCTTCTCAGCACTGGCAGTTTCTGAGCAGTTTTCTGTTTGCTCTTTTCTTACTGCTGGTAAATGACGAAATCTGCCTTGGAGAGACTCCGTCATAGGACAGTTTCCCTGTAAGGGTACTTGTAGCACTAGTAGTTCTGCCAACAGGATGATTTAGCCCTGGTTTTCAGGTCAAAGAATTAGTTGGCATTTATGCTTCTATTCCCATCTAAGAGTCACCATGGCTGTAATGTTTTATGCCTTGTTAATCACATTCACCAGCACAATGTTTATTTTCTTCTGTTTGCTCTGACTTCAGACAAAAGGTGGTTTGCTGTGGGATTCAAGGAGAGAATGATGTAAATGTCTGTGTGGATTCATGTAAATAATATTTTCTATTACTGCTGGTATTGCGAGATGGTAACATTCCCATGAATGCAGCTCCCAGTGAAAGTAACTTTATGGAAGAAACTTCTACAGTATTTGCAATATTTTAAAACCATTCTCTGTTCTCAACAACACAGTGCTGTAATTTCCAGCACAGGAAGATAAGAAATTCAAATCTGCTACATACAGTTTATTTCTTTATGTGAATTTCACTCCTGAGCAGCTTTAAAATACTTTTGTCTTGAAAGATGAAATTTCCAGTTGACAGACATCTTGACTTGGATCCCATTTGAATAAAACATTATATATCAGCTGTTTCTGGAAAAAAAAATCACCATAGTGAAACTTACCTTTAAAATAAACATGCTAAATATCTCTGATGGGCACATGCTTGGTGATGAATGTTTATCATAGTTCCTTTTTAAGTAGTGACTTCTATTTTTATGCTGAACTTTCTCTACATTGGTGACACAATGTTATCTCAAGACCTTTCAGCTAGATAAGACCACACCAGTTTCCGCAAAATGGTCTTCTGTCTAAGGATTTTGTACATAATTGGGGTAGGGAGGCACTGTGGGAAGCAGAACACTGACTATATTTAAACTACCTTTTAAAGCAGAATTCTTAAAAGTTGATATTAGTTGGGGAGTTGACCTGAAAGTTTTTGGTAACTGACATGACTTCAAGATAGGCCTCATACCATATTTGTCAAAATACTTCCGACAGATACTCTGGAAAGCAAAGAAGAGCTGGCCCAAAAATAATAAGAAAATCTAAAATCTCTGTAACCCTTTACCTGGGGTAGAGAAAAGTCACAGCACCAAAAAGCACCTCTACCAGCCTGTGACTAGGCATCCTGAATGGAGCTAAAGTCTGTTCAAGAGGTGTGATGACCAGCAGATTGCCATCTGCCTTATTGGCTTCAGTCCTAGGTTTTACTTTGTACAGATCCAGAAGCCTGAAAGAGTTGGTATGTTCTCAGACTTCAGCTATCTTCAGAAATGTATTATTCCTTTTTCCCCCCCTATCTCTATTCTTCTATGCTGTGAAATGCCATGGTCTTTTTATGTTCCCTAATCTGATGTGGGAAAATAGGCATATCAAATGCATGCATATAAGCACATGGCACGTCAATCTAGGGAAGGTTTTGCTGTCCAAATAATATTTTATAAAGTTGGATTTTAGAGTTTATTGTAAATTTAGAGTCTATTTAGTGTCTATTTAGAGACTCTTTAGAGTATATTTAAAAGCATGAAAAGAATGAATTATCTACAATTCTTGGTAAATAACATTTTCATTTTCATTTCATTCTTCTTACCAAATTAATAAACATCTCTGACAGTGAAGGCAGGGAAAAGCAGCAACGAGATTTTCAAGGTTGTCAATATGATTTTCAAAAGCACAGAGAAGGCTGTTTGTTTAAGTACTCAACCATTCAGCAACATAATTCTAAGAAGAAAGCTTTAATCGTGGTTCCTAAGACAAATTGTCAGACGGTAGTTTTATTTCAGCACACAGAAGGTTAACACTTTCAATCACAACTTTACAGGTTTTGGCAAAAGTCTCTCACTTTCTAAACAGGGCACATCCCTCTTTGATTCTTTTTAACATTCATAAGGTAAGATCTGATAATTTTTTAATTTTACTAAATTCCTATATAATATTGAGACTCATCTGACTTTGCTATGGCAGTTGTAATTAGTTCTAAATTAATTATATTAGAGCCAAACCTGCTGGTGTTTGAAGGCAGTGTCCCTGGCTGTCCATGTGTCCACTGACATGGCAGTGAAATCACTGTGTAGATGTTCAGGGGTGGCTTAGCCATTTACTTAGTCATTTGTGTGACTTACAACTTTCTTCCTCATTGCCTCTGCTGTCCTGTTTGTCAAGCAGATGCTGGAACTGCTTGTGCAACCTCGCTGATGTCATGTCTTGAGCAAACCAAAATCTGCAAGGCTTTGCTTTCCACTGCTTGACTGGAAATCATGGAGGCTCAGACCACAATAGTGAGCAGCACAGGGCCAGGTACAGCAGGCATGGGGAAGACATCTAGAGCATCATTGTCTCAGGCATCATTCCCCAGGACAGTTTACTCTTAAAACAGAGGCTGAGGCTGTTGTCCTGATACTGCTCTAGGGATGGTGACAGCTGGCAGAGAGGTGGCAAGAACAGAGGGTAAGAAAATTTCCCAGTGAGTTGTGAGAAAAACATGAACCAAAAACCTCAATGTGTCTTAACCTGAAGAAAGAGACTGCTGAAGCTGCTGGATTAAATGAAAAAGACCTGTAAGGAGGGAGAGCCTTGCTACAGCCTGCCTGTCCCTAAAGCAAATGATTTTGGACAGCTGCCCCTTGCTTGCTCAGGCAGAGCCATGTGTGGGCACAAGCACAGATGTGTTTGGTGGCTCCCACAGTTTGATGTAGTTCAGGAGTAGACATGAAGTGCTGGATCCAAGAGAATTCAGGTGGCTATAAAATCTTGCATCTAAACCAATGTTTAGGGGCTTGGCTGGCTAGAGTGGGCACAGGGAAGGGTCAGTGGCTCAGAAGAGGACACAGGCCAGCCAATGTCAGCGTGCTGCTGCTAAGTGTTCCTGTGTAGAAACACCTGATGCAGCTGCTTTCGCATATTCCTTCAAAAACATCACCATACTTGCTGCTTGTAGCCAAATGTTGATGAAGAGTCATCAACATCTCCTATGTGAAAAATAAATTGATGGCTAAGAAAACTATGAAACCATGAAAATACAGAAGGCTTCACACAGCCAGGGGCTTGCAAGCACGAAAGCAATGCATTGCATTCTGCTTAAAGGGAAATTGCTCAGTACTTTTTCATTGGAGTGCTGTTAGGTTAAAAACTTATAATTTGGCGCATGAGAATACAAGTATTCATTTGATTTTATAGCTGTGTTGCTAATTTCTGGGATGAAGATTAGTGCTTCTGGCCCACTTTATGAATCCTGAATGCCATCTGTATTCCAAAATATCTAAACAATGACTGTTCATTAGATGCGCTAAGAAAGTGCTAGTATTTTACAGAAATTGTTGCATACATTTCACTGAAGTGACAGGCAGAGCACACTCCTATTTTTTTGGTCCCCATATGCCATCTACTTTGAGCAGAAGAGGGGGAAACTAGGAGGTTCACAGAGGTTCCTTGCAGCCTCAACTGTTCTGTGATTCTGTGACTTGGTGATTTTGTGCATAAACTACTCTTTGAGGAAAATGCTGTTTTCTAGCTACATTTCATTTTAGCCTTAATCTGTTTGTACAACTGGATTTGCTTCTGAATCAACATCAAAGTGAAGACGCTGATATAAAAAGAAAGACAGATACTTTCACAATATCTAAAGAGAATGGAAATGAGAGAAATCACAGTTGCTTCACTTTCACCAAAAGGAGAAGTAAAAACCACAGGGGAAACCATCAAAACCAATGATGTCATGTCTTCCTGTATGTAATTGTTAGCTCTCTTACTGATAACTTTCAGTGAGTATCTGGTGCATTTATTTAATCTTATTACCTGTTTGAAGACAGCTGTCAAATACAAACTTCCACAAACAATTTTTTGTTTAAGGTAAAGATGCCTTCTCTCCTGCTCAAAGACTAAATTCTACCAATTTGATTTAAAAAAAAAGAAAAAATAGAAAAAGTAATGCTCTTTTTCATTTAAAAGAAGATAAAAATGGAGATAAAGGAGGGGTAATTTAAACTACGTTTGCATCACACCTGAACTCAACTATATATATCCTTCCTCTCTGGGAAATTTTAGTTCTCCCACCTAAAGTTAAATAATAGGAATGATGAATCAAATTTTGATAATTTTTAGTTTGTCAGAACTATGGTTTTGATTTCAAAATTTGTCTTGCTGTATCTTCTGAGATCAGTTTAAAAGGTAAGTTTTTGTTTCCTTTTTGACCCTTTGCTTGCTGCTTGCAGAGGAGTGACTGCCAAATTCCACAGTGGAGCACTGGCGCCTGCCAGGTCCAATGTGTCAGCCAGCCACAGTGGTCCCCAGCCAGCAGCCACTCTCTCTGTCCCCTCCACTGAAACCAGGGTGACCTGCCTGGGCTGAGCAGCCCATCAGGCACCACACTATCCCTTCCTCTGCTAGGAGTTCCCAGCACTGAGCAGATGTGGGGGTTGATGTAGGGAGGCTTTTCTCTTCCCCTGTTCAGGGTCTGAGGTGAATTGCCCCAGGGATCTCTCTCAGTTTTCCCTTCTGCCATCCTTCATTTCAACTGCCCCATCTGTGCCATTTCTTCATTATACATAATTTATCCAGCAAATGAACTGAAAAAACCCCAAACTTCATTTGTGCTTTTTCTGGCATGTGCTGGGCAAGAGAAACAGCTTTAATTTTTTTATGGCCAAAGTGCTGCCTTGCACTACTATGTTGGCAAATGCAACTCCCACTAGAAGAGGAAAACTCTCAGCTGTCTTATTGGTCATCCACAGATATTTGCTTGAAGCCTGTGAATTAATATCTTTAAGTTTCTGCATGAAAAGTGAAACTCAACCTGGTCTATTCCCATCACAGATCAAAAGGAGGAGTGAAAACCTGCATGGACTTGAGCTAGGATCACCCCACCTGCTGTCTGCCCCTTTGCTACACTGCACAGGTCAGGGACCAAACACGACCTTGCTGCTTTGGATAGGGCCCTATGAACACAGAAGGAGGACAGAACTGTGCACTTCTGCTCAAAACATGGTCTTCCCTGGAAGTGCTATCACAGTCACGGGGATGGTGCGGATGAAGAAGCACTGTGCTGGGAGAGGAATGCAACCAGGCAGAGGAACAGCTTAGATAGAAATCTGCCAGTCCTTTCAATGTGGCATCTATATAGCACTTCTTGTCGACACATCTCTAAGTGCTTCCCTGCCTTTGATTCCAGATCCTTGTCTGCTCTTTTTTCTTTTTTTCACACCTTGCTATCAACTTTCCAGTAAAGGAGGATCTGCACTATGATGATTTCCAAACCCAAGACTATTTTTAAAGGTCACAGAGCAATATAACTCCTTCTAAGACATATAGGAATGCAAGGCTTTGAGTTATTAAAAAGAGCCCCTTTTTTCTGTTTTGGGTTTTGTTTTCTTTTTCCTGAGCATTCTGAGTGTCCCTGGTAACTTTCCTTTGATTTCTGGGAGTGCTGGGGGCCAGTTGCTTGCACCCTTTCCTCCTGACTGTGAAATAATGTGAAATAATGCAGCGCATTGCTGCAGTGGCAGCCACTGCCTGGGAAGGGGACACAGCAGCAATCAAGCACATATGGGAGTGGGAAGGCAGGTGAGGAGATGCACAAACCTCCCTGGTGCTGATCCATGAAATGCATAAGGCTGTGGGTCATGTCCGAACATGCTGTCCGCAGCATCCCTCTCTCGGGCTTCAGCTCTCAGTAGCTGTACCCTGCTGTGCAGTGGTAGCTCTGCATGCTGATGAGCAGTGCTGAAGACAGGTGTGCTTGTCCCTGGGCTGCATCCTGGCTGGGATGTGTCAAGTGCAGCAGGGCATACTGGAGACTCACAGCTCTCAGTGTGTGTCCACCAGCATGCTGCTGCCCACAGTCCCACTGAATGTCACCTCCTGAGGTCACACACGTGCACCATTGCCATGTAGAAGACTCTTCACACACACCAGAAAGAGGCTCCCTATCCAACAATGTCCACTCATTTTTAGAGGTTTTTTCACCACGACTTGTGTCCCTATGCTGGCAGCCACAGTGCAGGTCAGCAAAGGGGTTGTAGAAAATACTCCCGCTCCAAAGCACAGATGCTGGTTATCTTATTCCCTGCACTGTAGGAAGGCCTGCTTCTAACTCTTGCCTGCTCTTTCATCTGGTTCATCTGGCGCACCATGACTTGCACAACTGAGCAGCCCCAGAGGAAGGACTCAGGTGTGGGCTCAGGTTCTGCATTCTCATGGGCTGTGCTCAGTGCCAGCCCATCTGTGTCTCCTCCTGAGAGCTGCTGAGGGCATGAACAGCAGGGGATGAGGAGAGGCCCAGAACAGAGGACAGAGAGGCTATAGTGCAGAAAGGTGTCAGTGAGAAAGGAGACTGTGGCAAGCAGAGGTTTCACCAAGACCATGGCAAAAAAACAGGTTCATGATGTAGTAGAGTAGGGATGTAACAAGAGGAAAAGGAGAGACATGGGCAAACAGAGATTTGGAAGCAAGGATAAAAGGGGAGCAAAAAGGACAGAAGAGGGAAAGAGAAAAGCTGATGAGAAGACAAATAGCAATAAATAGTATTATGAAATAAGTAAATATCAATAGCAATCTGCTCAGGGTACTGGGCAAAGGATGATGAACTTGCAGTCAATTAGAGGTGGTGAATATGCTGTATATTAGAGTCAGCCAGCCAGCACATAATCAATCAATAGCAATGCAGAATTGGAGGATTGGGAAAAATTCTAACAGCAGACAGGTAACACATACATTGCCCTCTTGGGGGGATACTCCTAAAAGGACTATAGGCTTGCATGTCTGGAAGTCAGAGGCATGAGGAGAGGGAGTGTGCTGACAGAGTACTCTTGCACATCAAAGAGGTGTCAAGCTGGAATGGCTGTCAGGATACTCATACAGATTCTCTATCAGACTTCAGATGTGCTTTGAATTATTGCAACACCTTGAGGAAGAATACAGAGACCTGTCCATTTTCTCTCTCTGGAGGATATTGGCAGGTAAGACTCAGAGTGCTTAGTGGTAAAAGGTCAGCACTGATAAATGACCGGGTTGTGTCTGGGATTTCGAGACTCTCCTCCACCCTCCACCCCCCACCCCCCAATATATATGCAGAGAATTGCAACTACCTTTTTTACTAATCTTGCCCACAAAATAACATTCAGATGCTGCACATAAAATCAGTTTGACAGTGGGCAAGAAAGCATAGCCTAGATGTCCCCATGACTGCATCATTCTCCCACCTGTTCCCTAAAACTGCTGGCATGCATCCTCCAGGAGTTTGGATCTGAGTTCCTATTAGAACACAGGGAGGACATAATTAATCTGAGAAGAAATATCTGCTGATCAAGACAAAATACAGGTCATTATTAATACAAGAGAAATCACAAAACGTCTGCAGATTTTTTTTTTTTAGTTACAAATGTTATCCATAGGGCCTGACCTGAGTGCCTGGTACACATCTTTAAAAAACATCCTATCCCATTTTAGCTTTAATCTGTAACTCCACTGGACTGCTGCCATACTCCCAGAAGTGTGCTATGTGGCATATGCATGTCTGTTGCACTATCTCCCAAAATGTGTCAAAAAGACACATATTTTATAGAACATGCCAATAGCAACCCGACATCCTATGCCATCCTGTCCTCCCAGCCAGGGCTTTCAAGCTGTGGGGTTTGCCTGCAGGAGGCACCTGAGCACAGCACCCTCACCTCCTCCCACCCCTCTGTGCACCAAGCCTTGCCATATGTACCGTGCCCAATAACGAATGAAGAAGGGATGGGATATATTATCCAAGGACGGAAAGAAAGCTCAATCCGATGAACAATTTGCCATATGAGCCGTAACACATGGCAAACCTCTGCAGAAGGGAGCAGCAGTCGTCTTCTCACAGTTTTCTTGCAATGACCTATTCCAGCTCATCTAAATGATGGGGTGAGTGAAGGCTAGCTTGAGTTTTCTTGCATGCTATTCATGTTGCATGGCTCCTTTGCATCTTGTGCATGCTCACAGGAGTGTTTGTCGCTAGTTTGTGGACTTCTAAAGTGCTGAGAAATGCTGTCAGAATACCGAGCTGTCAGTGGGAAAGAAGCTGCACTGTCAGGCTCTAAGATGCCTTAATGCTCTTTATCATGATGTGTCCTTGAAGCTGCACAAAACAGCTGCTGCTGAGCAGCTTCTCAAGACCTCAGCTCACAGGAGTCACAGCATTTCTGCCTCACCACCTGCTCTGGCTGACTCTGGGTCAGCAGCATGTTTTGGCATTTTACACTGAGCAACTTGAATGAAACAGAAAGCCTGGAATGGCTTTCTGCCACAGCTGCTGCACCCCACAAGAGCCAGCTAGAAGGATACTAGGTGTACCTGGCAGGAAAAATGCAGCTACCTTTTTGTTCCTCTATACCACAGGGTAAAGTTCACCTGGAAAGACATTGGCCCCACGTTTCATGGCAGACCTGAAGGCTCCCAGAATAGGTACCAGTCAGAATCCTAAGAGAATAACCCTGGAAGCTGTGAGAGCAAGGAAGATGTGGTCTCCACTTCTGTGCTCACAGGTTGCTGTGAACCTGATCCTGCCAAGCACTAAACAACGTGAGACCTAGAGGGTCCTCTTTAGTAATCTGTATTTCACAGTGATTGTGTGTAATTAAGATCAAAAGCAGTGGATCTTTTTTTCTTGCTCCATACAGCTGATAACAAACATTTGTCTTGCTTTCGGGAAAAGATGAAAAACTCAAATTTTCCTGGAATCCACGTTTTTTTCCCCTTGGTGACCTGACATCCTTTAAATGTGTGTCCAAGGGAAAAAGAAATGGTGTTTTGCATCTTGTTCCAGTGTGGGTCTGTATGATGGAATATTGCTTATGAGTTATGTCTAAGGTGCAAGAGAAAGTGTCAGTAAAGCAGACTGCCATCCTGGTTACAGCTGCTTGATGGATGACAGATTGCAGAAGCACAAAAGAAAAGAAGGCTATGACCCAGGAATTAGGGGCTCCTTTCTAGTGGCAAAGGAATGAAACAGAAAGGGGCAGTCAGTGGCCCAGCACAGTGAGTTGAAAGGCCAGAGCATGGCCCAGTGTGGAAAGCAGGGACTTTCAGAGAGTTACCATTTTGCCACTTGTACTTTCTCCCACAGTCCCTCAGAACAGGGAGAGAAAGAAAAAATAAATCTTCTGTTTTCCCTATCAGAGCCTTGATACATCTCCGCAGACAGCATCGTCCTCCTTCTTGGCAGTCAGATCTTTTTTCTCTCCCAATAAAAGAGCCTCTGGAGAGCAACTAAAGTGAACAACTTCACTGGAGCAGCTTAGGACAGCACGTGCCACTCTACATGGCCAGATTGAAATCTGAACTTCTGCCCCTTCCACGAGCGTGACTTCATATTTTGGCAAGTCTGTAGAGTTTCTAAACAATTATATGTTTAGTTGACTGGTTCAAAAGGGGAAGCCACTCCAAACGAGTAAATAAGATACAGAGATAAGTTTCTTGAGAAATTAGGGTCTCAATGAATACACAAATATACAAAGGATGTATAAATAAATCACATTTATAAATAGTATACTTGTGTACCATTATTCATACTAGCTTTCTTCTCCAGTTACTGTTAATAAGAAAATTGTTCCACAAGCGTATTTTTCTTAATTGTATTCAGGATGGCCAACATGATAGCTTGAAATCTTTAGAACACACAACAAAAAGATGCTGCTTCCCTACAGTAAAAAGAAACATTCCTGTATAATGTCTCTCATTTTAATTTAATGCATTCAGAGACGTTATTAGTCTTCATAAAAGTTTTCATATAAAGTCTTCATCAGTTCATCATAAAACAATAGTAAACAACAGTTTGTCCTGTTTTCCCCTTACCAGTAGCAGGGAACAACCTTAATTTCCAGTGTAGTTCACCTTCTCTCACTGTCCTCCACACCAGAGCCTGTGGTTGCTGTGAGGACAAACAGGAAAGGAGCAACCAAAAAAAGCTGCTGTACCTTTCAGCCACTCCATTAGAAAGCCCAGCTCTGAGACATTCTTGAGTTTTTTCATCTGGTTGTTGAAATATAATCTGGAGGAAAAAAAAAAAAGAAATCTGTGTGTTATAATGCCCTGTGGACCTGTGTAGGTCTCACTGGTCAATTTTACATACCAAACTCACAGTCCTAGTGCTGAGACTGCTTCTCTGCAGTAGGAGGAAGCTTTGCAGATCCTTTCTAAGTGGGCTGTAATGCCCAAGGGACAGGCAAGCAGAGCACCTCTGAAACACCTAACACAGGTAATTTGCTCAAGGGCACACAAGAAATCGGTGGCAGAACTGATTCTGAAAGTTAGAGCATCAAACTCACATCCATATTCCTAACTGGTCTTTTTCTGGCAAATAATAGGGCAATACATCATTAATTGGAAGGTGATGGCTTGGGACTTTTAAAGTAGGCTGTTCATTACTATAATGTTTCATGGTTTGATTTCCAGTTTGAGACAAAAGGTCTAATTTTCAGAACAAAATAAACTCGCTTGCTGACAGACTTTTTAGATTCTGTGAAAGTGGATACTTCAAATAAGAGGCAGCCAAAAATCACTTACCTGGTTTGCGAATTTTTCTGCCTTTCAGCTATCATTTGCCTTTAAAAAAAAAAAAAAAGAAGCAAAGAAAAGAAACAGAATTTCATTAATTTTAAGAAGCTTATGATGTCACATGTGAAATGTCAACAGATAGCAACTTAGACTAATCCCTAAAAGATGACCTACTTCCTACTTGAAGGTGTTTGACATACCAGGCAGTCTCTCTATACTGCATCAATGAATGACATTTTTATGAAGCCAGATTTTTAATGCATCAGATTTTGTGCTAACCAGATGATTTACTGTTGGATCAAACTTTGATTTCCTAGTCTAACATTTAAGACAGACTGTTAGAGACACAATAATCTCACAATAACCTACAGACCTGAAGCTTTCATATTCCTTTAATTCATTTTTATCTGATCTGTTTCTTTTTATTACCACAGATATGAAATTAGAATTTTCTTATTGCTTTTCTTTCCACAGAGGTCTAACTCCCTCCAGGTTGATGGCTTGCTTTTCCTACAATCAAGGGAGTATTAGCCACAGACTCTGGTGGGAGCAGAACTATAAGCTTAACAGATACAGATCAAAATTACAATGCAATATATATATCATGTGGATAATTTTAAGGAAAAAGAAAATTCCACCCAGTCTAGACCTTTCAAATAATCAGGGAGGGTTTTTTCTCCCAGAAGAGGTATTTTTCCATGTGGCACCAAACCCAAGAGATTGGAGATTACTTCAAGATAATAAAGATGTCAGCTGAGCAAAATTCAGCCCTGCCCAGAAGGCCAGCCCAAGGTCTTAGATGATCTATAGGCTTTGTGCTGACCCCTGAATGTCTCTGCAAATAAAATGGGTAGGCATGCCTGCACTGAGGCTGGGAAAGGGCACGGGCCAAGTGTGTCTGTACAGGCCATTCATTTCATGCTCTTGTCTTCTTAATTTCCTTGTTTCATCAGTGCTTTTTGGCTTAAAGTTAATAACTCCTGGATGTGCCTGTAAGAGGTCTGCCAATTAAGAGGTACTTGGTCAGAAATGGTTGCATAGATCCCTGGAGGTGCTGAGAGAGGGATTTTGACACCTGTTAGTGCAACCTGTGTGTGGCCAGATGGGATGCACTGGAAATCAAATCTAACATCACTGCAGCCCCCTGACACACTCCCATGCCACAGGGGTGGATAGGTATAAGTGCTCATTAGCATGTGAAAGAGATTCATATTCTAGCTGCAGGTTATTAGGTATGGAAACCTGTTCCTCTGTGTGCTGCCTGATGTGGAGACACTTGGGAGGGGCTGGTTCCAGGACCTGCCACTGATGGTTTAGTGAAAATGGAAAAGACTGGTGAAAAGGAGTATTAACGTCATGGAGTCCGCACTGCAGAATTAGATCTTCCAAAAGGCAAGATCGTTTTGGGAATGTTTATGTGACAATGCTATATGCCTAGCGTATTTTATAGCACAAAAAAAAACAAAAAAAAAACAACCCACCAAGCAATCACAATAAATATGATGCAGTAAATAAAATATAATTAATATGTGCAAACCAGCTATATTGACAGTGACTGCTACAAAGACCAACTTTACATTCAGGGACAGCTTCCAAACCTAAGTGAGAAGCAGGGGGCATAAACAAATCTTGCAATGCAGAATCAGATTTATGGAGGTTTAATTTCTTGCCTGTGTATGTTGGCTTCAATCAAAACTGAAAATCAAGTGAGAATGGGTGCAATTCTTCTTTAAAATGCAGAAGGAGTACAGAAAAATGAGGCCTTCTGGAATGTTACTAGCTGTTCTCCACCTCCACAAAGGGAGAATGCTTATTACACATCACTACTATATTTTTCAATAAAAGTAAAGCCTGGCACTTTTGTGAATGGTATGAATACTTTATTGTTCTTATCTACCCACTGTGTATCTGACAGAAATAATTTTTTAACCTAAAAGAATATTAAAAGAAGAAAAATAAAAGTGAAACACCAGATAAGTAACTGTCAGAAAAATTGGAACTTATGTGCTTATCACATTAAATGAAATTATACTGGGTCTTTACCATGATAAGCAGTTATCAAGGTGGTCTCACCTGCACCTATTTGGATTTTGGCCATATTTTACATAAAGTGTATTAATATTTTACAGGTGTTTTTCTGCATACAAGAGAAAAAAGCAAATGGGGGACAGTGGGATAGAAAATCTTGTAAGCCTGTAATAATGGAAAGCTCAACAAAGCTTGCAGTAGACAACAAGTATGGATGAGAAAACAAAGCAGCCTATTTATTATAGCACTACAATTATCCAGGCTGCAGGATCAATTTTAGACAGACTAGCTGGTTATTTTCCTTAGGTCTGTAATCCTCTGTTTGATTTTCTCTGATATGAACTACAACTGCTCAAATGAACCAGGGAAAACCTGTTATAGTGTCTGTGATGGTCTGTGTTCTGGGGAGCCATCACCTGTGGCACTCTTTTAGTAATGCCAGCACAGTCAAGAAGAGGGCATGGATTCTTTTTCCCTCTTTGCAAATCATGGTGTAATTTCTGGAGGGAGAACTCCTTATGACCTTGTGTGAACTGGAATTTTACTGACAATTCACTTATTTTGGGAACAACAGAAAGCGTGTGCTGGCAATTTTGCTTGACTGCAGAATTGTGTTCACCTTTGAATCTTCTTCGGAAGATATGCCTTTTGGTTTGCTTTGTTGTGCCAATATTGCCTTATGGCTAACAAATATATAAAAATTCAGGTATGGGCAGTGAAATACTGTGTTTAATCCGTTTTGCTAACAAAAGTCTTTTATAAAAGATAGGAAGCAAATACAAATTTTAATTGCAATTTTTTTGATACAAATTGTTCTGCAAACTTGGATTTCTTATATATTAAATTTCTACTGTAAGAGGTAAGGTTGTGTATACTGTCTTATATGCTGCAACACTTTTTTATGTTGCCAGTTTTTGTATATACGTATGCCTATATATATATATATATATATATATATATATATATATAATATATCCATGTATATTTATACACATGAGTGAACTCACAGGAAAGTGTCAGTGTGATCTACTCTCCCTCAGAATATTTATGAACTTTTTAAGTTGTTAAATTAAGATGAAAAATACATGCTCTAAGAAAGGGCATGAAGTGACTCAGTGTTGTATTGAAGTTTGGGCTACTCAGCTTAGGAAAAAAAACCCCAAATTATCAGACCTTTTTTTTGGTGAAGAGGCTATTTTCTAAAATCATTACATGAACTGGGAACTAGTTAAACTAAACCTTCCTCTCAGTTTTCCCAGTGTCTGAAACAGAGGTCAGAGCAGAATGAAAAGTGAAAGTCATTACTCTTTGGGGTGAAGCCAAGATGGGAGATGTTACTCACATCTCTTTGCAGCAATATGCATGAATTATGACTGGGAGTGAGCCCCTGAGGACATTCTGCATTTTTCAATTCTCTCAGCCCCTGTCCTCTCTGAACAGGCAAAAGTTTTGCAGAGCCATGCTGCAAAATTTGTCAGTGATGACATTTTGTAGGCAGAAAAAAGGATATACAAATCTTTCTTAAAATGCATTCTTATACATAGAAACACACATAATATATAAATAATATTTTATTTATTTATTTACATAAATAAAAGTGACTTCAAAACTGGGCTCTGCATAGAAACATGATAGATTTCCAGGGGACATCATCGTGCAGTTGAGCTGGCAACTAAGGCATCTTTTGAAGTATCTCTTGAAAGTTTTCTGCTTTTGTCAATTTAATGTCTCTGTCCCCGAATGGAATAATCACTTAGATTTCTGAGCGCTGGGTTTTCTGAAGGATAGTTTGGTTTTGTTTTTTGATACCAGACTGTAATGTTTGCTTAGTGGTTTTGGGGTTTTGATTGGTTAGGGCATTTTTTTTAGGATTTTTTTTAAGGACATGCGTCTAGTCCATCTGTTTTAGTTAATGCTACACAAGTTCCTGATAAATCCCTGTGAGGTAAGCTGGTTGATTTTCTGCTTCTAAACTTTCTACAGCTGGGAAATGAACAGTCTTCCAGCAGCAGCCTCATTCCATCTTTTATGTAAATGTACAACGAGTGGAGTCAAATGGAACGGCTATGATCAATTGAGGCCTCATAACAAAGTAAAGATAACCTAAATATTTGGTGATAAACAAATCAGCAAAGAATATCAGAAATGTATGGGTGAATATCCTTGTGAAATCCCACAAAGATGGATTTATTCTAGACTAAATTGGAAAACCCCACATTTCCAGATAGCCAAAATGTTCCTAATTTCTACCAGGGTTTTGGCCATATGCAAGGCTGAAGATTGTTTCAGAGATAATAAATGAGACTAGAACTCCTTAATAGGAAAAAGATTGCCCCAGATTAAAATTAATTGAAATTGAAATTAATTAAGGTTTTCCTTGTTTCAGGAAGAGAAGGGAAGTGGCTGGATCAGACCAGGGGTCACTGTAGTCTGGTGCATTGCCTTGAACAAGAAGTCCAGGTGTCTAGGGGCTTGCATACACTTATTTTTTACTTTTTTTTTTTTTTTTTTTAATAATTTCCCAGCTTCCAGTGGTTTCTGGTCTTCCATGAGAAAGAGAAGGTCCATCTGTATTTAATTCACAGTGGAAAGTCCATGGAAGAAAAGTCACTTCTTAAGCCCCCTTCCCCCCAGTCAAGGTACGGCATTATCCAAAGAGTTGGACATGAGCCTCTGTTGCACACTTTCATTCTTGCAGTGGTTGGAACATTTGCAGTTCTTGGCAAGGGCCATTTACTTACCAGTGATTCAGCCTTCAGTAATCAGCACAATGGTGAAACTGTTCCGTAGCAGCCCAGGGACAAACTTACAAATACTACCAGCACCTCCCTTCCTTGTCCATTTTTTGCCTTTTTATGAGGTGGGAGGAATGATGTGAAGCCTTCTTCTGGCATTTAAATACATGATCTAATGAGTTATTTCTGAAAAACACCCAAACTAAAAAGAGTGATGAGGAGACACTTGGTTCTTCCTACTAATCAGCTGTAGCAACTTTTTATCTCCTAGCCTTTTCTAAGCTTCTACATTAATGTTAAATTCCCTACTCTCAGCGTTTAGACTAATTATGTATTTCATAGTTAACATTTATGTTACTGCATTTTGCTTATGTTTTAGATTTTTCTGGAGTGTCGGATCTCTGAGTCTAAAACAGAAGTTGACTTATATGCAATGGCTCCAAATCATTGGCTTTGAATTTCCCCCAGGCCCTGCTTCTGTCAGTCCACAAAAGAAATCTTGGGTACCTGGCACTGTGTCAGAAATATGTATTAAATTAAAATATGTATTCTATTAGTCCATTTATCAGCCTAAAGAGACAATACTGACTGGAGTGCTCATGTTTGATAATATTTTCTCAGCAGATCTGCAAGCTTTTTGTCTGTAGGTCTTTAATTGGATCTCTCATAGCCTTTTCCTGCCATCTACACACCAATGTTGTGGTCTCTGGCTATTGCTGCTCTGCTTTGTAAGCAGGTTTGGACCCAGGGACTTCCTCTTCTATCTGCACACTCCTCAGGCATGAACTGTGATCATACTTCTCCTTGCCTGCTGCCAACATGCCTCAGTTTCCAATTGTGTTAGTGCCTGGACTCACCCTCGTACAGCATGAGCAGTGTAGCTCCACCGCTCTGTCTTCCTGCAGAGGCAGAATCCAACTTCCACACATCCAAACTGCATCATATGAACCCAAGTATAGGTACTGGCACGGACATATCAGGACACAAGCCCATGCAATTGGCTGTCACTTGAAACCTATGGAATAGTAGAGTCTGTCATACCATCCCACACAATTATTTCAGCACCTTGAATAGACACTTTTGGATAACTCCCCCAGATGACCCTACAAAAAGCCAACTGCAATGATGTGTGGTACCAAGTGTTTTGTTCCTCTTGGGGCAAAGGAGCTGGACTGCACTACAAGCTGGGACCTAAGCACAGCCCTTGAATATGACAATGATGCTTTGTGGGAGCATCTCTTACCCTGTTGGTTTAGAGTCAATTGGTGTCTTCTGAAGAGGAAGGGGAGGCAAGAGCATGAATGATGACCGACAGTACATACACTCCAATTACCTCACTGCTCTCTGTAATAGGAGCACAGGTGCTGGTTTCACATGCTTTGGCCAGTCAGGAGTTATGGAAACCAAGGGGTTGTGTAGCTTACCAGGCCAGCAGAGCAAACTCTCAGTTGCTGTCTCAGGTGATCCACAAGATCCTGACATGGGGTAGGCCATGTGTAATTCTTAGGCTGTATTCACCAACAGGCAAGGAATCGGGAAATTTAGCGTAAACAAGAGGATTTAGATTAATCAGTTCTACCATAAGGATGCAGTTAGGTGTGGATTAATCCTGCTATTTACTCTGATTTGGAGATATTTTGCTGACAATAATGCTGAGCTTCCCCTGAACACCTTTTGCAGGACCACACTGGAAACACGCATGACCTTGCCTTGGAACCAGAAGGCTGGTCCCTTGGGGTGCCACCACCAAGCATCCTCTCAATGCAGCTGGGACAGCGTTCTTCAGTCACATGAAAACACTGAAAAAAGACAGCAAACACAACAGCAGAGCTGCCAGGTCATGATGATGGTGCAAGCTGGCACACAATTAATTGTACTAAAGTACACAACTACTAACCTGATCGCAATGCGTCTGAGGGCTTTTTCCTGATCTGGATTAGACTTGTACAGCCAGATGACCTGGTAGATACAGAGTTGTTATAAAATGAATGTTGAATCACAGACTCAGTGAATGACACCTGGGTCGAACCCACTCCCAGCCCACAAATTGCTGCTGCTGCTGAATGTATCCCCTCATGCTCCTTAATGAACCAATGTGATGAGATAGAAAATATTTTTATTATTTATATTGCCTCAGGCAAGAAAGGGGATGCAGGTAAGGAATATAAGAATGGTTAGACTGGCAATTAGAGCTAATAGTCTGACTGACCTGCCTTGACATTAAATGCATTGGAGAATTCCCCCTGCCATTATAAAGTGTGCTTTTCTGCATGAGTCTAATTAAAAGGGGACAAGTTTCATGCATATGCCATTATAAATATGTAAGGATTTCTCAGCAGGTCAAGGATGATCCTGGTAGCAGCAGAACCAGTGTGGAGGTACAACATGACCACTGCCTTCATAGAGGAGAAAAAACATAATCTGCACCATAAAGAGGTTGGCTGCTACTTAAATTAATAGAAAAAGGTGGCCAATATTAGTTTTGCTTAATTTATATTTAGACAACATAGCAGATAGTTACGTCAGCTAAGCATGAGACACATCGTACTTTGCTCATCCAAACTGGTGAAAGGATGTGAAGAAATAGTGAAGGGCAAAGTCCCCCTCCACCTTCCAGCATTTTATAAAATGTGTGCTCCTTTTCACCAGATAATAAAAATCACAGCTCACCCTTAAATTCTGCAAGTATGTTTTCTCCTCCAAAGCCATATCAGTTAGCCCATTAAATGCTTGTGCATACCTGCAAGTTAGCATGTGGGCCTGGCAGCTTCTGTGCCTCTGGGGAAGCAATTTGCCTTACTAACACCAAGACCACTGCTAAAGCAAAGAGCATGGTTCTTCTCAGGATGTTCTATGTGTGAAATGTAAGAGTGGTGTAAGTCAGTGAAGAATAATGCAGGAGTTTGAAGAGATCTGAGATTCTGCTCTCTTCTTTTGCAGCCCAGCACCCAGGCTAGTGGGATATTTGGCAAGTAGTGTCATTTCTATGGCAGCTTGTTTATCATAACATTTGAATTCAGCTGGTTCAGCGTGGTGCATATGTTTGCTGTTAAACTCAGCTGGTACAAAATGTTCAGTATAACTGATGTGCTGAGTGTAAGGACACAGGAAGCAACAAACTGGTCCAGACTCAGATTGGGTGTTTAGATGTGTATAAAGAGAAGATGAGCAAACCATTAAAAAGGAAAATTACTTACACAATCAAATTCAAAGCACTCTTCCTCTGGTAGTTAATTTTTTAACCAACTCACAGTGAAAAATGCATTAGGGTTCAAAATATATTTTTGTACAAACAATAAAGAGTTAAAGCTTGTGCTGAAAACAGAATACCATATTACTGCCATAGCCATACCCCTAGAGAGGATACAGTGTGGATGGAATGGGTCTGCTTTAAACACAGCAGACCTCCCGTGTGGCACACATATTCCTTGTCTATACTAACAACCTTGATACAGATGTCTTGGCAAGCCTTCTTGCTGCCTACAACTCTTCAGTATTTTTACAGATGAAAAAGATGTTGCCAGCAGGGAATGTCACAGCATGTAGGGAATTAATTATAAGTGATAATAATCCAGCAGATTTTTACTGAGATTGAAATGTCTCACAGAATCGTTTTTGTCCTTGAAAGGTAGATACTGGCTTTTTTGTACAGTCTAATCTAGGGATATGCAGCAAAAAAACTCTCTTGCAAGTCCTAAAATGAAACAAACCATATCAACAAAAGCACTTTCCCACTAGCAAAGTGCCACAGGGCATCAGCTAACAGAGCTGCAGCAGTTTGCTCTGCTGTGCAGACTTTCCACACTACCGGCAAAACTCAAAGATGGATCAGGTCCCAGAAGCTTCTGAAGGTTTTCCACAAGTGAAACTATAGCTTTCCAGTCCTTTGGCTAGCTGTGCTATGAGTTTTGGCAGATTATATGGTCTAATCAAAGATGATGATCTTGGTGGCTAACATATTGTATCCAAACCCATAATAAGCCCTTCATCACCCTACCAGCAGTTGGTATCAGTCAATAGCAAGTGGCATAGCATCCTGCAAAATGCTTGGTGCCCAGATACTGCACATGGGTGCAATAGCTGTGGCAAGGTGGGTACCAGGCAGCAGCACAGCCCTTTTGGCATTGCCTAACGCAACCCTGGTCCTGTACAAGACCTATTTGTGGCATGGGAGGACTGCAGCCCCATGATCACTCCTGGTAAGGCCTGCCCTGGGTGCTGCACAGTGTCAGAGCAAGGGAAACCGTGGAGCTGCTGGCCCAGGGCCAGGGCGAGTGGCTGGGAGATGCTGGCTGATCCCTTGACTGCCGCTGACATGACCTCACTGTGTATCCCTCTTGTTTCCTCTGAGGCAGGATATGGTTTGACCTTCCAACAGCCACAGAAGCGTAGCGTAGAAAGGGCTTTAAAATGGCAATTTCCAGCTTCTGTTATCGTCAGTACTATGGGGATGATGACAGGGATGAACTGCGCGTTCAGAGGAGAAACAGACCTTCTGGGCCAAACAATATAACCTAATACCACCTGCTGCCCTTGGCAGGTGGGATTTCATCTGCAGTCTGAAGCAGCTGTGAGGAGGGACCAGCCACTGCTTTCCCTTGCCAAACAGAAACAGGTCCACAGAGCTTTGCTGCTCCTGGGTCTCTCAGGCCCTCTTTCAGCAAGGTATTCATCTTCAGTTAATGCAAGCTACCCATTGTCACACTGGGATTTTGCATGTGTTTATGGTTCTTTCTGAATGGGAATCTTAATGCATAAGGAAGTTGGCTTGAAGGCTTCGAAAAATCATTACTGTATCTGCCCAGACTGAAAACACAAATTGTTTACCTCTTTTTTTTTTTTCAGGTAATTAACAGATCCTAGTACATTATAATTAACACCTGGGCTGTCAAATCTAACACTGGCCATTTTTCCTATTAATTAAGCATTGTAACAGCAGATGGAGTTTAGGATAGATATGTTTATTAGATTTGGGATGAAACAGTATTTTTAGAGGAAGTATCTGGTATACTGGTTTGGGGGTGGTGATGAAACAGTGCTTAATAGTCCTGTTATCTTACCTACTCATCACACAACAATCCAGGAGCAATTATCTAGTATCTTATGAGAAGCTGTTTGAGCTGCCAAACTTGCTGAGCAAGTATCTCAGCATCCAGATGGATGACAATAGGCTGGGAGCTACAGGACCTGCTGAGATGTTGTCTGTCCTGTCCCAACCAGGAGAGCAGCAACATCCCCAGAGGGCAGCCAGGATGGCCTCTCCTCATGGGAGATCCTGCCCACACTCATGAAAAGCCATTTATCTTTCAGGGGCTGGGAAACCAACTAAAAAGCCCACTCCTTCACAGACTCAAAAGTGAGCATGACGTTTTCTGAGCACATTCTCCTTTATATTCTGCTCCTCAGTTTCAGCTTTATCTATTCCCCACATATTCAACCTACATGTACTCTTTTCTCACTCTCTTCAGACCCACTGCAGGCATTTCAGGAGAATGCACAAAAGATTTATTCTCTATGGCTTAGCCTTATGCTAAGGCTGAGGTGCCATGGGTATGAGCAACCAGAAAAAAATTTGAAAATCTAGATAGCTCCTCAGCTGCATGATGTAACACTCCCATTTACAAAAGACGGGAGACACACCTAGAAGACCTAGTTTGGAAATAACAATAACAAAACAACGTGTGTCCTATCCACCCTGTTTGAAGGGCAAAGTCACATTGAATGCTTAGGGGAGAAGTGCTTCTGAAACCCAGTTATTAATGTTGTTTTCCCAAAGCAGAGTCAATGGCTAAAGATCAACAATGCTGTGGCAGTTCTCAGGCTGCTCAAGGAGCTTGAGAATGGTGACACATTAATGCTTCAGAGTAGTAGAAATCTTCATGTTAACCCAGATGTTTGAACTTCATGGTGTTCACTGCTGTTGAGATTCAAGTTCTTTAGCAGATGATGCAAACAGTAGCTACCTTCAAAGAGCTCAGATTTTGAACAGAGCTTCACCAGGGTGTGTTCTGGTTTGCCCTACAGTAAGAGGCTTTTGTTTTCAGATGCTGGAATTTGGCATTCTCTGCCTGTACAAACTTTGTTTCTAGTGTAAATCTAATTGAGAACTTTCCCCACATTAGCCTTCTGTTTAAAATGGCAACATGCACTTCCTCACAAGCATCTTGATTTTGCTCACCCATTACAATCTGGGCTATAATGTGTTCTTCATCTAAAAGTTGAGTACGGAAATTTGCAGCCAGAAGGGCAGGACTGGGGTATAACTTTAACAGAATTTCATCCAGCTGATTTCTGTGTTGCTAGAACAAGGAATACATAAAGCACATTTTTCTTAAATCAGTGGATTTGGATTTTCTTCTGGACTTGGATTTTCTTTTGGATAAGATTAGTTGGTGAGTTATTTGCTTTAGAAACCCCACTCATGCCAATGATTCTGTGGGCAAAGAAGCATGCTGGGGTTCTTACAGAGTCTTAGAGGTCCAGCTCTACTGGGGCAGTAACCAACTCAGGTATTTAGTCCAGTCATTACTGAGCACCAGGCACAGTGCATCCCAGGGTTTTTTTGTTGTTGTTTGTGAATGCAACAACAATACAAAGACTTTTAGGAGCAAAGCCTCCCTGTAATGCATATTGATTGGCCTCCCTGGAAAGAAGAATGACTTTAGAAAACATTATTTAAAATCCTGGAGTTATGAGGGATTACCAAGCAAGTTTCTCACTGACAGAATGAGACCCATAACTGAATTCTGATCTGGGCAGCTTTCTGCTGCCTCACGCCATTGTGCAAATATGCGATTACATGCCACCACCACCGCCGTGCAGTTGCGTACCTCTGAAATTGCCAAAGAGCACAGTTAGCTAACCCCATCATCACACACCTACCACTGCTTGTTCTGCTTTTGCCTTTCCTTTCTGACTTAAAAGGGTGGAGGAAACTAAGTAAGCACTTTGCGTATTAGCAGTTCCCATCTCCAGTTCCCACATCTTGGGAAGGAGGGTTCTTGGTGTTAATTGGCAACACAGGCTGTGTCTTTGCCCAGAGTCCCCTGTGCTACCCAGTGCATGGTGTGGGCTGGGTGTGGTGAAGTTGTGCTTATAGTTTACTCAGTCTACTCACATTGGCCCCTGTATCTCTGGGTAGGGAATCCTGGATGGAAATGAGTGTGCAGAAGACATGTGCAGAGTGTGTTAGGTGTCTCAGACCTCTAGCACTTATCCCACACAAAAATATATCTGAAGAATTTGGAACAAACTGAGCCTGTATCATGTGTGCAGTGAAGTGTGGTAAATCAGAGGTGTCTGCCACATGTGGGGCCTGCTGAGGAAGTGGATGTCACTAAGGCAGCCTCTCTTGCCACAGATGGCCTCTCTTGTGCATAGTTGGTGTAAGAGTGTGTGTGTGTGTGTGTAAAATGGTTCTGGAGTTAGCGTGAAGCTGTCTGCTGAGACAAAATGTATTTGACACCTGCAGAATCTGGAAAAAGTCCAAATTCTGTTTTAGTTTATTCATTTAAACAAAACTTTTTGCTAAAAAAGAGGGCATGCTCAAATAACCCCAGACTAACTGGACCATAAACTCCAAGTATTTTACTCTCCTGAAAGTACTTGTAAGGGTGGGAAGACATTTTAGGAGTTGACCCAGTTGCTCCCATGGAAAAGGGAGAATTGTATTTTCTGTAGCTAGTGACTACAGGTGTCTCACACACCTGTGCTGCTCTGTTCAAATTAAGTTGCTGGTGATGGATGCATAATTGTGTTTGCAGATGCGTATCTGACGGGATCTTGGAAGTGTTTGCTCAAGAACAAAAGGGAGCAGCACCCAGTCCACTCCCCTTTGGCTGACACAGCTCTGCAGGGACAACTTGAGAAAGCCAGAGCTTCAAACGTGTCCCAGCCCTGACAGTGATGGAGGTGGCTGCATTACCTGCTTTGCATTCAGCGACCTTGCAGGGTTTGCAGGGCTGTGACAGTCTGGGTAGATTTTAAGAGGTGACTATGGACCTGCCAAGCCAGCACTGTTGATGTGGGAACGCAGGGCAGACAGTGAGCACCAGCCCTGCCTACCCCAGGGGCAGAGGTGGCCACAGTTGCCCTTCCCTCCTGCCCGAGGCCCAGCTCCCAGATCCTGCTGCTGCCTTCCCACACCTAGCCCACCTGCTCATCCTCTTCCTCCTCCTCTTCCTCCTCCCCCTCCTCTCCCCAGTCTGACCGGCTGCTCTGTGCCCTCTGCTACCTGTGTTTCTCTTGGCAATTTCTCACATGCAGGTCGGTGGCTGCAGGCAGCACGAGCAAGGTTTCTTGGAGGGAAGGAGGAAGGGAGAGAGTAGCCTAGGGCTACAGAAAGATAATCTACTGTGCCTACAAAATTAATCTGTTGTGTCAAGGCCGGTATTAAACTATGCTCCTGCTCTTCTCATCACTGTGTTCATCAAGCTACTCTGTTCAATCACATAACTCATTAAGTGCCTTATCCACACCAGTCCTTCCTGTAGGGCCTCTTTCTGCTCCTTCCTATTCCCCGTGGAATAGATCAGAAATATTCTTAATTTGCAAGCTGTGACTAGTCAGTAATCCCATCAATATATTTTTCAAGGACACAAGTATTAGCAGATTCTGGGCATGTCTGCAAAATCCAATTGTTTTCAGTCGAGGAACCATCATTTTTGATTGCTATGCTCCCTCCGCACTAGATAGTCATTCTCATTTTATTGTATTTTATTCTGCTTCTGTGTAATGATTTACAGCAGAGGAAAACCTACTCAGTGAAATATCCACTGTCATTGACAAATTCTGCATTGCATACGTGATTAAATTATTTAATTTTTTAATGATGTTCATAAGTGTACATGAGTGTTCTCCCAGGGAGCATAAATTTCCATGAAGCAACACTGAGCAATAAGCTACTCAGAAATCTGATGTGCTAAACAATTCAGATAGGTCAGATGATCAAATGTGACTCCTCCAGGTTTAACATGGTTCCTGATAAACAGAAACAATTTTACCATGCTCACAAAAAGAAATCTTTCCTTATTTGATTTTGTCCTACAAGCATCACCTGACAACTTGTTTGTAGCCTTGCCTCTCATTTGAGAACATCCATCTTGATCAGTCCTTCTGTAAAAACATTATGCCTTTTACCTTGATATTGATCTGTTTGCCGAGGATTAGTGTACAATTGTACAAACCTCTTAAAGCTTTATAATATCTTTAATGCAAAACTCATATAAACCCTTTTCTATTATGACTGAAGAGTCTATATCACATCCCTTAATCTGACAGGCTTCTGCAGGAATGAAAGATGTAGATATGATTGCAGAATTTTAAAGTCCTGTTCTAAGCTGGTCCAGATGCCTGGCAAAGGAATCTAAGGAAGATGTATCTATGCATCCTGCTTGCCTCCATCGCTTTGCCAGAGTTTTGTAATGCAAGATGTCTGTACATGATGCTTTAAACCCCCATCTGCAAGTGTATCATTAAGTGTATCCTTTAAAGTATGCTGATAAAAATCTCTTTTTTAAGAATGATTTTACACCCTTTGACCTAATATGTACTATCAGAAGCAAGTCTTCTTTTACAGAGAATGGAATAAATCATCTGTGATGATAAATATTGGGACCACATTAGCATAAGATGAAGACCAGTGGAACTTTCATGTGCTGCTGAAAGACTAGGTAGATAATGATGCTAGAATCTCTTCCATGGCAATCTGCCTTCTCTGCTAAACCCAGTACTTGTCAAGGATGCCAGAAGCATTTATTCTCCTCTTCACTGCAATCAACCTCTCTTAAGCATGTGTACAGTATTGTTATGGCCAACTGGATCAGACTAAAATGTCAAATTGTTATAACACAATAAATGAAATGCATGTGTTTTATAATGACCATAGCACAGGTGGTAGAATTAATTTCTTGCCTTGCCTTCATACACAGCCATGGATTCTGCTGCTTCCTTGCCCTGCTGTCCTTCTCTCCCGCTTGGGTGTCTCCTTCATTTCGCTCTATTGAATAGCTATTCTTTTGGTTGGAAGAAGTGAGAGGCAGCAGGATGGGATGCCAGTGGAATAATTTAACTGTCACAGTGTAGTTACTGGGCTCAGGATTGAATTCTGACAGGCCTCACTTCCCCTCATCCCAGCCTTGACTGGAAAGTTGCCACCTGACAGTTTGCAAGACAGGGACCTTACACCTGAAACCTTCTGAAGTAAAGGTGATGATGACTTGGTTGCCTGAGTGTCTAGTGAAGTACAGACTGGGTCCCACAGGCATTCTGCAGTGCACATACATCACAACCTATGAATTTATTGTGAATTTATTGAATAAATCCACTGATTTATTTGGATGGGCTTCAATCAATTTTCTTCTAGTTTACTGGAAAATGAGTCTTACAGAGGACAGAAATAACTCCAGTTACTATCACATGAATAATTATATCCTAGAGTGCATTATGCATCACCTTCCTTTTGTTTAGTCTGTGAACAGTTAGCTCTTGCTGTTCACCAACAACTTTGGTCTTTTAGACAAAAGAAATAAATATTGAAACCAAGAGTAGTTTTGCCTCCAGTGATTTACACCATAGTACCACAAACTAGGCAAAGCTCAGCTGCAATGACCCTTTTTTTCTCACCAGGATATTCTAATAGTTTAGGACTGACAGGCTGAGATGGCCCAGTGTCACAGCAGTACTGGTGCTCATCCAGTGACACTTTAATGAGAGGTGAGAAAGATGTTTTCAAAGAGACAAACTCTGGATATAAATAGGAAAGTCACCCACACCCCTTGTTTCCAGTGAGCAATAATAATAACTGGTGTGGCAGCCTTCCTCTGGGTGGGCTCTGCAGAAGCAGGTGGAGAGGCAGATAAAAGATAATCCTCAGAAAGATCCAGCAAGCAACATGTGTGCAGGGGCTGTGCAAGGAGGGACAGGGCAGGCAAAGCCCAGGGAGAGAGCACCCATGAAGCAACCTTGCATGGAAACCAGGCCTTTTCCTGCATTGCCTTTACATATACATTTCTCAAGCAGAGAAATCATTCTACAGTGAACTTCCTCTGTAGACCTCAACATGTTTACCCAGACCTATATGTAGGCAGGGAAGTGTTTTGAGTTTGGATTTCTACAGGAAAGGAGGAGAGAGTTCTTTAATTGAAGTTGGCTCTGGGTAGTGCTGTGAGTGTGCTGTTAATGATCTCCTGCATTTCTTGCCTCTCTCTTCCACTGGAGCCCTTGCTCCCCATCTCCATCAGGCACACTGTCTCTTCCACGACTCCTCCCTCTCCACTAGTTTGTGGGGTCTCCTTTACCTGGGAATTCCCTTCACTGGACTAGAGTTTCCTGCTTGAGTCTCCCCATTTTACACTTACAAATGATGTTTTTGCACTGTCTGGGGCCAACACTCAGCCAGGACCATGCAGCCAAAGCACTGTAGAGAAACAGGAACAGCTTCCCTCACACATACTGTGATCCCCTTAGTAGTAATCCCTGGCCACCTTTTAGGAAAAGGTCGTATTTAGTTAGCTGGGTTTCTTGCCAAATCTTTTGTAGATCCTAAGCCAAAACCTCTGACACCATCAGGACTGGTATGCGACAAAGTGATACTCAATTATTCAATCAGTTTCTATTCCAACTCAAGCTAGCTGAAGAATAATAAATGACACAAAATGCTGGCTCCCCAAAACATTTGGCTAATCGATCCCTTTATTTCTGGATCTAATCAGTGTTCCAAACTAATATGCATTCAAGCTTGCATTAAATGTTTTTGTTGCTGATCCAAATCTCTTGCTCTGCATATTTGGAAGCCCCTTTGCTGATTGCCTCTCAGCAGGGGTGGTGACAGCTGTCCTGGGGCTGAGGGCTGCACCCTCCAGCTGCTGGGACTGGGGAGAGCTCAGCAGCACGCAAATGCAAGAGCCAAATTTTGTCTAAGGGTAAAAAAACGGGGGGAAAATAAAGGTGAAATCTGAACATTGGCAGCATCAAAATGAGACTGGCACATCAGCTCACGGCGGCTGGGGGAAGGGACAGTTCTGCAGACTGCCGGGCAGCTGCTCAGCACTGCCAGCTTCTCCTGCCAGCACTCAGACTTTGGGTTTTTATTTTCTCTTGAAATCTCTTGAGGGGTGAGATGCTAAAGTGTAGTGAAGAACACGACTGCAAATCACTGGCCTGTCTGGCTGTAATGATTTGAGGGCACGATGTTATGTTGCAAGTGCTTCCCCATCTGCATCCCCCTCTGGCAGGCACCCCAGCTGCGCTGTACCCTGCTGTGCTGTGACCTACCCAGCACGGGGAGGCCACAGCCTGCCTTGCAGCCAGCTCTGCCAGAGAGAGGAAGCAGAACTCAGTCCTAAACCCTGCTCATTTGCCACTTCACATCGACATCCTGCGAGAAAGGGCACAGGAGGAAAGATCAACATGTTCGGTAAATCCCATTAGCATTGCTGCAGTCTGAGTTAGGAAATACCTTGTGTGCTCTCCAAGATCCCAGACAAAGTGAGGGATTTTTTTTCCACAGGGAAAGTAGGTGATGCAGTGCAGCTGAAGCCAGCCTGCTCTTTCTGCTTGGTGCTGGGGGGAACAGCCTGACACATCACTGAACAGGGTCCACCTCTTGTGCATTCAGGAGTAATGTCTGACTCAAAGGCCAAGCAGAATAAGCATATGAACCTTTCTCGTAGCTGCCATTGTAGAAATTTTCCAATTAGTTAGGCATGGAAATACTGGGCATTTGCAGGTATGCATGGAGTGATACATGTCAGTAGCCCCACTAAGGTGAGCAGGCAGCTGCTGAAGGGGGGTGCAGGAGACTCTTTGATACATCAGCAAGATTGGGGCCCTTGTCCATCAAATAATTTTTCAGTGTCTTTCCCATACCATTTTGTCAGCAGCCAGTAAGCTTCACCAAGAGACAGCCCAAAGGCTGGGGCTGGCATTGCTCCAGAGAAGTTGCTTTGCCCTTCTCTGCAGGATTGAGATCATCCTGGTGCTTGTCCCTTTGGTCCCTGTGCATCATGGTGCCAGCTCATCATGGCCAGTGCAGTCTGGAGAGGTGGCAGGAGGGGCTGGGGGTGTCTATGGCTATTGAACATGGTCCTGCCTCCCTGCACATGAGGACATCCTTAGAAACCTGGTGTTATTTTGCCAGGATGTGTGTCAGGCAGCAGCAGTGAGTACAGGCATATCGTCAAGGGCTCAGTGTAGAAAAAATTACTAGAGCATATGAAAGGAGGACAGGAGAAGGGATTTCATCTGCTTTATTTAAAGTCACATTTAGTTTCTTGGCAAGGAAAGCCACAGAGAATATTTTTATGAGACCAAACTACCCTGAAAGATTTGAATCCAACATGGCTACCACTTTTTTCTGATTTGAAACATAGAAGAGAGAAGGGATGGTATCTGTGAAGCAGATCTGAGCACTGTGAGTCATGCTTATCACCATCCCACTAATGCATCTAATTTGGACAATTATGTTAAACTTGATGTTAACCTTCCCCACAATTCTTTGAAAGCAAACCAAAGTCTCTCCTGGCCAGAGGTACATAATCCTCCATATTCTGTGATTGTTATCAAAGGGCCAGCATGCAGCTTAATTTGTTATTGGTTACAAGGTATGCTTAGATCTCAGGGTGTTTGTAATAATGCAAAATATATAATTAATAATGAGTAACAGCTCCATAATCTGTGGCTCTCCCTTCTTTCTTGATGTGTTTTCTTCCCAGCCACAAAGCACAGGAACCCTCAAGCATTCCTTTATGTCATCTTAAAACCACTACTCCAACACTTTGTTCTGTTCATTCCTTTTCTCCAGATTATAGCTGCATGTTCAGACTACAGACTATATCAGGCAGAGACCTTGCCCCCTCTATATGTGAAAAATGTTTGCAACAGAATAAAAATATTGGTAACAGAACACTGTAGTAATTAAGTATTCATTGAATTTTAGGACCCAGTGGTAAAAGTAGATGCATTACTTGGTCCTCTGGCACAAGGATAAGCACCAGTCTGCTGCAGTGCACACCATGCCCTGATGGGAGATAAGAAACAGAGGGTATTGAAGTGATTGTCAGAGAGAAACCATAGGTAGGAGAAACCAGGAAAGACCAGCACAATCTGTTCCTTCACGGCAGGAGCTGGCCCTTTGAGTGAGGGCATCCCCAGAGTTCACCAATTTTTTTGTGATTTGGTGTTTGCCAATATTGTCACTCTCTCTGTATATGACGATAATTTTTTGTTGATTTTGCCGTTGTTGTTATTATCAGTATTTGGTATTGTCACCCCGTGACTGCAGACATGGTGCAAAGCAGCTTAACAGAGGCAGCAGATGGGTATAAGAGCTGCTTCTGCAGCCTCCCGGCTCACACCTGCCAATGGCAGTGCCATTGCCGGCGGCCAGGCGCAGCTGGAGGCAGCAGAGACAGCGGCAGCTCGCAGCCAAGAGCCCTGCACACAGCCATGGGCTGCAACCTCCCCAGCTCCTGCGGCCAGATCTTCCTACGTGTGTCACTCGGGAGCCAGGGATGCCCCCTGGTCACATCATGGCTCGCTCAAGTTGCATCCAGCAGCATTTAAGGACATGGAACTCATTAGTTGCAAAGTCTTTCCCCTCACCCCGCTGAATAATCTTTTCTGACATCATGTGTAAGATCTCTTCTCAAAGTGTTTGCCCTCTGAACTAACAGGGGAGGAATAAGATGCAGCAGCTGGGGACCAGAAGGGCAAGGATGGGGTTTTTTTGAGGGCCAACAAGAGCCTCAAGAGCTAGTCACAACACCCTTTCATCAATTTTGTTCAATGCTCAGCAAATGCAGAGCCATTGATTGTCCACTGAATAGTCTGTAGAGCTCTGCTTTTGCTGAGTTAAATGTGGAACTGAGCCAAAAGGAGAAGAAATAATTAACAGTCTGCCCTGTCCATATGTTTAAAATACACTACAAAATGAAAACAGTCCTGTGGAGAGTTCTCTGCATTAAAGCTTTTCCGTCATGTGGAGTTGGAATATTCCCTCTGTTCCTTAGGGGAGCACTTAGGACAATATTTGAGAAACCAGAGTTACTATTAATTTTAAGACTCTTTCTTTCCAATTCTTTCAATTCATTATTCATACTTCGTATGCCTGTATAAAAAAGAATTAAGTTATTGTGTGAATTGAAACTACTTCAGATGTTCAGAATTTATAAATATGGTAAGAAAAAACTGAAATGAGCTTAGGTCCTGATAGTACAATCTGGAAAACAGAAGGATCCTGTTTAAAGGCAGATTTTTACTGAAACGTTATGGTCCAGACCAATTTATTTAAAATAGATTTGACATTGCCAGACCCAAACCCATTTAAAGCAACTTACTGGGTTTGAATTTCTTGGGAAAGGAATAACATTCAAATAGGGGTTCCTTGTATGACAAGGAAGGAATACATATCAGTCTCTGCTGATGTGATATGGAGGGTATGCATCCATGTGAAGGCTACCCTTGCAATTAGTTTAAGCAACTAATTTCAGAAAATCTCCTAAGAAATCCTAATAGCTCCTCTGCTCCTATCAGTGCCTGTTGGCATTATTAACAGACTCATTGCAATTGCCTTCTGGTGAATCACCAGTGCAAAGCAAAGGAGATAGAAGCAGAACCAGCCAGCAAAGGATCCTCATCTCCCTGAGCAGTTTGACTAAACTATACATCCAGTTGAAGGACCTGCACAAAAGTCCCAACTCTCCTCTTGTTGTTGCTGATGTCCTCCCCTGGTCTGTTCTGGCCCCCTGCATCAAGAGTCTATGAAAGTAAAACTGGCATAACTAGCCTGGTTTAGGACAGATCCCAAGATCAGTCATCCAGCCTGCACTGAGTGTTACCTTGGTGGTATTCTCAGCAGAAAAGCCAGGTGCTGAACCACCTACAGAGTAGCCAGCAGCTCGACCCTTAAACGTGGTCCTCTGGATTTGCTTCACCCTTTTGGCCCTTTGGACTCATGTTCAGGTCTGCTGGCAGAGCAAAGTGGAGATTTCACTGGAGCAACCCAGGCTGCACCTGTAGATGTTAATCTCTCTAATCATTAATCTGGCACCTTGCAGTGCAAATACTCCAAGTGGCTGCAGAGCCCTCTGGGTTGGCTGGACGTGGATCAAATATTCCTTGTGGAATCCCAAACATCTGCTTGGCACAGTGATTGCTGGACCTGGCACACTGGTTGTCCTCGAGGGTAAGCCAACTATTATTTCCCCAAATAGCTGGGCATGGTTGTTGTATAACATCAGCACCCTCTCCCTGCTCTCCATGTCTCAGGGGCTTATTTTTTTCTGTGGTCCCTTGACCCACAGCTCTGACTGGTATGGCAGGTTTGTGCAGGGCCCTGTTTATGTTATGTGCTCATAGTTGGAGCAGATCTAGAGCTGCCCGTGGTGGCAGGGATAGCAAAAACTTCAGTGTCAATCCTCTTCTTTCTGGGGAAGAACTGCAAAGAAAGTGTATCTAGGGCTAAGAGATATATATCTCTGGGTGAGCAGGAGGAGTGTCAAAACCTTCTCTTCTGAGAAGATAAAATACTCTATTTTCTCTGTGGGAAGCAATGCTCTTGTTCCGCCATATTTTCCCAGCACAGCTCACGTGTCCCTCCTCATTGGTGCCTGGGCCTTTTCTCTAGCTGTGAATGCCAAAATATAGTGGCATAACACAGATTTCACCTTTCTTTTATTTTTCCACTAGCTGAAAGGTCAAAAAAAAAAATTGAAGAACTATGTGGATAATCCAGTAATTAAAAGCTTGTGAGTAGGTATAAAAGCTAATCACAAAAATAAATAGTTACCCAGTAACTTCATTTCATTAAGAACTGTATATGCTGCATAATGTAATTGGACCTTAGGGAGCTGAAACCACTGAGAAGCCATAAGTCATAGTTGGAATCACAGGAGAAACCCCACATTGCTGTCATGGTCCAGACTTAGGAGCAGCCTGGGAATCTGATCTCTGGGTGAAGATGCCATCCTGAAATCCCCCTAAATTGAATTACATGCATGCCCTTGGGTAATGTCTACCATCTGCATATGTGCATCCTCCATTTCCTGAGCTGCCCACCTGAGGGACCAGGACAAGTGAAGGAGTGGGGACAGGTAGGCTGGAAATCCTTTGTGTTGTAACCAGCCTTGAATTTGACAAGCTCCCATGTGAGGAATTTCCTCTGGGAATTAGGTTGCTAGGTAGAGTCAGAAGGGTTGAACAGGAGTCTTCGATAAAAATGGAAAAAGGGGTCAGGGAAGTAAGGAAAATCATTATCATATCAGTAATGTAACTTAAATCATTCTGTTCTGATCTTGTCCAGAGGGGAAAAGTTGGCAGGCATCTCCTGACAGCAGAGTAGGAATGTCCTGCAGAACAGGTTGCACCTCTCTTTCCTCCCCAGGCAGAACAGGGTTCAATAGGAAAGAATGCTTTGGGATTCTTGAGTAATCTCCCGGCACCCTTACTGTTGTTGAGGGCAATAGACACCCATTCCTACAAGTTACAGGTCACCAAAAATATAGGTCTGGATGGGGCTGTCATAGCTCATATCAAGGCAGGAGCAGCTCTGCTGACAACAGCCTTTTGTAGACACAGAGATGTCCTGTGAGGTGAGCATAGGCTGGATATGAAAAATGAGTAGCCTCAGGAGAGCTATCAGGCATGGTTTTACAGATCTGGAAGTGTCTCACAGCCTAAATAACTGGTGCCTAGCTTTTAAATCAAACCACACAGTCCCTTGTACGTGGGTAACTGCATCTTATAGGTAGCTGTTGAGCAGTAGTCACAAGATTTTCAGTGATGACAAAATCAGCCTAAAGGTAAGGGAAAAATGCACAGCCAAGATATTTAAATAACAGCAACATTGTTATTTAAATAGGGAAACACACCTTTTTGAAGTGCTGAAAGGACAGTTAAGTCTTAGATAAACTGAGGGCCTCGGAGCTAAAAGAGACACCTCCACTGAGTCTTGAGGAGAAGCAGTTCAGGGAGAACCAGTCATCCACAGTTGTTCATAATACAATTCTGACACATGGGAAAAAAGAAACCTTGTCTTTTGTTAGAACTCATATCTTTCTTTTCTGTTAAATCATTTTGATCCTGCTGGGGTCGTCACATTCAAATATTTCTTTCCATTGCATAGTTAAATTTCTGTAATCCTCAGATGCTGAATTTTCTACTGATCCTTCAGGGCAGCCAGTCTGAACGAGAAAGGGTAGAGGGATCCCTTGTCCAGCCTTTTTAATTTTAATTTTTTGCAGTCAGTATTGTCCTTTACCACTGCATAGCTAGGGGGAAGGGAAGAGAGTTGAGCCTTCAGCTGGGGGATTGCAGTAACCTTGGTGCTCAGACACACAGCCAGTGCACAGCGAGAATCTGCTTTGCCTGTTATATGCTTTCCTCCACAACACTAAATTAATTCATTTTCTTAAAACAGATCCTCCTAATCCAAGGATCCATTTTACATACACAGTCAAGACGTGCAACACAACACATTTTATACTAATGAGTAATGAAAACAAGCTATCAAAAGCTGAATCTCTTCTGTGTTCTTAAACAACTGTTTTTCACTCAGCCCAAATAGTAGCTGTGTTATTAGTAACTAGAGCAATACAGTCCTTATATTTGCAAAGCCCCATCAGCTTAGATATTTAGTAAGCTTTGGAATTAAATAACCCAGTTTCCGCATCTACTTTTTGCAGTAAGTCAGTTTTAAATGGGGAGAAATTTATCTTCAAATAATATGAAAAGAAATAAAAATTTTTCACCAAGTAGGAGAAATCTAAATTTTCTGAAGCATTTTATGATTGTGACAGTAAATTCCACCCTAAAAATTGTACAATTCACCGTATAACCTTCACATTATTGGTATGTAAACTGACTGAATGTGAAAAATGTGACCGTATCTACAGGCCTCAATAAAATTACCTTCTTTTGTGTTGGAAAGGTCTGCAAGGTTACCATACTGGTACAGTATTATTTCCCACCAGTCAGAAAATCTTCTGAGTTTACAGATCCCTGAGTTTTGATCACTAATAAGGCTCTTATTTGAACCGTTAAATCACACCATGGTTCCCCAATTCAGCAAGATGCTCAAGCACTGAATCTGAGCTTTAATGCCAAATAAACAAGTGTATCGCACTGTTTTGCCATTTAGGCTGCTGTACAAACGGAAATAAAATGCATGTAGCTTAATGTGTTCATTAAACATTCGGTGTAAGCACACAAAATTACAATCTTAGTATTGTATAATGAAATCATAACTGCTGCCTGCAATAATCTCAGCATAAATCTTCCTGCTTTCCCAAGGAAGCAGTGTCAGACTTCTCTGAAATCTGCTCTATAAAAGCAATTAAGTCATGAAAAAACAAACAAGAAAGGTCAGTCAGGACTGAGTCCTCAGCAGAGAAACATTATTATGCTCCTAGAAGTCTGATTTTTGTTTGTGTTCCCATCTCAGGATTCATTCCTGTACCATCCCTTCATTCCAGTGTGCTCTTTTGGCCGCTGATTGGAAGATCTTGCGATACTCAGCATCATTACAAGTTATGACTTCATTCCTGTCTATTGGTGTGTGTAGGTTTATGGCTCTTTGCCAGCCTCTTGAAGTTGCAATCCAAACCTTCAATTTCTCATGGTATGAAAGCCAGAAAAGTCTAGATAGCATTCAGAATGCCAAAAAACATCTGATGTTGGCTTTCTTCATATGTCAGATGATGCACTGTCAGCAGTGTTTACAAAGGCTGGGCACCAAGAAACCCACACCAGTCATGGACTGGTCTTTTTACAGCCCCTACTGAAATAACTTGCTGACTTCTGCTTCTTGCTAAAAATGGGAGAAAACTCTCTTTTCAGCTCATTAACAAGCACAAGTCTTCATTAATGACTATGTGACCTACCCAACCAATCTTTTTGCCCATCCCTGCCAGATGGGTCAGGCAGAGATTTGACTATAGTGCTGATGGTTTGCATTCACCCTCTGGGCCTTTCTGTCCCTTGGCAGAAGTCAGTGTCACTCGCCCAGCAAGGTGCACACCACCATAGTTATTGAGAGCAGAGGTACAAAACCTGGCTTAGGATGGGTGGGTACTCCAAATTTAAGTGAAAGCAGGTTGAGCCCCATCCATGCTCTCTGAAGCAGCCTGAGGAGTGTCCAGCCCAGCATTTGGCACCAGTGCCAGCCTTAGTGCCACCCCAGAAGGTGGAAGAGTTCTAGCTAGGACTAGACTTAAAGCTGTGCTTACCAGAGCATTTAAGCATGCTCAGAGAAGCACAGGTGAGTGCTGTCTGTCCCCTTTGCTTTCCTCTTCAGCTTCATCAGCTGCCTTAGTTTAAGGCCAAACAGCTCAGAGGGAGAATGGTGTTTCACAAAACCTGCTCACACCTCAATGGCCCTGAGCAAGCTTCTGTTTCAAGTCCTTTCCCCATCTGCTGCTGTAGGCAGCTGAGCCCTCTCAGCCACCAAGGTTTCCAGCTGAACCCTGGGCACAAAGGGACCCCTGCTTAGGTCAGAGGACCCTTGGTCTTTGAGGCCTCCATGAGGCTGGCCAGGGAGCCTCCCAGCCAGCTCTGTGTCCCTGCTGGGCATACAGCCTCCCCCCCCCGGATTAATGAGCCCTTCTGTTCACTAGGTTATTGCTGCTTCTAAAACAAAGCAGGGAAGCAGTGCTTTGGTTGGGAGGGAGGATATGCTAAGGAAACATGCCTTAAGGAATAGGCCAAATAGGCCGTCATTGCTTTTGCATTGAGATTGAGAAGCCCTGAGGAGGAGACAAGGAGGAGGCTGGGAAAGCAGACCTAGAGCCATTTGAAGTGGACAGACCGGATTTATAGTGCTAGACACTGATAGCAGGGATGCTGCTCTTTGATTTGCGGTCCCTGTGTTTGCCTGATTAGCAGAGTGACATGTAAACACTTGGTAGGGAAGCTTGACATTAAGCTAAGAGCAGCAAGAGTTGAAGTTGCAGGCTGATTGCAGGAAAGCTTGGAGCCTTGCTATTTTAATTGTGTCTGGGCTTCAGCTTTCGGTCCAAGCTTAGTGCTTTTGGCAAATCCAGTCCTCATTCTGAGTCAAAAAGCTGCTACTCTTATGATATTACAGAGCATATTTGGAATATTATTCAGCCCACGGCTCCTCCTGCAATTTCTCAGGTTTTCATAGTCCTCCATTCAATTCTTTCCAGTCTGAGCAACACCAATGCTGCAATAGCCCTAAGGAGAAAACCTTAATTTAAAAACAAAAACACAGAGGTGGTTGCACAGAAGTCCTTAACTGAGTCCTGCTGCCAATGGCTACCTGAAATAAATGAAATGTGCTGTTGTATTGCCTAGCTATATTTGGTTAACACTGTGCCAGACAAATATTTCATTCAGTTAAAAAAAAAAGGAGAAAAAGAGCAAGTATTGGACACTTTTAGTAGAGGTAGAATGTGGTCCAACTAATCTAGTTGAAAAGGAGGAAAATTGAACCACTATTTCAGCATTCAAACATGCCCAATTTATTTTAGAATGAAGTGTAGTGAAATTGAAATTTCAAAGCAGAGAGAGGAAAATCTTAAAAAAAGGAAATACAATGAGCTGGATTAGTTTCATATTTTCGTTTTTTTATATTTTTTTTTCATTTGCTCACAGACCCGAGAGGGGTTCTCCATTCAGCTACATGGAGAACCAAAAGAAAACAATTGCTGTGATCTAAAGCTGATGTGACTCAGCTGAAGGACATCCATGGCTTGCTGCAGGCTCAGGAGAGCTGGTTTTAGCTCTAGGAGAGACACTGTATGCCTTTCACTCCAGATCCTCAGAGGTACTCAGGAAATTGTGGGCTGTTGAAGCCAATTTTAAGAGCTTTTGAGGGACCAAATGCTTGGGAAAAGTGCCCCGGGATCTCCATCAGTCCTCAGTGGCCTTAGGACACTTGAGTCAGCTCAGCTCAATCTGCTTCCCTCTCAGGCTTTCTGTCTGCAGCTCGCCGTCTTGGGGCTCTGGCTGGAGGGACTGAGTACAAGCTGTTCTCAGTACATGCTCAGGATCCTCTTCCATCCCTCCCCTTCTTTAAACGTGTTCTCACGAGGTGGGTCAGCACCACCGTGCTCTTTTTACCTGCAGGAGACTGAGGTGTTGCCTGTGGGAAGCCTGCCAAGAGCAGCAACAAGCTCTTCCCATCAGTGCCAGGAAAACACAGCCCTGTTTCACACTGTACTGGTTTATCTGTCCTAAATCTCTTTGACGCCCACAGCCAGAACAGACCATCTTAAAAACTGCCCCCACACTCACTACAACCCCATTAAATGGGAAAGGAATGGGAAGAGGAGCTGAATCCAGGTTTTATAAACAAGGTGGATTAGGACTGGATTTGCTGCATCTAGTAAGAGGGGTTCTAACTTGCTTCTATGAGAAAAGGTGTGTTATTAATTTCACTACCTCCCTTTCTGTCAGTCATTCACATGCTCCCTCAGCAACATTTTAGTTGGCTGGGTGATCTTAAACACCACCAAAGGCAGAAATGGTCTCAAAGGTGTTCCTGACAGATTCAGTAGCATCAGCAGCTGGGTCCAGTCAGGACAAAACCAAGCTTCATTAGCTCTGCTGCTCACAGAGTGGCTTATAATAGTGTAAATATGCTTAATACCTTCCTGCTTCTGTCCTAGAAATTTGCATTTAAAAGAAGAAGAGAGCTTGCAGATTGAAATGTGTAGTTAGGTCCCCCTAATTATATTTCTTAAAAAATTCTGACACCAGGTAAGAACACAGTACCACAGGCACAGAAGCATTCAAATTTTAGCCTTGTGTACGTGAAGGACAGAGAATGTGGTTGTTTCTTTGTATGCAGGGCTGGAAAACCCAGGTTTATTCCAAAAGATAAGCAGGGCAGTGTCTAAATGGCTCGCTGACACATGGGATTAACATAACAAATTATCACAAGATGTGTTGCAGTTTGAGGCACAGAGATTAATTGCTGAAGGCCAGATGGGAGTGGGTATGGGTAAATACAGCCTTTTGTTGAAAGAAGAGGGAGAGGGCTGACTGCAAAGCTGCAGTGAGCTGGAGGAGAGTGTAACTGCTCCTGGGGCTTTTTGTCTTGGCAGGGCAGCGTCATGGCTGAAGAGCTCACACGTTGTGCAGAGCCAGTACATGAGCACCCCTTCATCTGTCAAGGAATGGGGGGGCCAACGTGGTGTCTCCAGGTCTCCCTATATGGCTCTCCAAGGTGGTGCCACATGGTCTAGCACCACCCCTCTCCTTGCACCCTTGTTCCTGGGGCTTTCCCATTCCAGCCTGGATGCCAGTTGTACTCAAATTGCTGCTTCTTGGCTGGCAGAGCTTAAACACCTTTCTGTTTTCTCCTTCTGCTGTTCCAGGACCTGGCTAATATTCTTCTGAAGGTCAAGGGTTTTAAGAAAACTTTAAAGTGGTTTATGAAGATGACACAAGTATAAAGTCATAGTTCATATGGCAAAAAGTTCTATGTGGATTATTAATGAAAGCTGGCTGGGGCAACTAATTTAAGTCATTACATTTCATGTCATCATTGAAACAGGAATGCTTATTTACAAGAAAAGTCACCTCTGTTTTAATATGGATCTAGAAACCATTGCCTACCAATTTGCTGAATATGTCAAAAAAGCCTGCTTTAGAGGATCCTGCCTTCCAAATATCACCATCTAGGGTGACATTTTGATGTGACATTTAAAACTGAATTGGTAAAATGACTGCCAGAGGGGCTAATTTACAGGAGTGTACTTCAGTAATACACAAAGATTATAGAGATGTTTCCCACTGTAATTTCAGAATTGATGAATTTCAATTGATTTACCATCACAGAAAGCATCTGAGCCCTAACCCAAGTGTTTTTCTATTATGCTGATACCTTGCTTGTTGATTCAGGGGGAAAAATGAAACTAAAACTAACACAAATACTATTGTATTTACTGGCATTTACAGAAGGACACATGGTGCTCCAAAACACTACAACGTTGGGCAGCATTTGATATGTACCCTGAGAGTGAACAGAGAAGGAACAGAGATATGTGTTTGGTAAAAGCAGGAATTGCCAATGCCACTGACAATTACACTTCACCAAATCAAAAATATTAATGGGTTTTAAGCTCTCCCAACCATCCACTGAAATAACATGTTATCCCCCTCTAACACACATTGCCAGCCTCAGTTTCTCAGGTAATACCAAATAGGACCATCTATACCCCAGTAAGGAGCTTCAGTGCAACTTCAGTCTTATACTTTGATGATAAATATGTTTATCTCTCATTTTACCATTGAAAACCAGCATTCATTTAGTTGGGGAACAGGTACACAGTTTGTGGAATGTGTGAAGTAGGACTTAATACATGAAAAACACCCTAAGGAGGACATAAAGAACCCAAGGACAGATCTAAGTCCTGGTCGTGTGAATTGCACTCAACAGACTAAAGAGAAATTGCTGAAAGATCTGAACTGCATCTGCTCAGAAATTCCCAAATCCCTGAATACTCAAAACTAAGAAGTTTTTGTAGTAGTTGTTCAGTTTTGAGAAGATTCTGTTGACAAAATTCCATTTAGTTAGGTTTCTTGCTAGTCCCTGAGGCAGGGTGATGGGGAAGCCATGTTTCCAGAGCACCTGGTTTCATGGAGACCCCACCACAGAAAGGTCTCACTCAAGAGCTTCAGACTCACAGCTGCACTTCAGGGAGCCTTGAAACTTGCAGAGCTAGCTCAGCCCAGGGGTTTCAGAGTTTAAATTCCCAGGCTCATAGGAACAGGGCATAAGCTGTTGTTTTTCAGCTTGATATTTTTAAGGGGAAAAAGCCCCCCAAAATCCAAAAACCAACATGTGGAATTCAGCCAGGGAGAAACATAACACTTTGGAAAAAACTGAAAATTCCAGAACTTATTTTCTCCATGAAGTTCTGGAGTTTACTGCCCTGGTTCTAGATTTAGCAATGTTGGAGTTTTCCATGAATGGAATTTTGACAAGTTTTTGTTTATCACTCTCCCACTGACAGGACCCAAGTTCTCAAGGCACAGGAGATAATGTTGTAGCTATCTGCATGACCTTCTGCCACTGATATCTCATGTTGCTGGGATGGGGCGGGGGAGAGGAGAAGGAGTTATTTTGCAGGCAATTTGATTTTCCTCCTTCCTTCCCAACCTCCCTCGCAATCTTAGCAAGATAAGTTTCACAGAAATCCAAGCCTATGTTTCTTTGGAAGCTTACTGAACAGCATGTGAGTAGTGGAACTGCTGAATCTAAGCAGCTGGTAGGTCTATTCCCTTTCATTTTTGTTTTAGCTGTTGAATTTCTGCAGAGTCAAGTGTCATGTTGCTTCCAATATAGACCTCTGCTTTGTAGTGCTCCATGTGTATTTCCAGTCATCAGGGAAACAAAGAAATCTTACCGTATATAACATATGCCTCTTTTCTGTAGTTCATTCTGTATTGCTATAAAGGAATTTAAATGGATGACATCTATTAAAATTTAAATTGTGAAGGAAGAGATAGAAAGGTGGTAATTTTTTTTCCCCTTGCCAAATAATGTATACATTCATTTTCACTTAATACTGTCATCTCTCAGGATATATAGCTGTCATTACCTAAGCCAAAACTAAAAAATGCTTCACAATAAAATATCTTGTCATATTTTACAGCATAAAAAAAGGTCAAAGGGACAAATAGACAGAGAAACAAAATATCCAAAACCAATGTATGCTGTCCAGGGCTGCAGCTGAATGAGGTTTTGAGATGTAGTATTAATGCTCTCATGCAATTTAATTTTCAGAGGCAGAATCCTGTGAAAGACTGGCTAGCTATTCATTAGGCCACCATGAACTTTTTAGTTGTATTTTAAAATCTAAATTTATATGATGGGAGGGCCTATTTCAGACAATTCAGTTAAAGGTAATATAGATACAAACTGATATGGGTAATTGTTTTTAGAAAAGCCATTGATCTACTGCATGCACTTTTGAAATTCAGCTGGAGCAGAGATTTGTTAAAGTTCTTTTTTTATTAAAAAAAAAAAAAAAAAAACAAAGAAAACTGTGGTTCCCAATTACCTAAACATTATCAGGTTTGACACTTCTTACTGCTTTATGTACACAGTTTTTGAGAAAGAGGCTGCTTCTTGCTGCCTTTTAGTCAAGAGAGCTGAAGAGCAAAGATGATAAAAGGTGTGGTAGATGACAGCACATGGGCCATTGCAGGACCAGGATCGATCCCTGTTCCTTTTGTGCCAGATGAGAGCAAACTCCAATGTGCCAAGCCACAGTTGGGAACTGCATGCCGTGCAGGAGCTAGCATGAAAGCCTACTGCAAAGATTTGTGGTGGAAAGCTCAAATACCTGACCTTTCTTATGCTTTGGGTGGAGTCTGACAAATACTTATGCTGCAAGTAACCACATAAGTGCTGGTAATGGGAAAAAACTCTGCAGTTGAGCAATCATATTGGTGCAGAACTGAGAGAGAGCACAAAATACCAAAGAGGAAAATAGTTTATTTAATAGGAGTCATCAAAACAAGAGATCTCTGATCGTGTTAATACTCACCAAGGATCTAAGAAGTTTAAACCAAAATTTAGTCACTCTAGGAGAGATTCACTGTTTAGAGCATTCATCTTAGATGTGGGAAAGCCAAGCTCCAACCCATGACTGAATCATTTACACAGATGTTTTGTGCATGTGTCTCCTGCCTCCCCAGTGAGTGCCCCAGCCAGCAGGCTTCTGCCTCATTCCAGGAAGGGAAGATACCTGGAAAGCTTTTAATTTCATCCCAAGCAGAAGCAGGGAACACTTCTGAACTCCTGCTTTTTTTGACAGAAGAAGGTTGTGTTCCTCTTCTGATTCTGGCTTGGTGTGAAATGACGTTGGGCACAGCCTCACGCTTGCACACAATCCCACAGAACATCTTACCACTGCTCTCCTAGCAGACAGGAGAGCGTGACTCTTGCTCGCATGCTGAGGTGTCAGCAAGCAGACACAACAGCAGGGTAGGAGTGAGGCAGAAACGCTGCCGTGTTGGAGAAATGCTCACTGACTGCTTTGTGCCCAGAAAGTGGCACTGAGTTTACCAGTGAGTGGCTAGAGCAGAGGGAGAAAAAGCCTCACGCAGGAAAAGTAGAGGAGGAAGAGGAAGGAAGAAACATTTAGACCATTCCTGTTACCAGTCGTAAAGGCAGCAAAACTTACAGGTTATCAAATTAATCTAACCAAGCGCTTTCTCCTTCCCCAACAGTTTGCCACTTGTTCTAGCACATGCTTTTAAACTACAAGCCTTTGTACATGCTCTGTCCATGGTTTTCTGAGATAATCAAAGTTCTCTTCAGGAGGGGATACAGGAAGGCTTGGAAGCTGTACAGTGAGGGAGGCTGTAAACACATCAGGGCAGCCTGCAAGCCTCTCTCTGGTAGTGCGAGGTGTCAGAAAGGGGATCTGGGTGCCTTCATTTCATGAGGATATTGCTCACATAGAGCATGCAGTGAATGGCACCTTTGCTACCTCCTCTAGAGAAAGGTGAATCCATGAGATTCCAGGCCTCCAGGAAATGGGTCCCCAGGGCCTGCGACAGGGCCAGGAACAGACCCAATTCCCATCTTCCTTGAGCATAACTGATACAGCAGAAAGCCTGCCCTGTGGATCTGTGCCAGGCCAACAAGCAAAGACTCATTTCCCTGCCCCTAGTGTCCTCTGTTTCCTTTCATTTTGCAAGTCAGGAACAAGGCAACATTTGGCCCCAAGTGTGGAAGGCAGGAGAAATGCAATAATGACTTCACAAGAAATACTGGACAAGCGTCTGAACAAGTCCCATTGCCTCACATGCCCGCTGTACATGAAGATGAGTAGCTTTTGGTCAACTGCTTATTTACATAAACAGGCACATAAGACTGGTCTGACCTAAAAAAAGATGAAATAAAATGTCACAACTTACACAGTTGCAGGACCTGCGTTAACTAGGACAAAAGTGCGTGACCCTCCTGCAGTAGATGGTAAGGGTGGAACAGGAAAGCTGATGTTCTGTCAGGAATAGCACAGAGAAACATTTGTTTCAAAATAAACAGGTAATTCTTTAGCCTCTAAAGCCAGTATATTGCTTCCCTTCCTGCCAAGGATGACTGAGTAAGGGATTATTCTTAGATGTGTGACTGAGAGTAAAAACAATCATAACCCCTCTTCAAACTTTAAGAAAAAGTGTACCTAATGTTTTATTTAAACAGGTCTTTGCAAAATTCATCAAAACTATTCCAAGAATGTATCAACAAATTACTCCACCACCCTTAACACCAGGGAGAGGTGACATCTGTCATGTTGTCTGTGACCAGTTCTCAAAGTTCAGTAGGTGGTTCTGGCCCTGCCCTGCCTTACTGTCACCCATGGCAGCTTTGCCTCTTACCCACACTGCAAGAGCTCAGTTTAATATTTATACAGCAAGGGAATAATGTTCTTGTGGGAGACCCATGGGACTGTGAATCTGGTCTGACTCTGGTCGCATCTCCTGCATGACACCTGGCAAGCCCCAGAAGCCCTTCCTAAATTTACCTGCTATCAAAAAGGAGCACTGCAACCATCAGGGAAGGAAGGTTTGGGGCACAAGGACTTGACCTCAGCCACCCCAGCACTTCCACAGTACAATCTGTCATCAGACAGGGAGGTGTCTCTGGATCACTTTGGGGGCTCAGGTACTTTCAAAGACGCGTATGCAAGGGTACGTATTCTATAGCAAATGTGGGAGAAATGCTGCTCCCCTAGATTATTAAGTACTTTAGATTTGTAAGTTAGGCCTGTAAGTAAGTCACCATTGTGATATAGTAAATCCTATATGAATCTTTTGCTAATTGTTTAACTTAATTTGTAAGTGAAGTTAAGGTGCTGTTCAGTTTAAGTGTTAAGTGCTGTTGGGCCTTCAGGCCTATTCCCTTTTATCCTTACCTCTGGACTTTTATTTGCTTTTCCTCAGTGTGCCTTAACCATCTACAAAGTAGTAGATTTAACCTTGCCAATGAACTTTGTTGTGCTGTTGCTTTTATATTAAACCTGTTTTTACTGATACCTTTGCCAGTGGTTCTTTAAGTGATCTTACAGCACTCATTCATGATACTGGGCAAGGAACTCCCCTAATAAAAAGACACTTTTTTGTTTAGGTGGCTGCTTGCTCCTCCACACATGCCCACACAAACTGCCCACAGGGAACATGTCTTCCCCATAAGCATCTCAGTTAGAGGTTAGCTTAATTTTTGTTAGGCTGGCTCTACATGAGAAAAAGTCTCTTCTCCTGTAGATTGCTGAGTAGATTGCTTGAGCAAGTAGGTTCAGTTGAAGTTCAGATTAGAATCCAGACTAAATTAACAAGCCTTTTTGGTTGGCCTATTATTACTTCTTAAGCTGGGAGACCACATGAATTTCTACACCTGTGGCTGAATAAGTAACCTGTAAACATGCACATGTAGGGGTTTGCCAGTAAGCATCTACCGTGACTCTGTCTTGGCCCTGATTTACTGGGAAAACCACTTATTCTTTGATTTCCTTTACAGGTCAGATTCTCTGTACATCATTCCAGAGAATGTTATTTACAGACAGTTGTTATCATGTTTACTTTGATCCTAGAGATACTCAGTTGGAAAGAAGTATGAGGAATTTAGGGGGCATAATTACTAGAATTCCTTGTAGCTGCCAATCTGGCTCCATCGTGAAAACTCCATTAAGTGTATTGGAGAAAACCTCAGGAAAGACACAAAGAATTTAAGCATTACTTACCTTATTAATCTGTCTAAAAGCATTGCTCCAAGGAGGAGGTCGAGTATAATTTCAATTGTTTTACAGCCACTGCAGTTAAATACCTTCAATTAAATCTCTATGACTGTATAGCATCATAATAATACCTTATATCTGAAGGGTACTTAAGCAAAAGGCCTTAATAATTTTATAAATCACCTTTCAAAGATTAAGAAGCTGGTCTTCAAGCTGCCTCCTGAGACAAGACTAGACTTCAGAATACCTATTTTGCAGAGCACAACCAAAGCATTCAGCTTCTCTTCCTCCAGTTATGATGTCCAAGTAAAAGCCCTGAAGGACTCCTACAACAGGAGCTCTTCTCACACTGTTCTGTGTTAGCAGCCTCCACAGCCTGGTGCTTTATATCCTGACTCCTCTCAGGCTGCAGAGAAATTAAATACTGGAAATTCTGATGCATACAAAATGGATTTAGGCACTAACTGTCAGGAACAGTGCTATAGCATAGAAGAAAAGCTACAGAAACAATAAGCTTGCTTGTGATAAATATATTATAGCTGTATGACAGCAAACATGCCCTACAAAACACAGAATATGCCAAGGGCTTTAATGAGATGCATTATTGTCAAGATTAGTTTTAAATGCAGCATGTGCCCCATAACTGATTACCACAAACCCTGGCATGTTGTACAAGATACCTCATTTACAGATAGTGCAACAGACGAAGGAATGGCTTCTGAGATGACTCAGGCTCCAGCTGTGAGCTGCTGTGACCTCTCCTCATGGATGCTGAGGATATGCCCCACTCAGCTGGGATAACTGGTCTCTTTGAGGCAGGGGGCAGGTTTCAGTGCTGTCTTTGATCTTTGTCCTTCCCATCATATCACCTGCTGTCCTCAGGTCCCACAGCCCACCAGAGGGAGAACCGAAGAGCCTGTGATCTCAAAGAAATCACAAAATAATTCTGCTGTGACAACTGATGTTGCACACACTTCTGCAGTGGTAAAATGGCATGTCAGCCTGCTGCTTCTGTGCAAGCAGTGATGGGATTACTTAGAGACAGCAAATATAATACAAATAAAGCAGCTTGTTTGCTCTGTGCCTTCATTTTAACTCTTCTTTGTTTCAGCCTGGAGGACTTTTGCCAGTTTCTTTATCCAGCCCTCTAAGGCAGCAGAGGGCTCAAGAGAGGGGCAGGGATGTATCAGCCTGATGCTGCAAGCCCAGTGTCACTATCACTATCCCTTTGTTGAGAAAGTTGAGCGTCCTCATGTACTGCTCCACTCTGAAATCAGCAGATTACAAATTTGGAAAAAAATTGTTCAGTTACATTTCTAAACCTACTTTTCTGGATTTGGCCCTTCCTCTCATGTCCAAACTAAGGCAAATTTGAAGCTTTGCATGTTGCATAGACTATCTGTGTCCTGATCTATCCACACATGCTACTTTGGTATTTATATGAGGACGGTCCAAAACTGCTTCAGCCATGTGATGGTGGCTTTCCAAGGACCCTGAATGCAAGGCTGCCTTGTGCTTGTAAGGGTCACAAAAGTCCACCAACACATGCTACTAGACCAATTGCATGGTGTATTTGGACTGGACCATGGCTCATTCCCTCACCTGGATGCTTGGGAAAAGGGGAGTTTCTGTATGCACTCTGTGCATCAACACCACACCCCCCCACCCCCCCACAAATGCCAGGTATGTTATTTTATGTTATTTTATAATGACTTCAGTATCTACCACTCCCTATCTCCAACACCCCACGAACAAGCAGGACGGCACGTTGTGAGCAGACCTGTTTACTAAGCACACAGGAATTTCCAGGATTTGGTCTCAGACAGGCCAGAGGTTTGCTCCAATAGATCCAGAGACTGCTGTTCTGGTGTTATTGTGTGCAGAATTCTCAGCATTTCATGGGTCACTGTAAACGGCATTTAGGGTTGCTAATCCTTTTAAACTCCTGCACTGGTTCTTTTCATTAGGTTACTATACCCAGCAATTACATATGCAGGGCAATGAAAAGCTCAGCTTTTCTCTCTCCTCTGGCTCAAATTCTCAATACTTTGGGAAAACAGAAACAACCCACTGTATAGAGGCTGTCACCTTAATTTTGTAGATTTTGTCACTAAAAGGCAGCTTTTTGCATAAAAATGTTAACACAAGGATAGCCAAATGCTCATCCAGCCAGTATCTTACACAGCAGTTGCAGATACCTGGATAGGAAGAAGACAAGCAGAGAGACTTTCTTTGCATAATCTCTCAAACTCAGTTTGGGGCTCTGGAATTTCCAGAGCCCAAAGTAAATTCTTTATATTTGGGCTTCCCACATCATCCTTTCCTCCTGTGTTTCCCCAGTTGCTTATTTTTTGGACTCATATACTAGATGCTAGAGGTTTACATGTGGTAGTGGAATGCAATTTACCAAGGCACCATATGAAACAGACCCTCCTCTTGCTTCTTGTGAGCATCCCAAAACATCTTGTTGGGGGAGACCACTTAGAGACCTTTTTTCCGGCTGTGTTTCCACCCCCTCCAAACACCACTATCCTGCAGATTACTGCAGACTTGCAGTGGTTAAGGAGCTGCCAGGGAGCCATTGTCAGAGGGTATTCACCTAGAATAATCTCACAAGTGGGAACAGTTAAAACCTAAAAGTGAAGGAGAGAAAAGACAGGTATAGCCTGGAGCTTCATGCTTCTTTTTGAAGAGCTTATCACTAGAGATGACCACTAAGGGAATGAACACCCCACCATCTTTTGTTTTCATCCCGATGGCTTGAGGCTTCTGAGGACACCAGAACTGACTGAACCCTCCTGATATTAGCATTTCCATAGTATACCTAAGTGCCAAGTGCTGGATGCAGGTGACAGAACAATGCAGCCTCTGAGGGCTCCTTCCAGCACAGATTTGAGCAGCACGGGTGAAGCATCACCACGGATGGCTCTGCTGCTTGCAGCTCTGGAGCAGTCAGAGCATGGTGCAGACATAACTGCCCTGCCCTGCCTGCTGTACACCCCTGTGGGTGAGGGTCTGCAGAGACCCAGAGTCCCCAGGCAGGTGCAGAGGAGAGCCCCTTTATTGCAAAAACCAGGCCCTTATAAGCAGTTAGCCCATTAGCAGTTACATAGTTTTAAAGCATAACAGATGTAATTCAACCAACCCGCACCACAGTGTGAACATGCAATGGTTATATAACTGGTTTTTCTACCTCTTATTCAGTGGAGTCTCTGTCCCATAGTCCTTTTCTACTTAGCTGAAGTAACAGGCCTGAGCCATAATTTTACAAGGCCTTCCTTTTTTAGAGTTTTACTGATCAGTAACACACCCCAGAGAGTTTTCCACTCCGTTGCATTCCCAGAAGCTGCAGCAACACCATTACCCTATGGAGTCTCCTGAAAATATCTGTAGGGATTTTGAGAGCGATGGGACCACAGGGAGATGTCTTAAAACATGATGATTTATTCTTCTTCTTCTACAGACTCATGAAGGAGTGAGAACATCTTCACCATACTCACCAGCTGTTTGTGGCCAGTGGCCACTACAAGTCACAAGGTTTTTCAAAGGTTAATTAGCCAATAAACTAATGCCACAAAAGAATGTTTTTACTTTTACACCAATACTTAATTATTTTGTTTTATACATCTTTGCCTCAGTGCAGACTTTCTTAACCAACCATGCAATGACACACAAGACTACTTGTTATACCTTGAACTTCTTATTACCTTTAGAACTACTTCTATATCTTAACTTTAAAACCTTAAAATTTTCTACAACCTAACAATGTCTTTCTATTTAAACTCACACTTATAATCCTAAATCCAGAAGCCTTTTCCAAGGCCTCAGATCAAACCCTGTGTCCATGTCTATGTCTGAGCTTGCATACACAAGATTTTGAGAGCTTTCTGTGCTTGGAATTCTCACAATATCTCCCAGCTTTCTTAGTCCTATCATCCAGCATTGCCCCCACAGTCACATGTACAACATATACTATAGTGCAAGGTGTCTGTCACACACCAGCAGGATGACAAGGCAGAGACTTCATTTTCTCATGGCTGCAGTGGAAATGACTGTATGACATGTAGAAACAGGTTTTCTGCATGTGAATGGCGAGAACAAACATGGTTATCAGAGCTGCCAGCCCTTGTATGAGCTGGACTCTGCTGGATGCCTTTTTACTTATGTTTGTTTCCAAGCTGACAGTGAAGAAAACAGTCCAAAAGAAATGCTGCCACAACAGACTGGAATCTTGCATACTTGGTATGTGCTGGGCCCAGCTGGGGTTTCTGGTGCAGAACTGTCTGGGCTGAGTCAGCAGTTTTGCACTCCTGGTGTGCCTGAGGCCAGGAGTGTGTTCCCCTACCTGAAAGGACAATATAGATCCCTGTATGTCTGGAGGTTAAGGCCAGAGCTTGGCTGGCATGAAGAAGGTGCATGCTCTCCTGGCAATGCAGCCCTAAGGCATGATGTCTGCAGGAGCCAGAGGGAAACACAATGTTTTTACAGAGGCTGGTCAAGTGATTTATACAAAAGCCGCTGGCAGAATATACAGGGTCCTTGGGTTCACCTTCATCTTCTCCTGAATTCTTAGGCAAAGATCACTCATTCAGATCCAATTTCTTCAACTGTAGGTGAGAAAAGAACATAGCGAAGGCTCAGTCATCACCTATTTTCCTTTTCGAGTTTCCCCCTCTCCAAATTGGTAAGAGGTAGTTTGTGCATCACCAGTGCCCTTGCCACAGTATTTGAAGGATTTCCTGGGAGACAGCAAAGAACACACAAGGACAGAAGTAACTGACAGCAGAGGAGATAAACAAAACCCTCTGAGGCTGGTGGAGCAGTGGAACATTTTGCAAGTAATTGCAGGGAAAGGATCTTCCCTTTGCCCTTGATAGTCACCCATGGGCAAAGAAAAAAATCCTCAAACCCAGCACTGCCTAAAGTGACTCTTCCCTAAAGTACACCACCTTTCCCAGGGATGGCCACTTCAACTCCTTTCCTTCATCCTGGTAGGGCTTGAATATGGCATTAAAATGATCGAGATGGGGTAGAGAGAACAAAACACAGTGAGAAGGAGGTGCAGGAGAAAGTAAGGAGGAGCTGGGCTGGAGGAGCAAGTTTGCTGAGAAAAGCAGCCAAGAATAATCCTATAGAATGTTTGTCTCATTTTTCCTGTACTAGTAAGAACACAAGGCACATTCAAGCGTGCAGCTGCTACTATATTACTTTAACTTCTCCAGTCTGAGTCAACACCAAAACTCGGTAATGCAAGCATTCTAGTGACTTGTTCCCATTACCTGGAGTCACCAAGGGACTACTTGCACAAAAAGGCACCCAGCTGCAGCGCAGTGTTACTGCTTTGCTGCTACATATTGCTAATGTTTCTCTCAGATGAGTCAGTCAACACTGAGGACCTGTTGGATTGATGAACAGGCAAAGCCACATAAATCCTACAAAAACAGCTACCCTAAGATGTCATACACTTCTTCCCCTCACCTTGCCACATCCCAGTCTTTCTGCAGCTGCAGAGGCCTGAGCACTAACCATCACATCTGAAGATAACCGACATAATTTAATATATTGTCTCTGCTTGTTGGGAAGCCTCAGCCCAATCACACCCTTAACTTCACTGTGAACTTTTCAGATTGTACAAGGGAGCAGAACTACCATTAACCTGCCCTATTTGAGATCATCACCTCCACCCTTCCCACCACCTACACAGACACTTTTTCTCAGGAAGCAATTACATTGCCAATCACTTTAACAAAAGTTATTCAGCGTCTGAATTGGCCTTCAACAAGGCCAGCATCAGACGGGCACATTCATTATGGGCTCACCCATGAATACCAACCCCTCCTTAGCCCACATGAAAGCCCAGTCTTTTGGGAGTTGTTTGCAGCATTCCCTCCACAGAGCTCTCCAAACAATGTGCTCATAGTACAACTCACATTGATCAAACAGGTTAGCCATTAAGCAACCTCTTCACTGTCAAGCATCACACACAAGCTTCCTTTCCTCTCTTAAGATGTAAAAGACCTTCCTTTAAGGTATGAAGCCTAAATAAACTCAGCTACAAGTGTTATTACACACATGATGGGAACTGCTGCCTGGCTGAAGGCTGTTCTGGACCAAGGAATGAAGCAAAAAAAGAGCTGGCATGGCTCAGGGCATGGCCAACATGTCTCAAATCCTATGTCCCAACAGGGAAACCAAATCCCTTCATGCTTCATGACTTAGAATTTTCATTTTATACCCTGAAGTTTTTTTAACCTCATTTTCTTGGGAACAAGGCTTAGGCTGTGCCTTGTCTTATGTGTATGTCTGCATATCCCTACAGACTTTTCAAGTTATTGGCCAGCTTCAGCAACATTTGACAGATTAAAATCTAAAGTTTTCACAGGTTTTGTGGAAACAGACTTCTGAATAAAATACTAGAAACCGGAGTCAGTTGCAGTGTGAGATCACCCCGTATTAGTTATCAGTGACTACACTTTACAAAGGGCCCTTATAAGCGCTGAAAAACTTCTTTCAGATGTCGTGAAAATACAGTAATTCAGTGACTTGCATATTAGCTACCCAAGGGTATGGCCAGCCTTGAGCTGAACATCTGTAAGAGATCAGTCCTTCATTCTGGCATTCAAAAAGTTCTTGTTTGAGTTCTTACAGACCTTGACTCTCATCCTACTCCCTAACTTTATAGATTCAGCTCTTCTAGTCCTTCTCACTGACTTCCTTCTGTGTTCCAATGCCATTTTTTGTGAACTCTGTGATAACTAGGTGCCTAGATGGGTCTGAATGCGGCATGAAAATAAACTCCCTGATGAATAATGCATCTCTCAAACTCTTACCTTCCCTCCCTTGAGAGTGAAAGGTTGTCACATTTGTTTTTGCCTTTACATTCTGCCAGCTGAAGAAAACTGCTGGCATCTACACCTTGTGCAGACTCTTGGAGAGGCCAGATTTGCAAATTCATGCTCCTTATGCCTGCATCATCATTACAAGGTGGTAGCTTTTTCTGTGAGCATCACAAACAGTGGATCTCTCTTCTGCAAAAGTTTGCTAAGCAGAGGAATGGTCATTTAATTTTTGTCCTGATTTTCAAGCAAAGAGTGTGGTTCAAAGAAGAGGAATATTTTTTGCACATCAGCAAAATTACTGAGACAAGACAAGACATCTTGTCAGTGAAATGTGAAGGCAAATTCTGTTGTGAAGTGTCCAAACTCTTAAGATTTTTGTAAGCCCTTAGCTCTTGCAGAAACACAGTTCCTACTCAGGTCACTGAGAATTTCTACCTGAGCACAGATTGAATGAAATGAATAGGTTTCAGACACAGCTCCAGGAGGTTCAAACCCTTATTTCAGAACTTGGTTTTTTCTAGTACGTACAATAGAAATTGCAAGTGACTCTTTTGGGCACTTTCTTATATTTTTCCTTTTCTATAAATAGGGAGCCTATGGAACAAGATGAAAAGTGACCACCTCTTAACCCAGGGACAGGAATAGTCCAAAGGGTTGCCATACAAGTTTTTCTAATCTCCACCCTGCCAGGATAATGTACTGCCCACTGTGAAGCTACCTCTGGGCTAAAAGAGCCTTGCAGCCCCCATGCTGATTTGGGAGTTTGGCCTTTCTGCTGTGGCTGCCAAAAGTGACATGAGTTAGTGCTAGGTTTGCTTTCTATTAACAGCTGTGCTGAGATCATGAGGTTTCTTAAGCTCTCAGTGTCCGACTGAAAACTTTCAGTCAGCAGTGCTGTTTTCTGATGGAATCACACTGGTGACCTAGAGGTGAAAGATGATTTCATCTGTGTTTCCACTGAAACAACTCCATGGCTCAGAGTTCATTCTAATCCATAAGTACTGTGAAAGCTGTCCTAGAAATGAATATGAACGTGTGTGGTTGCATCTGTACACAGCAGTGTGCCTTTGAGCGTCTGCACTTGAATGCAAAGATCTGAACTACTCAGAGTGAGTGATTTAGACATTTGTAATCATGGCACAGCCTGCGTTTATTAAGGATACTCATTAATGAACTTTGAAGTATACTTAAAATGCATAGAAGTGGAGTTAAGATGTGGCAGGTTCAATTTCAAATTCATGGCTGGAATCCCTTAAAAGGGCCATAACAGAAATACTGGGGATCCGTAAAGTCTGCCATTATTCTGATGGAAAGGAAAAAAGTTCTAAAAGGCACATGGCAGTTATATAAGGACTTCTGACTGAATCTCTCTGCCCACAGGTCTAGGCTAACTCCATGAAGTAGTTGAACGGAGCTCAGAACCCAGCTGTTCATATGGAAGGTAACAGGTAACAATTCTATCTACTATGCCCACAAATAAGTATAATGGAATATGCTGAGTTAGAAGGCATCCATCAGGATCAAGTCCAACTACTGGTCCTGCACAGAATATCACAAGAATCACAGCATGTGTGTGACAACATTGTCCAAATGCTTCTTGAAGTCTGTCAGGCTGATACTGTGACCACTTCCCTGGGGAGCCTGTTCCAGTGCTCAATCACCCTTTGGGTAAAAAAAAAACTTTTTCCTGGTACCTAACCTAAACCTTCTCTGACACAGCTTTATGCTGTTAGAGATAGGTTTTTTTGCTAAAATTATTGAAAAAGTCCCTACAATCATTTTTCAGTACATCTCAGTGTATTTCATGAGCTCTCTAAAAACACCAGTGAGACAGTTTCTGATGCCTTCTTCTTTCTCCTGGTTTCCCAACACTAAAATTGGAGATGGGCCCAAGTCTTGGTTTAGATCCAGACATGGTTTACAGGTTAGCTTTGGCCTAAATCTACAGATGCATCCTCCTAAATATTTTAACTCAGGTCAGGCATGTGCTTTTGAAGCAAATCTCCTGGTCCTGGCTACTGCCTGTTATTGGTTTATGTTGCAAAGAGGTCTCAGGGCACGTGAGACCCCTCTCAGATGGAACTTGGCAGTAGGATGAGTTCCCACTGTCAGTGGGAATGGGTCACTGCCTAATGTGAAGCAGAGGCATCAGGATGTCTAACGTGATCACTGGATCCTCTGCACCAGTGGTTCAGGCCAGCAGACCCACTCAGGCCCTGCAATACAGTCTGATGGAGACCAGACATAGATGACCTAGCATAGAAACCTCTGAGCAGACAATAGGTGCAAAGCAGGTTGCTCTGTGCGGGTTATACTCCTTCTTAAAATGCGTGTGTTCCTATTGAAACAGAGAGCAGGATGTCAGCACAAATGACTCCTGCTGCATTTCCTGGGCTTGATTATGACAGTGTGTTTGTGTAAAAAATAACTCAAGCAGAGGTGGGTTTGGAAGGCGCAAAGCACTGGGTGTGGTAGCAGATGTCAAAACTGTCAGTACAGTGGCAAAAATGTGTGCGTGGTCTGCCTTGGGAGCCCAAGGGACCCTTCAGAAAAGAGCCTGCCTACAGAGCAAGGCCCCCTCAGGCATGTCCCCCAGGCACTCAGGGGACTACTCCTGCAGCTAAGGGACAGCTGGCAGTGGGGCAGGGCAGCTTAAGACTGCCTTCTCCGAGCACAGCCAGTACCTCCCAGCTTGTCTGTAGGGTGACACTGCTGCCAGGAACCTGCTCTGACTCCTCTCCTACCAGTGGTTTAAACTCCAGCAAGGAAAACACTTTCTGACCCTTCGTAAAAATGTGATTTAATCTGAACTCTTCCAGTGGGCTGTAGTTTGCTAAACACACAAGGCAGATTAAGCCTGTTAAGATTCTTGTTTACGAAAGATGATTAACAATGGCTTTAGAAGTTGTATGTAAACTGTGGTTTAGCAAGACTGGAATAAATACACAGGCAATATTTTCCCACCTTAGATTTAGCTATGATACAGGAAATAAGGAGGCCATAAAAGCATTGGAGATGGGAAGATTAAGAAGTAAACTCTGGGTTTTCTGTCAGCTGTGCTTATCATGACAGTCTTATCACAAATGACCAGTAGATTAATTTGTCACTTCATACATGATAATATAACTATATCTAGTTCAAAGTTATTTAATATGATCAGTAACACTGGCTACTACCTTTACAGCTGTAGAGTATTTGAAATTAAAAGCAGCAAAACTTTCCAGAGACATTAGAATGATTTTATCTTGGTGATGAGATAGCAAGAAATAAAATTATAGGAGAGGCTTTGGCACACATGAGATCACATCCTTCCCAGGAATAAGTGTCCATCCATATTGAAACTTCTACCTGCAGATGCCCTGAGATCCTCTCTGAAACAATCTCTAAAATTTGTTGGGTAGGATTTCTCTCCTAGTAGGCTGCCCACCGACACATATCCTGTATCACAGATCTTCAGTTTTGAAACGGAATGTTTTGCCTCTGTAGCTTGTTATCCACATAATCACACAATTATTGATTTCTGTGTCACTGTTGCCCATGATTTCTGCATGTCATTAGCTCTGTTTCATTGCTCTGTGCTCATTGCATTCCATGTTTACCTGTATAAGTAAAATTCTTCTCTTCCACTGCAAGTTCCCAGTTTCTCTGCAGAGGGTTTCTCCCAGTGTCACAGTTGCCAGCTCATGGTTAGGGGTCAAGAGGCATCAGAGCTTAACTTTCATCATATGCTAATAAAAGCGCTGCCTTTGGCCGAGTGCCTACCTGCTGCAGCTGAGCCTCTGCTGAAATGAATGCAAGACACTCCTGGTTTAAATAAAGCCCTGGGCACTTCTGCAGTGCACACCAATACAGTTCTGCTAGCGCCCAGGAGGGCAAGGCAGCCCTGCCAGCTCCTTTGAGCCCTTTACACCCTAGTGATCAGTGTAATGAGCAAGCTGAGTCTCTCTTCACTCGCAGCGCACTACAGAGCAGATGACAAGATGGACTCATTAGCTCTTTCACATTAAAATGCCAACAAATACTTGACATGAACCATCCTTTCTCACAATACATGTGAACTTGCAGGAAAAAATAAACCAAAAAACCCCACAGCCTGTCTATGTTCCTTAGCCATCTTAATACAGACCTGCTGTCTGATGCCCCATCTGCTCCAGCGTGGCTGCAGTGCATACCAACCAAAGGATTTTTCTTGGACAAAGATATGGTATCCTCCTCGGCAGTGGAAATGAGGATAGCAATAACTCTTCTTCAGTTATTCAAGGTGAAAAACAAAAGAGACACAAAAGTGACAGCAGTGACAGCCCTCTCTCATAAGGTCCTGAAAACTGCTGCAAACAAAAGAATGAGTGAAAAATTAAAGGCTGATGGATGGTTTGCTGTTTAACATGGGGCACTTAATCCTGCAGGAGAGACATCTATGTCATACTTGACCAACACACGCACACACACACCCCAACAAGCCTCAGAGGCACTGCAGGTTTGGCAGATCTCTTGGGTGGCTTTGCAGTCCCTGACACTCCTCTCCCTATGCACTTGGGAATCCTGCCAGCACCAGACACTATTTGATACACGCTGAGGGTGGCAGCGAAGGTGTGTCATGAGGGAGGCAGAGTTTGTCACCCTTACCATGAGGGTGACACTTAGAGAGGTGCAGGCTACCCTACACAAAGGGATTACACCATTTCAGGCTCCCCAGGGCAATAAGGCTGTGCACAGACCAGATCACCTTGGCTTAAGTGAGGCTACTCCGGCACCGCCCTGCAGGGCTGATTTTCCCTGAGATTGAATGTCCCTGCAACCATGTCATGAAAACAGATCTCATCTGAATGCTGACCTGCCCTGAAAGATATTTATGAGACTTGTGTAATTAAATGTTCATAACTTCAGCTGAAATACAGAGATGAAAATGCAAGATGTAATTATGAAGCATTATTATGGTGACAGTGTGGCTAAAACTGAAGTGATCCAAGAGGGACAGCTCTCCAACCTTGCACCTTTTTGTCAAGATCTTGCACTCCATAAGGATTAGGAACTGAGAAGCTGATGTGTGTTGCCTTATTTCTTATGTGGCCAGCAGCACCACTGAGCATGGCAAGCGGGACCCTCTCCCTCTGTGTTCCAGGACATGAGGACTTCCAGTGACAAGGCATTTACTCACCAAGAACCATTAAGAGGGAAGGAAATCTCTGGAGAACTTGCCTGCTCACTGTGTGAATCATGGTTTTCATTAGCTTTGTAAGTAACAGCTGAAATACAAGATGAAGACCAGAGCAGAGCCTTATCAGTTAAAGTGTCATCCACGGTTATGAGACACACACTGTTCTCATTTGGGCTTCTCTCTCCTCTTGGCATCCCAAACTGTTAGTAAAAAAAAAAGTTTGAGAGCAGGAGCAGGACTTGCTCAAAGGACCCTTAGCAGAGTGTGTTGGAGTAGGAGGATTAAGAGCACTTTTTCCTTGTCTGAGGGTGGAAACACAGCTCAGAGCAGTATGCCCAAGGTACCTCTTGAATATTTGGGGGTGGAATTGTCTGTACCTCTCCATTACTTCACTCTGGACAGATTTTAATTGCAGTTACAAAAGTAAAGCAAAGTGAGCATTGGTATCTCATCCTGCTCCACAGGAGACACTGCCTCTGCTCCCATCTCCTTCACATACTCCTCCCTAGGAAAGCATCACCACAGCTCTGTGAGTACTGAGGATGGTGAAGAACCCAGCCACATCTAGCTGCATCTGCACCAGGAAACGAAGCAGGGTAGGGCATGAGCACTGACTCTAGCTTCTGAGTGTCCATACCACCACATTTTGAGCATGCTGACTGACATGATTTTGGCCCGTGACAGCTAGTCCCCACCAGGCAGCAGATGGGGAGAACATAAGATGGGGGGAATGAAATCCTGTTTTGAGGACTGAGAAAATTCAACAGCACAAGCAATGAACTGAAATACCTCAGTTTGCCTCAGAATTTAAAAATGGTCTCTGGGGCAGGTTATTTATTTGTATAGAGAGCTGCTGGGAGCCTGAGCACAGAGACTGTGGCCAGAGCAGGACTGGAGCACAGACTAGTCTCTTATCTATACAAAATGTCCTGGTGGAGCTGGAAGGAGCCTTTAATCTCATTTTGCTTTCCCTTCCGTGGGTAAACCCAAGATAGGATGCTCAAAGGCTGTCACTGTTGCCATTGGTTTCAAGTGTCCATCCTGTGGCACTGCTCCCATGAGGTCTGCATAAAACAAGGGGCTCCTGCAAGCAACTGACCCCCCCCCCCTTTCTTCACAAAAACTGTCATGGGTGGGAAAACAAAGTCCTGGCTGAGAGGGCATCAGCCACAGAGCAGGTGGCATGAACATCCTTCCCCATCCAGCAACCTGCTAGGTGGCTCTGAGTTCCTGGGGTATTGCTTTTCTGTCAAGACAAGCTGAAGAGTTAATCTGGCAGGTAGACCCAGCTTGAATTGCATGATCTGAATTCAGATTGAGTAAGTGTAATTAGATGATGAGAACCTCATGGCAGGGCGTGCCCTAGTTTCAGTCAAAGGTGGAACTTTATTAAGTACCATTTACATCCAGAGAAACACCCACTTTTGAAATCGCTGATGCCAGTAACACATGCTTTGCATTTAACTCACTCAGTGAAATGGGAAGTCAGCGGCAGAACACAGAGTTTCTAATTTGCTTGCTGCCAGCACAGTGATTAATGAGTTTCAAAACACCCCATCAGCCAATTTTGATGGATACTAACCCTTTAATAGGAATCTCTGGCTGGATCCTTGTTCCTCAGATTTAGTGCCCAGACCAGTTAGACCAAAAATTATTTTCTCTCTGGGAGAAAGAGCAAGCTTCTCCAAGATAAGCAACTCAGGGTTTTTGTTTCATAGAGACCAGCTGCAGGAGCAGGGACACAGTACATTTTGTGCTCCTTGCCTATCAACACGTAATTAGGAACAATCACTCTGCACTACAGGCCACCCTTTCTTTGGGTGGGTGGAGGAAAAGCTGGGGCAAAAAAACCTCTAAACCTCAATTTAAGAAGCATGCTAAGGCAGCGAGCCCAAAATGTACACTTTCACAAAATAGATGTGTTGTAGTATATTATTAATATTAAAACCAATTCTGATCCATTTGCAATATTGCAAGAGTTTATGGTGATTTAAAATGAGGCAGAGATTTATCTTCCCCTCATGAAACCATTGGGGAAGAGAATGGTGAAGTAATTGCACCTCACTTGTTAGTTTGCTTATATTTCATTTAATCCAGACAGTAAATATAAAATGAGCAAAGAGAATTATGTTCCTCAGAGTGAACAAGAACAGGTGGAAAAAACATTTTGGGGTTGCCTGTATTTGCATATCCTCTGTTTAAAATTTTGGGCATAAATTAACTCGTGTGCAACTTGAAAAATAAGAGTGTTTCTCTCTTCCATTACCTGTTGCACAACCACAGCAGTTGGCAGGGCAGGAGCCTCTCCAGCATCCAGATGAAGAAGAGTGTGAGAAGCCAGTCCCAGCCACTGCACAGGAGAAGGTGCAAGAAGTCCTGCAGCTGACATGCATTGAATAATTATTCTAACAGAAAAAAAATGTGCAAAAAATATTGATCAAATTACTTTTTATTACAGTGAAGTGGAGCACAGAGGCTGGGGCACAATGAGATTTCCACACAAGATCAGATCATCTGTCCACCCATCCCAGATATCTGCCTCTGGCCATAACAGGAATAGCTTTAAGCCAAGTGTTCTGCTGCTCACTTAGGGCCCTGTATTGAATTATGCTCATTTACAGATCCCCAGAGGAGCTTAGTGTCTGCCTTTGGCAATAAGAGAGGAGAGAAAGAATGAACTGCTGCTGAGTTTCCAGTCCTGGGCAGGAGCAAACCCATCTCTTGCAACAAAGCCCCATTCTCTTGCCCTCCAAATGGTTCCTGCTCCAGGTTTTGCCAGGAGACCCACCACTCCTCAGCAGCACCACCACAGAAGCAGTAGGACCATTTGTGAAATGTTTGAAACAAGTACTCCTGCCCCAGTTTCGTGCCCCAGATCCATGTGAGTGTGGATCACTTCCAACTCCTGCAATGACACATTTTGTTTATCTAATATAAAATCACTAGCTGCAGAGCCATCCAGTGTGACTGTCTACTTTCCTATAATGTCAGAGCACCCTGAAAACTTGCTCTTGTCCCTTGGATGAGTGGCACAGGAGGGACACTTGGTGCATGTGGCTGGGGAAAGCATTTGTCCCAGGTAGTATTGCTGCTGTCTCCTCTACACCTTACTCATACTGAGGGGAGAACTGCAACAGAGGGGGTGTCTGTCACCAATTTCTTATTCTTCCAGCCTGGCTCAAGGGGGCTGCCTCTCATTAAAGAAATACTGAGAGTGTGGAATGTGAGTATAAGAGTAAGGAAAGAAAAGGTGTAGTATCACCATGTGGGTGATGCCCCCATCTCTTCCACCTACTTCACCCCACTGCAGGGCTTTGTAGGCTTCAGGTTGCCTCCAGGAGCAGGGAGTGGAGCAGAGAGCAAGAGGAGGTGACAGCAGAATAGCCAAGGCCTGCCTAAACTAAAGTCTGGGAAACTTCTGCATTAGGAAATCACTCTGGTCTCTGTTGTAGAGCTTCCAATAAATAACCCCTGTCTCCATGTCAGGTTGTGGAGCATGTCTGTAATTCCTGCTGATTTCATCCACCACAGAGCCTCTCACAAGTCTGTGCTTTCACAGGGCAGCTGGCACCTGGGACTGGTGCTGCACATGGGTCTGTGGCAGCAAAGACCTGTGCAAGGGCTGTTAATCTGCAGGATCTTTGTCAGAGCTTCTTCAGACCCATTGCAACACCAAGTATCATTGCAGCAGCTACCACAGACCTGTCCACGGCCTGCACTGAGCCCACCTGCAAGTGCAAAAGATGAAGCCTTCCCCTGGCAGCTCAAAAGTTAAACTTTGCTGCAGTGACCGACAGTGGCGACACGCTTTTACACTCCAATGGGCTTTTTGTCTGTAATACAAATTGGACACGTTTGTGGTGGGAGAGCACATGTGCAGGTCTTGCTGCTGCAGCCAGGTCCTGCCACTGAGACAGCTGGAGACAGGAACAATAAATCTCCCTTCTTGGGTACAGGTCCTTCTGGCCATTGGCATCATTTGTCCCCAGAGTGTCCTTGCAAGTTCCTGAGTGTGGGTGGGACGTCATGGAAATTGGAAGGTGGAAACTTTCCAAGCAATAGACCAAACTGCTGCCTAAGGACAAGGAAAAAGTAAGGATGAAAAAGGACACTTCCTTGGTCATGATGTTGTCCAAGCCAATGCACTTCTCTAAACTTCACATAGCGACAGGAAATGTAATGTGCTCTCCCCAGGAGCTGCTCAGCTTTGCTCAGCCCTCTCCCAGCTTGGGTGTCATCCTCAAGCAGGTATTGCAGATGCTGAGGAAGGACAGAGGCTTCCATTCCCTTGCTCCCAGCAGCCATGAGGATACAGGGACAAAAGTCATCTGGAGTTGTTTGGTACAACGTTGACTTGACAGTTCCAGCTTAGGAACTTATCTCTGCTGTTCCAGGTAAACAGCACCCTTTGGAGACAGGTGCTGGCTGGGAGCACCTTGCCACAGCACTGTGACTGGTCTCCCTCCTTCCAAACTCTGTCCCAGCACCGACTCCTGGAATTTTCCTTTGGTAAGTGGGAGGACACTCTCCTAATGGCACATCAATGCTCTTCTTAGCATCAATGCCCTTAGCAGGGCAGGCAGTGCTAACTCCTTTTTTTCTCAAGCCTCTTCACAGGCCTTCTGCTGTCTCCCAGCTGAAGCTGGATGTCAAAGGCACACAGGTTTGGGCCTGTGCAGTGAATTTGTGTCATACCACCTGAGAACAGGCCTTGTCGTGCCTGGCCTCACCCTACAGCTTTCCTCCAGTGCTCCAGCAAGCCAAGCTACTGAGGCAGCTCACCCAAAGCCCAGCACCTGCAGAGTCTTTGGACTCTTGCTGCTGTATGTGTGGAAAAATCAGCCTACACGCTCCAGCTCAGCAGCAGCACTGCTGCTATGAAGTACAGACCATTTAAAAGCAGGGCATTTATTTCCTGCAAGGGTCTCCTGCCCATCACCTGCTCACAGCTAGACTGCTCTTCACTCCCTTCTTCCCCTCAAGCCCGTAGCACTGTGGCGTGATAAAACTATGAATGGGCTGAATGGAAGGGATGTTAAAACTAATGGAAAAGAAGCTGATTTTTCCTGGCAGTATTCAATTCTCAGCTCTGGCAGAGAGCAAGGAACAATAATTATTTGAGCCTCTGAGATTCAGATAGGCAGTACAGAACCTTGTGAGAATCAGGAATCTAGCAGCATTTACAGTAACAAGTAAACAAGAGGAAGACGCGCTGAGCTCCACCTGCCTAAAAATCTGTCCAGGAAAGATGGCAAAGTTCACCTTTTCTCAGGATCTGCTGGAATGGATATCAGTGCTGATGGACTGGGCTACCTTTAATGTCCTCTTCATGCAATCAACATTTTTCCCTGGGTCAAGAATTCTTTCTTACTAATGGATCAATCACTCCAGGTTGATCATATGCCATGTCAGCTTTGTTTATGGTTGTTGTCAGAAGTCATAAATCACAGCCCAAATTTAGTTAATTCTCACAGTTAACAGCATTTTTCTGTCCTTCAATGGACATAGTAACAGCTGAGCCATCTGCACAAGGTATGTCAAAATACCTTTTCTCCTCTATACAAAAAGATCAGTGTTTTCTTTTTAGCAAGAGTCTGTGAAGATTAAACAGTCAAATAATTTGCTAGTCAAGGTGAATTTCAAGAATGTCTCTGTCAGTAGCCCCAACCCAAATAGAGATTGCTCTTCTCAGTATAACCCTAACAACAAGAAAACTCATGTGAAAAATATATTTTGGTTCTTATCCAAGAGCAATAAGGCACATTTCCCTTCCAACACAGGTAGCAAAAACTCCTTTTGGCTCAGTGATTTGGGTTGGCATTTTACACTTCTGCTTATCAGTTTCTATAGATTTCTCCATTTGTACATTTATAAAGCAATTATATGTAGTAGATAGTCACTACAATGAACTTCAAAATTTGCTCTTTGTGACCACAACAATTACTTCCTGGTGGCTACTTGGGCCCACCTTTAAAGTCTAGCCCGGTTAAGCACCTTAAGCTGAAAACAGTACTCTTCTGCTTGCTCCCATTTGTCCTATAAGGGACACGTATCCCCTGATCTAATTACATCTAACCCCTTTTTAAAGATAAAACTGCTGCAGGACATTTCCAAAGTACTGAGGCTGTCAACCAGAGTCTGGATATTCCTGATACATGGAAACCTAATATGGGAGGATATGTTTCAATAAAAATAGTAGCTTTTGCAAGATAGTACTTTTCCCAAAGTTTCACCTTCTGTGTCAAGTAACTGAAACATCCAGCTCTCTGTGGACCATAGGCACTGTCTGTTTTTCCACTGCTTTTTTTTGCACAGTCCTCAAAGTCCTGGCCCACAATTATGATAACAAAATTTAAATAGTGGACCTATGTTTAAACAAGAGATACATTTTATACAGGGAGGTAAATACCCATGGACAAAGTTAGACTGGAAGAAGTGAGTACATGGTGCAGTGGTGCCCAGTGGGGCAGTGGCACAGGTGGGCTGGGGGTAGGAGGGTCACTGGTGACACACTGTGAAGGACACAGTAAGTAAGTGACGCGGGCCAGCAACAAGTAAGAGCTGAAGTCCCTCCCAACCAGAAAGTAGACTGAAAGAGAAAGGATAAACTAATTATTTCCTCACAGAATATTATTCAAGAATCATTCCAAATATCACTTTACCTTAGATCTTAGAGGTTCTTCCACAGGTTCTCTCCACAGCTAAGGCTTATATTGAATATTGCAACAGTAAAACACTTCTATAGTTACAGACCTATAGTTTTATAGTTATATAACCTTTCTGTTTCTTAGCCAGATAACTCCAGATCGCTTTTTCCTGTCAAAAGGCTTGTGAAAATCTGGCTCTAAGTTAGATTTGAGTACAATCATTGTCCCAAAACACTTCTTTTAAACTTGAGGTAATAAGCAACATGTCACGAATGGGAAAAAGTGTCTTGCTTGTAAAAGCATAATACATCTTTAATATGCCCTCTAAAATGCAATAAAGAGACTTTTCCTTACACACAAAATAGTGGTAAAGCAATGCTATTCCTGTGATTAGGCTGCAATAATCCCAGGATAAGTGTATTCCTAAACATGGTACTTGCCATTCATCTTAAACCCCATTGATTGTTGCTTCCAGACATACTGTTGTTTCTATCTGGCATACATCAAAGCAAGTGACACCCACATGAACTCGAAAAGCCATTAAAATCCCACACAGTTTCCCTTCAAAGAGCATTTATAGAAATAGCAGGATCTATAAGCCATTAGAGAAAGACAAGAATAGATTCTCATAGAATTGTTTTTCATCCTTTTCACTTGTCAACCTCAGAGACTTGCAGGATGCTTAAAAAGGTGCAGAAACAGTGCTTAATGAATCATCTGTAAAAAGATATAAATGTTGTTTACTATGAACCTTTGAGAGAGTTTTACCTGATTCTTCTGAACATCAGTATAACTTTTGTATGTAAATAAATTTGTTATTTACATTGTTGGCATATTATTGTTGGCAAAATCAGAAAACAAAGCTGAACACGTGTTACTTTGCACCGGCTGTTCATCTCAATACAATGGGGTGAAACTGAAAATCCTCAGTAATGTGTCTAAGAGGATGTTTCTACATTGTGTGGCTTTGCTGGGAACTTGCTCACCAGCCATGATCTGGTTCCCAGTCATCTGCCTCCGGTCATCCTGCCCCAAGGAGAGGTATGGTCCACAACACCCTGTCCTCATCCTCCACCAAAATACAGCTGCTTGAGCTGAAATGGTTTCAAAAGCCCCTTCAACTTGAAAGGAGGGCAGACTTATGTTTTCTTCTGCAGTTCTTCTGCATGGGAGGTACTTTGCTAAATTTATCAGCTAGCAAGATAACTGTTAAAATAAAATCAATGAAATGCCACAAATACTTTCTAAACTTTACAGAGAACTCCATGTGGTTTTGAACTTCTGACCTTGACACAAGTGAGCTCCTTGGGGCCAATTTTTAGCCTGAAATAAAGCCCAGTCCATTGTAAACAAAATTAAAAAAGCAAAGCCTGAAGTTATTCTTCATTCCTTAGATAGTCATTCCCCTATCTGTCTCTGTAGGAATGAGTCAGTGAGCACCATGAGCTAGGTATAAGGAAGCCCCAAGAAAACTTGCTCCTCTTTCCTCACACCAGGAGCCTTTCAGACCTGATCATTCATTTCAAAATCAGGAAAAGAGCATTAATCAGGCAATTAGCAGTCCTCTGGCACATCTGCCGCATACACATCGTCGATAGCCCAGGTTAACCCCACAGGGCAGCCGGTCATGGGACTTCATTGAAGCTGGCAGGGTGAGGAATGCTTAGGCAGCATATTGACTCCAAATAGAGCTGACTGAAAGAGTTTGATAGAAATGTTTATTCACCTAAAAAAGAAACCGTTTCAGATGAAAGAAAACTGTTTACAAGTGAAGACAAATTTGTTAAAGTTTCACGCACACCTTCTAGTTTCCCCTCCTGTGGAAAGCTTTGGGAAACTAAGGGAAATTGTTCAGTTATCTTATGAAACAAGATTTGCTAAATACCACTGACCCACATTCATTTTGCAAGGATAAAAACTGCCCTGCATGAAAGAAAACATTTTGTTTTGGGCTGGACAAAGTGTTTCATTGAATCTTAAACACATTTTACACAAGGCCCCTTTCTGTGACAAACCTAAAGCATTTTCATGCTGACTTGACACAAAATTGCTAAATTTTTTGCACTGTTCCAAGGATCTGGGATTCTATCTAGCAACCAGGAAACATTGAAATAATTATTGCTTTTGAGATGGCTTGGAGCTACTTCTCATACTTCAAGAAATCCCCTTGTAATAAAAACTGCTGCCAGGCAAAATTCATCAGGCTGCATTAGGAGAACTTGGGATGAATTTTGAGTATGCTCGGGTCAGATTTCAAGTTCAATCTGACAAGCCTGTGGCTGTAAACTAGCAGGAACTGTCAGCTTTGAATATATTTCCATTTGGGCTGTACAGAGTGTTGGGTCCTGTTATTCAGACACAGATTGGCAGAGCTGAAGTCACAAGGACTGAGATTTGATTTAAAACCTGAAGTTAGTTTTCACATTTCCCCAAAGTGAACCCCCTGTGATATGGCCTCATAGAAATAAATACCTTAAATGTTTCTCCCTAAAGAGAGAAAACTCCATTGAAATAAGGCCTCTCAGGATGACACTTCTATCATTTAGTTCCTCTTTTATATGTAGGTCATATTAAAATACACATCTACATCATTTTGAAAACCTCTCCACCTCCCTCTGGGCAGCATCACTGATTCGAGTGGCACCTCTAGGTATAAACCACAAAACGCTCTTTGTGAGATGATGGCTACACAGACACATTGTGAAAGGTCTGAAAATGGTCCAGAACACTGTCAACATTTTCATTTTCAGAAGCTTCCTTCAGCCATTGGTCTTGCTTCTACTTTCCTAGTGCAGACTAACATCCTATAGAAACAACGAAGATTGTGCAGATTATGTAAAATTAAGGAAAAATACCTAGGTACACGTGTGGGAAAAAACCCAAAGTATGTGTTGCCCTGCTCAGCACAGCTCAGCAAATAGCTGATTTTTCAGATTCATAATTGAAAAAAAAAACAAAAAGGAGAAAATGAATTCAACTGATAGCATATGGAAAAAGTTCAGGGATTTTTGTCAAGTAAAATTTTAAAAATTACTTTATTAACACTGGAAAATTTGTTTACTTTTGTTATGGGCAAAAGCTATATAAACCTTTTTTTGATTTAATCCTTTTAAAATATAATCATTAAAATGGAATTAGTTTCTAAATTAAAACTGTACTCCAGAATGAACATCAGAATCTTTAATTAAAAAATACCAGAAGGAAATTCTTCAATTTTTTTTCCCCCTAGTTCTATCTAAAATAAACTGGCTTGTTGTTTTGTTGCTGTTGCTGTTGTTGCTTTTTGTTGTTTTTCCCCCCCGCCTAAATTCACAATAATTGAAAAATGGCTTTTGTGTATGTTTAAAAACAATAAATATCCTCTATGCTAAATTTTCTTTGATTGTTTAAATACATTTCATCAAATCGTTGTGGCTGATTTTAAGTGTCCTCACCGGGCATTCAGATATGTTTGATTTATTTTTTTTACCATAAAGGTTTCAGATGTCCTAAGGGCCAAGCTGAACTGTCTATGGACTGTCGTAAATTATGGGTCAGATGGAAAACGGCAAGATAGCAAATACCTTTTATTTCACAGAGAAGAGAAATACAGAATGCTTCCCACAGAGGAGTAAAGATCTCAGTGAGTTCCTGCTGAGCAGGACCTCCACACATGTGGTGACACGGACTGCACCTGAGGGACCTATGGCAGCAGAAGCTACCAAGGCCACCCAAAAGTTCTCAGGGGAGAAGTGTGACACCTGCCCCTGCACCTGCACAGCATTTTCCCCACCTGCAAGGAGCGGCCCAGGCAGACAGGGTGGTGTTGGGGATGGCAGAGGAGCTTGGCACCACCTGGTGCTGCACCTGTGGTAGGACAGAAGCCACCTCAGGCTCTCTTGTCACAGCCCAGACGCAAAGACTTTTCACTCTTCTTTTCATGCTTCCTGGGTGCAGGATTTTCCTAGGATGGCACGAGGTTTCTCCAGAGACTTAGCCTTGTATTTACCCATCCAACAGCGTGGGATGATGGAAAGCATTACCGGCCAGGATGAAAGAGGGGATTAGTGTCCCATGGCTGGATGCTGGGACTGCTGCCAGAGGTGGAACTCCACCAGCCAGTTGGTTGAAGCTTGCAGCTCCCTCCCAGCCCAAAGGGACAATTCTGTGTATGGGGATGGACCCCAGAGGGGCCACCATTGCAGCAAATGTTGAGTTCACTCTGCAGTGTAGGAGAGCTGGTTCCTCCCCTCAAGCCTTGCCTGGCTGCTCTGCAGCTGAGACCTGCTGCTGCTGGAGGCTACAGTCACCCCATGGCTTCCTTGGGTGGGATTGCCATACTTTGTCACAGGCACTGGCCCCTTGTACAGACACAGGGACTCTTGGCTTACAGGCATGAGGTTGGGCTGACGCGTGAGTCGGTGCTCAGCTCCCAAGGTAAAAAGCTCTAGGTGTCTGAAATCACGAAATTCACAGCACATGGTGTTTGCGAAGTGACATTGTGACTAATTGGCATCCATTTTCAGATATTTGCAGAGGTTGAACAAATCCAGAAATTAAAAAAACAAAACAAAAAAACTCCAAAAAAAACCCCAAAAATCCAACAGCAACAACAACAACAAAAAAAAAACCCAAACAAAAACCCCCCAAAAACCTAAACCCCCCCCAAAACCTCAAACCCCAAAGCAACAACAACAAAAAGCCCAAAACAAAGCAAAACAAACAAAAAACCCCCACCAAACCAAAAAAAACACACTTTAAAAAATAGCCAAAAATCCACTTAGATGATACTGTCTTATAAAATAAGATGAGATGTCACATGTTACAACAACTGAGGTGGCTTCATGTATGGGAATTCATAAATTCAGTTCATGGCCTCAAGGAGCAGCAAAAAGGCCCATGAGGTGAAAAATGGGGTTTTCCAAGTTTCTTTCTTAGCACAGTGCAGTAATTCATGTGCAGTTAAGATGTGCAGCACATGTTTCTAATTCTCTTAGGTGTCAATCAGAAATAATTGTGGCAGTCAATGAGGCTATGCCTGTTAAAGAGATACAGAAGAGTGTAGCTCTCCAAGTCTCTCCATATTACTATTACTGACAGTATTGCAGACTCAATGCATTTTCAGAAACATAGGTTTTGTGACATAGTTGCAATAGTTGGAATAATTTTGCATTTTTTAATTTCTTTTTATAAAACAAAATCTTACATTCTAAAAATGAAACATCTCTTGACTTCTTTCCACTGATTATGCTCCCATGCCAGAGAACGAAGCACTCTGAGTGTAGTAGCACTGTTATCTAGCCTGATTCCACATTTACTAATTTAATTTGGGAGGGTCTGGAAGAAACACTCTTGGATGTGATTGTTGATCCTCAGGGAAAAGCTCTTTCCTGACAGAACAAACCTGTCTATTTTCAAGCAGTTCATGGCCTCCGTGATCTCTGGTTCTATGTGGGCTTAACTTGATGCAGAATATGCATCTACACACACTTTTTAGGGGTCCAGTGTGACTTGTTTAAACAAGAACCATTATTAATATGTGTCAGGATTCATGCACTGTAGTAAGTCACACTGACAAAACAGGGGAGTGACTATTGCAGGCAATAGTGCCCTGCAAAAAAAACCAACTTACTCATCAGCACACCCTGGTGAGCCTTTTTAAATTTGGCTTAGCATGATAAGATGGATGTGGAATTGACCTGACAGGTTCAGTGTTAAGGAGCAGTTGATTCTGAAACTTGAGGAAAACTATGTATGCAACACAGACCACTCTCAAATGAGGAAACAATATTGCTGTAAAACAGCTTTTCCTCCCACACTCACAAAATGTTCATGGCCTTTATTTTTTTAATTTTTTTTATTTTTTTTTTTGTCCTGATGGACAGTATGGATTAGCATTCCTTGCACAGTCTTGGGGTATTTTAAAGAGGTCTACCAGCACTTCACAAACATTTATTTAAAGTGCTGGACAGTAGCCCACTTTCACAGAACATATTTCATTTGTCCACACCACAGTTATATATTGTCAAGAGCACTATTATCAGCCAATAACTGTACCTCATTTCACTTCCTTGCTGCATCTTATCACAAGCCAAGTGCTGACATCCTTCCATGGATATAACTCCTCCTGCAATGACTGATGAAAGTAACTGCTGAAGTTCTGCAGATGAAGATATCCATGGGATCAAATTCAGGCTGGGCTCAGGGTGATTTCAGATGTTGTGAATTAAACTCAGTGACACCCATGAGATAAATCTCGTCAGAAAAAGTGTGGCTATTTTTCAGAATACTTCATGTCTTCCTCATTACAGGGACACTGATTGCACAAAGCCACTGTGCTGCACCCATCACAGGAAGTGTGATACAGCAATTGGAACGAGGGACTGCAAGTCATCATCAGAATATGAATTTCTGTACATATGGAGGAGTCCCTCATCCATCCATAAAGCAGGGGCTTTAATAAATTGTTAATAATAATCAGGCCATATAGGTTTGCAAAGCACTTTTCAGTGTCAATCTAGAAAATATTATGAATTGTGTTGTCATTTTGCATTTGGAAGCTATGCAGCATTCTGATGCACTACTGAGCTGTAAGCTGTGCAATTCTTTCAATGGCAGGGCACCAAAATATTTTGTGCTGTAGAAATCAGTGCTAGAGGCTGTAGCATATAATACCCTGAGTCTTTGTAAACATGCAAAACTGATGATGTTTTCCTATGCCTTTCCAAAGCATTGTAGAGATTAGAAGAGAAAGGCTAGAATTCTATTCTCCATGATTTCCAATGATGTGCTTTCACATTTCTTTGTCCAAGACCCTCACTCACACTGGACCCATTCTAAACACAGGCAGTTATTGGTCTTGCTCCTGTGTGATTTGTGAGATGGCCTTGCTGTTTTAGAAGTCATAGGCACTTAAATTTTTTATATTCACACATTTGTGTATTAATATATGGTGCTTCTATTGTGAGAAAACACTCTTCAATATACAATGACAAAAAACCATTACAAACCAAAAAAATTTTCATATTCCCATTGGCTAATTAGCAGCCTATTTTTTACACCCTGTAGAGTACTTAATATGATTCACCCCCTGCCTTTCCTTATCAGGTTTCCCCTTTCATTCAGCTGAATACTTCTTGTTTTGCATTCTGTTCCTGTTCCTGTGCCTTATCTGTTTCCAACTTAATTGACTAGAAAAGTTCTTTAATACATCAATGTCATTTAGATCATACTCTGTCTCCTTCTCCTAAAATGCAAATAAGATGGTGTGGTATTTTCCTAATTTTGATAAGGCTGTTGTAAAATCATGGCCTATGGATTGGGTTGCCAACAGCACTGCCCAGAGCGAAGCTGATGCTATCCCCACCCAACTCATGAGCAGGACTATGAACAGTAGTCAGAGCCTGCTTATATTCCTGGGGTATAAAACCCCAGGTTCATGGTAAGCATATAATGCTCCTATTCAATATGGATGTTTGTTGAAGATGACAAGAATCTGGAGTTCATTTGTGCCCTCTTGCCTCTACAAGGAGGAGGAAATGCTTTTACTGCCAGGTTTGTTTTGCACTAGGAGTAGGTATGCTCTTTGTACTGAACCAGACTGGGTTACAATCAAGCTCAAATCCTTAAGACCTGGTTCCAGTAAGCTAGGAACACCCAGAAATGGATTGGCATCATCAAGCCTTTGACAAGGAAAACTGAGGTTTCAGAAGGTGTAAAATGAACTGTGGCATTGGCCTGGCCCCAGCCAGCTCCCTGCTGCATTTTGCAATTAGTCATATCACAGCTGTGACTTTTTTTTTAATTTCTCCTTAAACAAACATTCCCTTTCTCAGTGCCTAGTACACTAGGTGCTACTGAAAGAAAAATACACCTTTTAAACAATTATTCATGCCCTTCCAAATTCCTTCCAGTTTTGAGCTCCTGGTTTTCTCAGGGGAAAGCTGATTTTTCTCTTTGCTCTTACAGACCTTCTAGTAGCCAGGATCTCTGCTTGTGGTCACAAGGAGACACTTAAGTCAGTCCACACAACCAAAATCCACAACCCACTCTCCCTCTGCTGCTGGGGAAAGCTATTTTCTCCATGATACTTTGATGGAAGCCAGCAGTCTTTGCTCACCAGCTCCTCACAAGTACAGGCCAGGTGCTGAAGAGCAAACGTGGCTGGGGCCAAAACCTGTTTTCCAGAGGGTCACTGATTTTCTCTAGTTCTCTCAATGGTTAATTACACCCTCTGTTAAAAAGATACACTTTGTACCCAGTTTCCAGATATTGGTTCACATTTTTCTGCCAAATAAATATAATTTTCATGCCTGCAAAAGAAGAAAACATTTTGTAATAAAATAGCCCTTGTACCTAAGACCTCAAATTGTTTCTGTGGCTTCTTCTCTCATACTCTGTTAAGTTTTAATATTAAATCTGACAAAAAAAAAAGTTGACACAACACCTGACAACTCTGTTAAATGACTCAGCTTCATGTAATATGTATCCATTTTCTGCTTTTTTCCCTGTAGACTGTTTATTCTCTTTTTTTCCTCTTCCACATTATTGCTAACAGTTTTAGCATCTCTATCTAGCAAGTGGCCTTATTCTTTTCTACACATGCTTTAGTTTCTATTATATTTCTATTTCTTCCCTTTGTCCCTTGCCTTGTGCTTTAAATAGCTACTTATTTGTACCCCTTGCTATCTATTTTCTGTGTGTGATATATTGGTTTGTTACTTCTAATTGCATTCTCTTTGCAGATGAGCCAAGGAGGTCTGTTAGCCAGAGCTCTCCTATCTCTGGAGTGTGAAAGTGTGGCTTTGTGGCCAGCTAATTAGTTCTCTTCAAGGATTCCCTTTTCTCTCTCTACACCTTTCCTCCCAATTAATTTCACTGGTAATTTTCTATAACTTTGGGAAATTAGCCCTTTTGAAGAACCAAACAGCAACCATCTTTTGTCTGCCCACAGTGAATGCAATCAGGTCATGATCACTGATCCCTAGGCAACCACCGCTTGCAGACAAGTGATTAATTCATCTTCAGCCACCCTAATGAGATCCAGAAGAGGGTTATCTCATGGTGACTGCAATACCTTTCCTGAGATGCGTGGAAATTGTCTCCTGTAATTTTCAGAAATCCTAGTAGTGTCTAACTCCTGGCTGCACGGAAGGTGTCAGCAGCCTCGTCACACCAAAGCGCGTGCCCTTCATTAATTAATGCCTCCCTCCTGGAGTGCCTGGGAAAACCCTGCAGAGAGGTTGGTTTTTATCACAAGCACGATACACTGCATCTTCGGCTGAAAGCAACACCCAGCCCGATGCTGGTGACCACACTTGTGTTTGCAGCTGACGAGTGGGTAGGTGAGTGCAGCAGTGGTGAGCTGGTGCAGGGCATGGTTCACTGCCTGCCTAAGTCACTCTGCAGCTCGGGCACTTCTCCAGATGTCACACTCTTCACTTCCAGTAATTAGATCACTGTGACAGTTTGGTACAAGAGGCTGAGCCTGTGCAGACTGTCTCTACTCCAGGAATTCAGCTTCCAGAGTCCCCCTGTGACACCCTTCCCATCCCACAGCACAGCCACCACTGTCCTCAGTTTGTCCCTGGGAAGTCATGGTCCAAGCAAGGCTCTGAAAATCAGTTTTACTAGAAGAATGGAGTCCCTGAAAGGTTTTTAGCCCTTCATCAGGACAAGACAATGAATTTTCATACAACTATAGATGAAATAATCCCGGCATGTGAAGCTGTGAGGATTTCTATCCACACATTTTTACACTTTGCATCATCATCTGGTTGCTATTTTTCTTTAAGATGCGCACTGCTAGCAACTAACTTTTCTCCCCTCCCCCCCTCCAAGCCTTTTACCACTATGCTTTTAAAGCACATCCCAGCATTGAATTACTTGTGCTCAGCAGAAAGGTGGCTCAGTCCTTCTGAAAAACAGAGTTCTTTTCAACCTGTTCAGCAGGAAGCCTATCTCCACTCCTTAGCCCATTCCAGAGGGGAGAGGTGTTGTGAATAATTTATTAAAATATTCCTTTTCCTTCCACCAACACACTGATTCACAAGAGATAAAAATCTCCTTCTACTTGACTCTGAGCTTCTCTTCACCTTCAAGAGTTAAATCAGCTCTGATCACAAAAGGCTCATACCTCTTCCAGCTGCAGAGGTAATTTGGGTGTCCTGCTGACAGAGGGAAGGTGAGGTTTTAATGCCAGCAGCTGTAGGTGCTCTGGTATGGTGGTGAGGCTGGTGAGGGTGCCCTGGGCACAGTGGCAGCAGCTCCTTCTCCTGTCTCTGGAGTGCTGGGGATGCATGGAGGGAGCCATCCTGCAATTGCCACCTGTGCTGCAGCAAGGACCTGTCCGAGGCACTGGTAATCTGAGCATTTGCACACTGGGCCAAATAGTGCCCACGCTCGGTAACAAAACAGATGCCTGTCTATTCCAACCAGAGGGATGGAAGATAAGTTGGAAGATGGATTGCATGTGGTGGTTGTGAAGAGGCAGTGGTGACATCAGTAAAGACTGTTAGGATTTCTGGAGGTCCCAGAAATTGCTGCAGAGTATGCATAAGCTTGGGCAAGTACTTGACTCTTCCGGCCACCCTATTTATCTCCTTACCCTAAACCTCTGTCCGTCAGGACATAGGGGGATCTGGTTTTGGTAAGCTTTTGTGGGATAGTTTTTACATATTTAATTGTTGCAAACAGGGCAGAAAGAAAATCGTGTGGCATGTTTGTATGTGGAAGTGTTTTCTGAAGTATCTGCCTTAGAAAACAATGCACAAGGCCAACACATTCGAGCAAAGGTGAACGTGTCTGGAGAATAACCTCTTCCTTTTTGTAGCAAGAGATGCAAGTAGCTGTCTCAGCTGATATTTTTCTCCCCTTGGAAGCCTTTCCAAGAGAGGCAAAAGAGAATTGGAGGCTTATTATAAATTGGGTTCAGCTCTGTGTCTGTCGCTGTTAGTGTCATAGCTCATACAAGGAATGCTTAGAGAAAGAATCCAGGAACAGGACAGATGTGCAGAGCTAGAGCCTTGATTTTTCATTCTCATCCCCAGTGACCTGCACCTTCAGTACTGCAGGAGTGGCAAATAGTATGCTTGTATTTGGTAACCCACAATAGACTCACCTTCTGTGAGTTTGTCTACATTTTTTATTGTCAAGGACATTATGAAGTGACTGAAGTGATAAGTTCCGCAAATGTCCCATTTGAGTGACATGATGATTTTACAAGCTACTGTCCTGTTATGTTCTCTTGGAGCCACCCCTTTTCTAGGCTAGGAGTACCCGTAACATTTCTTCTCACATCCTTTTCATACAGTGGTTCATCTCAGCTTTTCTTACTGCAGTCTTCCCTTTTCTGCCATGGCTGATGAGGCCATCAGATGTACCCTCACTTTAAAAAATGCAAGTACACCCTGTATTTATTCAGGAGAATAAAAATGGATCATGATTTCTTATCTCTTTCCTTTATTCTTAGTTTCTTTTGCTCTGTTTACTTTCTTGACCTCTCCAAATATTGAGCTGCCATTTCAGGAGTTCTCTTTCCTCGAGCTCTCACTTTCCTTCTCTCTGTCCTCGAGATCTCACTCCTGAAAGGCGGAAGCAGTCTGTAGTCAATTGTCAGGCACATGGAATTAAGCTTGTGCACTCTTCCTCGAGGACTAATTTACATTTATCAGCGCTGAATATGGTGTCTGTATATATTTTAGCGCTGTAAAGAAAGAAGTGTCTGTGAAAAAAAAAAAATAAAAATAAGACACATCTGCCAAACCAAGCAAAAGTCAGGTGAGAATCCCTAAACATCCAACCTGTCTTAAACATCATGGCCACGTGTCTGGGCTTACCCTTCTTCATGGTGACAGATTTTGTAAGAACACAAACAGAGCCTGGGGTTGCCAAGTTCTGGCTCCTGCCCCACATGAACTTCTTGGCTGCCAGGAATTAGGACCGCTGCAGAGCCAGCAGTCCCTGGGGCACATCCCAGCAGCTTGCACTGTGACCGGGAGGTGTCTGGGCTGGCCATTGGGACACACTGAGAAAAAGGCTGCTTCTTAAATCATTCCCCTCCTAGGAGTTCAGACATCTATTTCCAGACTGCAGGGAAGTCAATCTGTCAGACCAGGATTCACAGTCTGTAATTCTCGTTTGCGCTAGATAGCTAAGCAACCCTTCCAACAGGACAGCTGGGGGAGGGATGGAGGAGGAGTGCCAGTCTTTTCTGCAAAAATATGGCTGGGGCAGAGCGCCCACACCTCACTTCAAACAGGGGAAGAGCAATACACCACCCATGCAGTCAGCAGGAGCCATTCAGCAGGATTCAGTCCATCTCCAGGCTGGGAGGGTGAACCCAGCCCCATGATCACCAGCATTGAGCGCAGTCCAAGAAAGGATCATCTCTTACTTTTCCAGGTGGGGACTGACATCACCATCTGTCTTTCACAGTGACTGGCATTTTTTCTTCCCCAGGCTTCTGCTTCAGGAGTTTTATGAGTCAAATTAGACTCATAAAAGTCTTTTCTTGCCTTATAATGAGTTTGTACATTTTCAGGTCAGAAACTTTCTCTCTTGCATAATGTTCAGCACAAATGATGAGCAGTCTGTTCATAGTTACTGTTAAAATTATATCATCGGAATTTCTATTATATCTTGGCAAAGTCTTTTCCTCTCTTTGAGTACAAAGAGATGTGATTAACTGCTGCTTTTCCACACTTGGATTGAAAGGCTTTGTGGGCTTTGTCAGTAGTTAACATAATTCACGGAAAACCAGAATACAACCTTGAGGCTAAATGTGGCCCATTGAATTCCACAATGGGGCAATGGTTTGGTCAGGGTACAGCAAAGCATGCCAGAAGCAGAAGCTTTTGTGGGCCACAGCTCCAATGGAAAGATTAAATCAGCCACAATCTGCTCTATTTTATGTAAAATAGGTGCAGCCCTCCAGCTCCAGGCAAGTCGCCACTGAAGCCTTTGGCTGGACAATGTTTAGGCATCTTTGTGTAAGTGCTAATTGCCAGCTGTTGGTGACTGGAAAGCTGCCAGGGACAGAACGACTGCAGCAGTGTTTCTGGCTAAAATACAGCTTTTACAAAATAATAACCTCAAAACTATTTAGCTCCTCACAACAGGCACATCTGTACTTGTAAGTTCCCCTGTCTAGAGCATCTGTACACAGAGATGACCTTAAAACAGCATTATAAATACAGTGTATGTGTCATTCAGCCTGTTTATTCCATCCTCAAGGTGGGAGGCAATGATAAATAGCAGCTATCTCCACAGCAGCAATTTGTGATGGCTTAACACACATTCATAGCCCTTCATATCTGATTTGCAGCAAACCTGGACGCAGAACACCTGAGGCTTCTGAATGAGACTGTAGGATCACATACAGTCCTATATGCTTCAGTGTTTTAAATAAAAATGTAACCACCTCAGGTCTTTAACGTCTGGGATGTTTGCAATATTGTGAACTGCAGATTTGCTAATATTGAGGATGTTTGCAGATATTCAGCCCCACAAATATATGACAGATTAAATAATATTTTACTCTTGGAGAGATCACAAAGCCCAGAGGCCAACATTTTCAACTGTGAGTTTCTACAGACAATTCAAAGTTGGTGACTGAATTCTTAAAATTAATTGTCTGTGTGAGAAAATGTTGCCTTCAGAAGCACTCCATGGAAAGTTAAGGAGGCACTGCCAGACTGCAGGAAGAGAGCCTCTGTTCTAGTGAGCAGCACACATTCCACAAAAAAGTTCAACCTGAGAAGGATGTCTATGTCTGGAACACAAGACTGAGTGAAAGGCCCCTACCTCTCTCATCCCAAGAAATTACCATTTGGCTTTGAAGATAGTGATTTATTCGTGGAACTTCCTCACCATCCTTGCAAATGAATAAAAAACTAATTCACAAAACCCATCATCATGTCTCTAAGCTGCTGCTCATTCTGATGTCTTTATATCTCTTGGATTGTGTTTCTCTAGCTCCTACACCCAAGAGTGTGCCCACAGAAGTGCCCCTGCCTGGTCCTGGCTCTGGAAGGCCCACTGTTTATGCTGTTACCTGAGAAATGAGGTTTGCTCTATCAGGTGGCCTGATAGATGCACTCTGATCTTCCACACTGCTCCAAGTCCAAGCTTGGAAAGCTTGATGCCTCCTTTTCTTCTGCTGCCGTGTGTGTTTGACTCTGCTCTTATCAAATACAGTTGCACAACAGTAGGTCAAAAGGGAGGCCCATCATCCAGGAGGGTGCCTAGGCTAAGCCCTTGCTCTCTGAAAGGCACATGTCTGTTCTGTTTGAATTTATTTTTTTGATCTCGGTGCAGGATGAGGAGCTTCCTTCAGTCTGGGCCTCTCATAAAGGCACCAAGGTGCAGTATTTCATCTTCCCATAAGCAGCAAATGCACTCTAGAGACTATAAAACTCTGACCACTTTGCAGAGTGGCCACTGTACGCTCTCAGTTGCTGCAAACTGCAGTTATGGTGACCAGCAATAGTGGCAAATATTTACATTGTCACAAGGCACAAAAATTATAGAGGGGACATTCGCTGTGCCAGACTCTGCTTAAATAAAAAGGCACAATTTCTGTTCTGTTCCTTTTATATCCTGAGGCCTCTTTTCTCACAAAATCCTGTCAGATAACAATCATTCCCCTCAGCACCCAGCACTGCCTGTGCAGCGTAGCTCCTGCTTCTGTCTGGGGAGGTGAGACAAACCCGTGGCTTCTCTCCTTTCCTTTGTAAGGAGTTATCCACTCTCCCTCCTCGGCTGTCTGTTTGTTTTAAGCAGCATATCTGTCTGATTTTACACATGAGCACATAGCATACAGACTGGCTGCAGCTGGGGCTTTGATGTGGGGCTTGAACATGAAAATAGAATAAAAATAAAGCACTGATAATGCATAGGTGTGCGGGCACACAGTTCTGCCACGCAAGTGCTCAAGCTGTCATTGGAGCTGCATGTCAGGCTGCACAGATTTTCCATTACAATCTGCTTTTTTGCCACTGCCTCTCAACTGGTGAAATTTTCAGTTCTATTGCATGTCTTACCACGACTATTAATTCTGAAAGCGGAACAAAAAATCCTCACCCATCTAAAAAAACCCACAAAACACAAAAAAACTCCTGGAGGTTGTTTGGGTTTTTCCCCCCAGCAGTATCTCTATTTTGCTGATTCCTATCACTCGTCACAGAGAAGAAACTCCTTATAGCTCACAGGTCTAGTTTAACAAATGTGTGATGGCTATTAGGCAATAAAATAGCTGTTCTCAATTGGAGGGGTTGTTCATAAAATCCATTATCCATAGCTCCTTTTAACCAGGCATGTTTCCATGAGTGGTGTGAGGATTTTGATGCTAGCAATTTAGACACAGTGGAGCAAACTCCTACTGCTGTAAGGATTTTTAGCAACTCCCTTAGCACCTTCATTGGCTCTGCTAAGCAGTTAAATGCAATTTAATCCAAATGGCCCAGCAATTCAGATGTGAACCTTCCATAAGCAAAGGCTGTTCTGCGACTTATGCTGCTCCTGATGGGAACATATGATGCAATACTTCAAAATTATTCAGAAACCATTTAAAAGAGAGAGCTGTATTTTTTGTCATTAGTCCCTGAGGATGACAGTGGTGCTATGTGGCTACATGACATATTAGTCTTGACTTTACTTTTCATTTAGAGCCAGTGCAAACTTTTAGCAGAGGAGAGATTTGAGCAAACTCTTTTCAGAGAGCTTTCCTTAGGAGCAAAGGCGAATATTTAATACTTGCCAACATTTTATTATAGGCACATGCAGAACATGCAATATGGATGAATAGAAGCTGAGCATCAGAGAACAACATAGTTTTCAACAAAAAGAACCATTTCAAAAAAATTCCTCTGGAAAAATAAATATTATTTTTATTTCTTTTATTTATTTTTGTTTTAAACCACCAGAAATCTGTTTCCAAAAATCAGTCTGTGGAGGCTTCTTGATTCAAATCGGACTGATCTGAACTTTGGAGTTAAGCTGATCAGTCAGTTCATTAGCATTAGATGTAGGTATCACCGTCCCTCCCTCAAGAGCTAGCATGTACGTGCCAGATTTCTGGCCAAATAAACTCCACAATTTCACCAGGTTGGCCTCTTCAGAAAGTGGGTAACAATGGAAATAAGACAGAGATTTTAAGGAATTCTAACTACTGTCCTAGCCCAGCAACAGAAGGAATGCAAGAAAGAGCATTTAATAGTCTCTTTTTTTTTTAATAGTATCTTTTGCTCTGTATTTAGAAAAAGACAGACACCACAGTGATTTTTTAAGCTGCGTAGAATACCTTTTATTCCAAAAGAAACCAAGGAAAATGTTAAACAGCAGTTATTCTCCCTGGGCTTCTATAATCCAGAAAACTTGTAATCAACAGCTTCAGAAGAGCTGATGAATGGCTCTCTGCATCAGTAATGTCAATTTTCAATGCATCTTGAAACACTGGGGAAGATCCGGGACACTGGCACGAAGCCAAAAATATGGAGATTTAAAAAAAGGCAAGTGAGATGATACCATGGTACCAGTCCTGTGAAACTGAACTGATCTGTTGCAGAATAATCAAATAGGTGATAGTGAATTTAATTTAATTTCATTTCAGAAAGAAAGAAAGACAGAAGGAAGAATGGTACAATTAGTACAAACTCACACATAAAAATAAATTCTATTTTTTTATTTATTAAATCACAAATAAATTTTAAAAATGTGATTTTATACTTCAAAAATCTGTTAAATTCCAACTGATAAAGAATAAGGTTGAAATAACAGTGTTGTAAAAGATGTTTGGGTGGTACCTCTTAGAATTTTGAGTAAGAAACTAGAAAGGTATAAAATCCTTGTGATAGATGAAATATGTGAGAAACTAGCTAATTTGGAGTTCAGAAAATGCAGTTGTAGATGGAAAGACATTTACATAGAGGCCTGGATTTGCAGATGTTCCATGAAACTAAGTTTTTGTACACATGCTATTCAATACAATTGTCATTTTTCTGGAGGAAAATGTAGAATAATCTCTCACAATGTAAATGAAACAGTAAAAACCTCAAAATGTGGTATCTAGAGACTGATTTGTATCACCTGTAAGCTGGATGCAAGGAAAAAAGTACATGCCAAAATATTATCAGCAATAAAGTCCTACATATACAAGAAAAGAGCACAAGTTGTATCTATATAATAACAATGTATTTATCAATAATCTGGGGCTCATGATGTATTGAATGAATGTAGAAAATAGACTTAGACTGTAGAAGACTTTCCAGCTGTAGTTTAGGTGATAGTGTGGGAAAAAAAAGGGAAGCAGGATGCATCACTGATAGGTATCTGAAGTCTTCAAGGTGATTTACATCTTGCAAGGGCAAAGATAAAAGGTTCCTTTCTCTTTGGTTGCTGGATCACTCTTAAATATTGTAGCATATACTCCCTGAAGAGGGGGAAACTTCAATCCCAAGCCATTGCTGACACAAAGAATAATAATAATTTTCTTTCAATATACAGAATACCAATTAGGACTAGATAATTACGTTACTGTAGCCTTCTGTGGTACACTCAGTGCAAGAATAATATAAACCAAAGGTACTAGAGAGAAGCCAGAGGCAGGAAAACACAGCAGAAGTACAGAGGAGCTCAGATGGTTAATTTTAACAACGCAAAGTTTAAGAGATGAATTAATCATAGTGTCTATTTGAGGAACAGAAATTGGAAAGAGGACTCTTCAGATAAAGATGTAACTGGATCTAACAGCTGGAAGTTGAAGCTGACAAATTCAGTCTAGAAATAAAGCATGTATTTTTAATAGTAAGCAGCAAGCAGAGCAACAAACAGCTAACACTTTTGGTGCCTGCTCCATCATCGGAAAGAACGAGCTAAGAGTTGGCATTTTTGAATGTCTATTTATAAAAGAGACAGCAGGAAATAATTTAGAGAAGACCTGTGGCTTAAATTATACTGGAGATCAGAGCAGATGGTCACAGCAATCACATCCAGCTACATAATCTATGAGCAATCAAGAAATTTAGCTACTGCGGTCAAAGGCTAGCAAGATGGTAACGGAGAAATGGATTACCGAGGAGGCCCACATGGATGTGTCCCCTTCAGCAGAAGGCAGATATGCAGAGGAGGCAAATAGGCATTTGTGGTGAAAACCAGGAGTTTAGGAAGGTAAAGAGTGATTGCCTAAGTGAATATCCGGATAGTGGGGGTCTGCAGGGGTCAGGAGACACGGAGGTGGGGGAAACCCCGAGACCTTGCTGTGGGGTGAGGGAGCACCATGGGCAGGGTGAGAGTCATGGTCAGGAAGGGAAGAAGGAGGCATGCAGAGGAAACCCAAAGAGGTATCCATTGTCCATGGGGCAGAGGCTATGCTGGAGCAGCTGCTTGCCTGCTCCTTGAAGAGGGGAAAGCCTTCCAGAAAAGGCAAAGCTGGGAATTGGGGATGTCATGGAAGGGTTCAAGTGGCAGAGGATGAAGGCCAAGCAAAACACCTGCAGGGAAAGTCTGGGTCGTGCACAGTGGATTGGACCTAACAGCTCAGAGGAAGGACAAGGATGAGGCAAAGGACACGAATCGTTGCAGTCAGCTCCCTCTGAAACAGGCTTAATGAGCTGAAATGCAGCATATGAATAGTCAAAACTGAGAGGATGACAGTGTAAAATTGCTTTGGCTCTTAAAATTTTCAAGTGCTTTTATTTATTCAAAATTACCATGACATCACCTTCTCCCTCAGAGAGAAAGCTCATGTAATTGCTGTTTACTGATTCAAGGCCTTTCAGGGTAATTTCTGGGGCTGTCTACTTCTAGGATGAAAGGCGATTATCATTTCTTTTGTCTTATAATGCAGTCACAATAAAATCTAGAGAGAAGCACTTCATGAGGTTACTTCTCTACAGCAACAGTGCATGGGGAAAGGCTGGACACCCACATGGAAGCCATCCAGCTCCAAATCTTCCCTTCCAGAGGAGAGAGAGCAGGAGCAAGGAGCATAAGACAGGGTGTGAGAGGAGGAGAGGTGAGTAGCAGAGGTAGAAAATGAAAGAAAATCAAATCTTATTTTCTCCTACAGCAAGTCTTAAATTGGTCTCTAAGCATAAAGCAATATTAAATTGTGAACTGTATAGCATCCTCTTCCCAATATATGCAAAACTTCAACACCCAGAGGCCAGTCATTAAAATACCTCTCGTTTGAGAGTGAGGTGCAAGTTTTACCTATCCTGAGATTTGATGTGGTGCTACATCTTATAAAGTCCGGTTTCCTCAAGTCTGGTAATAATGTGTAATGTCTCGAAGGACCAACACATCGTGACTTATGAGGTGAGTGCCTCACCGTAATTAATTTTTATTAGTATATAAAATATATATTCTGACTAAATATTAGGCTAATGATATTAAAATCGTAACTGCTTCAAAAGGGAAACATAGCAGACCAATATAAAATACACATGATATTAAAAAAAAAGACTGATTGGTATTAGAAGTTAACAGTTTTATGCTAAGCTGGTTGTTTCTTCAGTGTTATAAAAATTATTATTAAAAAAAAAAAAACTTCAGAACTATTAAATCAAAAAAGAAAAAAGAAACCTTAATGTGCTGTTATTCTGTCCTACTGTTAATATAAACTGCCTGTGGCTTGTGGATGTGACCCAGCCTGTCTTGACTGCCCCATCAAATCACACAATAAAATGGTAACAGATAGTTAAACAACTTCCTGGTTAATTCCTGACCCCTTTTGCAGCAGCCATCACAGAAGCTGATGCCTTGGCAAAGGATGCTTCCCAGTTCTGGGCAGCTCTGCTGGGATCACACAGGTACCAGCAAGTTTTTCTGCTCTCTTTCCTCCTGCAAAGCAAGGTCCTGCTGGTCACTACACAGAGCAGCATTTCTTTGTAGGCCTAGCTTAGTTCTCCAACTTTTTCTATTTCCCAGATTTTAAGGAGGTCAGGTAGGGACAGACAGCACAGCAGTCTTGACTTTTGTAATGTCACTGCTTGTTCTGCTCACAACTTGGGCAATCATTTGTAACGTGCTCACCGAAAGACTCTGGCTGACGTAGAAATTTCTCCCTAATTTTAGAAACAGAATTTCACAACTCCTTTCTTACATTGAGGAAGGAATTTGCTCTGATGGCTGCAATTCCATTATTATGCATCATTCAAGGTACTGCATGTCTCTGGCTCCAAGGAGAAAACCTCTCCCAGAATAAACCAGCACTGCCAACTGCACCTTCCCCTTTCCCTGAGTGCCCTGGAAGGGTCTGGATGCTGGCTGTGAGCATCTGGGGCCGCTGGTGCTGCCTCCAGACTCTGTGGGGTGGGAATAGCCCTGGTCTCTGCAGAGCATGCAGAGCTGTCTCAGGGATAAACCAAAGGAAAGGTTGGGTTTAGGGACTTGTTTATTACAGCATCAGGAGCTGCAGAGCCAGCTCAGGGATAATGAGCACGTGCCATTCTCTCCTGGGTGAGCCAGCCAAATACCTGGTTTCAGGTTTCTGCTGAAATACTTTTTTGTTCATTAGAATACTTACTTTTGACACAAGTCCTTGCTGTAGATCTGCTCAGATAAATGAAATATAGACTCTCTCTGGATGTAGCAGACCCAGGTCCCAGCTCTACACCAGGCAGGTGAGGAGCTTGAAGCTGCAACTCTCCCATCCCAGCTGAGCACTCCCACTTGGGTGAACGCCTAGACTAGCCACAGGATGCTCCTGTGCTGCCAGCAGGGCCCTTCAAACACCACAACTCACTGCCTATGGAGTTACCAACCTCATGCAGTGGGGGCTGGGCTGGGTCCCTCCAGGCATGGGACCCTGTTTCTCTTCTGCCAGGCTGGGCACAGAGCTGCCCCTGCCTCTGCTCCTGCAAGTATCTCCACAAAAGCTTGTGTTACTTGCTAGTCTCAAGACATTCACAGTGGAGAGCCACGAGCCTTTGTCTGCATCTGAACAGTATAGCCTGGGCCCATCTTTATTCAGCCCTGCTGCAGTATGACTCAGAGTGAGGCAAGGCAGAGTACTGATGCAGACATACTCATCCACACAATCATTTCATAAAATAACAGTTCGTATCTTGCCCTCTGAGGACTAAGCCTTGGAGCAAAAGTAAACATGATTTCCAGCCTCTTGCTCACCATCAGCTCTTTTCTTTCCCATGTAGAGCAGCCAGGTGTGAGCCCCCACGGCTGGCAGTGGTACAGTAGAGGTCCTTCCAGACCCCTTCCAAGATGGGATGCTGCTGGGATATGAGCTTTCACCATATGAGGGATTGCCTTCATGTGCCTCCAAGCCAAATCCTCCTGGCCGTCCAGTGCCTCAGCACACACTGCAGCCCAGCATGCTCAATCCTTTGCAGAGCAGTGGTATTAACAATTCCAGAAATGTTATGGGGCTTTTCCTTTCATCCCTGCTGGGACAAGCAGGATGGAGGTCGTGGCAAGTCACTCCATTTCCCCAAGCAGTCGGCATTTCCAAAATGTCATAGGCATTTTTGATTTGATGCACAACACTGAATCAACTGAAGACCTTTTCTTTCCAACTTCTAAGCAATTTTTTTGGAGGGGGGCATGTCTTCTCAGATGAATCTGTTATCTCTTGCCAGTATTTTTCCACTGGCTTCCTTCATTACCTTACTGGTGGTCTGTTTTGAAACTTCACAGACATTATCAGCTTCAGGGGAACCGAGTCCTTTTGAAGGCTGTTGCAATGAGCTCTGAAGGCATCTCCTCAGATGCCTGTACACAGGGCCTGGAATGTGACTCAGCCCTTCATTTCTACTCCAACCAAGCTCTTAAATTTTGCAGAGTTCCTCTGGTTGCCAAAGGGGAAGAAAATAATTCACTAGCTCATCTGAGTCTTGAGGACCCTGTCCTTGATACTGCAGCCTCCCAGGAGCTCAGATTCAATACCCACTGCTGCCACTCACCACCTCTGTCTCTCCTCTAAAGAGCATTTCTACACCAGTAACCCCCAAACCTAAAACACCTTTCCCCCACCAAATTAAATGTTGCTGGAAAAGACATCTTTCTCTATGCTAACACCAGTTCTCAGAAGTAAATTGCCAGTAGAATTGATGCTCTGAGGTGCTCTTTGTAGGGGCTGAACCTCTGGTCCGCGTGGGGATGACCCAAATCAAAGAGGAGTCTTCCCAAATTTTCACTCCCAGGCTCCACTGAAGCACAGTCAAAGGGCTTCACCACTCCATAGCCTGGAGCTCCACTTCTGTTGAGTTATGCAACAATGCAAACCCAACAATATCATGAGCTGCCCCAGCAGAAGTACATGGATTTGCCAAAGAGCTGTGCCAGGGAGTGATGGCTGTTTCCTTGCGCCATTCTGGCACCGTTTTCCATAGCACTTGCTCTGGGCTGCTGTCAGAAGCAGAGTGAGAAGGCAGACTTTTGCCCTAATCTAAATAATAAATTCTGATATTAACAGGGTATCTTTCCACAAACTGGGATGTCCAAAACCAGTAGGCAGTGCCACTCTCCAGGCAGCAATTACTGCATTTTTTAATTCCTTCTATTGCACTGTTCCTCCCCAGGTAAAGGATAAATTTTTTCAACTCTGTTTTTGTTGTAGATGGTGGTTGTGTTTTAAACTGCATATAAACTATGTTTAAAGAACAATGCAGAAAATAATACTGAATTTTTGAAGTAATGCTGGCATTTCAGGTAGCAAAAAACCTTGGCTTAGAAATCAATGTCATTTCTGCATCTTTGCCGTGTAGCTGTAACCTTTGTTCAGTTACACCTAACATCAGGGACTGAGAGCTTTGTCCCTGGCAAACCCACCTGAGTAATGGTGTTTTCCTTTCTTTGGAAGAGCTCATCTTTTCATCTTCTGTTTCCTTTAGGAATTATCTTTGATTCCCTTCATCTTTCTTCTCTTGCCCTTTGCTGCAGATTGCTTCCAATTTGCTTGTACTCCAACTCTTTTTCTGCTACTCAATCTTCTGCATACTCCTCACTCTCCTCTGCTTTCTGCTCCTCTGCCTCTGACTGCCAGACACCCGCTTCTGCCTGAAAGTGTGGGCACAGGGGCAGGTCCTGTATCTCAGGTGGGAGGGGGACTTTGGTGGCTGCTGTACCCATGACCGCAGCAGAGGAGCCAGTCATGGGCACCTGCAAGGCATGGAGAATTGCGTATCATGGTGCAGGAAGTCCAGGTGTGATGTAGGGGTCAGTCTCACATGGCCTGCCTGGAGACACCTCACCAAATCTGCAGAAGGTTTTCACCAGTACTGCTGTTTTTTTCCTTTTGTTCACTTTTTCCCAGGCCCTTCATCTGTAGCATTTCACAGCAGGTGGGAGAAGGTGAGTTTTGTGGAGATATTTGGTGTGGCATCTTATCCCAGAGTCACCAGTGGACTCACATGGGAAAGAGACACTAAGAGCACTTCGACCCCAGAGAAAGCATGATGGGCAGCTTGTGTCTTGTTAGATATCGGTTAATTCTGCCACACGACTGAAAAGAGTGGGGAAACAGGCTTTGCCTTCTTAATGCTTTTGGAACAACCTGCTAAATCTTTCTAAACTAGAGACATGTTGAAAGCAGCTAGAGAAAGGGCAGAAAGGTTTGACATCCCATCTTATTGCTACAGCAAGACCATGTACATGGCTAGCTCCTGACCACAACAGCATCTGAAAGGCGGAACATTACTTAGCTACTTGAGTGAATAGCCAAAACACAGCTAATTAAACCCAGAGTTGTTCTGTGAGAAGGACACATGCCTGAGAGTACAACCACCCCATGCAGTGGGGTACTCCCAGCTGGGGCTGCTGCCTGAGAAGGTGACTGGAGAGCTCTGATGGGGCCTTTTCTGCTGAGTGCTTCACTCCACCTCTTGGGTCTTCCTGTGACAGGTTTGGTCAAGGGAGACACTTGTATTTTCCAATGGAAACAGCTGTGTCACGGTGGAGAGAGGGCCAGGCAAGCTCATGTTGCATGCACTTAAGTTGTCACAGCAAGGTGGGGGCCCCATGAGCACTCAGGACATCGTCAGCTGTCACCTAGGAGAGATAAATACTCCACTCATCTGGAACCAGGAGATCCCGGCAGAAGGACGAGACCAAGGCTGCTGGCACGTACAGCTCCAGGGTCTGCAACCCACAGCAGACTGGGACAATGTACCCCTGACTCTCCTTTTGGGGCAGAGACCCAAAGCCAGCGAGAGCTGAGCGCCCTGGTGCAGCTGGAAGCTTTGCCTGCTGCCAGGCTGCCCCGGCAGGCACTCCTGTGCCCTGGGCCAGACCCAGACCCGTCCTGCCTGGGCACGCAGCAGCGGGAATGTCTGGGTTATTTTAAGCAGGTTATGTCAGCCCTGCCCTCCCTCTCTCTCTCCCCATTCTCCCTGAAGCACTGATCACTGTGGCAGGACGGATTTGCAGGACTAAAAGGGCCAATGGTTTAATTGATATGATATGGCAGCTCATATGCAATCTCATTATTCTGTCTAGCAGGACACATTATTCTCTATTTATCACACTTCTGTCATCTCAGGTCTGTTGTTCTCCTGCTTTGAGGACAACAGAACACACCTGTCTGTCAGAGAAATCTCAGTGGGGGCAGGAGTGCAGGAGAGGCTTCTGCTGTGGCAGACTAAGCTCCTGGGTATGGGTTGTAGGCACCTCTGCCTCTAATCTTCCTACAGCAGGGCTGGGAAATGCAAAAGAGCCGGCAGGGGAAGAGCCAAGGTGTCTTCTGTGAGCAGCAAATTTGCTGGAAAATGAAGCCTTTGTGACTGTGTGTGTATGGGTGGGGGTGTTATTTATTAGTGGGAAATCAGTTTGCATCTGACAAACATATCTTGCCCCCCAAATCTCCTGTGAGAAGGGCAACCTCTACCACCAAATATGTAAATATGTTCTTGTGTTTTCTGTGCTAAATTCACTTCTTATTTTTTTCCTTTTTATTTTTTCTCCTTTGAGTCAAACCACAGCTGAAAGGAGAAATAAAGGAAATAAATATTCTGAACATGGCAAAAAACTCCAAACAGTTTCGGGTCAAAAAATACTCGGTTGATTGAAATGTTCTGACACAAACATTGAAATGCTCCTACACATCCTCTCCCCCTTGATTTTCTCTTTGAGCCTTAAAAACAAAATAAAATTACTGGGCCAGCTCCAGGTGTGTTTGTGCCCCTGCTGCTTTATTAACAGCCGCTGCTGACTGCTGCTGAGTGCTCTGACAGTTCGGTGTGGCAAACAAAACCATGGCTTGTTGGAGGGATGTGCCTCCCAGGGCTCCACGAAGGAGCAGGGTGCAGGGATGTGTGTGTGGCATTCGGGAGGAGAGGGGCTGTGGAAGGGAAGGGCCAGGGAGCTAAAAATGCGTCATGGGCAGAGCAGTCACTCGCACAGCACTTTCTGCCCTCGGAACTGAAAACGCCTTGCAGAGGATGGGAAGCATAATTAGCACAGTATGCCGTAGGATAGATGCTAAAGCAGTCTGTCTAGCAGACAGATACTACAGTACTGAATAATACAGACATTAAACCAATGACCCAGAATCTAGCCAGCTAGAATCTTAATCCCCCTTATATAGATTCACAGACATCCTTTCATTGCAAACATGTGATCTGAGCAGACACTGGATGCTGTTGTGTTGTATTTATAGAGCACCATGACAAAGTTTGAGGTGTTTGTGCTTAAATAATGCTATTTTCCCATGTTAATTTGTCAGCACAGTGCTGTCTTTGTACAACATGTTTTTGAGATGCAAAAAAAAAAAAGAATATCACCTCTGGATCCACATGGAGATAACAAAAACCAAAAAAACAAACAAAAAAAAAAACAAACAAAAAAAAGAAAAAGAAAAGGCTTTGTGCAAGGAAAGGTTGCCCATGTAACACAGAACAGGGAAGAAGGGGACCCAAGCTTGGAGCCAGGACAGGCTTGACTGGGAAGAAATAATCATAATTCATCCTAATAAGACCCAGGCTGGACCTTGGCAAATGATTGTGCATAAGTGCATTATTTGACCAAAACAAAATTCCTCAAACCAGCAAATGGAACAGATAAAAGTCTCTGTGAATCCAGTTTGAATTCATTAGTTTGGACCAAAATAAGGATGAGGATGACCTGAAAACTTGCATGCTTTGGCACATCTGGAAGGAACTGCTTTGATTTTGAAGCTAGATTCAAAGGTGGATTTGCAAAACTGACAAGGCAAGGGTTGCTGTCCTCTGGCTTCTTGGGTGTCAGCAGACCAGGAAGGATAGAATGGGACAAGGTTCAAATGCATTTTCTCCTAGGAGGTAGACAGAAGCTGAACTTAGGCTTCGCAACCCGTATTTATCAGGAAAATGCCCTTTCAACTGAGCCATAGAGAGGTCAAACAAAAAGCCCTTCTCAGCATCTGCTTATAAAACTATTTGACTTGTGTACGTGGATAAACACAAATTGGAGTGAAGGCTAGTGTCCAGCAATTTCCACTGCTTGAACCATCAGGCTACCAAATCGCTCAAACTTTTTTTTTTTTTTTCTAATTTGTGTTTAACAATTTTTCAGGGAATATCTATTTCTAAATGAGGCACACCCATTTACCACATCCATGCCTGTGTCCACAGGTCAGAGAGCTTGGATGGGATACTGAAAGTTTGTGTCCAGGATTATAGACCAAGAATTCAGTTCAAATAATCCTTCTGCCTAATTCTACCCTACTGCTTCACTCACTCACTCACTCACTCACTCACTCACTCACTCACTTGTCATATCCCCTGGAAAGGCAAAGGTTTATTTTCCAGTTTATGTGGAAAATACTCAGGGATTGCCTAAATGAAATCTGTAATTTGAACCATACATCTTTTGTCTCTTCAATTTAGTGGCTATTAAAAAGCAGATAATTCAGTATTATTTTAGTGACCTGGTTTGTACTGCTTGTCTGGCACTGAAATGCTGCTGTGATGGAGTGAAACTGCTTGCCCACTGTCCCCTTGAGCCTATGGTAAAGTTTGCTCACAGCAAATGAAATGGAACAAGAAATAAATGCATTGAAGTGAGTCAGTAATTTTCTTTGCAGGCAAGCAATACTCAACACAGGTAAACATACTTAAGTTTCATTTTCCCCTTAGCACTACTTCATATTTGGTTCTTTATCTATAGTAATGTTTCAAAAATTTTTCAAGAGCATCTCTGCTCTCTTTTATGTGAGCAGAAGTAGAATATGGGCAATGGACTTCATTCTGCTGATAAGATGACAAGCACTGTATTCCCATTCATGGAAGCTGTTGAGATCCTGTATTCCAATTCCTTCTGCCAGAAGACAGATGCAGAACCTCCCTCTTATGATGAATAGAAATCTTCTGATTTTCCTTTTCAATTTATTCATAGATAATTTATACACATCTATCTGTGTGCCAGTATTGTTCAGTTCCCAGATCTTTTCAGTTTACTGGCTTATGGAAAGCAATCGTATATCACTCTCAGGCTTAATTTAGCAAAGCAAACAAGCAAAGTTCTTCTACTTCTCTTTCTGTAAGATGGGACATCTATTTCTCTGTGCATCCTAGTAATCCTTGTTGCCACGTGTTTCAGCTTGAATCTGTGGTCTCTCAAGCCTGACTTCCAGAACTACTGCAGTTATTTCAGGTAAGGTGGTACCAGCGTCTTTGGGTCCAGGATTCAAATTTTCTTAACTCTATTGGAAATATCTTACTTGGGAGCACATAAAATAAAAGTTAATATTTTTACTTTTCTGTTATGAAGGCTTCTCCATTTACCATTCTCAAGTGGTGAACTTCTGTGTCAAGATGAAAATTCATGTTATTAATCTACAGTACTTTGTACAAATGAAATTCAGCCCCTTTTGCTATTATTATTCTGAAAGGCATCTACAGCTCTCTGGGTGATATCTGTATCCTGCCTTAATCTTGCAGTGCCCTAGGTTTTGGGTCACCTGAAAATTTTATCAGTACATGCTCTGTTTTGTAGCAATTCATTTTGAACTAATATCAGAACAAATATCGTCCATAAATATATTAAATCAGACCAGTTCACTTCCATAGAATTGTAAAGTGGGAAATTAACTACTTACATCTGTTTTTCTACTCTATGCACAATCATGTCTAACACTTTCCTAACACTTTCTTTTAAGGAGTTGTTAGTCCAGTTAAGTTCAGACCTCTTTCCAAGTGTTTGCTTTACTCTGCTGAGGCTGCATATTTAAGGGTTTTGAAGTCCTGGCTTAAGGACACAGCAAACTTACAGTTAAACTTCTGGGCTGTCCAGGTCACTTGGCTTTGTTAGCTCATTCCTACACACTTCTAAGAGTTTGCACTGGGAAAAAAAAACACTTCAATGTGTTTTAATTTCTCTTTCATTTAATGAGTATCTCATGATTAGTTCAATAACTCCACAATTACTTTCTAAGAGAGGCCTGTCTGTAATATCTTCACTAGTTATCAAAACTACATATAAAATGTTATAATTTCTCATTATTACATTTTTAGTGATGAAAGTTTTTGGCTGTCATTCTCAGAATAACTGGACATTGAATGATTAGCTCTGCAGTCTGTAGCTGGAAAGATAACATTTCTATAATGATGCTGTGCATGGTTAATAGCTCTCACTGTAATAGTGCAGAGATGTCTATTCATATTCCAGCCCAGAGTTTAGAGATCTGATGTGGATGTGGAAGACTAATATGCAAAACCTCTACTGCTGTCCTTTCTCCAAATGATTTTACTGAAGCAAGTTCACTTTACTGTTTATTTCTCATGTTCCTCTGGTGTATGACACCATCAATACTCATTACTTGCTAGCTTACCATACGCATTTTTACCTCTGTGTTTTCTGGACAATGCAGTCTTGTATTCAAGTCACAATTGCTGGTTTTTGGTATTAATTTATTTCAAGAAAAATAAAGCGCTCTCCAATGCCTGGGAGAAGTATAAGCAGCAATAAAGCTAAAGCAACCTATGTAGGAAATATGAATTATATTCTGTTATTCACAAGCTTACAAGAAAAAAATCTTCAGAAAATGCTATTTTGATCACAATAATGTTAGTAAAAATATCAGGTCCTAAGCAAGGGATGCTGCCTTTACTGTGTGTCTGCTCTTGGCATTCCCTGCATTTGGTTCCTTGACAAAAGAAAAACACAATGCTGAATGGAAAAGATCTGGCAATCCCAGGATACAAAGACTTGAGACTGAAAGTCGCTATTGATGCATTGATTAGTAGAGCACTTACTTAAACTCAGGATTCCAATTGTTTTTGGATAAAATACTGGCCTGACCAATGTTAGGCAGGTGCTCTGTTATCTCACAAAACCAGAGCCCTCATGGGAATAAAATAATAAGAATAAATGTGTATGGCTCAGCTATCTGTTTCCTAAATGAAGTATAAATAGAATAAGAAAAAGTACTTCTAGCTCTGCTACATGCTTCTAAATGAAGCATATAACAGCCTAAATATCTTTTAGAGGCATGACTCCTGATTTAGAAGTATTTATTGTGATGCTTGAGGCCTCAATTAGGAGTACAGGAGATAAAGGAGAAAAGGAAAATATAGGCTGAGGATCAAGAATTTGCTGATGTTCTATTTTTGTAAGCCAAGAGCAAGCAGAGGCTTTGGACTTGCTGTGAGTGTGACCCAGGCAGAATACTTTCAGGAGGTCTAGTCTTTCAAAGGGCAGTTTGGAGGGAAATTCTGTAGGTCGAGCTTTCTTTGAAGTACTTCCAGTTAGCACTCTGGACAGCTTGCCCATTTTGCAAAAGCCACATTATAGCCCCATGGCCCCTTCTGCAAAAAAGACATACTTCAGCATTTCACTTCTAGGTCTTGGAAGGTTTCTTTTTTGTGTGTGTGGGTTTGGGTGTTTTTTTTTGTGTTTGTTTTGTTTTCTTTTGTTTTTTTTTAAGAAAGAAATAAAATAAAAATTCCAAGACAAGAATATGCTCTTGCTTTGCTGGATGATACTTTTTGCTCACATCAGTGAGCTGGTAAAGGTCAAATGGCATCTGTCTTTGTCATGAGTTACTAGACACTTAGAAGCTTGCCTGTAAATAATGGGTTCAGCCCTGTATTTCAAATGCAGACAGAGTACTGAGTGCAATTTGCCTGTGAAAGCCCTGTGGGATTTGACCAGCAAGAAACAGCTGCAATAATGAAGAGAGAACTTGTTAAATGTTTAACCAAATTAACCAACTGCTCAACGAAGTTCTTTCCAGCTCCATCAGAGTGTCTCTGGGAGAAAGCAAGGATACAGAATTTTCAGATGTTTGCCTGGGTGACTGAGATAACCTTGCAACATCTGGAAAAGACAGCTGACTAGGGAGTCTGATGGTGTCAGGGGTTGTCACTAGTTGCAGGGACATGTTTCTCAGTTTTTAAACACTGCAGCAAAACAGCTCACTCTTCAAAGAGAAGTGAGCACGCTGGTGTTGGGTTGCAAATCCCCTGCCACCCCTGCTCCAGCATATGTTATCTCCCTGGGATTACCAAGAAACTTAAAAGATGTGCTTCTATCATCCTAAAACTGACAAGTGGGCTGAAGGAAAACATTTGCTCGTAGTGTAGGCTTAATGAGGTCTGATGTTATCTTCGAGACCAAATGCCCAGCAAGCATTCTAAATGAGCATATGGGCTGCTTTAGTGCCTGCTGCCTTTCCCTGATAGTGAGCAGGTCCAGGCAAACCAGAGAGGACACAAAGAGCAGAGCTGCAGGGCTCTGTGGCCCCGTGGGAGGGATAGTGAGCAGAGTCCATGGGACAAAAGCAGTTCTGGGGGCTCCTTCAGGTTCAGGTGACCTCAGAACAGCGCCCATGCCCTACTCTACAGAACTGCCCCTCCTGGCTGATTGTGGACTGAGATGCCTTTCACTCACTGAAAGCATAGCCCTACCAGGTCAGCAGAAGTGAGCTCCTCATCACCTCTCTACTTCTACTCCATTCCACGTGCCCATGGCCAACCAGCCCCATGTGTCACTTGGGGGATGTGGTGATGTGCCCCTGAGCAGAGCTGAGCTGACAAGGGATGGAAGGCGTCTCCCCCTGACAGTCTGGTTCTGGGAGCAGGATAAGCAGTGAGACAAACATGTCGCTGTCAATTAGCTAATGTTTGTACAAGGGATGGTTGAATCCCGTGGAGTTTTGTTAACCTCGTGGCCTCTTTACAAAACCTGCCTGAGTTCATGAACCTATCCCCATTTGTAAGTTAAAGCCGTACATTCTCCTTTGAGGTGGGGTTAATAAAAATACACTTTTAGTTAAGAAGAGGATAATGCTGTGCATGGGGGCAGAACATTAGCTCTCAATTTAGGCAGGCAGGCACTCTTGGCATTATGAGCGCTGTACATACGCTTCCATTTGTTTTTCCCTTCCTTCTTTGCTTCCATTTCACAGCGACTTGGAAACTATTTTTCCACTAACTGCATTTTCTCACTTGGTTTCTTTGCAGTAGTTTGCTTTTCTGGCAGTCTCCTGAAGGTGACCAGGCCCTCATGACTTACCAAATCTAACCACAAGAGAATATTCAAGTAGGTTTTGAAAACAGGCCAAATTGACTCCCTGCTCTTTTGAAAGCAGCTTCTATCAGCACAAAATATCAAAAATGCCACCAGCATCTCCTGCCTCCAGCAGAAGAGACTGTGAGGATTCCTTTTGTCTGGACAGTCTGACCATGGGTCACTCTCTCTCCATTACTGCTGCTGGTGCACAGCGCCTGCTTCCTGTGAGTACACAGCCCCCTGACCTACTCAAGACTTCATTCCTCTGTTGTGTTAGATTATGAAAAGTACCCAAAAATGGACCTGTATGAACTACTTTAAAGGCAAGACTGATTTTGGTCCAAGTCCAAGTAATTTCCCTCACATTAATAATGTCAAGACAGTATTTCAGAGTATAACAGTTAAAACCATGTTATCATCTAAACATCTCACTGCAAATTCAGTGCTCACAGCTCTGGGATTGGCATCAATCCAGAATTAAAATTTTGTTTCCAGAATGCAGCACTTTTTTTTTTAATGTAACATATTTGAATGGGTTTTTTTTGGGTGGGGAGGTGGGGTTGGTATTTATGATGCCTTATAGCTTCAGGAATTCAAGTTATTTAGCATGTACATGTTTTATTGGGAAGCATTCTGAAGTTTTGAATATGATTATAGGTAGTATTTGAAATTATAATGTCTAAATGTTTTAGCATAAATACATAATTTTGGATCCATGCTGTAAGTCATGTTAGAGCAATCAACAGAGCAATTCAGACTTGACCCTTCCCATTTTCTAATGCAGGAAAAGAATAGTAGATTTTAAAATCAGTGTATAAAATAAGGAATTCTAAAAATAAGTAGTCAGCACTTTGGTTTTTTAGAAGATTTACCCTTCACTCATTTAATCTTATCAGACAAGGTAAATTTATACACACAGACACAGTCTGGTAAGGTATTTTGATTTATTAATGTGCTAGCTGACTTGTGTGCCAATGCTGATTTGCCACACACACAAAAAAAATAAAACCACAACAAAAAACTCAACCTTTTGAGAAAATGCATTTAATCACATGAAAAACCACTTTGTTTTACTGGTTTGCTTCACCGGATTTGGAAGGCTGGTGACATTTTATTTGGTCCCCAGGTCACAGAGCATTTCTCTGACATCACCAGCCTGCAAAAAGAGATGTGCTTTATACTTTTTAATGTCTACAGTATAACTCCTTCCCCTTTCCCATGCAGATTTCCCATTAAGTTCATATGGCTCCATTTTTTTTTTTCTTTCTACAGGAGGCTTCCTTCTATAGCAACATGATGGCACATATTAGTGTCCAAAGTAGTTTCTTCTTCTAAATCTGTTCTCCGTGGCTGTGAATGTGTCATCAAAATAACCATGAGCAGGACTGGACTGGTTGTCGTGGTTTTAAACCACTAACTAAGAAAATTACTTATTTCTTGCTGTGAGATATGGATTAGAACAAGACCAAAACAGGCATAAAACTTAAAAGGAAAAAAAAGAAAGTTTATTGACAAACTACAATAAGAACACCAGAATAAACTCCAGAAAAAACCTTTTCATCCCCTGCCTACCCACTATTCCCTTGTTCACATGACAAAAGAGACAAAAACTTTGGAACTTTGATGGTTAAAACAGTCCCAATTCTTGCTACAGTCTTTTCACCAGTCTTTATAGAGAAACAGAAGTTTCTTCCTGTTAATTTATGGAGTTTCTCACAAGAAAAACTATTTTTATTATAGTTTTCCATTGCTCTAATGTTAGCTGCCCAAAGCTGCTGTTATTAGAGCCCACTCCTCCCATTTTCACATCACTCTCAAGTGTGTATGGGCCATGAGTCTAGGGATGGGATTTTTAAGGATAAGTTATTCAAAGGCAAAAAAGTCTTCTTCATCTGTTTCTGTGAGCTTCACTGGAAAACAGTTTTCTCATTGCCTCTCAAGGCTTCAAATCTTCCAGCACTTCACTGTACCATAATTACTCTACTTTTTTACTCAAAATTTACACTTTGAACACTCTATTCCTCCCTATATACTGTCATGAATTAAAGGAATGTTTTCAAGACTTTATTGTCCATTTCCATAGTTTTAACAGAAAGATATTTCAGCTTAATTAAAGCATCTTCTTAATTCTCTACCTTTTCTGAAGCTTCTTTTCTTTCCTGTCACTAGTAGTTTATAAAGTCTCTTTTCATGTTGATCACTCTCTTTTTCTCTCTCTGGATAAAAGGATTAATCCGCAAGTCTCATCTGGGAAATGAAAGAGTTAAAATCTTGCCCAGGCTGTTGTAGGTAGTTCTGTGGCCCCGGCCGGTGCAGGAGCTGGAGCCGTCTGCGATGGAAAGTTCCTCATGGCTGCTCTGGAGAGTGCAGTCGCCGCGCCCAGCCCGCTGCAGGTCCAGAGCCCCTCTCCTTCTTCACTCAGCAGTTTCTAGTGAATTTAGTTACAGCAAAAAACCTGCAGCCGAGCCAGAGATCGGCTCGGCCCGGCCCGGCCAGAGCCCGGAGAAAACCCCCTCCGCAGGGCCTGCATCTCCCGGCCGGGAGACGCTGGGCCCAGCCCAGTCCCCGCCCGGCCGCATGGCCTGGGCAGGGAACGGGAGGCCTGAAGCTCTGCCGCCCTTCCCAGCCAGGAAACAAAGAGAACCAAGAGAGCTCTGGTTTTACACTTTAAGGTTCACAAGTTGATCCCACTTTTCAATGGCCTAAACTGCTGTCAATTCTCAGCATTGACTGATAATTGGTCAGGAGAAAAGACTCCAGGCAGTTCCCAGCAACTTAAACTTTCTTAAAGGTAAAGTAACTCCATGACACTGGTTTTATCAGCTATTTCCACCAGAATCAGTGTTTGGCTTTTTTGGCACCCGTGACATGTTACAGAGGTGTCAGAAAAATAAAGTCAGTGGGCAAGTTTCTCTTGAACAGACTTTGGTACACAAACCTTGCCACCACCACTTGGCATTATTTTTTGGCAGAGGGCAGGTATTGAGTGCTTGAAATGGGTCTCTGGGCAATTTAGAACAGTTCTGCAGAAGGAAATGCTTCTTTGGAGGGTTTGAAAAATCATGGTGAGTGTTGCCTTTTTCTGCCAAACTCCTGCAGGCTTTTCATAGATTTGCTGTGTGATCCATGCAGAATCTGATCTGTCCTCTCATGCCTTCAGGTGACTGAATCACAGAGCTGCCCCTATGAGTGTGCTTGTTCTGGGCTAAAAGAAACATTGCACTCTCATCTTGTTTCCTGAGGGTTTCCAATAGATACCAGCACTGAAGGTAAAGGGCTTGCCCGGCAGGGACTAGCACACAGGAATAAAACATGAAGAGCCCCTTGCCCCAAGGAGAGCTGCAGCTGTTGTGCAGGAGCACACCCAGGAGCACCGGAGCCTCCTGAGGAGGAGGTGAGGCAGACAAAAGTGTGGCCTCCATGGGCTGTGAATCCACCACCACCAGCCATGTACACGGTGTGTTTGCTTATGGAGCAACCTCTTTCCCTCCTCCTCCCAGTCTTCTCTCATAAATGACAGTACAGGCCTCATATTTCCTCAACCCTCACCGCAGTTTGGAGATCCATGCAGGAGGTCCCATCATTAGGTGCATACAGACTTCATGATACAAGGTACACTGAGGCTTTTAGAGGGTTATCCTGCTGGAGTCAGCTCGTCACAAGGCCCAATTACCGCTGCTTTTACCGTCATGGCACAGACACTCCCCATAAAGTTATGAGTAGCTACTTCAAGATTTGTGAAGTGAAAGTCCTTAAAAACAAAAGCTGGGGCCTAGAGGTCTCAGCTATAGTGCTTCAGTTTGCAGTTCTGCTTGGTGAATATATAACAGAAGAAAGATAATTTCTGGAAGTATAATACAATTAGTGGTAATAAGTAATAGAACTGTACACTCTTCTTGCTCCTATAATTCCTCAGCTGTTGGCTTGCAATGCAGAGGGAGAGAAAGGAAAGATAATCAACAAAGTATAGTGCGGAGTGGTCCAATCAGTAAGTTGGAGTCTCAGCCTAAGCTGAGTACTAAATAGTGTCACAGTCTATAATGTCATTGGTTTCATGACCAGCTTTTAGAGGCAAGAGCATCAAATAGATTGTAACAGGATGTAATACTTGCTTTACAGAGTGAAAAAGCATCCTTTTAACTACCCTTGTGGCAACATATGGATAACAATTGTGTTTTTAATCTTCTCCTATAATTCATTGGATTTAAAATCATGTACAGATTTCCTGATTACCAGGGACACACAAAAAAGCCAGCTCCATCCTGCATAGAGCATATTTATCCCTGAATACATATTCTTGGATTTTGATACTGCTAACGGTGCTAACATTGAAGGGAAATTTTTCCCTGACAGCTCTATATCTCTGCATAAAACTCTATCTTGAAGCCCCCTCTAATAGCTAGGTATTTTTGATAAACAAAATATTACAAAGGCATAAACTCTCCAAAGGGAGCCATTTGATGCAGTTTTGCACTCATGGAGACTCTGATATAAAGACCAAGTGCAGCAAATTACCAAATGGCAACATCAATGGTAATTGCAGAGAGACATTCCAGTTGAACTGCTCTAATGTGTATTTGGAGCAGGCAAAGAACTTAAAGAAATTTTTGGAACTACTGTAACTCCACTGTGAGTCTGTGTATGAAGTGAAAACCCTTTTAAATATCAGTCCTGGGAGCCACACATGGGTATTCTCAGCTGGGACAGGACAAGAAAAACCTCCATGGCCTCTGACAAACACCCAAGTGCCTGGATTTTTTTCTTACATCTGACAGTGACTGTTAAATCTTAATTAAAGGTAGCATGAACAGGTTCATCTAACAGGAGCATGTCCTGCTTTTTGTTCCAGTTCATTCTTGTCTGGTTTCTTTGGGGAGGGCCATTCTCCACACAGGAACAGATCTGCAGGTCTGACTGTGAACCACCTGTATTTTAGTCCTTCATGGAAATAAGCTAAAGGAAAACTGGGCTTTCGTCTCAGTGCTGCATATTAAATATCTTAATGAAATTATTGACATGATTTCAAGAATCATGAAGATTAATTCAGCAGTCTTCCATTTATCAAGAACACATCTCCAGCACTGAAAGTGCATGAGAAGGACTTTGGCACTGTATCAGTACCCATCCATCAGGATCCAGTGGAGTCAGTTTGGTCTTCATATTCATTCAGTGTTGAACTTTCTGCTGAATTTCTTGACAAAGGGTGGAAATTACAGCAGCAGTTTAAAAAAAAAGGTTATCAGTTTCTTGATACCAGCATGAGATCCTATGACCTCACAGATCCTTGAGAAGTCTCCTAATGTTATTGATTTTTACTCATGCTCTCTATGCTCTGAACTAAAGCCAGCTGTCTAAAAGTATCAAAATAGAGTCCAAACTCTGACTTCAACTGAAAGTTGTAATGGGCTGCCTTTGCATGTCCCCTGAGCTCCTCTTACCAGTCAGTTGGGTTTTCTTGGTGTTAGGTGATGTGGCCAGCTCAGAAGCTGCTGGGTCAACATGAACTGAAAGTTACACATAAATGAAGACAATTGCCAACATCTCAGAAACAATTTACCACAGTCAGGCAAAAGGATTTAAGGTTTTGTTTTTCGTTTTTTCAACAAAGCAAACAGTCACATGCTTGGCTGCCTGACCTCTTGCTGAGAGAGTTCTCTGACTTGAAGGAAGGGCCATTCAGTCAGACTGAAAAACAGCTGTACCTGCTGAACAAAATAGGAAAAAACTCAGCAATATGTTACAGGATGGACTTCCTCCTCATCGGGAGCTAATTACTCCTTCAAAGGAGGAAAGGCTTAGCTCAAGGTTTTTGTAAAGAACTGGAAAAGCAGGGATGGGATCAGAATTGAGCTGGCAGTATACAGAGGGCAGGCTGGCTTAGAAGAGTGTGTGTACCCCCCTTTGGCATAGAACACATTTGCCACTTGTAGAATGGGCACCATTTTAGCCTTTCAGACCTGATGAAGAAAATGGGATTTCCTATCTCCGATGGCTCCTGGTACAATATAATATTTTACTTTAATTGCATCACTGTAAGAGAGGATCCAAACTCATCTAGCCAAATGGAGTTTTTTAAAGGGATAATAGAACTTGTAATACTGCCATTAAGAATTTTTTAATATGCAACTACTTTAAAGAATGCAATGCTTTTATGTTTTCAAGAAATTTTTTGATGAAATGTTCTTACTTCACTGACCCCCATGATCTTTGATGCAGAAATTCACCAGTTCTGACATTTTCATCAAGAAAGGATCTCAGGGCATTCTCAGCCAGGGTAGTAAATAACACAGGACCTGTTTCGGTTAAGCTTTAGTTGTAACCAGCACAACTTCTATGAACGCATGGGGACTTTAAACCTGGACCTTCACCATCCGAGATGGATGCCTCAGACTTAGGAATGTCACGGAAGGAGACTGCCTCTTATCAGAAGTGAAAAATTTTGATCTGACACACAGCAGGAGAAAAATGCAGACTTTTAAAATTTGTTGTGTGAGAAATAAAACATTTCTTGCCCAGGTGTCCTGAGAGCATGGTATGACGCAGTCTCTTGCCAGAAGACAGAGCTGATTCCAGCAGGGCCTCAAATGACAGGTGATCACCATCATGCTTTCAAAATGCTGGTGCTGTAAATGGAATCCTGGAGTTACACACTTGCACAGGCCCTGAATGTAGAGCTGATCCACACTGCAAACAAACAGGGAGTAATGAATTGCATCGAAATGGCATTGTTTTTGCAGCAAGGTCAAGAAAAGGAACAGAAAGATCATTAGCAGGAACAGAGAGAAAAGAAAGATTGCAGATTAAAATAAATTGTGTTATTTGCCTTGCACTGTCAGATCAAGCTTTAGCACACCCTTTTCCTCCTATTCCTCTTTCCAGCCCTACCATTGGACCATTCTTCATGAATTTGATCCTTAAGAATGAGCCTGCTGCTTTGGTATTTCTGGTAGCTCTGCACACATAGAGTATAAATTCCCTCCCCTCATGATGCTTTACCTTTTCAGAAGACCATCACAACTATTCCTGGTCACTCAAAAGCACACTTCAGTCACAATAGTTACTGAATATTCAGTCACAGAATACTCCCAATGTATTAAAGAGAGGCACAGAAGAAAAAAATTAAACTAAGTACAACAATCTTTCCAGTTATTTTCACCTTGTTTGTTCTACTCTCACCACTGAGTCTTTAAACTCTCTGAAAACCAGCTGTACTTTGCCATGTGTGATAGAGCCCTATGTAGTGATGATGGTTAATGGAGAAATGTAACACTTTAAGGGGCAGTACATCAGTTACTACATTAAAAAACACCATGAGAGATCTGACATGCTGTTTTTTCACAGAGGAGATAACGCAAATGATCAGAGAGTGAAGTGTTATGGTTATTTAAGCATGCACTGTTCCTCACAGGCTGTACAATTATTGTAATTCAGACTGTTTATTTCCATTCAAGGTCTGTGAGTAAACCAAATGGGGAGGTTTTCTGACCATAACATGTAGGCTTCATGCTTAGGATCAGTTGCTGGCCTAGAATTTAACAAGGCACTTAGGGACACAGTTTAGTGTTGGACTTGGCAGTGCTGGGTTAATGGTTGGTCTCAGTGATTTTAGAGGTTTTTCCCAACCTAAATGACTCCATGGATTTATGTGTCCATACCCACAGAGTTCTTGTGTTGAAATAAAATATTCTGATTCTCTAAGTAAGTTCAAAAGCATCCACTGTACACACCTGCTTATGGTGGCAGGGAGAGGAGAGGGGAGGACATTGCTTTTAAACCATCTTTACTTTCCCCTGCTGACTCTATAGAAATGAATCGACATTTAATCCACACATGGACAAGGTATATGTCAGATGGGTGAAGGCTGCTCACGGTACTTGTCCTTTGTGCTTGCAAATTCATGGACCTTTTGTAACCATTTTACATCTGTCTGGATGAGATTAACATTGACAGCACTTCTATGAAAGTGAGAAATGCTGAAATCAATAAACAGGGTGGGCAGGTGGCAGAAAGGAGTAGGGTTGTGGAAATCTTAATGCACACTGCCATATATCTTCACATTTCTCATAAGCAACAGGCACTCCATGTCTGATGTAGAATGCCTCACAGCAGCTCACAAGAACTCTACCTATTTGTCATCCAGAAATATTCCAAGGAAATACTGAATCCAGGTTGTTTTTTTCCTGCTCCACCCCGTGACAAACAGAACATGAAAGCCAAACTCTGTCTCCTGCTGAAGATAGCAGTAAGGAATACTGCAGATTCCATGGGCAACACAGGACTAACAAAACAACCTACTCAGTTCAAACACATTTCAGCTCAGTGCCCCTGCTTTCTTCTGAGCTGAGAAAATGATGACATTGGTGTCAGTGCTGCTTTTACATACCAATTGTGTGTGGTAGCTACAATGACTGTTTGGGCTTTTTCATCCCAATTTGCAAGACACAAGGAATAAGAACAAAACTCTGACAGCTTCTATGGCAAGGAGAACTGTTGTGCTCTAATATGAACATTACCAGTGAGCTACGTAATAGACCTTGAAAGATACAGCTTACAAAGCATTTCAAGCATTTTTCAAAGCACATTTTTTTCAAGCACAGTTATGTAAACTACTGCAAAGGGTTTGAACTGGTAATGCTGAGAGTTGTTTAACTTCAGCAGTGGTGGCAGGAAAGTGATATGGTTGGACAGAGACAGGGAGAAATGGATGAACGGGATATTCCTTGACCAAGTGGATTCATGACTGCAGCAGCTAATGTTCATATCCTAGTAGGATAATTTCCATGTTTGTAGGATGAAGCCAGAAACTCTGGAGCTTACTACCCATGAATCTTTCAAGCCAGACATTAAACACTCTGCTCTTGTTTGGATTGTATGAACACTGATCCTCCCTTAGCACTTGCCCTGCAAGTAAAACTTTTATTCATCTCTCTTGAGCTGAAGTCTCTTCATTGTTGGATTGCATAGTGAATATTTAGCACTTGCACTCTGTACTGTGACTCTATCATACAATGAGATATGATTACAGAGTCCTTGAGATGAAAACTATATCAATACAGTCTCATGAAACATGGATTGAAAATACATTATCATTTTGCATATAAAAATTTTGAGAGCAAAAATGGTAACTTACTACCCATTTCCATATTTCCCATGACAGTGGGACCCTGACCCAGCCTTTGGCTCTCTAGGAACATCATCATTCAAACAATTGTGAAAAATCTAAAATAAAAGTTTTTGTGTTATCAGCATTGCTCCCAGAGATATAGTGTGACATTATGTTGCTGCATAAAACCATGGAACCCTGGATGATAAGACTAACTTCCACACTCAGGGCACTGCTTTACAGAGAACAAAAATCCACTTTCAACTCTCTATAAATTTCCAATAAAACCTTTCATGAAGTCTACTATATGTCAGCTGAGGTTTCAGGATGCAAAAATCGGTGCTCTGCTATAAAATGACTATTGTACATTAAGCCACTGACATTTTCATATCTGTTGTACATCATCACATCCATTGCACTTTAGCAATTAGATTTCTGTACTCAGGCTTGCTCTGAATCTGTTTCCAGGATGATATGACCCTCAATGTTGAGCTACTTTAGCCTGTTTCCCTTTATTCACAGAACTCAATTGCCTTCTGTGGAGTAATTTTGGATTTGCACAGCCTGAGAGAAAAGCACTACTCCTGCTCCTTTGAGGAAAGTGATGATGAGGGCAATTCTTTTTGGCCCAGTGAAAAGACCTCATTAAACTGATTTCTGCACAACCACCCAATTCATTGGATAGAGAAAGCATGAAGGAACATATGGGTGGATGGCTGGAGCTATCCCTTCTCTCTTCTGATAAAACATTGTCCCTGTGTAACTCATTAAACCTTTTAATCTGCTCTCAGCAAATTTTCTCCATGTTTTTCCAGTTGTCATTTAGTATAGCTCGGCTGTTAGGATCAGACACCTGCTTTTACCCCCACAAAGTACCTTGCCAAGGAGCAAGGGACAGAAAGCTTAGGCGTGGCTCAGCTAAACCTTGCTACCCTTCCTGTTTCAGCATTTCTTTAGAGACATGAAACAGGTGGGCAGGGGTTAAAATTAAGCTCTGTCATGGCAAATGATCATGTATAATTTTTACTGTATCCTGAAATGAGGAGAGAAAAGAGAGGGCAACAGGGGGAAGGCTGTTACTAAAGCCAACTGCCAGCTTAATCAAGCAAGCCTCAGAATAAAATGAAGTGATGGCTCAAGCCAAAGCAGCCACCACAAATAAGCCAGCCAAAGCAGAGTGGTCAGTTTTTCTGCATGTGCAGGATGTATTGGCAGCCTCTGCTTGGCTTAGGCAGGATGACAGAACAGGAGAACATCAGCAACAGCTGTTCCGGCTGCTGCTTCAATATTGCCTGGCTGCCATCAATTTGCCATTAATTCCCTTCAGATGTACTGGGCTTGCCTCACTGCTTTTCTAAAGCTGCATGCAGCATGGCACGAGCCTATCACTCTTCCCATCAGACGTCTGATAATTGCACTGAGCTAGAGATTGGCAGTGACAGGCATTAATGGGGGCATTACCAGCACTATTAATGTGTGTTCGCTTTTCTGCTTCCCCTGCCTGCTCAGCTTGCAGATCTGTTCAACTGCTGGCAGTGAAATGACCTGATGCAAAATGGTACATGAATGAGAAAACATAGTTACAGCACTTCCTAAGTGTATATCATTTTGCATGACACCAAGTTCTTTTGCCATGTGTTACATCCTCTGTATGTACATCAAGGAAGGCAATATTCAGTACCTTGCATATGGAAACAAACCTACCTTATTTCTGTATGTTACTCTCCTCTTTCAGGTGCACTGCTTGGTAGTTGCACATGGCAAGATTGTGTTCTGATATGGTGGTTTCCAGGATAGCAATGTGCTCAGTCTGGGGATACCTCTGCATCCATTCCTATTCTCACTCACAGTCAGGAGTCTGCTTAAATTCACTTGGGCAAGTTCATCCCAGCGGCCTTGCCTATTAAACCACAGAGTGGCACCAGGGGTGGATGTGCCGTGTTTTCCTCACTGCAACACAGCTCAGTGTGCAGCTGGACTTCTTCACACCTTCGTGGCACTGCAGAGCTTTCCCACTTAGAAAACTCCTCTCAGTGAGGGCACATCACACCTTTCAAGTAAAAGGATGATGTTTTGGTTTGATTTGTTTTATTAACCATGAAGCTTTACATTCATGCAATGAACCGGAGCTCATCCTGGAAAAGACTAAACTATATTTAGGAATAGCCTGTGCAGGCAGTGTTGCTAATGCTGCCACAGTGAGCACCTGCTGGTTTTTAGTTCCTGTCTGTGGTGGATGAACAGCTTTTACATTCTTATAGTAACAACAGCTACCGGGAACAGGATTTGTTTTGCAGCTGCCGTGAATGAGCATGCATGCTGCCAACAGCACTGATTCCTGGGAACAAAGTCTGCCTGGCTTTGTTTCCAAATATTAACCTCCTGCACTAGGTGCCAACATACTTCACCTGTTTTAACACAGATGAGACCTCTGGAGAAGGACCTGGGGAAGAGGATCTGGAGGGAGGAGGATTTGCCAAAGGAAGAGTAACTGTCCTCCTGGAATTTTTCTTGTCTGTGAACAAAGGGACATAAACACTCTGAAATATGTAACCCCGCCTTCAGTATCTCAAGGAAATGTCTCATCTTGGCAACTTTCCCTTTCTCTCCAATATTTATTTCCTAGTCTCATCATTTACTGTGTGAAATACTGGTACTGAGTCAATCTTGCAAACAAACATGTCCTCTGCTGCAGGGAGCTTTATCCGGCTTCTCTGAGCAGATTTGAAAGTTAAAAAGCCCAGTTTTATGCTAGCAGAGTCTCTGCCTAGGCATAGACTCTGCCATAATCCTTACACCTGCACTGAGCCCACACAACTTTCGGCAGGGGCATAAATTAGGGGCAACAGATGCTCACCTGAATGGAGGGATATGGGTGTGCATCCAGGATATGCCTCATCCATGACCCAGTGCAGGATCTCAGTGAAATGCTGCTCTGCACATTTCCCTGTTTCTAATCTGCTTTGGCTTTCAGGGGACGAAAACCTAGTGTGAGGACCAGCAAGGAGACTGCACTGAGTTTCAGGGGGATTCATCCAGCCTGTTCCTCATGGGAAGGACCATGGATGAGCCAGCAGCATGCTTGTTAACCTGGGTGGATGTCCTTGTTGTCTGGGAAAGTTGGAAAAGCTGTTTCCAGTGAGGTAGGGAACTGCAAGAAACTGTAAAATACAGGCTGAAGGCAACTGAGGACTGCTGTGGAGAAATTTAATCTCCCCTAAGTCTGGGACCTTGTTGCAGTGCTAAGCTACTCCCTTCAACCAGACTTCTTACATACACATGGTTGTCAACTGACATAGTCACTAATATTTTTTTTATTATTATTTAGGTTTAACATCTGCTTAATGGTTTTATAATAATTTTAAAACATGATTTCAGGTTGAAATAAAAAATTGCCTTTTAAGATAATAAAATAACAACAAAGTGATTGTTTTACATCCAAAAGAAATAGCACAACAAACACTATGCAAAAAAATTGCTGTTTCAAATCTAAAGCTTTTTCTACAGAGAAAAATGGAGTAGACACCCTCCTTCATGCCCCCAAACTCTTGTTCTGACTGGGTTAGAGATTGTTTACTTTCCATTTTCTGATTTCTGCCTAAAAACCCTTTAGTCTGACTGGCAGAAGTGATGGACACTTAAAGCTGCAACTGTAGTACATGGAAAACTTGCTTTCACCTCCATCTCTTTTTTGCTTTGTATTTCTTATACGTAGAAAAGTGCTGAATTGCTTTTCATCTATAACAGTTATGGAGAGAGGCTATTTCTAAACACCTGTGAAGGAACTCACTGCCAACTGAAAATTTCACAGGAGGGCTCATGAAGACATGAGTGATTCTTCATGAAGACGTGGCTGGTGGGTGGTAAATAAGGTGAGGGACTGCACAGGACCAACATGGAGTCAGGAATGTGCTACACAGCTTCTGCCTAAGGGAACACCATCCATTGCATCCAGGGGCTGAGGCAGGATGAGCACAGCACAGATTGTGTGGCACTGGGAAGCTGTGGACCACCACCAAATGTAGACTCTGAATGGGATGAACTGCAGGTGTGTGGATGATCTCAATCTGGGCATTTCCTAATACAAGTGCAAGAATGTGCAGCCTTGAAAACATACTTTAATAGAAGGGGTCTGTGTGTACTAAACAGAGTGCAGAATAAGTGAATATCCATGCCTTTAACCAGCTTTGTTAGCAGCTTGTCTCTTGTAAAGAACAACCTCCTCGTTGGGCCTTTTCCCAATATGGAGTCCAAACATTTTTGCTTTTTGACCAACTAAAACAAAAAGCTAGGACAAGTCAACTAACAAACCTCATTCTTACCAAGCTCACTGTTTTTAGGCAACAGTCATTTGGATACATTTCAGATAAGCAGCCAGCCTTATGTATTACATAGTCAAACCCAAATCTCTTACAGTGTTCTCTTTCTACTATTAATCTTATATCCTATTAGTAGGATTTCTTGTGGCTTTTGTGGTGGCTGGTGCTGTGCTTTGGCTGGATGTGCGTGACCAGTTCTGGATGACCTAGGAATCAAAAAGTCAATGGAGAATACCAAACATGAACTTCAAACTTTATCTCAAACTTTATATCCCTTAATTAATTATAAAATTGATTAATTATATCATTGGTAGTAGATCTGGATTTGTATTAAATGACTTAGATAATAAGAAAACCCCTCTCAAGCAGAAGACAAGACATGGGGGACCCTTTCTTCTCTGGAGCTTCTACCTCTGTTCAGTGGAAAAGAGCATTTTTATAGGGCCTACTTGAACTTGAGGTATACCAAAGATTCCATCTGTTATTTAAAGATGTGTGATAGACAGATAAGATAAATCAGACTATTTATCCTTCAGCTCCAGCTGTGGGGAAAGAAGAAATGTAGGAAACCATGGTCTGTCTGGATGCATAACAGTGTATATAGTTAACTGGTGCCTGGCGCATGAGACAGGGTGTAAATGAACACATTCTTACAGCCCAGAAGGGAGATGGCTCAGTACCATCCTTCCCACTTTGCAAGATGAGAAGCTGGGATGCAGGGCAAGCCCAGGAAACAGATGCTTCAGGTGGTCTGTGTTTATCTGTGATATATTCCCCACCCTTCCTTGTTGTACCACACTGCCAAGGCAAGCAAGTGGCTCAGTGGGAGAGGCAGCTCCTCTCTGGAGAAGTTTTGCCTGTTCTCCTTCAGCAGGGTGACGCAGTTTTTCTTTCAGTGGGGAATCATAGCATGTGCTTGTGTGAGGGAACAACCTGCAACTCATGCATTCCGGGAACAAATCCCATTTAGAGGTACACCTAGGACTGTTCCCATTTAGAAGTATATTTGTGATGAGATGGTGAAAGACAGACAGTAGCATTCAAAGAAACAAAAAAATCCCCTTCATAAATACACAGTGTGGGACTGTTTCCTGCTTAGTACAACGGCACCACCATTGCCACTCTGTGAATACAACAAAGCATAAGTTACTCCAAGTGCCTGTGGAGTGAAGGAGCCCCTCTCCCTTTCCCCATGCTCCTGCCTTCTGTCACTCCTGCTTTAGTGAGTGCAGCAGTGAGGGACTGGTGGTAATATATCCTAGGTTTGGTATGTTCATCTCCTCTCCTCCTCCCAGCCCATGTTCCCTCAGGCGACACTTGCACGCTGAGATTTGTCTAGCACCCAAGTGAAGTCAGGTCAGCCTGCCACAGCAGAACCGCTGATGCTGAAGAAAGGAGAGTGGGTGGTTAGGAGCGATATGCAATCTGCCCTGCACAGAAGGTGTTTCCTTCTTATGGTTCTTCAAAATAAAGGTGGGGGGAGAAAGAGGGAGATGATCCAAGTGGTGGGTATTTAAAAAAAAATCATTCTGTAATGCTCCAAAGTGAACGACTTTAGCAAGACATGGAGGGCTGAATGCTGAGCAGTCATAAAAGGACTGAGAGGATTGGGACCCACTCTTTGCACCCACTGTGGCTCCCTCCAGATACAGTTCTGATCCACATTTATAAGTCAGGAGCCAGAGAAAGTCATAAATAATTCATATTGCAACACAAATTGCTTCCTTGAGGTGGTGGGTTATTTTGGATTTTTTTTTTAAAATCAACTTTGTGACATCAAAAAAATTAACATTTCAGACATGTGTGTTGGCATGCACAGTTACGTCCATAATTCATGAGGGCTTTTAAGGCTCTTTTAAGGTTCAAGAGGATCCAACAGTGCTGAAGTCATGGGACAAATCCCTAATCACTCTGACTTTATCCTCTTACACTTGGGCCCAACCTGCTCAGTGTTAAAGCACCCAAGATGTGGTAACAGAAGAGAGAGTCCAAGGTCTCTTCTGTGCCATGCAGTCTAGTCTTTATCACTCTCTGACTGACTTTTGAGAGAGATTAAACCTCCAAGGATTGCAAACCAGCAAAACTTAAACAAATAATGCTAGCTTCCAGAATTTCACTAAATTTTCAGTAAGCTGACTGCTTCCATGAACTAAATTTTGTCCAGGTACCTCTGTGAGAGGAGCCTAGTGGATTGACCCCAGGTACAGGACTTGGGCCCTAGGTGAGCTGAAATGTCCTGCCTTAGAAGTGCTGAGGGATTCTAATCTCTATCATGTGGCACAATGTGTACATCACATATGTACAATATGTACAGCTCCTCTGAGTTATTTTGGAAATGCCCATATTTAAAACAAAACTGTACTAGATGAAAGCTAATTTAATCAAGTGCATTTATATAATGACTTCCATATGAAAAACAATTGCTGAGATGAATTATGGAGACGGGGAGAAAATGAGTACTGTGAGATGACATAACACCAGTGCTCAGAAATTTGTAGTCAAGGGGGAAATATGCCAGATGTTCTGTAGTACTTAAAGCTAATGGGATGCCACATTAATCAGTCTTTAAGGCATCCTTCCATGCTTACGTAGTGGAAATTGCTATCTTCCTTTTAAATTTCACGTTCTTGATTTCATCACACTGAGTCTCGATTCAAGTCATCACATTGGTATCATACCTTTGAGTGTGTCAATAGCCCTTGACCAGACTGAGATTTTTATGCTCTGTGTGTCCAAGGGGTTTCCTTGGACATTTATTGCTAAGTCCTGCCAGAGGTACAGCATATATTATAGCTCCTAAATTGGAACAGTTCAAAGACTAGGTATAGGAATTAGCTGCTAAGAGTTGTGTGTTTAATTACACCCATTACACACTCCAATTACCTGAAACAGTTATAGCTGGTCCCAGGGAAACACTTAAGTGGTCCAACTAGGAGTTCACAATATATCCATTAATTGCTCTTTGTACCAGAATAAATCATCAACTTGCCACAGCCACCCAGAAAAGAGAAACTGGGAATGACCTCAATAATTTAAGTTCTACCCAGTTTGGAGTTTATCCTGTAATACAATGCCAAAACAAGGAACAGAAACTGAACCAGAGCCAGCAGGCAAGGTGTTTGGCTGACCAATTTAGGAACACTGAGGAATCAAACATCCCAAGCAACAGCCAGTCCTATTATCCCAAGGTGTTTAATCAGGAGTTGTCCATTCTCAAAGAAACACTCCCACGTGTGCAACACTTGGTCTTGAATTAACTATTTGTCCAACTATTAATTTTCAGGACAATTTCCTGAAAATTGCTGAAACTTTTAGGGAAAATAAAGGCTCAGATCCAAACCCCTAAGAAGGCAAATACATCCAGAGAATGGAACAGTATGTGAAAAGCTATTAGGATTGGAAAGGGAGACATATGAGATCTGTCTAGCTGAGAATAATCCAGGAAAGTCCTGAGAACTGCTGAAGAATTTATGTCTGCAGACCAAGCTGGAAAAAAAAGGCTGTAAATCTAATGCTTGCTAAGCTGTATCTGTTGAAGTGATGCCATGGTGTGCACAGTGATTGAATTTTAGCACATTAGTATTGGAGTCTAAGTTCTCTTCCACATTGACCAATTATTTTTACAAGTTTTAGAAGCTTAGCAAATTTTCTGAAAGGGGAAGAAGCTGTCCTAAGGAGATTTTAAAGCTCAAAAGCATTTCCTAGGTCTTCCCATTACCACTTGAAGTGCCAGCTATGTATCCTGACAGCAATTAGATCAGACCCAGCAGAAAAAGCAATTGAAGAACTAAATTGAAATCTTCACATAGCTGTATCCAGTGCACAGCATGCATGAGGCAGAGTAGCCTGTACCAGCTACACACAGTCAAAACAGAGAGATAACAGGATGCTAGGATGCTCTTGCCAGCTATTTTATGTGAGGGGTTTGGAGAGGCCGATTGTTGTCATGAATGAGGGCACAGTATCCCCCAGAATGATTGCAGTAGTCACAACACTGACCCACTTGTATGGAAACATCATCTGGCAAGGATACCAGCCAGCATCCTCCTCTGCTGCTTCCACTGCTTGCCAGAAATCGTTGTTTGTCAATCGGGGAGAAGAAAAGGAATGAAGTGTGCGAAGGGAAGCACAACAAAGTGGCAACAGGAACCCAGGAGTGCAGGGAGATGTTAAAGCAAAGGAGGAACATCTGGGCAGAGATCTGGCTCCTGCTGAATTCAGCAACAAAGTGCTTAATTGGCTCCTACAGGGCCAGAATTTAAGCCCTGATGAAGGAGAGTTTTTGTGAGTGGGATGAAAAGCACATCTGTGTGGAAGAAGTGTCTGGACTGTCTGAAGCTCTTGGGTAGTTTCAGCTGAGGATCTTTTATCCTGCATGTGTTTGTAGAAATAGACTTTACACGACCAAAGACCTTTGCATTGTTTGAAGTGCTCTGTCTTGGTATGGGGGTCTACAAAAAGAATAGCTAGAGCCATTAAAGCTCAACAGGGTGGACATGTCTCTTAATGGCACATAAATGAAAACTGTGGGTTACTCCTGCAAGGGGTCTCCTTTTTCTTTCCCTGGAGTCAGCTACTTGGGGAGATCCAAGAACAACAATTAATGAAGGGAAAGACTCTTCACAAAGGTTGGTGACACAGACAAGAGGATGCCTCAGAGGCTCCTAAGTCAAAGAGCAAGTGAGGGTTTGCCTGTGCTAAACTGACAGAATAGCAATAAGCAGATGAAAGGCAGAGTTTTAAAGCTGCTGTATAAGACATGCTGGACTTGAAGCATTTATGAGATCCAACCTTCTGGCAAAACACTAGTAGAACTACAGATGCTGTCAGACCATCACATGTACTGGAGGCAGGAAGCTTCCATGGGTGTGCATCCAACAGTTACATTTTGTTCCCAGTGTAAAGGCTGAGTGGGATGTAGAAACCCCGTGGGCGATGCTGCCTCTCAGGTACCAAAGCAACTACCAGAGGACAGAGGACACCTTGTTTCTGGGCAACACAGTTCACCATGCCGTTCCTCGGCCCTGGGGTACTTGGTTCTGCCTCATCCCAGGCAAAAGCCTGCCATGTGTGTTCCCTGTGTATGACCAGCCCGTGCCCTGCTGTTTTCTTTCTGGAGTTTTAGCACTAGATTATTTTTCCTCCTGACCTTCAATGGATCTGACTTGCTTTCCAAGTCACTTCTGTCTTCTGGTTAGGGCTTCCAAATTCTGTTTTCCCACCCAGGAGCAGCAGGGTCATCTAGAGAACCTTCCGTGTGGCAAGCTGACACTGCTGCAGAAAGGTAGCCTGGAGACACTCAGGACAAGTCCTCCCTCACCACTTCCCTCCTCTGGGCTGAGCACAACAGCTGGGGAATAACCTCTATTCCATGGGGGCTCCAAACATGATGAGATGGGGAGAAGGAACATTTTGAAGCAAGCAGCCAGGGTGTCTTGTAGGTGATTCCATCTTTAAGATGGCACAGGAGTTTCTCAGGAGCAGAAAAAGGCTGTCTGTTGGACATATTTTAAAATAATACTGGAATAAGTCCTGGAAAACAGTGTGGGGAATATCTGTGTTTTGAAGTTGTGGGTTAATTAATTGCTTAGATAATTTTGAAAGCTTCCCTCATTATTTGTCATAATAAACTCCCCTTCTGCCTTGAAAACAGACTTTCCTCTTAGTTACATCAGTATGAATCAGAAATCAATCTATTAAAGGCAAAACATCACACCAGCACAAAAGGTAAATCAGGAATTCACCTGCTGTTTCTTCTGGATAAGTCAATGATTGCCCAGGTCTTGGACTAAATTTTGCTATCCGTTTCAGAAATTTTCCTCCCATGTACTTCAGTTCTCGTGTACAGAAAAAGTAGAGCAGAATTTGGCTGGTTTGATTCTATAAAAACTAAGTTTTCATTGCCCAGTTCAATGGTCATTAAAGCTGGTCATTAAAGCTGGTCATTAATTATACTTCCATGTAATTTAGATGGCCATAGCTTAAGAGGTAACCCATCTCAAAGTCTGTGCGTTCTACATGGCAAATAAATCAGGCTCAAGAAATTTTCATTACTTAGAGGCTAACAAAAGGAAGCAAGGAATAACTTCAAAAGATGAACTTCCACTAGTAATTTAAGTTCATAGCCAACTATCTGTGATCACTAAAAATAACACCCCATAACACAATGAATATGATATGAATTAAAATGACAACCTTTGATTGTATCTACAGACCTCTTTTGAATGAAGAGCTGAATTAAGTTTATAGGAATGACTACAAAATACCTAAATGTTCCCCTTTTAAAATTCTTATCATGTTATGTATTTTATTTCTGTACTCTTCAGGACTTACATTTCTGCAGTTAAAAGGGCAAAAACCTTCAGGAGATCATTTAGAACTCCACTGACCACTGATTGTACACTATATTTGTAAAACTAGAGAGTGTACAAATCTACCTTTCAGTACTTGAGTCTTTTCCGATGCTGTAAAAACATTACTGCATCTATAAAATTCATCCCAAGGGAAGTGGTGTAAAGCCTGATGTAATAAAATGCACCTATCTCAATATGTGCATTCATTAGTGTGTGCAGAAACACCCCTCATCAGTCACGGGTGAGGACATGTTTACTGGCTGTCTTAAGCATCAGCTGGGGCGGGTTAGCGATTTTTGCAAGCAAGAGCACTGTGTGTAAGAGCATGAAGTGAAATGACTGGTGGCTATTTTTGCTGAACACCTAATTGACTGATCAACACGGATGAATGAAGAGCTGGGAAGAAACAGTGAGACACTAAATTCAAGACAAGAAAAATTATGGGATGACTTAGGGTGGGCTGACTGTGTGCAAGGGCTCTGCAGCTAGAGAGGTGGATGGAATAGGAAGGTGCATGGCCAGGTTATTACTTTGCCGTAGGCTGTGGACTGCTAATTAGAGCTTTGACTTCTCTTCCAGTCATTCTTTGGGCTTTAGCAGTTTCTTTTCACCTTTAGTAATTCTTTGAGGTTTAGCAGTTTCTGTATTTCAAACTAAAGCTTGGTAAGTAAGAGCAGGTTGCAGAGTAATACACAGAACCAAATATTTTTGAAAAACCCAGATGTGCTCTCCATGCTTGTGGACTCCAGCTTCACACAGCAGCAGAAACTGCTGAAATGGGTAGATAGGTTGTGCCTGAGGTATTCCACCTGTGCCCTACAATGCTGATGTGTCACGTGTTTCTGTTATTCAAAATTCCCCTGGAAGGATTTCCCTCTGGCCATTAAGACCTCAGGAGAAACCTGTGCACTGAATGCCAGGAGCCAAGAACTTTGCACTCGCCCTGCTGTCCTTCATGATCTGCAGCACTGCGTGCTTCAGCTGCTTTGCTGCTACAGATGGGCTGTTACAAGCCAGGGTCGTGTCCATGGGGTCTTAAACATGGTCAAAGTCAAAAATCATTACAGCCTAAAAAAACAAGAGTTGAGCAGGGTGGATACATCATCAGGCTTGGATTAAGCCACTTCATAAATATGTTTTTAAGGAATTGAAAGGAAACGAGGACAGTGATGTGAATGAATATGCTGAGGACAGAAGAGGAGGGATCTCTTAGCTCATTTGCCCCCTGGACAAGCCCGTTTTGCTCACATAACAAAGGCAAGGAAAGATGCTCATGCTGCAAGATACCACACCTTCTGATGGTGATAACAGGTCCACAGAAAAAGGTGGCAGCCTTGTGAAGATATTCTTGGCACAACACTCCCAGGGAAAGAACATAGCTCAAGAGGAAAGATGGAAGTTGCTACTTGACTCTGGAAGTAATAGTTCTCTCCTAGGTGATGTGCGTCATCTATGGATGGGCAATGAACTGTATTTCTATACATTTCTTTTTTCTAATTCCATCATAATAACAGGGTGTTCTTCTACGTTAAGAGTATATGGGGATAATAGCCTGGTGTTTTTGCCTGAAAACATTTGGATTTTTTGCTGAATAGAAACAAGGACCACACATGGAGATTTCTGGGGAATGGCAACCTTCTAAGTACTGGCTGTGCTAGCCTAATTTGATGAGAGACAAGAGAAATCAGGTACTTCTTATCCCAAACACTGCTTAGGGCCTAAGGGACCTGCAATAAAAACCTTTGTAAATGAGATGAATTATGCATTCTGTGGGTTAATTTCTACTCTGTTGCATCACAGTCCTTCCCAATTAAAATCTCAGTGAAATTGGCCCATTTTAAAGAAAAAATAGGATTCCGTGACATTTGAGCCATAAGCAAGGTCACAGTAATAGTTACTCCTTTTTCAGATTCTCTTCATCTACAGAGAAATGTTGAGGTGGCAGAAATCCACTGCAGCTGCTCGTGGCCATTGTTCCAAGGTTTTTGGCACTTTCCTGGATGCAGAGTTGGCCCTTGGAGGCCCTTTGGGATAGTTTTCATGCTGTGCTCTGCTAGCTGATTGCTGTCTTGAGCCAACTCTGTGAACCTTATTCTAAAATAAAACAGGAATAGGCAAGGTTTGAGAGAAAGAAAGAAAAGGGGCTAGATTGAGAAATGCCTGATAGCTTTCCTGTGATCTCTAACTTTCAGCCACTCGCTGGTAAGTCTCAAAATAAAATATTTGGAGGTGGAATAGAACAGTAGAGCTAGTTTGCCTGGTAAAAAACATGTGGAGGACAGTCCCACTCCTGACTTCATGGGAGAGGATTACCCACAACTTCCCTTTCTAGCCCAAGCAAGGGGAGCCTTCCTTCCTTCCTTCCTTCCTTCCTTCCTTCCTTCCTTCCTTCCTTCCTTCCTTCCTTCCTTCCTTCCTTCCTTCCTTCCTTCCTTCCTTCCTTCCTTCCTTCCTTCCTTCCTTCCTTCCTTCCTTCCTTCCTTCCTTCCTTCCTTCCTTCCTTCCTTCCTTCCTGCCTGCCTGCCTGCCTGCCTGCCTGCCTTCCTGCCTTCCTGCCTTCCTGCCTTCCTGCCTTCCTGCCTGCCTGCCTGCCTGCCTGCCTCCCTCCTCCCTTTTTTTGGAAGTTATCTCTAGCCAAGGCATATCTTCACAAACCCCCACATTCACACCTGAAGACTAATAGTGTCTTTCTGGCCTTGGAAACTCCATACTGCTCCAAAAGGCTGCTCTGGCAGGGAGCAGTAATCAGGCTTCTGCCCCAGGTGTGGATATTGGGCTAACACATCTTCCTAGGTGTTTTTCCACTACTTTGAAGGTCCTAACTCCATGGGGGACCTCTAGGACAGCTTGCCAATGGAAGCAGGTGGTCCTAAACACCATTCCCCTATTTATCTTGCAAGATCCTCTCCTGCAGTGCAGTGTCTGCATCTCTTGTTTTAGCAGCTTAGCTCTTCCTATCTAAGGCAACTTTGTCTTTTGTAGCTACCCTCCAAGCATTTGTCAAGGATACGTTTGTTTTGAAACTTTAAAAGGTAAGGGGCTTTTTTTCTTCAATGTTTTGGTTTTATTTTTTTTTTTATGTTGTAACCTCTACTAAAGTCATATTTTTAAATCCTCTGAATCTCCCAGTGACATTGCAAATTATTGCTTTTAGGCTGCAGTTGCTTTCCAAATTGGCCAGACCAAGACTCTGACAAAAAAAAAAATAAATCTGCAAATAGCTTTTAAGAGCAGCTATTATTAGGAAAAAAGAAAAACAAAAAAAGGAAAAAGAAAACAGTAGTTGGGAGATACATTTGAGTAATATTTAAAGCACTTGTAAAGCTTGTAAAGTAGAAAATGACTGGTGTTTTAGATTAACTTTCCACTTACATAGCAATCCATTCAAAGAGCAACGCAGTATACAGGTAAATGTTGTCTGTGCTTTTAGAGCTACCTGGATTTCAGTCTGACAAGACTTCATTCTGACAAAGGTTCCAGATGAAAAAATACCTTTTCAGAAATTCCTCTTTGGAATCTTTGTGGGTAGGAGCAAATTGAAACAAAGGAAATTGCCAAAAGTTTGGGGTTCTAATTCTTGCTACAAGAAACTTGTACCACAGTCAAGGTGCACTTCAAATGCCAAATACCAGTCCTCATAATTGTGAGACAAACCCTTTTTCTTCCCTATAGTCTGCAAGGTCTCTGTTTTTCCCTGCCAGACAGACATGCCCAAATACTCTTACCTATTGTAATAATTGCCTGGAGGACACCAATCCTGACATGGAAAAAAAAGTATGTATGTTGTTCTCTCATTCTCTCCCTCTTTTTCCTTGTCTAACATAATCTCTCCTATTCCCCAATGAAAGCAATAGAAAGTTTTTCTTGTCTACTTCCCCTGTGGTCACTTGTGGGTGGGCATAAATTAAGTGATTATTGCTGCTATGCTGCTCCCTCGAGGGAGGGATTAAACCACATTTGAAACCCAGGAAAGGTCAAGCAAAGGAAAATGTGGCACCTGTGCATTAGCTGAAAGTGCACGCTGACCTTCCACATGACATGTCAAACACCAGCTGTGCTGTACAGAAACAAATTCTAGTTCCTAAGCACCATTCAGCAAAGCCTCTGGGTGGTTTTTTTTATGCCAGTTACTTTTCATTTCATTGTGCAATGCAGTATTTACTTCCATAGCCTCACAGTCAGCTGTTTTCTAATTCTGTAATTCAAGGTAAGTCAATAAATGGTTGTTGGAGAGGAAAATCATTACAATCAAATAAATGCTCTCTTTCAATGTGTATAGACTGACAAAAGTTTTTAAGAGGAAAAGTGTGAACAATAAAAACAGATGTAACCCTAAAATTAATCAAAATTTAGGCAATAGGATTCAGTTTTCTGATTTAAAGTGCTCCTTTACATGGGGGTTTGGCAAGGTCCCTGGATCTGAACTATCTCAAATTCCTGCAGAGACCTTGTGAGCACTGGAGCCTATCATGACCTTTCTGGCCCCTGCCAAATTAATAAACCTAGTTTTATTTCCTCTGCATCTTGCTGTAGCTAGAAAGCCAGATCCCCTGCAGCCTCACCAGGCTCCCCAGGCAGTCACACATGCAGCCCCCTGTCCTGGAAACCATCCCTCTTCCTCTCTAACCTCCCCATCTTCCTCAACATGGGAAGATGTTAATAAAATTTTTAAGTAGTAAACCATGGCATTTCATTATTGCCAGTTCTGTCCCCAGCATAGTGACTGCTGTGTGACAAGCTACATAATATCCTTATCCTTATTCTTATCCTGCACTGCTTGCCATGTTCTACAGAGACTCCTTCTGAGGTGACGAAAACTACCCAGATCACTACCTCTGCAGTGCTTTAGATTCATTTTGTCCCATAATAAATGACACTTAGAGGTGCTGAATAAAGGACATTCGTCACCTTCTATATGGACACAATGATGTTTTGATCTTGTTCAGGTTCAATTGCTTACATGCAAGATTTCATGCTATCTAGAGTTCTCCAATAACTCATTTTTTCACATATTCAAACAAAAAAAAAAAAAAAAAAGGGAAAAAGAAAAAAGAGATGTTATTAAAGGCCTGCCTATATACTTCAGCAAGACATTCTTTAGGGTGGATCTCAACCCTTTTCTAGTCTTTCTCTTTACCTTCCAAAACTGTAAATCTGTTGTACTCTACTAAATTAGTACACAATTAGCTGTATAAATAGCACTGGCCTTCTTAATCCCTACTTTTCAGAGTTACTTTCAGATAACAGAGAACATTTGCTTGAAACACCACCTATGATTTTAAACTGAAGAAGAATGCAAAACAATCACCTTATCATCTGACTGATCAAATGGGTTCCTTTCTTGTGTGTGTCTGAGTGTGTTTTAAAGCAGGTAAATCTGTGTTTTAAGGAGAGAGGAAGGATATGCTATGTTCACCTATGGGGCTATCACCTGCCACTTTATAGCTGGTCCCAGGTGACCTCTGTAAGACCTTTCTGCCAAAACACTTTTCTTTTGACTATAAACAGTGTTGGTTCTGTGTTCAGCAGAGCTGGAGTTAGATCTGATCCTTGTCATCATTAAGGTGCCTCTAGAACAAGACTTTAATATCCTTTGGGTCGTTTCTAAACCTGTATTTTGTAGCATGATTTTCATATACATCAGCCCATAAAACTAACTCCATAAAAACATGCTTTCAAGGAGGTTTGTATTCTTAGGCACTCAATTGGGGATACATGATTTTATGAGAGACACAATATAGATCTCTTTGTCAGAAAAGGGCTTGAGCTGATTAGTTTAGGTCCAGGTTGGAACTTGCACAGTCCAAAGTTCAGCATGGTTTTGGTCCAAACCCATATCCCTCCAAATTTCTCTATGACTCACTTTGCCCTTTGCTTTGGTGTGGATGGTTCGGATTCCATGGATGGCCTCTCCTTTGAGTGTTTAGCACGTGTTTATCATAAACAACTAAGTAGTACTTCTTTCTCCTTCTGAATTTGCAAATAAGGCATGCTTTTTCCACCGTGGTCTTCACAGATATTCTTCAGCTCTGGCAGACACATTGTCCACAATATTTTTTCCCACCACAGCTCATTGCAGTGATGTTTCATTACCATGAACTGGCTGCAGAGGGGTGTGGGTCAGGCACTTATTGAAAACAGTGGTAGAGTTCAAATCCCAAATTCTATAACTGTATAATTCAAATTATTATCATGGTTTTTACACTAAGAACTTTTGTTATCCTCTTCTGGAGGAATTCATATTTCACTTACTTGGCGTGATAACAAAGTCAGGCTGTTTTATCTGAAATAAAATGATGCCAATCCATGGATGAGCAACAGCGAAAGCAAAATTGCTTTCTGGTTCTCTGGGTAATGACAAGATAGGGTAAAGAAACTCTCTTTAGCTCACGTGTTTCTCTGTAGAGGCCTGACTACCCTGAAAATCCCTGACAGCTGATTTGAGGGAGCAGACTGAGTGCCATGATGAAGGAATAAGGTACCACATTCTCCTAAGCAGCTTTAGAAATGCCCCACTGAGGAACCCATAGCTTTGGCACTTCGGCTCACGCTCAGCTGCTGTAGGTAGACATCCCACACTGCACACAGGGTTAAACCTGGAAAAATAAGAATCATCATAATTGTAGTACAGCATGGAGATGCAGCTGAGCCCAGTTCAGTGGAGTGTGTGCAGCTAGGGGACACCTCTCTGCACAGCACTGATTTTCTTCTCTTTCACACACGCTCTTAAATATCCATATTATATATGGATATAATATCCAAGAGTCTCTACCATTCATTTGCTGAATGATCTGTCCTCATACACACTTAGAAGACTTGTCTGCATTTATCTTCCCAGACGTTTGCCAGTAATTTCCTACTCTCAGCAAGGCCTTTAGACTTGGGAGTCAGACTTTCCCCTCTGGCATCAACAAGGGCAGAGTCCAGCAGAAAGCCACCCAGTCAGCAGTTTGCAGAGTATCAGCACGGCAATTAACCTAATGCCAGAAACGATAACATGCCCAGCCCTTGCCTGCTCCACCCATATTTTGCTCCCGAAGAAGTGGCATAGCATTCATTGCTAAATAGTTTACTGAACCTTCACTTAGTCCTTATCCCTAGCTGAGGCTTCACAAATTGCAATTTCTTTCTATCATCTTCTTGGATCTGCAGAAGTTAATTACATGAACAAGCAGCAGTGACTGGGATAAGCAGCATGATACAGCTGACACATAGGTTTTTCTGATACGAAGCGTGCATTGCCATCTCATGTCATGAGTGGGGCTTAATTTTTAGAGGTCCACCAGCTAGGTCTCCTTTCCCAGTGTCCTTCAGACAGCTTTTCTTAAGGGAGGCTTTTTCCCTAAGCAAGTCCTCCAAGGAGGAAAACCAAGAAGAAGCTGCAGTCCAGGTCTGGTGTTGCATGCTGAGAGGAAGGCAATCCATGGCAGTGGTAAGGAATATTTGGCAGCAGAGCATCTTTGGCCCTGTCCAAGGGGACCAGTCTTTCTCCTGTTCCTTCCCTGCCATCGCTCTCCCCTGAGGAGTCATTTCCAACTCTTAGCACTTTGCAGGGAAGAATACAAAGTGACGAGCACACATTAACTAACTGCAACTTCTTTTCCAGTCCCAAATCTGTAAAGGAGGCATGGCATTAGCATATTTTTTTGGAAGGGGGGGAAAAAAAGAAAAAAGAATATTCTGGATCACTGAAACCCCTGAAAAAAACTCAGCAGGACCTATGTCAGAGTCCATCCAAATGCATAGGGATATTTCAATTTCAAATGCCTTACACAGGTCCTGGACTATCTAAGAGAGATATGTGGAGACACCATTTAAAAGAAAAAATATTCTATAACTGAAAAGAATATTTAAAAAGTGTTTCACAAATTTCCTTTTCCGCAAAAACTATGAGCTTCTAAAGTGACAGTTCCTGAGGGAATGAGCATCTACAGGGTCTGGATGTAAAACTCATCATCCCTGTTTTTTACAAGCAAAAGTTCAGACATTTCTTGGTTTTTATTTGGCAGCAATGAGATGAGGTCACTGAGTAGACAAAAATAACTATCAAGCTACTAGAGAAGCTGCAGGTTAGATTGTGATTCCCACTGATGTGAGAAATCCATACTTAATTTCTGTAGACAGTGCCCTTGTACCACATGAAACCAGCAAATTTGAGTGCTCCCCCAGCACTCATGACCACAAAGTCAGAGAATCACCGAATCAGAGAATGCCAGGTTGGAAGGGACTTCCAGTATCCTCTGGTCCAACCTTTGTAGGCAAAAGCATGGTCTAGGCAAGATAGCCCAGCACTTTGTCCAGCTGAATCTTAAAGCTGTCCAATGCTGGGGAAACCTCCACTTACCTGGGGGGCTTTCTCCAATGGCTGATTTTTCTCACTGTGAAAAATTTTCCTCTTGTGTCCAATCATAGTATTTCCAGGAGAAACTTTTACCTATTACCCATTGTCCTTTTTCATGGGACTCCTTGTAAAAATAGTTTCTATCTTCCTTGTAACCACCCTTTAAACAGTGGAACACGGTGATTAGGGCTCCTCTAAGCCTTCTTCTCTCCAGGCTGAATAAACTCCCTTCCCACAGCTTTTGCTCACATGGCAAAAACGATAAAATGCAAACTTCCCAGTCCTTTGGTCATCTTCGTGGCCCTTCTCTGGACCCACTCTCACCTGTCCACATCTTTAGTGTTAATTCTCAGCTCTGGAAGGGTTTTATCCATGCCTAACCTGACCATTTCTCTACTGATGTAGGAAGAGCTCTGCAGAAGAGTTTAAGAGTATAAGAGAGTACACAAGCCCCTACAGTAAAGAGAGCATTTGTAGCTCATAATTTCAAACAGAGATGTGAATATAATAATTTTTTCTCAGATGCCTGGTTAAGACCACAAAAAAAAAACAAAAACCAAAAAAACAACAAAACAAACAAAAACAAACAAACAAACAAATGTATTTAGACTCCATTTAAAAAAATCTCTCTCTTCCCCTAGAAGATGGCCCCTAAAATGGCCATCATCATTTAACATGTTTTAGTATCTAGTTTTAGTCACACTGAATCTGGCTGGTTTTCTGTCCAAGAAGTTAAGATTCTTTTTCTGGTTCTTGGATTGAATTTGTAGGTTTGTTGTTTTTTTGTTGTTTTTTTTTTTTGCCTAAACTAATTTTAAATATGCTTTATAAAATATCCAATGCTTCCATTCCCTTCTGAGAATACAGATATTTTTATCCTTGATTTTGGATAGAAAAAGAAAGGAGACCACTAGGGTTTAAAACCAGCATCCCCTCCCTTTGTTCCTTCTTTTAATATTTTCCTATTTCTAGCATGTGGCTTTCCCCTCTAACAAGGTATTATTCTTAATATATTCAGCAGGAAGAAAGAGAATCTGAAAATGACCAGAGCAGCTGCCTGAACTCTCTTACATGCTAAAACTCCTTAATGGTTCAGGCTTGCTGTGGACTGAACAAAGACAGCCATGCTTGCAAACAGACATACTTTCCAACTGCATCTGTTTGCCTAGAAGAAAAAAAAATTATGAATTATTCTCTGTAATCATACTCCCGTATTATGGCTCCTGTCAGTTTATATTATATGTGAGTAACAAGCCAATCTCAGTCCTACAAATTTTAAAGGAGAGCAGAACCTGGTGAAGTACATATATAACACGAGCTGAATAGAACCAAAATAACTGTCCATCTAGCAAGGAGAAAACCACATGTGATCTAGGGCAAATGACTGTATTTTATTTGATCTGGAGATAAAAATATATCATATTTAATATGAAACCAAAGCAACACAATCCCCAGTACGGAGAGGGAAGCTACAGCTTTTAGAGTAAATCTGAAAGAATAAAGGAGTTACTAAAAATCATATGAATATGAGTCCTTACTAGTATTTCTACACTTGTCAATCTACTATTTTTCACAATTTTTAATGTTCCTTTGCTTGCATCTTACTCTGTACCCTATATATCAGGGCTCCTTAAAATATCCTGTGGAAAATCTTGGCACAAAAGACAATCTCGAGACAATGCCACCTTCAGCTCTCTGCCCACCATTTGTGCTGCTGCGTGTACCACCCCAGCAACAGATGCTTCCTCACCACCAGGGTTCCCTCCCTTGCTGCGTGTGTGGTGTATAATCACGGTGTGTAATCATGCTATTGAGTGCACAGGACAGGCGCAACCCTGCTCAGGCACTGAGAGATGGAGAAATGGATCTGGCTGAAAGATTTACTGCCAAGGTTACTCTTTAGGTGGATTTTCTCTGCAGGTGGTCATGCAAACAGTTGTGCTGCAAGTCTGCAGGGAATGGCTGTATAGCTGAGCTCTGTGAGACAGGGAAACCATTTTCAATTATCTCGTCAAACCTCACACATTGGGTGGAAGCACATAGCACACAGTCTTTGCAAAGAGCAGAGTCCACCTCAAATTCACAGAATTTTAGGTGATATAGTCATAAACAAGTTTCAGACCAAAAAAATAATGCAACCTCATGCTGTCTCCTGCTCTAGTTTCCTCATGACTCTGAGCTACTGCTTAGGACTAGGTCAGATTTTTCTGAGAGACCATTCTGTTCCCTCCCTGCTGCATGTGGTTTCTTTTATTCTTCTATATTTACACTTAGTCATCTGTAGTTTTCCTTTTTTCTATCAAAAATGGCTAGAGAAGTGTTTTCTATTGTTGTCTCCCTTTGAAGCCTCCACAAGACTCACCTGGCATCTCTGGTGATGCTGATATGAATTTAGAAATAAAAATACTGTGAAGTACATTGTAAAAATACTCCAAAATACCCCCCAAACAGCAACCAACATTTTATTCCAGTCAAAATTATTTTCCCTTCTATTTTTCTGTGCGACCACTGAACTCTGTAACCCTTCTTCAGCTTTGGCCATCTCTTCCCACCAACTGCTTACCCTCTCTATGTCTTGATATTTGATGACATTTCCTTGTTTCCTGCCACTCTCATTTCAAGAGTCTATTATTAAAATAAAACTCTTTAAAGATAGCCAAAAGCCAAGATCACTGTTGGGCTTTTGGGATAGCTGCTGTGGAGACAGAGAAAATGAGACAGCTGAATGCCTTGCCTGCTCTCTCACAGGACCTTTCTGTGCTGGGACTGCTGAGGGTGGAGGAACAGCAGGTACCAATTGCTACCACAGCAATGCACTATTGACAGTACTGCACCAACCAGGACCCCGTGACCCCCATCCATGAGATGATCCATGAGTTGGAGAGACAGGGAATGGTCAGCAAGGCTCACTCACCCTTCAGTAGTCACATGTGGTATGGTATTGGAGAGTGGACACTGACAGCAGACTATTGTGGCCAGAACAAAGTCACACCATCCCTGAATGCTGCTATACTGGATTTGTTGGAACTTCAGTATGAACTGGAGCCCAAGGCAGCCAAGTGGTGCCACCATCGACATGGCTAATGCATTTTTCTCCATTCCTTTGGCAGCAGAGCGCAGGCCTCAGTTTGCTTTCATGTGAAGGAGTGTGCAGCACACCTGGAACAGACTGCCCCAGGGGTGGAAGCACAGCCCCACCATCTGCCATGGACTGATCCAGGCTGCCCTGGAAAAGGGTGAGGCTCCAGAACACTTGCAGTACCCTGATGACATCATTGTGTGGGCAACAGGGCTGAGGAAGAGTTTGAGAAAGGGGAGAAGATAATCCAAACCCTTCTGAAGACTGGTTTTAACATAAAGCAAAGTAAGGTTAAAGGACCTGCCCAGAAAATTCAGCTTTTCGGAGTAAATGGCAAGTTTGATGTCATCAGATTCCAATAGATGATGTGTGGTTAACAAAACAGCAATGTCCCCACCAGCCTGTAAAAAGGAAACACAAGCTTTCACTGGTGCTGAGGGTTCTCGGAAGCAGTGTATTCCAGATTACAGTCAATTTGTCAGCCCTCTTTATTAAGTCACCCAGAAGGAGAACAATTTTAAGTGTGGTCCTGAACAACAAGTAGCTTTTGAAGAAATTAAACAGGAGATTGTTCATGCAGTAGCACTTGGACCAGTTAGAATAGGACAAGATGTGAAAAATGTGCTCTACTCTGTGGCCAGGGAGAATGGTCCTTCACTGGGTATCTGGCAAAAAGTACCTGGAGAGTCTTGAGTACGACCTCTGGGGTTCTAGATTCGGGGTTACAGAGGATCTGTGGCCACCTACACCCCAACAGAGAAAGAGACACTGGCAGCTTATGAAGGGGTTTGAGCTGCCAGGCTATTGGCACCGAAGCGCAGCAGCTTATGGCACCCTGACTACCAGTGTTGGCCTGGATGCCCAAAGGGAAAGTCCCTTCCACATATTGTGCCACTGATGCCATGTGTGCCATGTGTCCACACAGCAAACTCAAATAAGAAAACCCTGTTGCTCAGGGATCATGAACGCAAAAAAATTTTGGACTATCTTCATCGTCAAAGGAGGGAAAGGTGACACATACTGGGGAGGCTCCACCAAGTAATCAGCTACCAGAAAATGAAAAGCAATATGCTCTCTTTACTGGTGGTTCCAGTCAGTATAGGATGGCATGGTCAAGTATTGTTGGGGCTCTTCTGTGTACTCATGTAGGAATCATTCGCTTTTCTTGTACACCCTTTTATTAATACCATTGTTGTGAGTGTTCATTTCTTATTCCATTGCTGTTTCCAGTAAATTTTTCTCTTCTCAGCCTGTGATCTTTATCTTTTGTGTCTCCAGTTCTCCTCTCCAGCCTGCTGCAGGGGAAGGAGGGAGCGAGAGAGTGGCACATAGTTTGGGGTGTTTCAGTGGGAACACTAAATTGGGGACTACCATTCCTAAACCATGACAGCAGGTTAGGGGAAGTCTAGCAGAAGCACAGGCAAAACTTTCTAATCAGCCCTAAGATGCATTGATGCTGTCTGACAAGAACATTGTCTTCTGTTTCTTGAAAATGGGGAAAAAAAGACACAAACAGACCCAAGCTCTTTAACTGGTATTTCCCACTTCCATGGTTCTTTGCCAGCTTTTCTTTTGCCATCAAACAATCAAGTCTCAGTGGACAACAAAAAGGTTTTTGGTTTTCTATGGAATTCAAGTAGTTTGTGAACTCCAAACAGCTTGGCAAAAAGTAAGTTTCTACAGGATCATCCACCTTCATAATGCTGGTGGAAACTTTCTTTCAAGCTTCAATGCTACTGTTGCAATAACTAAGCTGACTGAAGATGTGCATATGCTGTGCTATAAAGGAAGAGCTGGCACCCACGCTCTGCTTATGTTAAATTGATGTTTGGTTTACTATTAATAGGCCTTTGAAAAGAAATTAAATTATGAATCCCATATATTGGTCTCAGAGTTGCACATTTCTCATACAACATGCTGCAACATTTGTAGAGTGCTCAGAAGAGGCAGACACGGGACTATATTTGTATCCCCTCGTCTGCTCCAGCCAGCAGAGTATGAGAGTTCATTAACTTGATCGAAAGCAGAAGTGCCTTCTCTCCCCAACCCATTAAAGAGACACAGATCTGAACTGGCAGAGAAGCTAGTCTGTACCTGCTCAAACAGCCCTCTAAATCACTTCCTCGTCAGTGGCTCAAAGCAGTGGAGTGGGACTGCAGCTTCCATGAAAGCAGTTTGTTTTTCAGAAGATGCAAAACTCATCCTTCAGCCTCTTGAATTCCTTTTGCAACAGGAGTTACTTTGATGGCTTGTGCTGCAATGTTATCCTGAAGCACCTGCCAAAGGGTCTCACCCCCTGAAATGGGCATCATAGGAGCCAACAGCTAAGTCTGCTGAAGCCTGACATGAATTGTGCTTAATCAATCCCTCAGAAAATCCCTGAGCTGCTCCTTAGACCTTACTAGGCAGTTTCTATAAAATGTGAAAAAAGTAATTTGAATGGAAGCAATGGTCAGGTTAGATAAGCACAGCAAGATCTTGCTGCTTTTTGCTTCCTGTGCCCCACATGATATGGCATGTAGTAGGGAGTAGATGGGAATCAGCAGGGTTTGGCTAAGAGGCACTTCCCAAGCTTGCTTCAGTCCTTTGGCATATCAAGCATCCTTTTCTGCATCTGCCTGTCCAGCCCACCAGTCCATGCTGGATCAGCTAGTGGGGTGACTGGGCTTTGCAGTGCAGTGGACCCCCATCCCTCTGTGCTGCAGTGGAAATACAGCACCCACTGCCTGGCAGCTGGGGAAGCCTGGCCAGGGGGAAGGAGCAACTGAGGCACCACAGAGCTGCTGTGTCTCTCCAAAGGTGCAAACAGCCTCCATGAGGCAGAGAAGGGAAGGCAGGGACTTCCAGTTACCCTGCTGTGCAAGGACTTGCCAACTAACTGAGCAGGGAGCGGATGGTGCCTGGCTCTCCACAGAAACTGGGGAGCAGTTGGCAAAGGTAAAGGGAGAGACAGCTCTATTTTTCCATGGCTAGCCAAGGGAGTACAACTTTACTGTGACTCTTTCACTCTATCATAGACCACCCACAAAAAGGTGCTGCATTTTGCATATCTTTATGTGTGCACAGCAGAACACGAGCCTCCCCTTGGGAAAATCACCACAGGACATAGGCAGCCCTCTACATCACAGTGGCTACAACTGCAATAGTGAAATGGTCCAGGGCATGGACCCTACCACTGGCACCTGAGCGTCTGCACAGTGTAACTGCTGATGTGTTTAATGGCACAGGTTTGATCTGTGCCAACAGTTCCAGGCAATGCCAGGGCACGTTTTGATGCTGAGGAATTTTCATCATTGATGAGGTCATTTCCTTTTGGGGGAAGACAGCTTCTTTATATGGTTGTAACATGTGCCACTTACTGTGAGGACTGCAGAAGGAACCCTGGCCTGCTTTATTTGCTGGTAGACATACAGCCATTGAGGCCAGAACCGGTCTATTTATGTGTAAAATTTTAGAATTATTATTGTAAGTATTTTTAATAATAAACCATAGCCACGCTATTAAGATTAGCAAGTAGAACATACTAAAATGGACACTTATTAAGAAAGAGTAAGTCAGATATACAGGGTGCTGCATAGTAGGTCTGGATTAGTTTTTATGTAAAAATACCTGCCAAGTGCTAAATTGAGTAGCTTATAAAACCAATGATTCTCTGCCTTTACACATTTTATTTTCTTATCTGTCAGGCTCTGGAAGGTTGGCTGCTTCTGATGTGGAGCAAGCAACATTTAACAGCACAGCAATCATCAGTGATCAAAGCTACTTCAGCTGAAAGTTCATTTTTGCCCATGATACCAAATGTTATTTGCTGCAGTGCACACGGGCCGTGTAGGAGCTTTAGCTCCAAAGGGATAAGTTCTCAGCGAGACACATGGCACTGAACAAGCTAACTGTGCTTGTTGTTTACAATATCTTCTCTGAGAAGAGGCTCTATCATCAGCGGAAATGCTGTCAGGGGCAGGCACATTTCCTTAAAATGTCAAAGTTATCATTACTCCCACTTCATCAAAGATCTCATTGAGACAAACTGTGGTGACATTCACCCCTTCCTGGTGATTCTGCTTGTCACGAGGTCTAATTCCTCTGTCTCCCAAACCACACATCCTTTTGCATGGCGGGACATGGGTCTGCCTCGGTTTCACATGACACATGTGACGTGCCTCTGTTCTGAGAGCTACAGGGACACAGTGAGAGGTAGGCAGTGCCCTGAGCTAGCATTTCTCTTTCCACTTCAGATTGCTACCTGTGAGGAGTTCCCTGTGAACATCTACAGAGTTTTAATCCCTCTTTAAAACCCTGCCTTGTGGTGATGCTTATGAAGCCTGACTCTCAAGTCAAGGAGAAGGTTCAGCAAGTTAAGTGCTCATCAGGTCACTGAGATTCCATCAGGCACCCTGTCCTCCCAACAGCCTCCTTCGTGCACGCTCCCCAGTGCCTGAAGCTTTCAGAGGTGTTTTCAAAAAAAAAAAAAAAAGACCCCCTTCTCTTCATCAGTGAAGAGAGTCTAGTGAGACAGGTCCTGGGGTTAGAGTCGCTCTTAGGGAGTTTTTCCTTCTTTCCCTTCCCTCCATCCTATTTCCACAGTAAGTGTCTGAGTTCCTCAGCGGGCTTTAAATAGAAATCAGCAGGAAGGGCAGGCGAGGTTGATCAGCTTTGCACACAGCAGGAGGTGCTAGTGCAGTCATCAAGAATTAACACATCAGTTTCAAACCAGGGTCAGAGAGACAGCAAAGATGATGCACCACACACTCAAACTGCACTTCAGCATCACTGAAAAGACTCCAAGAAGCAGGGCTCCATTGCAGGTGGCACAACGATGCTGCCTTCAAATCAACCACTCCAGATTTATACCCATGCTGCTCTTTGCTTCCCTTCTTCCAAAGGAAGAACTGCAGCCTGGGATTAGCAATTCCCATTTAATACGGGGAAGGAAAAAAAATTTAAAAATGGTTAACAGATCACAATCACCTGCAAATCATTAGGAAAAGAAAAACTCTTATCAACTTGAATAAAATAATGAAATAAATTCAATATATTATTTATTTTCTATGAATAAGCAACTGCGGTACTGGCTGGGGATATTCTATGGTAACAGAAGACAATGATCTCATTTTACTGACACCATTAAAACCCAGGGAGCCTCTTCGTTGACTAGCTCATTTTCATTTGTTCCAAACGGCCAAATGGCAACAGAAAACCATGTAGCACAGCAGTAAGTAACAGAGTAATTCTGAAGGCAGATTTTATAGATGTAAAAGCCAAGAAAGGTTCTTGGGTCTTATTTTCCTCCAACCAGTGTACAAACTTGCCTCTATCAGCCATCTCCAAAGCAAAGGCAAGTTCTTGGGGCTGGTGGTGGAAGTCATAATTGTAAGTTTAACAAACCTCTGTGTGTAAATCTGATATGTTATTTATAAAGGTATCCCATGTAAATATTGATGAGCCAACTGTTCAGCTAGGTTAGTCAGCATACATGTAGTGTATTTGTGAACCAGAAACCTAAAAAAACCTAGCCAATAATGAAACTAGCTGGATAAGAAAAGACACCCTTTGTGGCCTGGACACCTGTAGTTGCAGTTCCCCAACAGAAGAAGTATCAGTGTCAAGACTGATCTCAACAATCAATTCTTAGTTTCCTACCACTCTATGTCACACATTTGCCAAGATAATTTGCATTTTAAAAATATAAATATATGTGAGTGCTCAGATTGGTTACTTTCCCCTAGAAATCTTGATGTCTCCCTACTGTCATTGAGTTTTTGAGTCTGAAAGTCATTGGTCCTTATGTTCTTCTCCAAGGTCCAGCTGCAAGTGGGCTGTAGTCCACAGGTTTGTACCTTTGTATGCCATCCACAAAAATCATATAGAAGTCAAAGCCAAAAGAAGAAAAGAACGGAGAAAGAAAAAAAAGTGGTGGTTTGTGGCCTAAGGAAGAGCTAAAATTTTCTTCCTATTCTGTAAAACTGCAACATTAGGAAGACTAATTCACAACCTGCAAGTGTTACATCTCCATGTGAGTCTGAGAGGCCTTTACAATTTGTATTTATGTCTCCGCAACAGAGAAATTAAACAGTAAGAAGTTGAAACTCTGCATCAGGTCATTGGTAATTTTTTTTGACCATAAGTATGTGAACAATCTGAAAGAAACAGAAAGTTTTAACTTAAAGGCAGACCATCTCTGGAGCTCCAAGGTTGTGGTGGCTGAAAAGGAAGAATCTTCAAGCTGTGCTTCACCATGGCTGGTGGCATGATACTGTTTGCAATCCTATCAGCTTTAAAGTGAAGGTGATGGAGTTGTATTATCAGTATTGTATGAGTAGAGGAAAAGTTGAGATGTAGTATCAGATAATTCAGGAAGTGTTTTTTTGTTTAAAACCTAACTACAGTCATGGGAGTGAGGAGATGGAGAAAATGGAGCTGTTAAAATCTGCCAATTCTCCAAAACCATTACATTCTGCAGAAATAGCTTCCCTTTTCTTTCTTTGAAGAAACTTTGTTGAAGTTTTGGCAAAATTCAACCTTAAGTTCAATTGAAATGTGCCTTTTGTTCAGTGTCTTACCTGGCTCCTAGCCAGACCATCTCTTCTATTGTACGGAAGACAGAGAGCCCAGCAGCCGGTGTAAGCTTCAACCCACACTTCTTCCCTTTCTGAAGTAGAATCATTTTCCTTTCCTTCCTTTGCCTTTTTTTTCTTAGTTCTTCCCTCCCCACTCCTCCCAGGAGAAATAGTGGACTAATATTAAACTAATACCAAACAAATTGTTAATGATATATCTCCTGCCTTCTGTTTTTGTGGAAAATGTAGAAACAGGACAATTCCTCACCTCTCTGACAGTGCCACTACCTTTACATAGTTTTCTCACCCGTGTGTATCAGCAAGGGGAAGTGCTTTGATGAAAAAATGGGCGTTTTGCCCTAGTTTTATAGGGGTTTGATGTTAAGACCTAACAAGAACTACTTGAACGCTTCAGACACTTTTCTCCTTTCTCTCCTTCTTCCCTCACCATCTAGCCTATGCCTTGTGATCACAGTAAAATTATACCTCTCTTGCATTCCTTCTGCTACCCTATTTCTTCCTCTCTGGAAAGCGTTTCTGTAGATTACAATGTCTTGTGATAGTTATTTTGTTAACCATGTATCAGAGTTAACATTAACTGTATATACACAGTGTTTTACTATGATCTGGTGCATCATTGTTTACTATTTAGTGACCCTCTGCATAACAGATGCTGTTAATTGCAGATCTGGCTTTGGCCTTGCCTTTTCCTAAAACAATCTTTGTCCTTCCACTAAACTGTTTTGAGGATTTTGGTTGTCATACACCAGCTCGTTGTCTTTATTCCTTTCACAGGCACATGCGAGAACACTCTTTTCCTTCTCTGTAGCCCCAGTGCTCAGGCCCCTGGTCTCCCTTCACACCTGCAGTGCTATTGCAATCTCTCTGTGAGGCAGCTGCTTCCCTTCACCTGGGATACTGAGGATCTGCTCCACAAGACTGGGTATTTAGTAGCATGCAGAGGACTTTTACCTTCTAGTGGTGGAGCACTACACTGGACAACTCTCCACTGCCTCTTTTCAATAAGCCTCTTTAACAAAACTGTACTACAGCTTTTGTGGTAACTTTTGTCCAGAGATCCAGGAAATTAATTTCATTTCCTTCAGTGGAGATTTTGGCTTATCACAACAAAGTCAAATCCTTTGGGTTTTCATTGCATTAGTCCTGCTAGGGAAAGCTGAGCATTAAAACCCCAAACAAATAACAGTTTAATACATTACACAACAGGCAAGCAGGCATTGCCAAGGTCTAAAATGCAGAATGTTTGCAACTTTATTATTGAGACTTTCTCTTATTTATCACTGAATTCTGAAGACTTCTCCACAAACAAAGGGACCCAGACAAACCAAAGTGTACCTTTCCTCTGAAGCAGAAGATCAAATGTAAATGTTGAATGGCAGATACTTAAAACACGGAGATGAGATTGTCAAAAGACTTAGTAACTATTATATTTTTATTTGTTCTAGGCTTAAGAGGAAGAAGGTCACTTGTTGAGTATATCAATACAAAATTTCCTACTCATGTTATGTTTAAAATCATCTTAATTGCCTTGATTTTAAGGATTCAATTCACTTCTGATTGAAAATTAATTTCTTCACTTGTTCTCATTTGCCAGTATTTTCTGCTGAGGAATGCAGTACACCTTGGTATATTATGGCAAAGGAAGGCAATTCATATCCTACTGAAGACAGATTTTATGGGCTCAGAAAGTTGGGACTTAAGGTGCAACTAGAAGAATAAATCCATTGGCTGTCAGTAATTAGTATATTCATAGTATATTGTTGCATGATTGAGGCAGTAAAAACCCAAAGATTGGACCTTCACTTGAAAATACAGAAGGAAATAATTAGTAAGCCATGTCTTTATTTAAAATCTTCATAGGGCCTAGGCACCTTTAGATTTTGTTGTTAGATAGGTAAATAAAGTAAGTATTGTGTCCCAAACTAGTGGACCACACCTGACACCTGGGAAACTGAAGTGAGCTAATCTACACTAAAATCAACACAGTGCTGGCAGCGAAAACAAAACCCTGAGTAGGACACAACGAAAATAAGATACCAAATTCTCAGATTTTTACGGGGAGCCCCTCCGAACTGCACCGTGGTGGACACAAGCTGATTTGCCTGGATAGCAAACAAAGATTTTTTTCCTTTCTCCCTTGGGCTGTTCCAGAGCTGGATTCCCTTCCTGATGTGATCTCTCAAAATGGTCCAGCTCTCTGATGGTTCCCTGCACTCAGAGGAGGGGCATTCCTACCCTTCATCATCCATGGGCAGAGGGCTGTGCTAGAGGAGCAGCTTCCTCATAGAATCACTCAAAGGTCAAAACAAAGCAAACACATTTATTTTCTAAAAAAAAAAAAAATAGTGGATAATGTCTTATCTATATCCACCACTTAGGGTGTTAAATGGTACAGATTCAAGTCTTATCTTGGCAAACAGCTTCAATTTAGATATGTAAATATCTGCCTCTGATCTGGAGAAATAAAGCAGGGGTGCTCGTTCTGTTGATGGGGTGATGTCATTCTTCAGATTACCTCCTCAATTCCTGTTGGTGCTTTCCCAGACCGGGCACACACTGAGTCTGACTATTGTTAAGCTCCTTGTGACTGGTGAGCAAGCCAGCCAGAGACCAGGCAACATTTCTATTTTTGTTTTGCCTTCTTAAATCAAGCCTGACACACTAACATAAATAAGCACAAATATTTCCAGAAAGCTGCATTTTCAGGGCTTTACCCCGCTAATACAAAGAGCGGCAAGTTATTATCCTGTCAATGAGCAAACAAGAACACCCACAGCCATTTGTTCAGAGCAGTTTCGTGCCACAGCCGTGCAGCACATGCTCAACACGACAGCAGAGCTGAGGATGTACGCACAGAGCCCGGAGCAGCAGCTCCTGCATCCCGGTGACTCCGGCATCCCATCCTGACACCATGGCCACACTCCCCGGCTGCCTCCTCTGCTCCTTATCCCTCCTTTCCCTGCGGGTGGACACAGCCGGTTCTGAACCCGGCGTCAGGAAACAATTCCTTTGTTTACACCCGCAGAAACAGGCGAATCTGAAGCATGCTCACCTTTGAAACTACCAGGGAGCACAAGGCAGAGGCGTACGGTTTATAGAAGAAAGGTTCCCAAACCCAGGGATGAAAATAATTTTGTCTTCAAATCCACAGCATAGAGATCGGAAAAAAAAAATAATAAAAAAAATAAAAAAAAAACCCTGTGTTAGTGTTCAGCCTCCCCTCCTAAAGATAACTCAGGACAGTGTGCATCTCCCTCCTGAAGCTTTGCTAATTTAAGCAGTTTTGCTATCTGGAAGATTTGGAGGAAGGGAGAGTTAGCAAATTCTGCATCTCCAGCGTGCCAGAAATTTTCCTAGAAGCAGAAGACTTTGTACCATACCTCAGCTTGATAACATATTTTAAAAAATATTATGTGGCAAACACAATCAGATCCATGCACAGTGCCAGTAGATGCAGAGAAACAGTTTTGTAGATGCAAACGTGTTTGTCAGCGTGCTGCAGTGCCAAAAAGCTTCAAGTTGTGTGAGAAGGGAGGAAAATCAACTCCAGAAAAACAAAAAGGTTGCATATTGTCAGCAGTCAGTGCTAGTCTAGCCTGTCCTGATGCAACTTTTCTTCTTCATGAGAGGGCGGGGTAACAGAAAATTCTTATCTGGAAAATAAAGAGTAGAAAGAGAGCTACTGGCTTGTGCCTGACAGGAATTTCTCCAGCAGCACGGAGAGACTCATTAGAATTTTTCCCATGACACACCACAAAAGATGGCTGGAGAAAACAAAGTGAGGTGCTGGAGCTCAGTATATTTCTTTGTCCTTGAGAAGCCTGGCCCTGCTGAATCTCACGGGCTAATGCATGCATAATTGGAGGCAGCTGATTAAGTTTATTGTGTTCCTGACTAAGTCGAGAGGAGTGAGGGAGGGAGGGGGGGAAAAGAAACAGAGTTTGCTTTAATTAAAGCTCTGCCATTGTCTTTAATATTTACATAATGTGCTATCATAATTGATCCTGATTGGAGGCTTAAGATGCACAGAAGAAAATGACACACTGGAAGACCCCAGTTGAGGAAACAAAAAAAAGGGGCAGCCCCTTCTCCTCCCCCCCCATCACTCCCAGCCAAATCAAAAGCCACAGAAGAGGAATTGTGCAGAGGCTCTTTATAAAGCTCAGAGCTCTGCATGGGCTCAGAGCAGCACAGCTCCTTCACCGTGCACCGATGAGCTGTGAGAGGATGGCTGCACCACTGGCAGGGACAGGAGCATCCTCTGGCTTCACATGCCTGGTCAGATGTGAGCTGTTCCTCTTGTGTGGGGCTGGGACACACAGCAGGGGCTGGGAGAACTGCTGCACCTGCTGAGGGTGTCTGGTGCTGTTTCCTAGGTTTAACTGAGAAGTTCCCCATGAGGAGGAGACCACAAGCTCCACAGGAGAAGGAAGCAGTGGCACCTCAGAGGAGAGTAATCGTTGCTTAAGATCCATCCCACCAATGCCAGTTGTAAGGAGTTCTTCACAGAGGAGGGCCACGTGTAGTTCTATTGGAAATTATAGAACTGTCAGTGTTTCTTCAATTTAAAAAGAGTGAGAAGTCTAGATTGGAATCAAAGATGAGAACCACTACAGCCTGAACTATTCTCCAGTCTGGGTCCAAGTGCTATATTTCAGAGCCCCCTCTGCAGTGCCCTGGGCTGCAGTCACAGATCTGATGGCTGAATGCAGATGCTCGTAACCACTTGCCCGTGAAGCATAGGTAGCTCCCAAAGAGATGTTTAAAGTGCCTGTGTGAGATCCCTTTTGATTTGGGATTGCAGATATTTTGTTTGCAATTACATGCAAAGGCAGGCACCGTTCTGCTCTCACTGATCCTGCAACCACTTGGAAAGGAAAATGTGCATTGCAGTATCCCCTGTGGAAAATTCCCTTCAGATTTCCCATAGCTTGCCTCACAGAAAATAATAAATAAGAGGAGTTTATGATTTACCTGATTTACCAGATTTGTGATTTACTAGACCTTAACTTTATATTTTTATTGTTTTGTTTTAACTTTCTAGTCACAGCAGAACAGACAAAGCGAAAAGAAGTTTCTGTCCCTCCCTTCAGAGCATAACTATGACTCACAAAGATCATGCATTCACTTGGAAATATGGTGCTGCATCACTCTCACTCTACAGCAGCAATAACGTACAGAAACTGCACTGATGCTTCAGGCATCAGATAACCTATTTACTGGCAGGGAGGGCCTAAACTTGCACAGCTGTTTTCACCAGTTCCTGACTCAGAATACAGCAGGGACCTCTGGCAGACTCAGGAACTACTTAAAGGTTTAGTAATCTGGTCCAATCCATTATTTATATTCTTTTCTTCTTCGATGTAAAAACTACAATGCTAGAAGAGCATAAGCATCATTAGATATGCAAGACACTATAAAATGCCTAGGAAAGCATTTACAACACCTCTCTAGATGCTGTACAATATCCATGATGACAGTACCCAAAACAGTGCAGTTGTTGATACCAGCAAGAACTTTCTGCCAGTAATCATAGACCGTGTAGAAACCAATGCTGGTATAAAAAGAGACATTTTCCTAGAGGTTAATACCTATTGAGATTCAAGAGTAAAATATTACTTTTCTACTTCAAGGTATTTCAGTTCAAACAGTCAGGCTTAGGCTTCTCTGTTCGAGGTCATCCTTTCACATACGGTGTAACCGGAGCATAAAGATAACTCAACAGGAACATGAACAAATTTTCAGGAGAATTGCCAAGAGGGACGTGAAGAACATTGTGGAAAGAGCATTTCTACCCTAACTTAGACTGCTGATTCTGTAATGGAAAGCTGTAAAAGTCTGAGGTTCAGCATGGGCTGATGCTTAATTCCAGACATAGACACCCACTCAATTCTGCAAAGGAAAAGAGCATAAAATATGTTGGAAATGGCACCATAGGTAGGAGTCAAATTGTAAATGGAAAGGGATATTTTCTCCTCCTTTTTATTGCAAGCAGCCTGTTTTATCCTAGCAGTTTGTATTTGGACTACATTTCCAGACATAAAATTTATGTGGCAACAAGGCAGCTGAAGAGGTGGTCCTTTTTAAAACTCTTTTCTTTTAAAATGGTATTTCAAAGTGAAGATAAACACTGCTTGAGGTAGAAAGCCTTTCTGCAGCTCACCATCTGCCATTACACAGGGTATTACAAGACTTATTGGCTTTACTTAACTGTTAATGAAAGACTACCATCAACAGCTGCCATCACTCCCACTACAGATTGTAATAAACAATAGCCCATTTGGCTAATAGCCCTCATTCTCCTGCTCTAGAGCTAGGTATATAGCTAGGGAGCCCACAAGGAATCAGTAAAATTGAGAGACAAGAAAAAATAGCTTGAACTCTGTGATTGATTTTACTTTGCTGGAACTGTGTTTTTCCCAGCCTTGAAAGCCATCTTAAAAAAAGTGTGTAGATACATAAATATATATATATATATATATAAACTGTGGGGGCATTAAAATTACTCCAGTTTTCATTTTCCTTGAAGTCTTCTTTCCTATTGAGCACAGTGGGAGAAGGGATGGTCCACCAGCTGAACATAAAAAATCCACTCTACTTTCATGAAACTAAGAATTTATAATTGGGTATATATTCACTTTCAGACTCCAGAATTTTGCCTTTTTCAGACTTTAGATTTTTTTTGCCTTCTGATGTCTTTTCACAATTCAGCTTTGTTTTACTCCACTTTTAATTAAGCAATGAAATATTTTCTTCATTGTTTCTGAGGTTTTTTGACTCAGGTCTTTGCTTCTCTTTAACCATCTCAGTGAATTTACCAGAGTCTCAAGGGTTTGCCAAAATTTCTGCTGGAAATTTGGCTGATCAATATCAATTTGGCCAGTCTTATTTTCAGACAGAAGAAATCCAACTTTATAAAATGTCTTCAAACATCTGCTTGTAGTTGTTGTTCATAATCCTAAAGTAGAGTTCTTTGTTACTCACCCTTAGAAGAGCAACAGAAGTGGATCATTGTAAGCGTGATGAAATAATAGTGTTTAGTTTCATGCAACACTGTCATAAAATTAGTAAGACACACACTCATGACTCAACATCTCCTCCAAATGAAAAGGAAAGCTCCACCCATGTATTTCACAGGTCAGTGGGATGAAGGATTGGATAACTGGAACAACCAGCAGCTCTGCCATGACATGCACATGAGCATAAATCCCAATGGAGATGGAGATACAGAAAGCACAGAGCTACAACAGGGGCAAGCTCTGCTTTATCCAAACTTCACTTAGACCTTAACTGAGACATTGTAGAGAGTAAATGACCAGGCTAAGAATAGCTTTAGAGATATGGGAAACAAGCTATTCTAGAACAGTTGGCTATTTTCAGGCTCTTGTCTTGTTTCCTTTACTTATCTACTATATTTTCAGTTTCTACTTTGAGAAATCCCCACCACTTAATTCCAAACAGTTGGCTATATTTGGAATTATAAATTTTCACTTTCATTTCCATTGTTCTTCATCCTGTACAAGAAGAGTTGAGTGAGCAGATGAGCAATTTTTTTGAGCATATGAGACTGGCAAGACCAATACTAGAACAGTGGAATCAAATCTGTTGTCTAAGTTTTAAAAAAAGATATTTGAAAATTGAAAAATAAGTATAAAGGAGCCAGAAAAGTTTTGAGTTGGCCAGGGAAAATGTGTTTCACTGGGAAAATGAAGATCACTGTTAGAACAAGGAAGTCCAGATAAAGGGACAAACATCAAGAACTTATTTGAAAAAAGTATACAAAAATTATTTTCCTGGGATAAATGAGAAGCTAGAAAACTCTAGAGTAAACGGAAAACATTAAAATTTTATGTAGTTAGGTATAAATAAACTTTATTTTCAGTCTTTCCTCTTACCAGCCTCATCCCTAGTCTCTCCAGTAAGGGACACAAATGCATGGAATGAACTACCAAAGGAAATAGCAACTCCTGCATATTTGACATCCTCAGATGAGGATCAAATTTGCATTAACCAAACAGAAGTTACTGAAATCAGTATGGAAGTAACTGCATGAAGTTTGGGGGCCTTTTATAGAGAAGAAGTCAAACCCAGAATATTTCATGGTCATTTTTGGTTTAACATCTGTAATTACCCACATCATCCAGCATATGAGATATATATATATATACTTAAGCGTTTTATTGACAACTTGAAATGCTACAAAGAAGTAAACATTCAATGTAGTGAGCATGAATTCCTGGTAATTCAGATGTCTCCAAACAAGAACTATGTGTAACACTACAAAGGTATTCATGATCACTTGTCATAGTACTATGTACTTTGGAGTCTTTTCCAAAGTTCTCCCGTTTGGCACAGTACAGTACTCCAATGCTTGGCAGGAAAGCAAACTGAGACACAGGGGACACAAGAACTAAATAGGAACACCTAAACTTCCATCACTCTCTCCAGCCACCTGCAGGAGTTTTGCCTTTATACCTTTTACATTTTTGAAAATAGGGGAAAGGAACATTTCTCACCTTTGTAATATATTTTGTGTAATTTAAGTGAAGAATTATATCCAGTTGCCACACACTTTTGTTTGTTTGTTTTTATGCTGGGTTTTTTTTTGGGGGGGGGGGCAGTTTACTTTGTTATTTTTTTTAATCTGTCCATACCACAGGAAAAAAATGAAATCTGAGTGCTAAACATCTGAAATACTCTAGGCAGGAATGGATTTAATGGGAAGATTATTCCTTCTTTCCCTGAGATCATTTCATTTGTTTGAAAGCATGAACTACTTCATGTAACATGGTCCCAACTTCAGAGCTGGATCAGACCTGCCCACAGCATTAAGAAAACCTCTTATTTTGTGAAGTTGCTCTGAATGAAGGCACCCACACATTTGCTTTCACGCCACTGAGGCTGAGGCTTTCTGTATCACTCCAGAAATGCAGGCACTGTTAAGAACCACAAATGCTGCCCAGAGTGCAGATAAAGTCAGAGTTTGGTTTTGTAAACATTTGAACCCCAAACTATCTAACAAAAAGTGGGCTTTTTCAAATAATTTATCTGGGGTGTTACTCATATCTAAAAAGACTATGGACACCTGATTTTCCTTGGTATTTCAGTCACATTTTTGGCATTAGAACTGTCAGAACATGTTGCAATCACTCAGATGACTAATACATTGAGGTATTTTTGTGGCTGAGGGCTGGAATACTTCCCACATTTCCCCTTTTGTCTTTTCAATAGAGATGGATTATCCTTTTCTTTCTCATTCTCTGTTAAGTCCCTAAAATGTATACTTCATCAAAACACAATGTCCAAGGATGTTAAGAGCTATAGAGCATCTACAGTGCTCCCTAAATTGGACACTGTGTAATCTGCTTTTCTGGGAGCTCATCGTCATGTGAGGATGAACCAGGAATCAGCTTACAGGAACAGGGCTTTGTGTGTTTGTTGTCCCAAGACCAGCACCACTTGAGCTCCCCTGCTTGCAGAACGGGAAGCTGAGGCCAGAGTGCTCTCAAACCTCAGAGGCTGGTGTCAGCCAGAATCCTGGTGGTTACCCAGAGGCTCTTCAGGCTTGCCATGCTCAGAACAGGCATCTTCTGAGATTCATCTCAGCAGAGATCAAGTACAGCCCCATGAAAATAAACTCAGTTTCTAAAGTACTGTAAAAATGGTTCTTCATTTTTTTCCCCCCACATAAGAGCCATCATAGATATGTCTAGGAAACTGAAATTCAAAGTTCAACCTATGGCCTTATATTTCCAAATAGTCAAAACACTCCCTTTGTCTCTTCTCCCCCAGTCCAGCATTGACTTCTGAAGGCAAATCTTAATTTGTCCCACAGAAGAAGAACCACCTTTATTTAAAAGATTGCACAGCCCTTCATTTGATATTAGCTGTACATGAAGCACAGATACCAATGACCACTTCAGTTGTCTGACAATTTGTCCCCATCTGGGAGGCAGGTGAGCTTACACCTCCTACTCAACTTGCACTGACCTACCAGCAGGCACCCTGCGTGTCTGAAGGGGGACAGGCTGCACAGCAAAGGTTATGTTTTATAGGCTTTACACTTGAACAAATTGGTGCAAACCTTAAATAGTCTTGCTCTTGTTTTGGGGATCCAAAAGTTTTGGGATTTTAGCTCAAGACAAAAAAGGATTGTATCTTGACCAAACCCCAAATGTTTACAAACACGAAAGGATTGTATCCTGATGGGCAGAATGCAAATTCTATTCTTTCTTGGTCTTCTGCCGTTTTGCTCCTCCTTTTGTCCAACAGCTTTCTCTGAAACACCTCACAAGAGTTATTGCCTTCCTCTCCTCAGCTTTTGCCTGGACATGTGCAGAGGCAACCTTTGTTTTATGGAGGTGTGGAAGGTCACATTAATCCCTGTTTTCTGTTACAGAATGAAATCTTTGTTGCTGAAAAGGCTTTGGCACGTGCCACACAATTTCTTTCCAAGGATTTTGTACTCTGTGTGGACTTCATTCTTTGTGGACTTTATTCTTTGTGGCAACAAGACAATTTTTCAAGTCCTTGTTCCTTCACGCCAAAGCCCTGATTGCACAAAAGCTTCTGGACTCACTCAGGTAAGTCATCCTATAGATTTCTGCTGTGAGTAAAGGTAGTCGTACAAACAAACATGCCATGGCTTTGCACTCTTCTGACATATTTTGGGCAAACACTGATGTCCTTTTGATATAAATCCAGTATAGGTCAGTTTAACAGATTTTCTTTCCATGCAATAAGAATGGAAATACTAAGCAGAATAATAAATAGCATAATATTAAGTAATGTTATATATACTATATATATAAGCTATATAGGTTATATATATAATATATAATATATATAATATATATATAATAAATAAAATATAATAAAATATAAAGCTATATATATATATATAATACAGCTGAAAAACCTTACTTTGTAACACAGTGGTTGATGTTTTTATTAGTAACTTCAATCATAAATATTTCCTCTTTAGAGTGATCAGCATCTTTAGGGCCTTTTGATTATTATCATATTGTATCCTCTCGGGTTTTGCTATAATGTGCTTTGCACTTCTCTAAAAGTTTTCATCTGAAATCATAAATTACTTTGCAAGCATGAATTCATTAAACCTCACAATGTCCCTCTGAGAAAGCTGTTTAACAATACACCCACGTTGTGGATACGTAAATTCTGGCACACAGATACCAAGTAATTTTCCCAAAGTCGCAGAGTAAATCAACAAAAAAGAACAAAAAGAGACTTTAAGGGACACATGCTGCCAGGTCACACAAATATAAATATGGAGAAACATTTTCATGACTAACACCGATGTTACAGGTAGCCACTGATCTGGACCTAGCTTGAGGTACCCCGTCCCATACTGTACATATGCCATATCCTGTTTCCCATACAAGATGGTACCACATCCCATGGACTCCTCCTCCTGATCTGTTTTGATCAAACTGCTGTGACAACCATAGGGTAGCATCACTGCCACTGCACAGCAGTTTAGATGAAAAGAAAATAAAGCTTTTGGGTTTGCCTATGCAGGAGCTTTATTTCTTTTTCTCTGGCGAGAATCATCCCCATGATGAGCTGGAGCAAAGGAGCAGGAGAGACTCGGTGGCCGCAGCAGCACAGCAGCTGCAGCTAGAGCCTCTGTCCCTACCTACAACCAGCCCTGGCAATGGATTATTTCATTGTACTCCAGATCCAAGAGTGCCTAGACGATTTGTGGGTGGCCCATTCCTGTAAGTGCTCAAGAACAGGCTGGATGGGGTTTTCAGCAGCCTGGTGTTGTGGGTGGCATCCCTGCCCATGGAGGGGTTGAAACTAGATGTTCTTTAATGCCTCCTCCACCCCAAACCAGTCTATGATTCTGTGACTGTATCTCTTAATGTCCAGGAGTCTATTGTTGACTCTTTGATCAGCCCTAAAGTGTAAAAGGACCCCAGGATACAACGCAGCTTGGCAGAGACAGATAAATTCTCACTGCCAAAGCTTGTTTCTCCAATGAAAACACTGCAAGAACATGAACATCTGACATGGTGACAGGTTTTGTGGGTCTTCTCTTCTGCTCAGGAATTGAACTCACAAGCCAGGCATCAGTGCAGGGAGGGTGCAGTGCCTGTGCAGCGTCACAAGTTCTGCAAATGTAGACCCACGAGTTTGGGTATAGATGAGACAGTCTGCACCTACTGCGCTGGTTGAAATCAGTGGGTCCTAAAGGTGTTAAAATATCTCTCCAAACTGGATCAGCTTTGTCAGCTAATTGCTTCAGGTAGAATTACACCCAGTTAACAAGGGTCCAAGCACTTTCAGAGCCCCACTTGCTCTCTCTCAGAATGCAATCTCAATCCCAGCTCAACCTTTCCTCTCTTCCTTTTTTCCTCCTTATTTTTCTCTCAAATGCTACAGAAATTGTTTTCCTGGAACATGAAAACTAATGTATGCAAACTGTTGCACAGTATTACCACTGTTGTGATGCCACTATATTGCTGAGGTGGTTAATTACCAGGATATTGCAGTTTGTCTGCTCTCTATCCTCTTGTGCTGCTCCTAAAAGGAAACAAAGGAAACAACATCAGAGAGACAAAGGCAGAACTCAGTCCCCTATTAATAATCACCATAAAGGAAATAAAGGATTAAAGGCCTTTTGCAGCACACATGGCATACAGCTTTGTATGGCACAGATGTTGAAGAGGTTCTTGGAGCTGTGTCTGCACCTGGCCAAGTTATTCATCAAAAGATAAACCTTGAGATCCTTGCTTAATTTACGCTGAATTGCTGTAATGCCAAAAGGAATTTCACAGCAGTGATATCTAAGTGAAAACCAAGGCCAGTGGCAAGAGCATTGCTTGGAATCACACAATGCCTCTAGTCCTGATTCTGCCACTTTCATGCAGCTATCACGTTTGCAGGTGACTTTAACTGCTCTTGCTCTCCTTGTTTGTAAAAAGAATGGTAATTTTGTCCCTCAAAAAGTATTTTGGGATTTACCTTAGCACTGAAATTCTAATTTCCTGGTGTGTCTCAACAGGGCAATATGTTCTCAGTGACTGAAAAGCCAGGTCCTCACAAGAGGTAAGTAATATCATCAACAGACTTTTCACGCTCTCTGCAATCAATGATGACTTTTCTGAAAACCAATGACAGAGGGTGGTCCTGAATAAAAATGACATAATTTAGCCTTAGGAACCATACTGAGACTTGATAAAAAAATTAAAATCAAGAAGCCCTATGGATTCTAATGACTGTGTAATTTTTAGAGCTGCTCTGCTGGATTTAATAGTAATTTTAAAAGGATGGTTAAAACTGCCATGTTGAATGCACAATTGCTTATTGCATTTAAAGGGTATTTATTTTAAAATTGTTTCCATTGATCTCATTCAATCTTGTTATGATCACACTTGGGCTGGTCCTTCTTTGTTTTATAGGACGCTTCCATAAAGACCAGGCTGTCCCTGTAGGTGACATCCATTAAAAAGGGTCAGTTGCTTTGAAATAAAGAGAAAGAGATAATGAGAGAGCCCAGCTCCCACCGAGGGGGTAGCAGCATCCCCCCCTCCCGTTATCTCCAGCCAATAACACTGTGATGAGGTAATGCTTCAATTCAGCTCTCCAAGCAGCTCTTCAGTGGTTTGGAAATCTCCTTAAAGGACACACAACTGGAAGGCTTCCCTCTCTCTTTTGCTCAGCAAGCCAGCATTTGAGTCCTGACCTTTACATTTACAGGGAAAGGGGGGCAGTGAGGAAGTGTGCCAGTGCTCAGGCTTTCCTCCTCTTCTGTCTTTTGTAACATGTAAGCGAGTTTGAAGTGTTTTACTCATGCAAGTTAAACAAATTCTAAGCAGGTGGTTTGGTTCCTGCTGTAGACAAACCCCAGGATGGATTGGTTCCGAAGGCTTCTGAGTAAATTTAGGAAAGTTCAATTTTTATATAACTCACAAACCAGTTCACTATCTTTTCATCATCCTAATAGAACTAAGGTAAAAAAAAAAAAATAAAAAAAAATTGTGACTGTATTTAAAACACAGCAGTGGGGGAAAGACCATGGAAACAGCTTTGTTTTCCTCAGCTGGTGATGTATTCTGCATGCATTTCAGTTACGTCTGCGTGTTTCCCTGGACAGGAGGATCAGCTGCTGCCTCCCTATGCAGGTGGTGTATGGGGCAGGCTGTGCTCCCAAAACAACAGAGCTCTGTCAGCTAAACCTTGGAAGCAGACTGAAAATTACAGACAACATTTTGGGAGGAAGGCAGTAATTCCCCTCTTCCCCTTTCAGCTCCCTTTCAGGCTGCCTCTGCAGGCTTGTGAGAGTGGAAGACAGCATCTTGTTACCAACTAATGTACTTGCTGAGAAGTCAGGACAAGGAAAGGAGGAGTTGTGCCCAACAAGCCTGGTCCTGGCCATCACTGAAATCCCCCTGTGCCCAGAGCAAAAGCCATCCTGGTGGCATTTCCCCATCACCCCCATGACTGCAAGAGTGATTCAGAATGGATTAACTGCTCTCTGTTCTTGCACATCACCAACTGGATAATTGTCCTTGGCTGGCCAAACATTTTTAAGTGCTCATTTTTCTGTTACAGAAAATATTTCTCCCTTCAATTAAGTGCAATTACCCTAACCATCTCTTTTAATTGTTGTATTTCCAGAAGATATATTCCCTAGGGGCTTTCTTGCCAACCAGAATGTATGTTTTTTAGGGAATTATATTGACCTGCTGGGGCTGACATCCACCTTTCATCTGCAGCAAGCCTGTATTAAAACTTCATGGACATGGAAGCTGGATGGCTTATGGGCATGGGGGGAGGGGGTAGAAATGGAGATCCAGAAACACATATGTGAATAACAGTTCTGTCTCTTGAACTAGAGCCAAAATTCCACAGATGCTTAGCTGGATGAGTCCATATGGAGCCTCTAGGGCTGGGAGCCATGGATATGTTACTCATTGTTGAGATGACTTCCAGTATAATTGCTGAAGTAGCCCCTTTTATCTCAGCAGGAGTTACAGTGCTAGAGATAACACAGCTTGGCTGTGATTTTACTGTACATCCAGACTGACAAGGGCAGTGGGAAATCAAAATCTGCTGCCACTTTCAGCATGTGAAATCAAAAATCAAAATCAGCTCCAGTGTGATCAGGAGGAATCAAATAAGTGGGGACATGTTCCATCTTTGCAGCACATGTGCTTCAGTGCACCCCGATACACAGATAAAAGTCCAGTGAAAAGAATGGAATGAACATGAACTTAAGGAAAACCCACCTCCAGTGTTGAGTCCAATAGCCCTTCTTCTTAAAGGCAGGAAATGCACTGGCTTTGTACAGCACATTTTGAGAAGATTCAGATACAGGAGATAAAACAGCTTTTGTAAAATTAAAAAAAATAAAATAGAAAAAAAAAGAAGAAAAAAGGAAAAACTGTTCAATGAAGCTTGGAAAAGGAATTTGAACTGTTCTTCAATTTCTCTCAAATACACTTTACAGTAGGCTTTTAAATGTCTACCTTCCTTCTATCTGTAGTCAGCTTGGTAAAAGATGTCTTTTCATTGCACAGGGGTTCCTCCCTTGCCTCTTCCCTTTCTTCTCATACAGTGAAAAAGGCATTTTGAACAGATTTCCTCACTTATCTCCACTGCATTTGTTTTCCAACATGAATGTAGCATTACTGTTGGCAGTACAACTTACCTCCTCTGCACCAAGCAACACAGCGTGAGTGTGTCACGGCAGAGCCTTGACAAAGAAGCTCTTCAAAGTGTTCACTAATACCTAAGTTGCAGCACTGAACATTGCTGAAAATACTTGTCCATCCACTCCTGGGGGTCCTGTTCTGTAAAAGAACTCTGCTTTCACATTTGTGTTGTCTCTGCAGGAGCAGCCATGTGCTAATTGAAGGATGGTTTAGCCTGTCTGGGGTAGAGGGGGTTATAAAAAACCACCTGAAAGATGACAGCTGGAAAATAAACAGCCAACTCACTCTTCCTGCCTTTTGGCTTACTACTTAACTTGATCATTATTCTTGAAGGATACTCCAGAAGGGAAACTGGTTTCTCCATGCTCCAGAAAGAGTGGAGAAGCATAAAAGTACATTGCAAAGTGGGATCATCTGAATTTTCTCTTGTTTCCAGCAGTCTGGAAAGGAACTCAGCCTCTAAAATTCAGAATCAGATCCCGATTTTGATGCTTCTCAGTTGTCGTAGGTTTTTAAATGAGCAGATCTGGACCAGTTCATGACAGGGATGGACCCATGCACACTACCCTGATCAGCACAGAAACCGACTGTCACTCAACCTATATAGATGTGCCAGGATGACATTTGATTTGGGACTGTGTTTGAGTTAAAATTTTTATCTTCAAGAATGATTCCTCCTACAGGGGAATACTGTGAATAAGACCTGATGGTAACAGGGTTTGATCCCTGGATCATCTACAGGTATTTAAAACTTTAATTCTGAGGAACTGCAAAAACTGTCACTTCTGGGGGAGGAGGAGAAGAAACAAAGTCAGTCACAACCAAGAGGGGAATATCTAGAAGAAAAAGAAAAATATTTTTTGGCAAGTGGCAAGATAAGAACTAAGTCACCCAGGCCAAGAGAGTCAAAATATATACAAGCTGTCATGAGAAAATAATGTTCAGAGGAAGGAGGATGATATACAGACATCTAGTTTGCATGAACAAGGATAGACACATGGAAGAAGAAAAAGACTGCAAAAGAAGATGATGGGGCAAATAAAGAGTGATGGGAAGCAGCAAAGTCAGTTTGTTTATTGAGGGGAAAAGCTTGCGCCTGACGATTTGGAGTACATCACTTTGAGGAAGACCTATTGTATCTTAGTGGGACCTGCTTTCCTGAAATGCATGAGCTCTCAGCTCCTGATGGTCAGGGGTGCTTTAGAAAGGCAGAGAATATCATAAGTGGGTTTGACCTCCTCACATAAAAGAAGATAAATTGCATCACTATTGCCTCAACTGCCTCCTTGAAGTAGAGTTGGCTATGACTTCCCCAATTCAGAAGGAAAATGGGAAATTTTGATATAGGAAAGAGGCTCCTTATGCCTGAAAGAACATGCAATTTCAGGATAGGCAGTTCAGCTTCTATAAATGGGATTTTCAAGGGGTTAAAGAGCAGGGTGCAGGTTGGATATGGCACAGGAAGGAACCATGGACATTTATTAGCAAGGAAATGGCCATTGGTTAGGAGACTAAGCTATCACAGTCAGAAGGAGGAATAGCAAATCCTAGTCATCAGCTATTCTCTGTGTGACTATAAGCAGGCTGTAGCTGCAGTGCGTTTCTCATCCCATTATCCTGTGGAAAATACTTCCCCCACTCAACACAACTTTATTTGTCCATTACATAAGAAGGAACAGTCATACCTTGTCACAGCTCTCCACCACACCTGCATCCACCATTAGGGCTACAAAGTGTCATCTTGCATTTCATCAATCTGACCTACAAAAAACCCTAAACATTTTAGCTCTATGATTACAAGTGAATCTTTCTGTCCTTATTTCACATAACTTCTTTTGTCACTACTGACAATATTTTATCTTTCTTTCTCCATATACCTTCAGCACTACGTGCTGATGTGGAAGCACCTCTTCACAGTCCTTTCACTATATGCTATACTATGTCTGTGCTTTCCATCAGCAAAACAATCTACCTACTGAGATCCTTTGCCCTGCAGAGGTGACTATTGCACCCGTGAAAGAAGACGAGATAACAGTAAGAGCAAAGGTAACAAACAACAAGGGGAATCTCAGTGGCCACAGAAACTGTATGTCTGAAAATGAGACAGCACTGACCTGGTCTTCTAAATAGAGACATCATCTTTCATTTTGACTAATGAGCTGTGTGCCACAAAATGAGCAGACCCTGGGATTCAGCTGCACTGAATAACCTCTAGTGCAAGCTGCACTAATAGGTAAACATCACCTGGTGAAGAGGGAACAGGTTTAGCAAGCACAGCAAAAGTTGCTTATGATTATTACATGAGAGAGGGAAACAAACAGCATTTATTTAAAAGGATGCAGATAAGATGTTTTTCAAAATTCTTAAAATAACCATCTGTTATTTTTGTTTACTGTTTTCCCAAGTCAGCTCATGGAAGACTGAAATTGAAATATGGTTCCCTAAAAACCTCTATGCTCACCATTTAACAACCCTGACTTTGTTGGGCTGTGACAGTGGGGATCAGTTTGAGATCAGAGGAGGACATTTGTGCTTTGTGCCAGCAGTGAGTGTGTTTTTTAATGGGACACATTTCAGTGGCACAACTTAATGGCCCCACAAACATTGCCAAGGCAAAAGGATCAGACACTGACACAAAAGCCAAGAACAACTGGCACCAGAATTTTTAGTTGTCAAAAGTGATGCGAGAATATTAAAAAATATGTACATCTGTAAGCTTCACTGCACTGGTGAGCTATTCCTAGCTCACCTATTCCAGGTGGCTGGAAGAAGGACTAGCTTCTAGGATTTCAGGATATGCAGCAGCATGTTAAAGGAAGACTGAACTTCCATTAATGTTAATGGAAAAGCTTTTATTATCTTCAGTAGTATGGACACAGTCCTAGCTGAGCCAGCCTTGCTAGGCACTCTGAGACAGGCAAACCCAAAAGTTCATGCCTTAAAGTGCTGCCTGTGTGCAGCATGTAAGACAAGGCATGGTGCTGGGGGTGGAGAGGCAAGCAAAGGACAGCAGCAGATTAGTTTGAATCCATGGGGAGAAGCAACAAACAGAATGTGATACTCCAGACTGGCCGGAGAGAGAGCAATATCTGTCCTGCAGGGGAAAAACATTCATCTGAGATTCAGATTAGTTAAGAACAAAAGGCATGAGTAATATAGTCTTATTTATCCCAACTGTTTCATTCATTCCTGTTCCAAAGGAAGGAAGTAAAAACAGCAACTGATAGAGTTTTTGTGGCACTGCTCATTTCAAATTAAAAACAGACATTTAAACATTTTGGTACAAAGGATAATTTATACAGTGGTCACTGAACCACTGAAATGCAGCCTCTGCAAGAATAATATTGTTTGAAGTGGCAGAGGGAAAAAGTGGTTTTGGTGAAGAGATGATGAAACAAATAGCTGTTCAAATGAACAATGTCAGGAAGTGCCCTGTGACTGCACAGGACTGGGAGGCCCCCTTCACCTAAGCCAGCATCCAGAAGACACCTGCACAACACACCATTGGCTTCAGCTTCCCTGTGGAGAAGGGGTGGTTGAGTCACAAAAAATGAAAGGTGTTTTCTTCTGAAAATATTTCCTTCCTGCTGATATAGCCCCTAAGCCCTAGGAGGACATGAAGGAGGGACAGGCTTAAGTAGCATCCAAATATAGAATTTGGGATTGCCAAACCAGAATAGCTATTTCTCAAGGGACCCCAATGTGTAGTAAAGGCCTGCTGTGATGTTAATACAAAGGCAGTGATTTTCTCCTTCTTAATAATTGGCACATGACACTTATCAGAAATTGTATTCAGCAAAAGAGCCATTAGCTCTCTGCACCTCAGCATTCACGTTGCCAGCAAGATACTTGGTTCCAACAATAAAATTACTGAGTGCTCCCTGGATGAATGGAGAATGGCACTTGGCTGAGAAGGGCACCTGTTTTATGGCTTGTCTCAGGGCTAGGTAGTATTTCTATAGCCTTACTGCTCCCTTGGGGTGTAGTTTAGGACGAAAGATGAAGCAGGACAACATGGAGACTGTGCAACCAAATGAAGAGGTTTGGCTTTTCTAGGATGTCTTTCAAGGACAAAGCAGAGAGCAGGAAAAAAGTCTTCAAAGTAGAGAATGAGTTCCTAACATCATCTGAATGAAACAAGCTTAGTCTTATTTATGCTGTCAGGATATTGACTTTTTAAACAGGTCAGTTGAAGAAGTAACCAAGTAAAAAGAGAGGACTCATTGCTGAATACTCCTTTTATTCTCCTATTTCTATCTCTGTGACTACAAGCTGTTTCCTGATAGCTGAAGGAGATGTGTCAGCTGGTGCTGGCCTATGACTCATGGGGACTGCAATGGGCTGGGCAAGACCTCAGTGGCTTCACTAAGTTAAAATTCTTCCATTACAGGAGAAGAAAAGAGCTGGAAGACATTCCTGACCAAACCACTGCTCCACCCTTCCCCTGCCTGAAATACCACAGGAGACAAACCCTGTGAGGAGAAAGAGAAACCCTGAGCATCCCTGGGCACAAAACCCTCCTTGGGACTGTTCATTGTAGAGGATGGGGTTTTCTTATGTGCAACATGGATAGCAAGCTCTGGAAAAGGACTGCCATGAGTATTGGGCCAAGAGTGATGCTCAAGGGTCACACAAAGCCTTCAAAATCTCTGAGGAGTTCTTCCCATGTCCATTTACCTGTAGTATCATCATGCCCCACCAAAACAGCAGTGGGGATGCTGCTCAGCATGAGATCAGAGGCAGCCACCATGGGCCAGTCATTTGGAGTTTGTCATAACCAGTGCTGGTTGCACCAGGCACTGTCCTGGGAGGTCTCTTGGAAAAGGCTCTCTACTTTAAAAACCCAATTTAGGCATAACAAAACCTCAGCTATTTCCATCTTACACCAGACTGGATTAATCCTTGGGGGAAAAGTACTTTATATATACACAATATATAGATATCTATGCCTTCTGTGAGTGACTGCCTAATTGCCCAGTGGGTACTGCTGGCAATTTATAAGCATATTATGCATGCTTCCCCAGCACTGAGGGCTTGCTTAATACTGGAGATCTCTTGATTGTCATCAAGAAATAGAGATGTCCAAGCTCCTTTTTTCTGCCAGGGTCCCTCAGCCTCAGACAACAAAATAATATTTTATTTGTGGTACATAAAAAAAAGACAAGCAGTGCTCAGCTAAGGTAACATTTGCACATATGTAGACGTGTCAGATAGCTAGCTTTGCTTCATTTTCTCCCACTTTCAGAAATTAAACTTCTGGGAGGCATTGGCAACTTTTACATGACATTTGACTTAAAAGGAAAAAAACAACACACTCAACAGTGAGTTTGATTGCAGAATGATTATTGTGTGACTCACCCCTTTTTGTGTAATAATGGAGAGTTTATTAAGTATGCACTTGGGCTCTGGGCTGCCCACCTACACTCAATTTCCTCTGACTGTGGAATGTCCTTTGGCAGCTTTGCAGCTAACCAATACCCCAGAGTCTGAGGAAAACATTACAACTTGTATGGTATTATTGGTCTAAAGGCTGTGGGTTCATATTTCAGCCAGCCAGCACAAGATTACTTGTAAAACACAACCACACCTTTTAAGAGAAAAGAATTCATAGGACCATGATTGGAAAATGTGTGCTCAGATAATAGAGAGATGAATACATTAGAACTTCTAGATAGGTATCACATCAAAAGGCAAGTTTTTCCTTTCTGCACCACAACAGTTTGGCTCACAAGTCAAGCAGCATGGCAGCTAAAAGAGGAGCCTGCCTGGATACAGACCTGTATTAGGTGACACACAAGTGTAGAGTGAAACACTGCTTCTTAATTCAGCTACCAGGGTGCTGTGCCCTAATGAACATCCACCACCCTACCTCCTGCTACCAGTGAGCCTGTAGAAATCCCTTGCTGGACATTCAGCGCATTTCTTGTCAGAGCAAGTGGAGGCTGCTGTAACAGTTTTGTCCTTTACTTCTGGCATCCATTAGCTGGATGTGTATAAGCCATCCTGGAGAAGAGACCTGTGCTTCGCCTGTTTGTGGCCTGCACAGTCATTCAAAGTAAGCATGACTGTTTGCAAACCAATCACCTTTGGTTCACTGAGATTTATCTCATACTTTTTAAGCAATTCAGTCCTCCTACATACAACTTTTCCTGGAGTCTCTTCTAAGGGAACTGAGGTAGTCCCCTCTGAAACCAGGGCTTCTCCTGTTGTGCCAGTCTGGTCCTGTTCTTAGCCTGTTCCAGACACAGCACAGACATTAGCTCTAAAACCTGTTTTTCTTCATCACTTATGTAGTGAGAAGAAGGGGTATTCTGCTTGACCTGCTGCAAAGCTAAGCACTTTATCAAAAACAGCTCCATACTTACTACCCGTAAACCCTAAGAAGATTTCTTCAGCTATGACACCAGTCCCCTGTGTTTTGTCAGAATAGAGGACCCAAAAGAGGGGTGGTCTTTATTTCAGTGGGAGCTGGACTGGCCTGAACTGAGTAGCATCTAGTAAAATCTCAAGTAACCGCATTTCAGAAAGGACACAGTAAAATATCAGCATGAAGAATCCCAAACTAGGGACATTGCAGGGACAGAACAACCCGTGTGCAGCTGAGCACTACAGCAGAGTACTTTAGCACTGGGTAGTCTGAAGCAGCAGGCCTGTAACAACCAGCAACCAACAACACATTCTGTGGCTTATTGTATCTTAAGGAAAAACAAAGGTTCACTTCCAGCTTTGGGCATGCTGAATGATTCTACATTTAGATAGACATTGGGCCTCTCACTTCTCACTTAAACATTCAAAATAAAAGCTCAGTTATTTATTTTATTTTTAAAATAATTAACAGAATTCCAATACTGAGTTGTTGGGGTTTTTTTCCCCTCAGGATACTCAGACTCATAAAAGTCTATCTGGAAAGCTGCCAACAGGGAGTGTGATAGAAATCTGCAGGCTTGACCTTGCTGCTAAACTAATCTGTAAGCATCTCCTTTCTTCTTCTCCCCCTTACCTCTAACCCTCTGCTGGTCACAGAGCAGAACATTCTGTCAAAGCTGCAGGTGTTGAAAAGGAACCTGTATTGGAAGGGACAGGGTTCAGGAATACTTCTGCTCTCAGTGCAATGTCTCTCTCCAAAGCAGCCCATGCTCAGCAGGGCAGGTCTTTCCTTCCTGCTGTCCAGTTTCCAGTGCCTGTGCTGATGTAAACTCAGCCCTAGGATAGGTAAATAAACGCTGAGCTGCTGGGCCCACCTATTTGCTTCAACACTTTTGGGTGCCTTCTGAGCAAAATCTGATACTTTTCCCTTGAAGTATTCATTTAAAGTGACAGGGAAAGGGCCAGTTATGTGTCAGCAGCCCAAACAATTGGATGGTTCTGTTCCAAAAACTCCTGAAAGCAGTGGAAGGACTCCCACTGACTTCAAAAAGGCCCTGCCTGAATGGCAAAGTGAAATGTTACAGAGAATGCTGTACATCTTAGTTTATTTCCTTTATGGAACTGAGTTCCGCCTTTTCTACACATGCTGGTAAACTTTCCCATGCAGCCACCTTTTTCTTTTTTTTTTTTTTTTCTCCTTATCTTTTGCCTCCCTGTTTTGAAAAAAGGCTGATTTCACCTGGTTATTTTTCAGTGCTGCAGCTTAGTTGTGATTGCTCCCACAAAGCAAAGCAGAGAGCACTCCCCTCTTTTGGGAGCTTCCAGGACTGCCATGGGGTGGGTAGGCCACCAAGCTGCACAGTGAGGAGGGTGTGCTCCTGGCACTCCACACCAGCCACTCCTCCTGCTTCACCTGCATTGAAATTTTTTTGCCTCTTGTGAAGCTGGAGGGCAGCCTTGCTCCTGGGAAGGCAGCTCACTTGCTCCTATATCTCTGCACAGACTCTGTGTTACTTCGGTTTTGTATGAAAATCAGGATTTCTATTCAGGTTTTTTAACAATGTTTTGTATGTTGGGACTACAAAGCCATATCAGGGCACTTCACACGATGTTACTTGCTTCACTAAAGGAAAAATCCTAGAGCTCTCACACTTCAGCTCAATTTTTTCCCTTCCCTGGAACCCAAACGACTGAGGACAGCTGCAGGGATGGTATTGACAACTGCACCTATGGCACAGGAGGGAGCTACAGTGCTCAGCAGCAAAGGAAGTGAGCAGATCGCCTTCTCCACCCCAAGCTGGCTCTGAGCAGCGAGCTCAGAGACAGTCAATGGGCTGCCCATTATCTCCTGTGTTTCAGTCAATGCTAAACACAATGCTAGTGCTTTAAAACACAGAAAGTAGATGTAATAGACTATCATATCAATGTTCTGCTTCACTGGAGCTAATCAGACCTGTTTTAGAACAAGCAATATAATTTTGCATGGGGTTTATATTACCCGAGGACATTAAATGCTGGGGATAAAAATAAAAAACTAACCAATCCCCAAACCACCAAACCAAAAACCAATTTTTGAGTAATTTCCCAAAAAACTGCTCTTATTGTGTAGGAGTTGCTGTCCCAGTTCAGACTAAAAAAACCTCATGCACTCAAACAAGCAAGAAAACATTATCTGTTTCAAACAGAGAACACCATCAAATTATTATGTTATGTGTGGGGGCACATACTCATGTGCAAATACCTGCAAAAATTGTATGTATCTCTGCATCACAGGACAGCTGATTTAGCAACAAGATGTCTGGTGCTGTAAATGCTGCAGCATGAAGGGCAGCCCACCTGACTGGCAGTGATGTAGGAAGCCAAGCAATTCCAGTTCTTGAAAACCTTTTGCCTCCCGGAAGGCTGTAAATAAAAGGGGAAATATCATCTTTGGTCTGAAGGTTGTGGTGTTGTGATAAACAGATAATCAAAGTAATCAGGAGCATTTTGTCTGATTTGTGCAAAGTTGTGGCTGAGCAGTTATAAATTATATCACCATATTCAATTACTGGAAACAACACTTCCTGCAACCTTTGCAGTCTGGAGGGAGATTTCCCAGTTTCAGATGTACCTTTGTTAACCTCTGCATTAATTTTTCCAGTTTAAGGGGAAGAATAGGATTTGTGCAGAGCAGGAAGTTCAAAAAGTCTCTCAATCTGAAGTGTTAAAACATTTGACCATCTTTGTGATCTTTAAACTCATAACAAACATGGTGTAAACAGATATCCTAAACATACTTTGATTGATGTGCCCCACTAATAAAAACATTTTCAGTTTCCAGCCATTCTATTAAAATGCTGATTAAGTCAAAGTAAGAATATTTCATCAAAATATACAGATTTCAGTAACAGAAGGTCTTGAAGCTTTAAGGTGGAGTCTAGCTATTTATTCACAGAGAGCATGAACTGAAAACCTCATATTTTCCTTTGAAAAACCTTGAATTTATTCCAAAGCAGAACTGGAAGCAAAATTTAACACTTCAAAGATTGTTCCAAAGAACTGGGGTCTTGGTTGGAGGCTGTCCCCTAGTGAAAAAGGACACCTTTGGTGCCCATTATAACCAGGAATTCAGTCAGGGTTGTGTTTACACACAGACATGCTTGCGTGTGTGTGCCAGAAGTGGTAGGCCTACTTAGAGGAGCCAAATGGAGCACATCCCTCATTCTACTTTGTAAAGAATCCTGTTATGCATCTGGCCAGCAACTGCAGAGCATCAGTGTGTTTTTTTATGGATAGTATCTCACTCTATTCTGCTGTCCTGTCCTTTCCATCCCAGATTGTGTCCCGCCAAGCAAACCTCCAGGGAACCAGCCTGCCACAATGCAGCTCACACTTCCCTGTCCTTTCAATCCTCTGTGCTGTGCTGCCTGTAGGTAATAAGAACAATTAATAATGTTTTGGTTACTTCAGGTGAGGCAAGACAGGACATGGAACGAGGCGATAACCAGGAAGCAGGATGGTTATGTGCACCTTTCAGCTGTGAAGTCTCACAGAAGCAGAAGCAAAGAGAAGACCCCTCCCAACCTATGATTCTCCACAAGAACAGCTACAGAGCCTGCCTTGTCCTGAAGCACAGTACAAAAGATTTGCTGGAATAACTAGTTCAGTGCAGTGAGATTGTAACATGATCTTCCAAGTTGTGAGTGAAGGTCAGGGGGACCCTTTGTGGGGCTCCAGACGACTGCAGTGTGCCATCACCAATTACGCAAGGGCTCTCTAATAGGGGTGAGTGCTTGATGGGCTTTTATGTAAGGCACTCTGATGCACAGAAAGGGACAGCTGGAATTAGCCTGTCTTGTCAATGACTGCATATGAGAAGCCTGATTTTCACTCTGATACTCATAGAAAGGACTTCTATTATTTAACTCCTTACAGCCTTACAATTTGGGGATGAAAAGACAGGCACAGTAGCAGCCCTTTAAACTTTAGCCCTTTAATGATCTTAATAGCATATTCCTTTATGAGCTTTATGTAAAAATCCAAAGCAAATCAAACAAACTTCAACCAAAAAAAATAATAAAAATAAATCCATAGAAATGTCAGAAACAAACCCACAAGACCTGATTTAGGAAACAGCTTAAGACAAAAGACAAGCTGGGAACCTCCATTTTCTGTCAGTTTTTGAGACAAAAATGAAAGGCTTTAAAAATACATTACTGCAATACTTCAGATGAGAGCCACAACATGAAACAGCTCTGGACCTATGTGACTGTTGTGGGTTAGACTTGTCAGGCAGCTGAGCATGACCCAGCCATTCGTTCACATCCTTCTCATAGCAGGAATGGGAAGAGAATGGGAAGGGCAAAAACTAGAAAACTCACAGTCTGAGATAGCAACAGTTTAAAAAGTAAAAAAAAGGAAACAAGGAGAAGAAAAACCAGGAAAAAATAAGTGAAACAAAGAAGTCCTCCATAACTGCTTGCCACCAGCCAAGCAATGCCCAGCCTGCCTGAACAACAGCAGCTCTGGCAAAGTCTTCCTCCTAACTCTGACTGCTGGGCACAGCACCATGTGGTACAGAACATCCTTGTGGTCAGCTGGGGTCAGCTGTCCCAGCTGTGCCTCCTCCCAGCTTCCTGTGTACCCCCAGTGCTGCTGGCAGAACAAGTGAGAAACAGAAAAGGCCTTGATGTTGAGCAGTGCTTAGCGATAACTAAAACATTCCTGTGTTATCAACATTGTCTTCATGACAAATACAAAACAGCAGCTGTGATGAGGAGAATTAGAACTCTCTTTCAGCTAAAACCAGTACAATGGCTTTGATGGGGTAATGCAGGGTTGGCAGCACCATTTACACCCGATTATAAACTAACCTTCCCTCACTTTGGAAAATGCTGGGCTAGGAGCCAAGGAAATGAATTGACTTTCTGAATATGTATTCCTTTTGCTTCTGATATTTGTAATCAGAGGTGCTGGTGATATGCTTGAATGGCTGCTGACAGGAATGACAGAGTGTCTCTGATTGCAGGAACGTTCTCAGTTGAGGCATCACCATCAAAGGCTGTGCAGTGAATGCCTGCCCTTCTGAGACTCTGTGTTTTCTCTCTCCCCCGCCTTTCAGTCATTTACCTTTCGGGCTGATTTCAGCATCACTGTTCCTCCTTTCTCCTCCCGGAAAGGATATTTTGGAAGTATGGGTGATCGTTGTCAGTTGTAATTCTTCAAAAATGTAAATGTGCTTCAGAGAAGAGGAAATATGGTATCTGTGACTCATCCATACTTCAGGCAAATTCTCTAGTTCAAGGGAAAATAAAAAGACGTGCCCTAAAAAAATAAAACAAAACAAAAAAAGTTTTAAGACCGGAATAACGAAGTTAAACAGGAAGAGATATTGAATACAGTCAACAGGCTTCAGAGGCAGCAAACGTCTGATACACAAGAAAGTAACAATGGGCTAAGAAATTAATTATTCCAGATGTATTGCATATCCTGCATGCAAGTGGAATAGCAGACCTCCACTTAGAGATCAGTACAGCCTATTTTGGTTCCTTTGAGGACAGGCACCCTTCTTACACCCATACAATGAGAAGCACTCAGCCCCACACAGCTCCATCAGCTGCCACACAGCCAGGGCATCAGCACCTGGCCCTCTACCAGGAACCCTCTCTCTTGGGAACAATTGTGTTATGCTGTGCTATTTCCTTTCTGCTTCTCCATGTCCCTCTTGACGAGCCACTGAGCTCAGACAGGATGGCTTTAAAGGGCCACAAGCTGTGTGTGTGCAGAGCAAGTGGGACAAATCCTTGTCATCCTTCTGCTGCTGCTCATGAGCAAGGCTTGCAGTCCTGTGAAACAATGTCACTGCATCAGTGTCTACCCTGCAGTGACAACTCACGCACTTCACTCCCCATTCCTGGCCATCCTGAGGACAGCAGCTCATGCAGCACACTCATCTTGGGCTCCTGGGCAGCTGCTGTTGGCATGGGAGTGATCACTCTGCTGGTTTGTACAGTATTTAGTACTGTGTTTCATGCAAGACAAAAATAGTTACCAAAGTCGGGGTTTGGGTGCATGATTCTACCTGCCACACCATAAACAGAAGCTCAGGTGATGTAGTGGAACTCGCATCAGGCTCTGTTGTCATGAGCAAGAGTGAAGGCAGTCTGATCCCAAAGCAATACTGTTCTTCTTGTTTCGAATCCCAACACAGACAATCTACAATCCACAATTTAACATCTCTGCAATGACCTAACACATAGCAATTGCTGGTGAACTGGAAGTGTTTCCATGGCAGATGGGCTTTGCAACAAAAAAACATAACAGGTGGTTGCCTAGTGCAGCAAAATATTAGGAGCTGCACAATATCACTGCAGTGTGTGAGCAGTGGCAGGTTTGGAAAAGCTGGATGTTCCCCAGTCACACTGCTGACCCCAGTGTTGGATGCTCCACTTGCATGCACCTCTCCACAGCCCAAAAGGTGCAGTGCCAAAGATGAGCTTTCCTGATGAGCAAGGATGTAGTAAATAATTACACAGAAGGGCTCATATCACTGAGCATTAACAGACAAATTTTGACTGGGTTTTGATCTAATGTTCATTGTTCTCATTTAAGGGAAAGTCCGAGCATCAAATTCAAATCTTCTGAAATTAGTGCCCAGGCCTGGTTCTTTTTTCACGATAAATCCATTTTGGTCTATTTGTAAAGTTTATTTTATATTTTATTTTTTCCCTGGGAGAAGTGCAAATGTAATCCCCCAATACTACACGTTATATAGACAAACTTCCTAAGTTCAGGGCATTCAGAGAAGGTCTGACACAATGACAGTGTCAGGGAGAAATCTTCCCTAGGAAACCCCCTGCCTGATCACGGTGTCATTCACAGCACTGCTGGTAACCCACCGAGAAAAACTCTTCCTACTGAGTCACTGATCTGATCTGGCATGGGGAGTTAGTTTCAGTGCTCAGGGTGCCCTCAGCACTCCAGCCCTGCGACTCCTCATGCAGCCTTGCCCCAGGGGAAGACTGGCAAAAATAATTTGGAGTTTGGTCAGAAGCCAGGGAAAGCAGTTGTATGGCTGTCAGATTAAAGTGGATGCAGCTCTCTTTATTGATGAGATACTTCTGCTTTCTTCTTTGTTGTAAATCTTTTCTCTGTACCTGGGGATGCCTGCAGGTCCCAGCAGCAGGGCTGCCAAGGGGGCATGGCTGGGAGCTAGGGATACCAAGGAGGGATGGGATGCTGGGGCCAAGGCAGGCAACTCCAGAGACACCCTGAATATGCTCCCAAAATATAACAAACAAGAAAATGCACTGCAACACAATTTTGAGAGTAGAAGGTAACAGCTATCAAGGAAGAGCATGCAAATAACAGTGAGGGAAAAAAAAAAAGAGAATAGATCCAGACAGCTGCTGTCTCACTGGCATGGGCTTCACTGAGTGTGTCTGTTCCCCAGGGACAGATCTGCTGGCAGCTTTGTGCAAGCACTGTGCAGGGTGGTGTGCCGGGGCCAGGGGTGAGATGTGATGGCAGCAAATTTCAGCAGGTGCTGGGAAGAGTCACCCTGCCCTCAGGAACCGCCAGATTGCTTCATGTACCATTCATGTACCTCACTCTCTACATTTTGCTGCCTGTATCTCCCCAAGAGCCTTGTGAGAGAAAAGTGAAGGCAGTGTCATGGTTTAACCCCAGCTGGCAATGAAGTACCATGCAGTCACAGGACAGGCAGCTGGAAGAAAAACTGGATGCTGCCCTCCAGCTTGCACAGCAATAGCTGCCTTCCCACCTCCTGGCACAGCTGCTTCTCCCTTTTACCCCTGTGGCTTCCCCAGGCTTTGCATCTCTCCCTAAATTCAAGCAAGTATTCCTTGCTAGGGGAAAGCTTGAAGAGGGATCAGATGAACTGAAAGAATGTGAGGGTAAAATCTGGGCTGTCCAGCCATGAGTTTTCCTCCTGTCTCAGTTTCATCTGGGATAGTGTCAGTTTTGATTCCTAGTAGCTGCTACAGTGCTGTGATTTTGGTTCAGAATGAGAAAAATGTTAGTGACACACTGATGTTTTAGCTGTTGTTGAGTACTGCTTCCTCTAAGTCAAGGACTTTTCAGTTTCCCATGCTCTGCCAGTCAGCAGGTCCGCAAGAAGTGGGAGGGAGCATGTCTGGGACAAGTGATTCAGGCATATTTTATAAGCTCAGTGCTGGGTTAGATGCAACAAAAGTAAATAAAGTATTAGGAATTATTGGGAAAAACATAGAGAATAAAACAGGAAAAAAACCCCAAACATCATTATGTTGACACAATTTTGGGGACCCAAAGCACTTTTTTTTTCCTTTTGGGGACTAAAAGAGAGATCAGTGAGATCACCAGAGGGGATTACAAAAAAAGTACTGTTTCAGACTTGAAAATAATCTGAAAACCACTCAGTACTGGGAGAGAGAAGCATTAAATGCTCTTGCTCCAACCTTATTCCTCCACCTGTCACTGCCTATGGCACAGTCAGAAAACAAATGATGGGGCAGAGGGACCCAAGGCCTGAACCTGTTCTGCTGTTCTCATGTCCTTACTTTGGTGCATCACTCACAAGCAATGGCTTTTGGTTAGTAACCCAGCCAGGACAGGCAGGTGTCAGAGGTACACGGGGATACACATTTCTATCTCTGTGGGGATAAAACACCACATTCTTTTAATTCACACAGGCAGAAGTGGTGGAGCAGGTTATACAGGATTCTGCTCTCACCCCTGGAAATGTGCTGACACTCACAAATTCCTCTGCCAAGAGACCTGAAATGAGCCTGGAGGTGCAAGGCATCAGCAGATTATACCCAGAGAGTTTCTGAATTACTCGTTCTGTTTCATTCCTACTCTTTCCTGTTTGGCAAATTCATTCCAGTTCTGAGAGGTCAAGAAGCCATGCAATGTTATGGTTCACTAATTGCCCACTTAACTTTCTGTTTAGGCCTCCCAATTCTTTGGACATGGCCAGGAGTGTCAAGCTGATTTTTGTTAACTGGAACATGATGTCCAGAGCTGGGGAGCTTCCAGTATTGCTACTTTTGGTTCTCCAAGTAGCTGAGGAGTGTCAGCCAGGCTACTTGGAAATGGGAATGCCTTTGTTTCCAGACTGCACTGCTGGCAGTTGGGTCTGGTTTACTAAAAACAAATATTTAAAGTCATAGGTGGTTCCAAAAATCTTGCCTTCTTCACTATACTTCCTCCAGACACAAGTTTTCCTGATTTCTCTCTTCTTCAGGCAAAATCAGACATGGGTGCCTCCAGGAATGGAGATTGCCTGTGAAAACCTCTCACCTTTTGTGCCCTTCCTGATCCCTGGTCCCACAAGAAACACCTTTGACTTTTCATCTCCATGTTCCTGCTTTTTACCCCACATCCACTGCTAGGAAGGATGGGTTGTAAAAATACACATGACACCAGAAATACTTCCTGGAGAGATTTATGAATTTGTCTGGAAAAAGAAGTGGCATGCTGATAGAGGCTTTTTTTACTCTCTCTCTCTATTTTTCTGTCATGCTATTTGGTATTTTTGTGAAGTCCCAGTTTCCAGAATTATGTACAAGGATCTCAGCTCTCATTTTGAAAAACACAGTGAGCTGTTACCCTCAAAGCTATAAAAAGTGAGGCTTGAATCTCCAAAACAAGGTGTCAAATAACATCTTATACTTCTGATTCTTGAAATCTTACTGCCTTGAAGACAAAATGATATTAGCAGTTACAGCAAGGATTCTGGTTATAATTCTGAATATACAGAATCAGTAGTGCTCTCTTTGGGCTCTCATAAGCACTGGGAATGGAGGGCAATGAATAATAATTTCAGACATCCTGGGGCTCAAAGCAGTACAGACTCTCCTCTGGCTTGTTTCTAGAACAGTATCATCCTGCATGAATGTGCATTCCTGAATGAATAACATGCATTGAACCTGAATGTTTTAGTTTATACCTTGAACAACAATCAGAACGCATATTTTGTCCCTAGAAGAAAATAAACCTCACAATGTTTTTACTGAAAAGCTGATACAGGACTAAGCAGGACATCTTGGGTTACTGAATTCAGACTGACAGGTGCCATTTGTCACTTTGGCAAATTGATACCATTATTTTTTAAATTATCTGGGCTTCTCCCTAGTCACTTGCTCTGAAAAACACCCCAGAATGTTTTTTGCCCCAGATGATTTGACAGCTTGCTTATATGCAGCCTCTTTTTAACTGTGGCTGCTTCACAGTTATTTGATTTTGCACCATCTTTGTCCTTTAACCCAAATAGATCTTTCTCTGCAGTGTGATTATTTGTGGATAGCAAGCACATGGCTTCTCAGCCCTTTATTTTTTTTTTAATTTTTATTTCTTTTGCTGTCTGTGTCTCTTCCCATCTAACCCTCTCTTCCCTCCCCATCTCATCATCTCGCCTTTTTCTTCAGCATGGTTGGCTGGGATTGCATGTGATGTCTCCAAAAAAAGGATTTGGTTTTTTTTTCCTTTGTTGACAATCTGTATTCAAATTCAGCACACTGGAGTTTCTGGGGGTTTTAGGATGGGTGAAAAAAAGTAGTCCCAGTTCACAACACTCAGATATTTGATAGTTCAGAGGGGCAGTGAAGCAAAGTAGAAGAGAAGAAACCATAATTTCAGATTCCAGTCTTTAAAAAGACACCAGGAATTTTTAAAACTTAAGTCCCACCCAACAGTCAATGAAATGTATGAATAACATAACACAGCCTTTGTCAACCAGGATAGCACCTGATTTTACACAGTACCTTGCAGAGCTAGAGAGTCTTAAAGTACTTTAAATAGTCTCACTTCCCAGATGGCTGCATTTAGTAGATTACACCTATAATTAGCAGTAAGAGCCTAGGGAATGCTTCCCATAGAGCCTGTCTCCTCAGAGGGACTTTACCCAGGTATGCTGAGATGTGCCTAATAGAGCTCTGTATGACTGTCTGTGAGAAACAAATTCCATTTGCTCTTCTTTCTGCAGACTCAAGCTGGTATCAATCACCTCCTGATAGAAGGGTGCCCAGGCTGCCACTTTATGGGCCCTGCAACCCACCCCTGCCACACATTACATGGGGGAAAAGCAGTAAACATGTAAACAGTGATAGATATTCACTCCTTGGGGAAGGAGGAATGAGGCCAAGTGGATACTGGATCCTGTGTTTTATCATTTGTGGTGGTTAGGATGAAAAACCAAAACACAGAACAGGGACCACCTCTATGTTTTCTCTCCCAAGCACTTTAGGAATGATTCCAGAGACTTGCAAAGCCTTTTGTTCTTCTGTGGATCTGCTTCTAAGTCACAAGAAATTTAAAAGAAAAGGGGTTGTAATATTCTGTTTCACCAGTCCTGTGTTTTCCTGTCAAATATAAAAGGAGAGACCTGTTTACTGTTTGAATCATTTTGGCTAGACTAGGAATACAGCACACCTGTGCATTCACCAGCAAGGCAAGAAGATATGCCTGCTTTTACAGGCAACTCACACAGTCTCATTAATGTGCTTTGGCTTGCAATGGATGCCAGATTAGGCAGAAAAAAACCCAAACACCACAGATTAACTACACCCAGGCAGTGCTCAGCTATGGTAAATCAGCCTAGACTCACTGACTTCAGTGAAAGTGCATGAGTTCACATGGGTACAGATGTGAACTTTGAGACTGAAACAACCCCAGATTACTCTTCCCTTATTACAAGTTTACTGTAATCACTTAGATTTCCCTTTGAAAGCAGTGCCTCTTCATGAACAGCAACATCTCATCAGTCAGCAGTACAGTTTCTCATCCATCCATTAACTTTCAAGAGGAACAGAGAGGAAGTACCACGTATGACTTTGAGCACTTGGTGGTTTACAGCTCAATTCAAACTCACTAGGCTTCCTGGGTTGCATAGCTCAAACACCCAAAAAGTGTGTGCAGGTCTGTGCAAAGGGGTGTTCTGGGCAATCAGTAAAAATTGACATTGGGGAGCACATGACAAGCATATGAGAAAGATTACGGTGTGTAATTCCCAGAAGGATTTAATATATGTGGGATGAAGAAATAATTTGTATTTTATTTGCTTATAAAGCAAACTTAGATGTCTGAGAGCAGGAAATTTGGGTAAAGTAGACCTTGAGTACTTGATGAACACAATTACTTGCAGAGCTTTCCCCACTCTTTCGTCAGAAGCCAAAGATAAGCGGAAGTCACACCACAACTTTTAGCACTGGGTGTTAAACACTCCTTTGGCAGTTCAAGTTCTCCATTTGGAGAAGACAAATTTGCTGACTTTGTTGAGCAGTGACTTCCTTATGAGCCATTAAAGGCCCAATGCTGTCTAGGTAGGCAGGGCTGCCCAATGCAATAGATGCATAGGTAAGTGCCTGTTCTTAGAGAGGAGAAGTTTGTGTGAGGATGTATTTGAGACAGTATTGGTTGTGCTGTGCCAAGCCATTGCTGCCCATCTGCAGGGTTCAGATCCCACCAGATTCCCTCTGGACCAAAGTGTCCTTCTCTGCAGAGGGGAGTTCAGTGCATGGAAATGGTCAGTACTGCAAAACAGAGCAGCTTTGTAGCTCCTTTCTAGCCAACACTGAGTCTTGGGAGTTCCTCTGCACCTGCTCCCTGCAGCTCTCCAGAGAGTGGTGCAAATACATGAGAACACATGAGAGACTATATGGTGCAGAAAACTAGGAAACAAATGGAAATCTTCAACCTGCCACAGAGGAAAAGAGGATTTGCTTATAGAGCAAACACATGGATCTTGTTGAAGGTTGGGTTGTGGGGATCCTGTGTGCCTTTTCAATGTGGACTAAACTGCTTTTCAAAAGTTTATCTGAAAACTGACAGACTAAACTGCATTTTCTGCATATTTTTATTCTGAAGTTTGGCTGTCCTGATAAGAAGAGAGAAATTATGTTTGAACAAGCAAAAATAAAACCTGTTTTTCTAGATGAAGTTGTGTTTGCCAACATCAATAGCAGTAACTTCTATACAACATCAAGAACAGTAATTTCTATATTCCTAATTTAGCACTGACATTTTATGACAAGAAATGCTCTTAGTAGTTCTTTTTATGCTTCAATATGCAGGTCTGTTAAGTGATTTTCCAATAACCCTTATTTCACATGGTTTGTTCTACTAAGATAGTTCTTTTCACCTGTGCATTTTGTTATCTGTCCTTAAATTTTGTATATTACCATCTCTCTTTCCAGTTTTTCCTGGAGACAGGGGAAGAGTAAAGATAACATTTGTCTTCAGAAACTGATGGGGAAAAATTAAGGAAAATTTGTACAATTGTCTGTCACCAAAACTTCAATTTTCAGGGGAAAAAGAAAGAAAGAAAAAGTAGATCTATTTGTTATCAAATATATGTTGAAGGGAAAATGGAAATGAGTAACAGCCAGAATGGATTTGTTAAGAAAAAAACATTATGTCCCATGGGTAGAATTTCCTTCCTATACTGGAAAACTGGCCTAGTAGCTAGAGGAGAAGCAGTAAGAGTCACTTATCTTCATTTCATTATGTTCCTGTCCCTGGCTCACACAACATTTTCATAAGCCAGGTAGAGTGTTGATGGAACAAGTGCAGGTTGTATGCAAGCTCACAGCTACACTCAGGGACCACATACCCTGGTTCACAACTGGAGAGGAAACTGAGTGAGGTTTTGCTGGCATCTATCCTGGACCTCCTCCTGAGTGATGAAACCAGAACACAACATCTAAAGCCCTGAAAACAGAAGGAAATGACCACATCTTCAGAAGACACTGGAAGAGACCACAAGTAAGACAGGATTAGAATTTGAGGTGATTTTACCAGTGCCATTCAAGACTTTATAGACAGGAGTGTCATCTGCAGGTCATACAAAATTGCCTCTATGCTTTGCCTGGCATTTGTGAGGCCCCAGTATTTGATTCCTACAGAAGGAAGAATGATGAAAATTACATATTAAAAGAAGGTTGTAAGAGTAAAAGGTCTGAAATAAATTGCCAAGGGAGGTCCATACCAACTTCCTACTTGGTCATCTTTAGGGAGAGATTAGACAAATGCTTAAGAAATTACTTTGGTTACTGCCATGGGATAGACGGATGAACTAGAGGAGGTCTTTAAGTCACAGGTCACATTTCTTTTTCTCTTTCCACTTTTCTCCTTGGTAGCCAAATTCTCTCTCCTGGGGAAAAACAGATTCCAAAAATGTTGTTTGATCACCTATTTTCTAAACACAGTGCAATTTTAGCAGTCATACACAAATAAAGTAGTATTTCATGCTACCAAATAGTCAAATATCTGCCTGGGTTTTTAAACTCAATGGCTTGTCCACATTAGATAAAAATTAAGTCCCTTGATTATGAGTTTATAATATAAGTACATAATTTATAAATTTATATTAAAATTATATTATCTAAAAATTTATAAATATATATTTATAAACTCTGGTTTATAAAGGGTTTTCTGTGTTAGGTGCCAAAGAAGTAGTAAATGCATACAAAATCAGAATATCGTGACACAGCATCTACATATTAGCCACCCACAAACCACTCTGCTTTTAAAGCTGTATTGGCCCTCAAAGATACTCATGCTGACTTTGCAGTTTTCAATATGGTGTGGCTTCTTTTTTCTTAAAGTATCTGCCAGTGAACTTCTAAGGGAGCCTTTGAGCCTTTAGAAGGCAGCTTTTTTTTTTTCTCCACATTTTATATACTTTGTGATACTAAATAAATCTTCAGAGAAACTTCTTAGTGAAAGCAGAAAGTCAGAGGTAGAACTCCCTTTGGTAATTTGCAATGCCTGATTTTTGTTAAACAGTCAGATGCTGAAGAACCAGGTTTCTAGGTTCAGCTTGACAGGTCAACTGCATTGCTTTTTCTCTTTATCAACTCATGGCTCAGAGACTGGAGGGGCAAAGATGATAAAATAAGCAGGGTGAAAGAGAGATCAGCCATGAGACTGGCAACTTCTGAATAAATATGGAAACAATCACTGAGGAAAATTAGTACACTGAGCAAGTCCAGGGAAGTTACTGAGACAAGGCGTCAAATAAATTCAATACCTGATATTTGATCAGGTGGAAGGAGTTCACCCAGACAGAAGGAGCACACCTGAGTAGCAAGTCAAACAGAGCCTCTGAATTCTTAAAAGAGTCATAAAATCCTGTAGTGTTTGGAGCATCAGACTGCTCCACTCAAGAGAAAGTCTTGTCAACTGTATTCAAAAAGTATATAAACCCCACAAAAACTAACAATAAGTTTTCTAAATCTCAGTCTAGATCAGAATTCTCAGTCCTCCAAAGAACAAGTTATTTTGATGCAGTAATTTGCACTAGCCCATTACTTGCAAAATGATCGAAAGTATGAACCCCAAATGAAGACTAAGGCACTGTTCGTGGCTATAAGCCTAAATTTGCACTACAGTCAATTCTAACAAGTAGAGGCCACTCTGTACTACTTCTGTGTAAGACTACAAAGGGCTTCCTGCCTTAGGAATAAATTTCATCTTATCCCAGAACTGTACACGGGAAACTCCCACTGTCCTGTATTATGTCACTGGGGAGAAGGGTTGTGGCAGTCTTTGGTACAGGCACACCAGCTTCAGTCCAGCTCGTGCTACACCAGGCCACATGGCTGATCCAGCTTAGTGCTGGTGGCAGCACAACTTGGGGTGGGAGGCAGGACTAGCTGAAGTCTAGTGGTACATTTCTCCAAGATCCATGGGATTCTATAACTTTTATCCTAAAGAACTGCTTTTGGATCTGCTGTGAACGAACGATACAATGCAGTTTGATTTTTGCTTCCAGATATACATATATTTCCAGCAGTCCCTCAATTATAAAAGTCAATTTCACAGTCAGTAAATGGTTCATTTATTGATTCTCATCTACTAAATTCAAGCAGCTCCACAAACAACAATATACTGGTGATGTATTGAGGGATAAAAGAAATAACTTACATTTGTAGAGAGAAAAAGCACAAAGCTACAAACTGACAGCCTCTTTTCGTTACTGGAACTATAATTTCTGATGTCAAAAACCTTTGACATGCCTCATAGATTACATCTTTGGAGAGCCCTACTTCTGTTTAAAAGCTGAAATTAAAGGACTTTTACTTATTTTCAATTGTAATTTCAGCAAACTCTTTAGGCTGCAATATTTAATCTATTTCTCTGAGATTTGCATTATTTATGCTGCCAAAGAGCTCTTAGCAGAATCTCCATTGAAATTCTGCACCTACACTCAAAAAGTAAATAGAAAGAAGAAATATTTAAAAGTATAATTAATCAAAAGCCCATATCAGGACCTTGACTTCTAAAGGGTAAAAGAATGCTTGCAACCAAAAGACAGGTTTGAGCTCTTCTTGTTGCAAAACTAAGCCCCTGGGATTAAGGTCCTGGTGATTCTCCAATAGCAGTGCCAAGGACAAGAAGCAGATGACTTCTCCTGGCTGGGTTTTCATCTCTGCAGAGGGATTCTGCACAACAGCTAGGTTATAGCCTGCACCATTACATATCAAACCATGTCTCATTACAGCTCCAGTTCCTGCAAAAGCCACCATGAGCAGCTGGATTCATACTAAAGTCCCACTTTTTTTTATTGTTTCTCTCCATTGTAAGAATGCATTCTGGAGAAATGGCCCATGCACCCTGCACTGCCTAAATTCCCTACTGAACAAAGGCACCACAGCTGTCCAAGGGGCAATAGCTTAAAATAGACTCAAGACTCAAAAAAGGTTCAGCTTCAAGAAAGTGACAATAGCAGGGGGAATTGGGCATATTTACAAACAAATCAAAAGCAACTCATTATGAAAGTCAAAATTAATTGCCATTCATCACACGTTTTTTGTAGCATGGATTTTGTACATTTACAGAAAGCCTCTTCATGTGCATTCTGCTCTTTCAATAGAAAGGTGTGAAAGTGCATCATCCTTAGAAGATTTAAAGAGGATATGAAGATTTTGATAGTTTAAGTATTTGGTAATCAGAAAAGCAGGCCACTAGTTTGTTTGCTTTCCTCAAACTGCTCCAGTAAACTCCCTAGTGCTTCTTCTCCATATGGTATGGTTTTACTCCCTCAGTTCCTCCTCCCTTGCAAAGAAGAGCTCTCACAATAAAAAGACACTGGAATTTTCTGTAGTATTCTCTGGATTTCTTTCTGTTTGTCTGTTTAAGAAAAACACTTATTTAAAAAAGCTATCTCTGGAAGAGAATGTTTCAGATAAAACTCAACTAAGCCCAAATTTAATGCTGAATAATTAAAACTGCTGTACTTCAGAGGTCTGGCATGGAGGAATCTATGTTTAGCATAATTTCTGTAATTTCTGACAGTTAATAATATTGATTTTTTTAAAAAGTAGCTACAGACATATTCAGTCCACTTTGATCTGTCTGTTTGCCTTAGGGAATCCAGCAAACAGAATAGAAATATCTTTTCTCACTAATAGCCTATTGAAGTCAGCAGCCCAATAGGAACTAGATATTGCTTCTAGATTTCCTGTCCACTGCTCTGAAAGTTTTCCCTCCACATTTCTTCAGAGCTGTCCTATAATACTCAGAAGTCCTTAGCCTCCTGCTTAAGCTGACTTCACCAAACTTTAACTCTCTCGTGTGGGAAAGACAAAGGCATCCATCCATGGGAGTATGAAGGGATGAAGCAACTGTTCCCAAAGTAAGAAGTCTTCCAGTGATTGCAGTGAATACTGGAACATACTCAGTGAGTGACTTTTAATAGGAAAAATCCCAAGAGGAATGACTTTCCAGATACAGTGCAGGCTGAAACTCTCTGTATGCAGTGACTATGCCTGTGCTACTGCTAATTGACAAAGGAGCTGGTGGTAATCGGCTGTCACTTTTCACCTTCAAGTCCTTGCAGTGTGCCCATCATACTGTGGTGTGGATAGCTGATAGTACCCATCATCCTGAAGCTATGGAACAGCTTCTGTGAAATGGATGGAGTGACTGATTAGGAATCATAGTACTTCTCTAGAATTGGGAGCAGTTTAGTGGAAAAAAAAATAATTTTGCAGTGAGTTTTTGAAAATTTGGTAACTTGCAATGCCTGATTTTTGTTAAACAGAGTCAGATGCTCAAGAACCAGGTTTCCAGGTTCAGCTTGACAGATCAACTGCATTGCTATGTTCAGCTTTTCTCTTTGTCAACTCATGGCTCAGAGACTGGAGGGGCAAGCAAATGTGCAAATTCAATAGCAATTACTCTTTTTTCAGATGACAAGCCAGAGGAGGAGTTTTATGTGACCTGTCTTCCTACATACTGTTTGCTTCTTGGTTCAAGTTTCACATAAGGACTGACAAAAATTATGAAGAATTTTGAAAGAAGGATGGGATGGGAGTTTTGCAACTCTTGAGCATATCAGGGCAGTTTCCATAAAGATCAGTGCAAGTCTAGAAGCACACAGCTTGTTCAGAGCAGCAACCATCAAGATGTTTCCAGCTGGACCCTGGTACCTGCTTTCAGGGAGGTCTATCATAGCTTCATAATCTCAAAGTACAGGAAGCCACTGGAAAAGGTAATCTGATTTGTTTGAATGCAAGGATATGCAGACTAATGGGCCAGTGATTGGAGGGAGAAGGCAGGGCTGCAGATGGGGGGAAAGGGATCAGAGACAGCTGGTAGAGAAACAATGTCCTGGATGGCTGCATGATTTGCCAATACTGGCAAGGGAAAGTGTCTGTTCTTCCAGCCTGGGAGAGACTCCCTGTCACCCTAGGGGAAGGTTATGTAGTTTCCCCATGTTTTGTGTCACAGAAAAGGCCATGTAAAACAGGTAATCACTTGCCCCAAGCACCTGATCATATCTGCTGGAATAGGGAGGAAATTTTATCATCAAAATTTTCTGCAGGATTGCCTATCTGATTAATAGATACTATATTTTGTCCATAACAACACCTTTCTCTCATACCAGCCTCTTTCTAATATTTCTCCTTCTAATATTTCACTCTCAAGAGTCCCTGCTTGCACTTCTGCTTGGTAGCTCTTGCTCTTACATGCAGTTGTAGTATATTCAGAGAAAGAAAGTAAAAGCAAGGCTTTCAGAAGAAGAGGCTCAGGCTACTTTCCTTTTTGTCTTAGATATCTTTATATAGATGATTACATTGATGGCAAGTGGGTGGTAAATAGGCTGTAAATATTCCCCTTATGTCACTGTCCAGGCATGGGTACAACCAATAGACAAAAGAGAGGTGGAATGTATCAGGGGTGAGAACCTCCACATTCCAGGACATATACACCAACACGCCTTTCAGCAGCCCTGCTCTCTGGGATCAAGCCCCAGTCTTTTCTCTTCTTTTTATTTCCGCTGGCTGATAAATTCATCACAAATCTTAGTGATAGCCTTTCAGCAATAGGGGAATCCTGACTGATCACTATAGACCATTTTTTGAGCTAGCTTGACAGTGGACATTAATAACATGAGCTGCCACTGCTGAACAAAAGAGAAAAGGTGAAAATATATATCATTTGGGTTGTTGATTGAGTCCCATCCTCCCAGCCCACATCATGGGTGTGCAAGGAATTTCTCATGCATGCTCATGTGAACAACCAGGATGCAGTCAGGCAGTTTCCAGTAAATGGCTCTTAAGACTTCAGAGCCACTGCTGTACAAAAGTCCATTGTTCATATGTAGGATCTGCCTCCCTACCCATTCATTATAAAAACACAGATCACAACAGTGGCATGTTTATCTTAGCAGGGTGTTAAGTCTTACCAACTGAGTCACAGTCGCTGGTTTAGGCTTAGAAATGGGATTACTGCAGCTATTCTGAAACATCTAAAATGCAGGACAAGGCACAAGTACTAGGTCAGTGCTCAGGCAGCACTTTTAAGAAGGTAGAATGTTACTGGGCTGTGTTTGAATCAGATAAAAAACATTTTATTATAAGAGAATGAATGCAGACCACTCTGGTGGAGAAGCAGGGGCTTATTCTCAGGCAGCTGTCAGCCCAGAGAGTCCAATCTCTTTGTCTGTCCTCTGCAGAGAGGTTGGCTTCTCTACAGAGCAGTCTTGCCTTCAAAATGCTTGAATTTCTCCCCAGGCTAGAGTTAGTGTCTGTGAACACTCTCATAGATGTGTTCATGCATTGAAAACTACAGCCAAAAGAGATGCAAATCTCAGGAAGTGAGTAACAGCTATAAGAAGTCCAACAATTAAAGGAACTGTTTCTCCAAGTCATCAAAATTTATGAGTGAGTCTGGATTGGCATCACATTATCCTATCCTAAACTGAGTTCTGTCTTTATTATAAAGATAATGCTGGTTATTTGGACAGCTGCATTCAACAAAGCAGACAAGTGTCCTGCAGGGAAAGTCTCCTACATAGCCCTAAGGGGAAAAAAGTCAATTTCATTCAAGCCTCAAGTACCCTCTAGGATCTTTTTCCATTTGGTTCCCTTTCTACCACCACCTGTCTCCCAACCCAGAAGAGAAAGTGTCTCTTCTCCTCTTCCTTAAGGAATCCTTAAGTGGAGCTAGAGGAAATGAACCTGGTAATAAATTAAGAGGTGTTAAAGGAGGAGAGAGAGAGAGAGACCTTACAGCCAGTGAGGCTAAGAGTAGTATAATAACCTGAGAAACAGGAACCCAACCTGCAGTTTTCAAACCACTCCCTTAAGAGTCAAAAAGCCTGCTGGCACTCAGGAATGAGGTAAGAAGGGAGAAGCAGAGACAGAGGCAGGGTGATATCTAGGGAACAGCAAAGCAGGAATGAAGGAAGGATGGCATACATCAAGGACATAAAGGAAGATTGAGATAGGCAGTTTGGTTCCTCCAGAGAAAGACAGAGGACATCAGCAGATAGGATTCAGACAGAAGTGGCATACTCATGTCTACACAGCTATGCATGCAGAGGGAATCCTAGAAGACATGAAAGGACAGTATCTGTGGATGCTTTGCATGGTAGGACAGAAGTATTTGAAAGGGGAGATCGAAAAGACAGGAAACTTGGAAATGAGACCTGAAATACTGAAGAAGGGTGAGACATTCAAACCTTCGTAGACAAACAGGAACAATTTACAATTCTTGAGACAACAAAATTCTTTGACAAACAACAATTCTTGGACACAACAAAAATTATTTTGCTCCAGTTTTGTGGGCAAAATGTGCTCACTGACTGGCAGCTCCCTTACAACCCCCTTCCTGGAAGGAAACAGTTTTTCTTGCTTGATCTGTTCAGTTCACTGTTGCCTCACTTTCAGGTTGTGACCTTCTCTCAGCATGTAACAGGCAATATTTTCCAATGCCCCTGTCAGAAATGGCTTTGCAAAACATGTCACAGGTAGTCACTCCTGCTCCAAATCCAAAATGAGCAGGCACAAACATAGGTGAAGGAAGAGGAGAATAAGGAAGTAACATGGCCAGGCTTTCACAGCAAGAGAGGAAATGCTGTGTAGGCAGGCATCCTTTCTGCAGGTACCACCAAGGAAATAACCAAATTAAAGCCTCCTAAGACAGAAATTCCTATGATGAGTATCCTGGGTTGTGGGGCTTTCTTCTGTTGTTGTCAAAACTACTGCCTAAACAATAAGTTTGACTAGAATAGAGTAAATAGGGAAATGATAATTATGAAGTACAAAAGCTACCAAAGATTGGCCTTTGATGCTATAATCTTTTGAGAAAAGCCTGCCCTCATTTACCCTGAGAAAATGAACAGGTGAAAACAAATGTATTCACCTGTGGGATGGAGTAATGAATTTAACCAGCCTCTTCTATCTCCCATGTTTATCACTGTGTTCCACAGGTAGTTTTCATTTGGTGGCTGCAGTCTTCTGTGTGAAAGCTAATCCCCAAATAGAGCACACAGCTCCTGAGGCTCACTTAATCTTGGACTAGCAGAAAGAATGAAAGAAGTGTCAAGGATGATGCACAGCAGGCCCGCTGGAGCTTTAGCTGCCTGGTACCAAAGGTAAAGATCCTTGGCCTTATCAGATCTCTTTGGTAAAGACTCCACACATTCCTAAGGAGGAGCTTGGGACCAATCAGTTGGATAACCCAAAGCTCTGGGCAAGGCATGTAGAACAGGCTGAATGCCTTTGATCAGTGGAAAGAAGAGAAAAAAACCCTACATGCACAAATTGCTGCTATCCCCCATATGCTCTCCAATATTATGCTGCTGAGAAGATGTGATGGATTAGGAGTTAGGAATTCCTCCAGAGCAGAAATGATGATCAGATAACCTGTCCAACACTGCATTTTAAAAATAGCATTAGTTATTGCTATTGCTATCAGTTAATGCTGTTTTTTTAAAGCTTTCTTGTTTTTACTGTTAATGTCAAGAAAGAGAACTAAAATAAATAATGCTCTTTTCGCTATTCCTGGTTCTTTCCTCTCCTGGAGTGGGTGATGATTGTGCTTTGGTTTAGAATAAGCATTATTCTTACATATTCTCAATAATTTTTTTTCCAGTTGTTTTAGACCTGTGACTGCAAATTCCATTTTTTGAAGATTTTGACTAAAGGCTCCAAAACAGAAACAAGCATGTTATCACCAGGGGTAAATTTCTTCTGAAATATTGTCAGGTGAAAATTGCAAGGATCCATAAACCTGAAAGGATGGAGGAAAGTACCACCAGTTTGGTCTAAGCTCCTTGTAAAGGCTTACAAACATTGCCAAACAAGAGTACCATTGTGATCTCATTCAAAGCGCTTGCATGCTGAGCATAGTAGCCTGTAAAATAAAAAGCCATTATCTAGACTTGCAACATAGAAGTACCAGTAACAATTGAGAATTAAAAGATTATGTTTTTTGTATTATTTCATTCAAGAAGATTATAAGACAAAAGAAGAAAATGAAAAGGCACACACTGCAATGTTCTCCAAAGCAGAAACTGGTTGTGATCTCTTAAATGTTTTAAGTGAAATGCATTAAAGCTTCCTCCCCTCACACGTGAATGTCCCTGTAGGAAGAAAAATTGTGCCATCTAGTGGGATTTAGACCAAGTCTTAGCTGTGCATTCCCAATGGACATTGTGGACATCCTACAGACTTGTTTACATCATAGCATGGACATTTTTGGATTCCACTTTGCTCCCAAGTTCAAATCCCTCCTGTGCTACAGATGCTGGAGAGATCCATTCACCCTGGCTGTCTTAGGGCCAGAGAAGGGGAGCAGAACTTGCTTTTTCAGTTATCTGCTCAATCCACCTTCCTTTTTGGTTGGTTTTTTTTTTTTTTTTTGGCTTCTGTATTGATGAGAAAGAAGGGGAAAAATAATTTTCATGAGTATGACTTGGTAAACTAGAGGGACCAAAGCCCTGATGTTCCCCGTGAATGAAGGCTGTCCCACTTGCCAAGCAGCCAGCAGCTTTGGGATTCTGTGCTGCATAGTTATGGAGCTGGTGTATGTGGACACAGCTGTAGCACAGTCTCATTTCCTAGCATGCTTTTGCAATCACAGTTAAGCAATAGGCCTGATAGAGATTTCAGTACAGTGTTTAATCTTTGTCCCTTATGGATCTGTGTATCTTTATGACAGAAAGTGATTCCACAGCTTGCAATTTTTTTTCTTCTGTACTGATCATAGTGGAGAGCCATATAATATATTACTTCAATACTCAAATAAGTGCAAGCACTGCAAGAGACTTACATACCTCTCTAATAAAATGTGATAGATGCCCTTGGGACTGCTGGCTATTGCCTGAGTAACTACAGGTGAATGAGTAACAACTCCATAAGTTTTCAGTACTACTTAAAAGTAAAGTTCACTGTCCAGTCTTCAAATAATTAGCAACTGTCTTCTCTACAAACACAGAAAAAAGTGACCTTTTCCAACAAGGCGTAAGCTGTATTTCTCCAACCCAAGTCATCCCGTGGAATAATTGGATCAGCTTTGCCCACTGGCAGGCCTTTTGTCTTCTATGAATCAACATGGAAAGGAATCTTAAGAATGTTTTGGTCATTTCTTTCGGATTTTTACTACTCTTTACTGCTTACTCAGGACTCCAGAGTCTGCAGGTAAGAGGGGCATCTCCCATTGGTTATCAGGACATTTGGTCTGGAATGGCATCAGGCCAACTGGTAGTGTGAAGCACATCAGTCTTTCCATGGTCTCTGTGAAGAAGGCATGCACAGTATTTTTTGTGAGGTGGGTTAGGACATTGACTTGCTGCAGGTTAATATTCTTCACCCAGATCCACAGCATTTACTTAATATTTTATTCTAGTATTTCTCAAATAGCTCGCATACTTGTGTCATGCTACTACTTTAGATCCACAAAACTTATTTCAATGGAAACAGAAAACAAAATTAACCTGAGACAACTTTTCTCAGAAGATATTGCCAAATGGAAAACAAAATCAGTTTCTGGAAAGGATTTGTTTTCAATATTTCTAAATTGTTATGTTATGATCTTATAGTAATTATTATTGTACAATAATGTAAAATAATTTAAAATTATGCCTAAACCATTAGATAATTTAAGTGTAAAATAATACAGTAATTTCAAGGATCATGATATAATAGTAAAAATTATTATTTTTTAATAAGACAGTTGTGGCTTTACTGGCATTAACATCCTAAAACATAGTAGCAGAGATGGGTTTCTAGAATGACTTGAATACTCAGGTTACCATTAGAGCTCACTTGTTTTTATCCAAAATAAAAGACTGAAGGTTACTCTTGCTGTCTGTGAATTCTTAAACTATCAACTGGATTGAATTTTCCAACTGGAGTGGGAATCTGTATGCCTTAAAGGTGGAACTTGATACATAACATGATGAACTTGTTTTCAATAATGAGGGGTTCACCTCATTTCAGGAAGAGGTGCCTCCTTCTGCACATCTCCTTTCCTTGAACAGCTTTTCTTTGCTGGCATTGTCAGATTCTGAACTCAGAGATGTTCCTCAAAAACAGTCCCAAAACTGTATGGAGACACTATGAGTTGGGGAGAATAATGAGACAGGGGAAGATAAACCCCAGAAGCTGCAAGTCACTCCCACCATCTGAAACATTTGGTTAGAGCATGGTGCTAATAACACCAAGGTTGTGGGTTCAATGCCCATACAGACTATTCACTTAAGGGTTGGACTTGATGATCCTGTGGGTCCCTTTCAACTCAGAATATTTTGTGAACCTGTGAACCTGTAAGTACTGGAATGCTAAAAATGTTCATAATTCATTTCAATATTCCATTACCCAGACACACACCCCACTAAAAGACAAACAAATAAACAAACTAACTAACTAAGTAACAAAAAACCCAGACAGTAAAAATTATATGATTATGGAAGCCTGACTTCTAATTTTTGGAGGCTTGAGCTGACAAAACTAGGCATGTGATGTTTCAAAAATAAGATCTTTGAGATCAGAAAACCTCTTTTCCTGTTTACAAAACAACCATTCTAATTCTATAACACCTTGGCACTGCTCTTACAGAGACTGTCCTGGTACCTGGTTGTCTCCAAGCATGCTGCATGACTAGCACCATGATCCTGCATGGCCAGACTGCACAGCCACTGCAGGCTTAGAAAGTGGTTCCATGAAGACACCAACAGCTTCATTCCTCTACAACGCTCTCCAGTGCCACCCCCTCAGCATCCAGTTCCCCATATCAAAATCATGGTGAATCATACCACCTATTAATCAAAGCAATCAGGAAAACATTGCTAAGTAGCATAGAGTTGCAGAATGGTTTGGTTGGAAAGGACCTTAAAAGTCATCTCATTCCAACCCTCTGCCGTGGGCAAGGATACCTTCCACTAGACCAGGTTGCTCAAAGCCCCATCCAGCCTGGGCTTGAATATTTCCAGGGATGGAGTATCCGCAGATTGTCTGGACAACCTATTCCAATGCCTCACCACCCTCACAGTAAAGATTATCTTTCTTATATCTACCCTAAATCTCTCTTTTAGTTTAAAACTGTTGCCCTTTCTTGGCCTATCACTAGACTTGTGAAAAGTCACATCCCGAGTTTTTAATGTCCCCTTTGAGTACTGTAAGGCTGGAGTGAGGTCTTCTCCTGGCTGAACAATCCAAACTCTCTCAGCCTGTCTAGGAGAGGTGGTCCATCCCTCCTGATCATCTTCATAGCCCTCCTTTCCAACTTGTCTATGTCCTTCTTGTGCCAGGGGTCCCAGAACTGGATTCAGTGCTTCAGATGGAATCTCACCAGAGCAGAGTAGAGGGGGAAAATCACTTCCCTTGCCCTGCTGGTCACACTTATTTTGATGCAGCCCAGGGTGCAGCTGGCCTTCTGGGCTGCGAGCTCTTGTCACACTGTTGCTCTTGTCCAGCTTTCATGCACAGAATTCTCAAGTCCTCCCCTGTAGGGCTACTCTCAATGAGTTCTCATTGAGAAGAACTGTACTCATGTCTGGGATTGCCCTGACCCAGATGTAGCACCTTGAATTTGGACCTGTTGAACCTCCTTGTGTTTGCATGGACCCATTTTTCAAGCTTGCCCAGGACTCCCAAATTGATCTTCTCATTTCAGCTTTCAGAGCATCACGACAAGAGGAGAAGTATTTTGAGCATAAACCTGGTTAGACCAGTAAAATCTTTAAAAAAAAAAAAGTAATTCCTTCTTTGTGAAAATACGGGTGAATCAATTTCTTCCAACTACCAAGGGCCTCTGTGAGCCTACTAGGAAGGGTATTTGGACCTTGGCCTCTGAAAATCTTAGAAATTTTCAGACCTGTAGTTTAAAGCAAAGAATCTCTCACTATTACTGTGCCAGCCCTTGTAATACAGATATGAGAATATTCCTGCCTGAGACAACAAATGAAGGCCAAGAAAAGAGGTTACCTTTCATTCAAATTGCTTTTAAAGAGAAGCTCTAACAAATAGCATCAAATAATCTAAAGAAGGATTTACCAAAGCTTTGAATAGGAGCAACCCTCACCTGATTTTGTATCATGTTTTCATAAATGGTCTATCATTTTGAGGAAAATTCCAAGTCCATAATCAGGCTGTTTTAGGGAAATGAGACAGTAATACCCAGCCCCAGATGCTGTGTCTCTCTGTTTCTGGCTGAAGCCACTCTCTGTACACCACAATAATATGTACCTGTGATAAAATTTGTCTCAATCACTGTTTTTGTCCCTGCAGAGCAGCCTCAATGCAGAAGAAGGCCTGGGCGTTGCTTCCCTAAGCGTTCTGTTTGCTGCACTCACCTTATCATCCATGTTCCTCCCCCCAATCGTCATCAAGAAGCTGGGCTGCAAGTGGACCATTGTGGTCTCTATGTGCGGCTACATCGCCTACTCCTTAGGGAACTTCTATGCTAGCTGGTACGATTAAAATACTTTAACCCTCTCTGTTGTGTTCACACAAAATAAGGGCAAAGTTCTGTCTTCTTTTTCTTCTCCATTCCTACTGTCCTTGTTGCAGAGTAGAAAGCTGGATGCGAAAGTTTCTACTTGCCACAAATCGAGATAAATAAATGCTGTATTAGGTGGACCAGAGAGGTGAAAATGTGCAGAGTCAGAATGAATACATCCATATACATCCATCCACCCACCTGGAGCTGCTTCTCTAACTCATGTTTGTAGCAGAGATTCCTCTTTGGGGAGTGGGGGGAAAAAAATCAGATGTTTATTTTAAAAGTAAAAAGAGTTTTAGGGCTGTTTGTGAAAATGTTGAAGGGAAGACTATCTTCCAGCCAGTATCTCTGGGAGAAGAGGAGCGCAGGAGAAGGTCAGCTCCTGCCTGGCTCTTCCTGAAGGTGGATGAACAGCTTCTGCTCTCCAGTGACAAGGGTTGCAACTCTGTGGGGGAAAGCTGTCAATATCCATCTTCCAAAGTGCACATGCAATTTAGTTCTCAGTTATAAGAAGTTAAGGCACACGAGCACGGACCTAGCCAGCCTGGCCTAGGCCTAGTCCCCATGCAGATCTACATTTGCTCGCACACCCTAAACTTCACAAGGCTGGCCTTTTCTTGATTCCATGTAACAGATTTATTGTGTCATAAAAAGGATAAATCTATTTCTTTGATGTCTATTTTTGCCGCTGGATCTTTGGGCAAATGATTCTTATGCTAATGGTAAGAATTATGCTAAATAAAGTGTTCTTTGGCAGGTACACACTCATCCCTACCTCTGTGATCCTGGGCTTAGGAGGAGCACCACTGTGGTCTGCCAAATGCACTTACCTCACTATTGCTGGCACTTTGTACGCTGAGAAAGCAGGAAAAAATGCAAAAGACATTATCAACCAATACTTTGGGGTCTTCTTTCTGGTGTTTCAGACTTCCGGCGTCTGGGGAAATCTTATCTCAGCCTTGATACTTGATCAATCTTCCAACAAAGGTAAAATGTATTTAGAATTTTGGCACTTCTTTCTATAAACATTAACTAGTTCTAGATAGATAAGAGGTAGATTTGTGCAGCTGAGCTTTCATAGTCAGTGGAAACAGGCACTTGAGAGTTAGCCCGTCTGAGGATAGATGTCTGAAATAGATGAGATAAATTTCTCTATGAAAGTGTCAATTTTCTATCAAAATTCAGCCACAAAGAGGCAAATAGCTAAAAAATAGAACTCTATTGAGTTCTGTTTGAATTCTACCCCTGTATTGCAAAGCATAGATGGTTTGCAGGCATTGCAAGGCTGCAGGCATTGGCAGTCCTCCACATCTGACTTCTACTAAAAGTGGTTTAAAACAAAAGGCAAAATACTAAAGCAACCCTTTTGCAAAGCTTTTTGTACTGGGTTAGTTTGCTGTTAAGCATTCAAGGTGAGTCAGACTGCTTGCTGGTGCTTGCTGAAAATGAGGGCTCTACAGAACTGTCAAGAAGAAATAGCAGTAGCTGTTGGCAGGAGCCTGCGTGCCAGGGCTCCTCTGCTGTGTTTCAGGCTCAGACAGCAGATGCCAATGTAGCTTGAAGAAATCACTCAGCAGCAGTGCCCTCATTTCCCATGCATGTAATTGGTGTCAATTTTAAAAGGGTGGTTGTGAAGATAGATTAATATTTGGGTGCCACCTTAGAGATTCAAAATGCTGTGGCGTCTTATCATTGCAGTCTCCTGTACATTCCTCATCCTGTCAAAATCAAAACAGGGCTGTTCTCCAGACATGGAGAGAGCTTTCTATATACACTGCTACTGTAAGTAGCAAGAAGCTACCTCTTTCCTGTCTCAGTTAAGCAGTATGTCCTCTGAAGAGTTCTCGAATAGCTGCTAGGTTAAAGCTAAGTATCAGGAGGTTGGCATAAGGTTTTAATTTTTGGATTTATGGCAAAGTAGTTGTCACAAGGTGTGATACCTATGTAGAATCATGCTTCCTTTAAACCTAAGTAACTATAGGGGAAGCACCATTAAAGCAGAATGCTGGCAGACCCTTTCAAGTGCAGTGGAGCTCTGCTGACCTGATCCCAGAGCCACATGGTATCTCAGGAAGGACTGTCAGCTCTGATGTCACTTGCAGGGCAGAGGCAGTGGTGCAGCTGTGGGGTCTGTACCAGCTGCAACCATTTGACTCTGCCTCACAGCACACACCCTTTTAACAAGAGGAATAAAACACTATTTTTTTTTTTTTGTCTTGTAAATCCCTTCCTAGTTTTACTTTTGAGGATGTTCCTCCAAATTTTAGACATTTTTTTAACCTATTGCATAGAATTTCAGAAAATGGTGTGTTCCTGTGAATGGTGCTCAAAGCCAGAGGCATCTTCACTGCAGTGATGAGCAGTTACAACATGAGTTCCACTACTGTGCCTTCTCAGTGAGACACGGCTTTAATCTAGAGGGAACTTCTTTGCTGGGGTGAGGGGGTAAGAATCTCCAGTCATGCAATATTTTCCTCTCCTCTGAGATTTGTGGCAAGGCGTCCATTCATATTTTCATGTACTCAAAATGAATTATTTCACTGAGCAGTAAGAAAGATATAGCATGTATCTACACAAAATAAAAATGCATAAAATTCAGACATATCTACTCTTGACGTACTGCCTGCATCACTGCATCCAGACACAGCAAGGCAAAGTTACACCATATGGTAATACCTTACCTGAAGACAGTAATGAGTGTAAATCATGAGAGTCATCCTTCCTCCCTCAACAATATCACAAGTTTTAATTCAAGAGAAACAGTGCAAACCCTGCCTTGCAGCCTGCATATGACTAATTGCATGTGCAGCTTCATCTTCAGATGACGTAGGAACCAATAAAAAACTTGTTTTACACACTTCCACACCTCACTCATGTGACTCACCTTTTGCAAATAGTAATTTTGCTGGAGGTCTGTTTGTCCATTTTTTGCTGAAGGTCTGTAGTAATAGCCAGTGACTAGAACAAGGTAATGATTTTCTTTACATTACTGCATTTTATCTTATGTTGAACCTCAAGTTGTTTATGAAGCTGGTGAGACAGCTGATTCACATCACAGCAGCTTTGATTGGAAGCAATGAGGAAAACCACACTAAAAGTAGTTATGCAATAACCTTAATTGAAAAATTACAGATCAACTCTCCTTTAAGGAATCAGCCAAGGTACAGCCGTGCTGCCCTTTATTGTGCTTGGACCAGAGACAAATTCTGCAGTGAGAACACTAAAAATATTTTGTGGGGTTTGGGTCATCCTCCTCCAGTAGACAGTTTATCCAGGATTGCAGTTTGTGTAGGCATTTATTCTTTACCAAGAGGGTACTGGAGGAAGTGGGCACAGTGTGCTGGTGACGGTGTGTGTGAGTATGTGTGTGTTTGTGGCTTTGACATATGCCCTACACAGCAACGATAGGACTGCACAAAGAAAAAGTCTTACTCCAAATGCTGCTGAACTGTTGGTTTCAAGTGTTCTCAGAAAGTTAAAATAGCAGTATGTAAAATAATAAAGTCAGGAAAAGCAGGCTACATGGAACTCACATATTTTACATTGCAATACTGAGTAATCATAATTTGAATTTATAAAAACACGGAAAAGATGTCTTGAGGTGGTTTCTGTTCCTATAACATATAGAGAAATTATCTGGAGAAGGAAAATGTGGGATGGCTGTAAGAACTGAAGTCCTTCAGTCCATTGCTGGTGTAAACTTAGGGACCTATCTCATGAGGTATTATGATTAAGAGGTAAAAATATATACTCAAATTGAGCTTGGATTCAGATTTCACCCTCCAACTTTAGTCCCTGCCTTCATCTAACCATTAATTCAGTGTTCAGTCTCTCTTTTGTTTCTCTTAAACCAAATTTTTGTGTGTTAAACTGGGATTCTGAAGTTAAATATCTCTAATCAGGAAAGGCTTGAAACCAGGACCAATCACTAAGAACTGGATTCCTTATATCCTTACACACAGTGTGGAATTGCCTGATCTCTTCATTGACCTGCCTTTGTCTTGGTTCTTAACTAGTGGAGATCACAGAAGAAGACCTGGAATGCTGTGGAGCATTCAACTGCCTGACTGGTACCACTAACTCCTCTGAGTCAGCAAGACCCTCCAACTCCTTAATCTACACACTGGTAGGGATCTATACTGGTGAGTAATCCACACAATCTTTAATCAGTATCACTGATGGAGAGTCTAGTACTAGTGGAATCTAGCAGGGCTTTGCAGATTAAGTTTCTGACTTTCTCCTTCAATCCAATTTGCCGAAGGTAAATAAGATATGTGAGATCTATAAACAACTACTGCCTAAATAGTTCTAACGCTTTATGCCAGAGGTGTATAATTTTTATCTCAAGGAGAAAGATATTCTTTATATTTTTCACCTGGAATAAAGCTGAAGCCCAGTGTGGTGACCCAAATTCAGCCAGGTAAATTGGCATATTTCCCATTTAGTAACTACAGCTGCTATAGACCATCCTTGCACAAGGCTAGAAAAGAATTAAATACAGGGAAGATGATGCCATTAAAAGAAAAAAATATATGTGCAAGGATTCACTGAGTGAGGAAAGTTCCAAAAAGTATCCCACTGGAAAGAAGTTATCCTCTGGATAAAGAAAAGTATCCAGTAAGGCAATGTGCACCTCAGCTCTGTCAAAACATCTTTGCAGTCTCTGAGCATAGATGTACTCTCTGTGCTGATACAGGAGCACAGAATTTGCCATACACTCCAACAGAGTGTATGTGATCCAGCAGAGCCAGGTCTCAGTGCACAGGGGCATTGCAGAAAAGCCTTCCTCTGCCCCCATCCTCCACTCCTAATTGGTGGGAAAGTGTAAAAAATATCCCCCCACTCTCCTCCCAGAATGTACTGGAGCTGATGACTTTCTGCTAAAGGCATGTTTGTCTGTAAAGTTTAAATTTAAATTTGATGACTAACGTGTACAGCACTCCCTTAGGCTCTGTGCATGCAGAATGAATGCAACCCTGCTTCCTCCTGACCCTGTGTCAGTGGGGTTTCCTTCTTCTTTTAAGCTCTTAATACAAGAGATGTCTTTTCTTACCTCAAGGGAAAGTAAATGGGTAAATATTTCGTTCACAGACATTTTTTAAATGTGTCCTCTCTATTTGGTGGCTGAATACTTATTTTTCCCAGCTTGTGTGGAAACAGTAATGGTTCCTATTCTGCTGTTTTGCTGTCTCAAGGACTGTGAATGTTTCTATTTATGTTCATGCCAACCACTATTAAGCCATGCCATTATCTCCTATAATTGCTCTTGATTCATTTAATGTATTTTTTATGTATATTTTTTCTGGAAATGTTGATGTCCTGTTCTCACCCATTTAAGTCCAGCAATTAGTCCATAAGTACTAATAAACACTCTGGCAGAACCAATAATTACTTGAATCACGAAGGATTTACAGCTTAGCCACAGTGGGGAACCAGGACACCAGAGAAATTCTAGGAGACATGGATGAAAAATAATAAGAGATAAAAAAATGAGGCAATTTATTGTTAATCTGCTGATGTATTTGGATATTAAAAGTTCACAGTAGAGACAATATCCATACAAATAACATAGGAGCACATTAAACAAGCCAAGTGGATGGAAAGAGGTGCCTGGTTCTCATCTTACTCTGAACTGTACTTCTTTCCATGGATGGAATTCTAGTCTGCATAAGTGAGGAAACATTATCGTGCCCTGCATCTAAAATGAAGCAATCAGTTGTGAATCTATGGTTGTCTCATGTATATTGTGAGACATGGTTATCTTCTTGATAACATGAAAAAAATTGTTTTGATTCACTGCACAGGGCAACAAATCTAGACTGATACATGCATAATAATTTTCTGATTAACTACTCTATATATTTTTATATACTTTTATATGCTGCTTCTCCTAGGAAATTATGGGTTTAAAGCTGTAACTTCCATCTTTTCAAGTTAGCTAGAGCTGCTCCCTATCATCTTCAAAACAGCACATATTCCATACTCAAAGCATGGTTCTGAGCCAAAAAAAGAAGAAAAAGACACAACATATACTGGGTTTCAAGACAGCATTTATTTTTCTTTCCATGTATTTGAAAGATCAAATTCGCTAGCCATGCAGACCTTGGCACTGGAAGTGAATACTCCTCTCTCTTGTTGATTTAAAGGCTCCTGATAGCTCCCGAGGGAGCTGTTTGTGGCCAGCTCCCATCCCCGTGCCCCGGAGTGCCCTGGAAGGGTGAGCCGTCACCCTCGGCGGCCGTGCAGCTGGCCCGGCGGCTGTCACAACAGGCCAGCCACAGCTGAGCTGAGGGGATTTGCGAGTGCACAGCTGTATGCAGAAGATGTGAATGTAGATCAGGCCTCCTTGTTTATACAGAAATGGCCTCTACACTGAAGCGGAATCAGAGGCAGCTGCCAAAATATCCCACAGAGAGTTAAGCACCAAGTCAGAACAATAACAGCAGCAAGCGACTTCCCATCATTCTTTCAGCATTCCTCAGTTTTCCATTAACTTTTTGTTTTGGTTTTTTTTTGCAGCTAGTGGTGTGCTAGCTGTGTTGCTGGTTAGTATATTTCTGGACCAGATCCAATCTGACCAAGTAGAGACTGAGAAAGAAAAACTAGAGGCACCATCCTTTTGGTCTACATTCCTAGCGACTTTCCGGCATCTTAAAGATAAAAGACAGTGTCTTCTAATCCCTCTGACAATGTACAGTGGGTTTGAACAGGCATTTCTTACTGGTGACTACTCCAAGGTATGGATGTAAATGAAAATATACTTCTGTCTGATTTTTTTTGTGCTGCTGTATCTTAGTTTTGCATATTTACCTGTCAAATGAAGATGTTCTTAATGATGATTTGTGGACTGAAAAATTACTGCTTACTTCTACATGAATGAACTGAGTGACATCTTCAAACAGCAGTAAATATGTCCCTTGGAACAGCCTCAAAAAGAATGCAGTAGAGAGCTTAACTCACCAGTGGAGCCCACAGCAGAGAGCTACAGGTTCAAACTCTTCACCTCGTTGTAAATAACAAACTGGGAGAAAAGCCAGAAGTCAGGAAAGCTTTCATATCTTCCTTCCTCTTCTGGTTTCCCTAGAGCTTGTATAAATGCAAGTCAGCACACATTCCACATATTTTATTTTGACAACTTTTACGGTAAGAGGACAAGTCCTCAATGTGGCTGGCTGAAAGCCCTCACAGTCACTACTGCAACAGGTCCGGACCCTGACAGATTGAAATTGTTAAAACCACCTCTGCTCCTCCAGTTTCTCAACAAACCTAGATACACAGCAGGCATGTTCTCCAGGCATTTGTTGAGAAAGCCTCAAAAGAAAGAGGACAACCTTCCCGAGCCACTTCTTCCATGCTTAAGGCTTTCAAACCTTGTGTATAAATCAGATGGAAGGGTGCACTTGTTGCTGTGTTGGAATGGTTTGAAAGGGACACTCCATGGCAACCTCCACTTGTTCTATGCTCTTATAGAAGAGGTCCTCTTCATTTTTTGGGAGCAGCTCTGTCATGACCATAGTGTCAATTGCCAATTTTCATCCCTTGGGCTATGATGGAAAGGGCAGAAAATTCCTAATGCTGCTTTCAGGAGTTTTATTTGTAGAAAGCAGTGCTCAGAATTGTTCTGCTTGTTATCCCTCTGCTTGCATGGCATCAGTCTGGTTGGGAACAGGGGTAGGAAAGCTGCTGCTGAAGGCCAGCTATGTCAATGTACCAGGGACTTATCAGCAAACTTTCTAGCTGTGCTCTTTTTATCTCGTCCATGTTGGTTATTTACCAAACACTCAGGGTAAAATGCTTGAACTTTAGTTGTGTATTTTTTTCAAAGAAAATGCGGCACCACTCTCCCTTCTCTTCCAGGTATATATGACCTGTGCCCTGGGGATACAGTACGTTGGCTATATGATGATCTGCTTTGCAGGTGTAAATTCCCTCTGCTCCCTGCTCTTTGGAAAGATCTCCCAGTTCACGGGTAGAAAGCTTCTATTTGCATTAGGTATGTAAAGATTTCTTGAACGACTGATCACCACATGTAATCAGATCCACTACTTCCCCCTTTGCATGTACAGAGAGATAGCTTGCTGTCAGCTATCAATTACAACCAAAGTCAATCTAGAGGCAGACTTCACAAACTTCATTCATAAGAAGAGGCAGCTCAACTCACAGTTAAGCACTCTATTGCTGTCTTTGCCTTACATCACTTTGCCGGTGATGTAAGTTCAGCCTACTTTTGAGGGCTCTATCTATGCAGAAGGTGCCCTATAGCTTTGATGTTTATAACTCTGATGCAGCCAGTGACAAATCATCTTGCAATGCAGATGTTGAGACTTGCACTATCATAAGAAGGATTTCTCCACTGGGCTGAGACCTCCTCACACTTCAGAGTGAAAGCAAATCACTGTTGACCTGAGTCTCAGGAAATGACAAACTTGGAAATTTGAGTGAAATTTCAGGAAACTTTTTAAAGGTTGGCCTGCCATCCTTTTTGCTACTTGTTCTATAGGGAGAAAAATAGAAGAGAATCATGTGTCAGGCCAAAATAACTTAAGGGCTTGTGTATGGGACAGTAATTTACATGTTGCCTTGGGAAAAGATTTGCGTATTTAAGGACATCTCCCTCTCCAAAGAACATTGTTCCAATGAGTAACAGAGTAATGGAGGTACAAAATAAATACCAAGAAATATTTCTCTTGTGCCCCTGTGTGCATTATGCATACTGAAGTGGACTAATACCTTATTTCCACTATGCAATAACTTATACTATTAGAAACATCACTGAATAGATCAATATGCATCAAGACATTATAGACATTCTCCACAGGAAATTTTAAACCTGGGCAAAGAGGAAGAAATTTAGAGTGCTTTCTGTTACAGTCACTAGCTCAAAGATTCTTCTGTCTGTTCTAGGTGTGTGTCTCAGCCTATAAAACTCAGATTTAAAAAAAACAGAAACAAAAACCAAAACAACCTAATAGTAGCAATAAACAAATAAATCTCTCCCCAAACTGCAGTGTTAGAAATGGAAGACCTCTGAACTTCAATTCTGTTTAGTGGTCTTTGTACTCAGCCTGTGAATATGCACCTGTGGGGGGAAGAATCTGTGACTCATTTAAAAACCACCTTTTAAAACAGAGACCCCAAAGCCACCAGATCCCCTAGAAATCCTTAATTGTCCCCTCTAGCCCTAAATGGAAACCTCATTTAAGGCAAGGAGAGCAGAAGGGTGTTTGCTCCCCCTTCCCACATGCCTCACATGGTGACTGCAAGCCTTTCAGAAGCTCCTTCTCAGTGGTTCGTGTCCTTTGTGCTAACAACCGTATCAGCACTGAGGATCTCTCAGCTCAGGACACTGCTCAGAATCATGAATTAGACACTGTCAAAGGCCTGCATTGTTTGTATTTCATGTGATATCAACTCAGTCAGTGCAAAGCTCAATGAACCAGAAAGACTTTAAGATTGCCTTGTGCTTTTGTTGAGGGGAAGAATAAATAAGTGTTATCTACCACAATCTGTCCTAATTATAATTGCATCTTTATTTCTTTCTAAATCAACAGCCGCAGTTTTGAACACAGGCTGTATAATAACACTACTGCTGTGGAAACCTCATCCCAAGCAGCTTGCTGTGTTTTTTGTCATCCCTGCTCTTTGGGGCGTATCTGATGCTGTTTGGCAAACACAAACTAATGGTAAGTCTTGGTGACAATGAAATGTATTCTGTCGAGATATAAAAGTCTGCATGTTTGCATCTATGAAACAATGCTGCATAACAATGATAATGTCTTTAAGACAGCATCTAAAAGATACATGTTAACTCATTGGAAAGCAGAAGAAATAGAACAATTTGGGAGTAAGAATGCAAAATACTCACTGAACCAATATTTCCAAGATGAAGAGAGAAGAATACTGCAGAAGATTATTCAGGTATTCGGGTATTCAGGATAAATATTCTGGAGGAGTATTTCAAAGTAATTTAGAAACTAAGAAGAATTTTACATTTAGTCTGTCTTTAGCATAAAGGAGAGCACTCTGGATAAAAATTAACTCAGAGCTCAGCAACAAAAGAAGACAAAAATTGTCTGTTAGGAGTTATTGGAAAAAATGTGTAGGAGAAAACCACAGAAATATTATACAGCCAAGTGACTTCATACAGCTCTGATTTACTCTAATTCAAAACTCATAATCCAGTGTGATAAGGCATAAGTAGGCAATAAAAAGGAGCAAGGTCATGGGGCACTTCTGCTTGAAGGAAGACTGAAAAGCTAGAGCTCTTTAGCCTGGACAAGAGGTAAGTATGGAAAGCAGTCAGTAAGGTAATTAATTGTATGGAGAAGGTGACTTGAAATTTACTATATCTCATAATAACAGGACTAGTGGCAGCAGATAGTTACCAGGCAGAAGTCTTTATAGGAATCAAAATGAATAGTATTTCTCACACAATGCATAAGCAAAGTATGGAATTCATTGCCAAAAATTTAAGCTGGAATTACATCACATCATTACAAAATCACTTCAGGGGAAGGTGCTCCTCTGGGCACACATCAGGTTATGCGTCTTGGCCTTCCTTTCTCTGATCCCTTTGGTTGTCTCAGGAGTTTAGAAGACTTCACTCACTAGATAAAGTGTCCTGTTCCTCCTGGAGAGCCAGATGGAAAGCATCGTGGTCCATTGCCTGCTTGAGTAATCTCCTTTCAAGCACATGTAGAGTCCCTGCCTCTACGCACAAGGGAGTGACCAGCCAACATCCTTCTCTGCCCCTCCAGCAGCTCCAGCTCACATCCCCTAGAGCAGAGCTAGTGCATACATCAGGGAACACCCTCTCATCATCTCACATCCTTACCCAGAGGCTTGTGCCTCAGGTAAAAATTTAAAATCAGTGTTCTTGATACTACTCAGGGTCATGGAAGGAGAACATCAGAGAGGATTTGCTCTCTCTTAAGTAAAGCTGTTCATTCATTTCCTGCTTCTTCAGCCACAGTCTTTCTGACTGCTCTGCATGCTTCCTAACACTCTTGAGAACTGTAGCTTAGTCTTCCACTGGGATAAAGGACCTGTCCTTTGTCCTGCTTCTATTTTATCCAGAAAACCTTGTCCTTGGACACTGTGCTTCTTTCAGAATCACAGTGGGGTTAGGGCTGGAAAGGACTTCTGGACTTCAAACCCCTTGCTCAAGCAGGGCCACCCAGGCACAGCCACTTACTCAGGACCATGTCCAGGGAGCCTGGCTATTTTCCAGATAGGGAGACTCCACACCGTCTCTGGACAACCTGTGACAGTGCTCAGTCACCCTCATAGTAAAAAAAAAATCCAGATGTTCAGAGGAAACCTCATGTATTTCAGTTTATGCCCATCACCTCTTGCCCACTTTTCTTGGACACCACTGAAAAGAGCTGGGATTTGTACCCTCTCTTCTAGGATTTACATACATTTGAGGTGTCCCTGAGGAGCATGTTTCCTCAGTAAGGTCCCTGCATGACAAAAATGCACCTGAGGCCCGCATTAGGGGAAAAAGGGGTAAGCACAGAGGACTTAAGTATTGGAGGAGGTGGCTGGGAAGTGACTGTAATTTCCAAACCCCCAGAGGAGGCAAAGACAGTGGACAGTATGCTTACTTGATGGTGAGTGAACTCTGCAGCTATATGACAGGATCATCCTCTGTTTACAGCCCTCTGTCAGGTCATCTGTATTCCCAGATTCCTGCGAGATACTTGTGAAAATTTCACATTTGGAAAGACACCCAAATGTTCTTCTTCTTTGTATAGTGTCTTTTTTTGGTCTGTACCTTACTCAGCTGTTTCACAGCTCCCATTTGTAAGATTATACAAAGTTCTCTTTGTCACATTGTCACAGTGAAACATCAAGTGATGACATGAAACATTAATAGAGAGGTGCAGTGACATTACCCCACAGTGCTGCATCCCAGAATAGGATCTTCAGTTTGACATACTCACATAGGATTAATTGTCTTCTCCCCTTCAAAAGCTTCATACAGATATACATCACATGAGAAATTCCTGGCATCAAAGACTATGAGGTGAGATAAGACCTCCAAAATAACATTGGTTTACAAAATCTGTGTTCCTTCCTTTGCTAAGCTCCCATGAGTGCTGCTTGGGCCTCAGTAGATTAACCAGTGAATACATAAATGGCACAGTGCCACATACTTAAAGCATTCTTTGGTTTGCTTTGTGCTCCTGTGGATATTTAATACTCGAGTACCCCCTAGAGGATAGGTAGGTTCACTGTAGATGAGCCACTTCATTTATAAAGTTTTCCTGACATGTTTGTGTTCATGTGTGGATGCTCTCACTTATTTCCAGTGAAAGCTACTTCATTTCAGAGGGTGTAGTGCTCTTTCTTATCTAACTTGAGCACAGATGCTGATATTATGCACTGACAAAAATTGCACCTGGGGCAAAACAACTGGGGCATAATAATTGTGTAGCACAGAACTATCAGGTGGACTACAGCAAAACCAAGATCTTTCCAGGCTGATTTGTGTCTTTAGAAAGGATATAAATGAGTCTAAAGAGTTAGAAACCTGGACTCAATTTCCAGCAGTCCTATTATATACTCATGCCTACTAGTACCAGGGGAACCAGTAGGAAAACAGGCAGTGGCAAAGAACCAGGATAATTTCCATGGAATTGAACTGCAAAATTTTAGAGCTAGCAGCCTCTCCACTCACTCAGTCCAGCAGGTGGTCCTGCTGAAGCTCATCCAGGCAATTTGCTTCAAGATGGCAAACCTACCAGCTGAAAACCAGAATCTTTAGACATAGAACTACCATGGCCTCAGAAAACTTCCTGTATTAAACTTTCCTCACTAATATCTTTCCAGGACATAACACTGGGCATATCAGGTAATTAGTATGAACAACTTGCACTTGTTCATTTATTAGGCAAAACTATGAAGGTCTATTATATCTACACTTCACTCAGCCAGTTTAATGAACTAAGTATATCTTGTGCATCTGTCCAGATTTCCATCATGTCTGAATTGAAACAGTTCAGGAAATGTCCTCTTGCAGTCATCAGGACACATAAGTTTTTTCATACAGAAGAAGTCTCCCCCTACTTAAGGAAAATGAAGGGGTAGTTGAGTCTACTCAGATTTTTAGAGAACTTTGCATTCCTCTTTGTCTTTTGGCTGAATGTACATATTTCAAACAGATGTGTTGTTCTACAAGTGGATGAAAACAGTCAAAGTTCTTTATATTCTTCTTTCCTCTGTGCATACCACGTCTGAATCAGAGTAAATACCCTGTTCTTTATCACTGCTGGTGCTAGCTCAGCACCCAGAGGAAAGCAAGCTCTCTCCCTTTTCCCTGTATGCTTCACTAGACAGACCTGGAGGGTGGAATCCCTCCCTGGATCCCAGTTGTGGGTGTGCAACTGACTTAACTCATTGGGAGCTTCCCAGTGAACACAACTGCATTAGGATGATCAGTTGAACTGAGTCTCTGTGTCAAGTAAGTTTTCCAGTTGCTGCCTGGAAGTTCTGTATGCATCAAGGATATTCTATTTGCTAACCCATCCAGGAGCTGAAATTTTGAAAACCTGGTTGATTCAGAGAGATATATCTTATCTGCATATTAAATCTGAGCCCATGATGTGAAAGCCAGTAAGGATTTGGTATGAGCTTCAACATATTTATACATGGAGACTCTATGATGTCAAGGCCTCCTTTTTCTCCTTACTTGTTCATCAGGGCAAAACCCTCCATTTTTGTAACTAATAGTTTGAAAAAAGAAGTCCTGCCATCTTATTTCAATAGATCACATCCTTTCTTCCTTCCTCACATTTTTGTTCCCTTTTTCTCTGGTGTTCTCTATTTTGTCATGTTTGTTTTGTTATTTCACTTGTTACAATTCACAGAAGCACAACAATATTTTAAGGCAAGGCTTGTATTTTCCTTTCTCTGACGTTTATGAGGGAGGGTCTGTCTTTCCCATTGTGCTCTATTTATTCCCTTTGCAGAAAATATGTGGTTGCAGATTTAATCTTCACAAGACATGTCTTTCCTTCCTTTCTTCCTTCCTTCCAGCAATCTATGGCATTTTATTTGAGAAAAACAAGGAGGCTGCCTTTGCAAATTACCGTCTCTGGGAATCAGTTGGATTTGTCATCGCCTTCGCTTACAGCAACATGTTGCAAGCCTACGTCAAAATGTACATTTTACTGTCTGTGCTTGTGCTGTCCATGGTGACCTACGGAGCAGTGGAATACCTCGAGGCTAAGAGCTCCCCCAGGACACCTACTGCTACCAAGAAGGAAAATGGAAAATCCCCCTCTCAGGAAACACACATGTAATCCAACAGGGTCAGAGGGATGGAGGCAAAGCAAACTGGCCAGCTCTTTACAGGCACGTCTCCAAGGGCGTTCCAGTGTGGACTGTTTCCAGAAGGATGGTGAAGGAACAGATTTCAAGGCTGCTATGATGCAAATGTCTTAGGAGTAAAAACCTCCTTTGAGATCTCACCTTTATAAGGGAAGATGAGATGATTTTACCCTTTCATGCAGATGACAAACTAATAAATAAAGTCTTAATAAATGTAAACAAGATTCCTAAAGTCCTCATCATTTTGTTTCTGTGCATAAGACCTGGTACAGCTTTACAATCAAACCACAAGCAGAATGAAGAAAGCATCTGGGGTTGCTCAGTTGATTGCAGATAACACACATCATTTCATGGAACCATTAATTATAAAGATTTATGTTGTTTTTATGCTGCATTCTTTAACACCTGCTGTAAATAGCATCAACCTATGGACTGGTTATATCTGCAGTTCATATCTGCACACCACAGGATCAACTAACCACTGAGTCCACCAACTTGTCTCTAGGTCAGCAGACAGCTGTCAATCTGCCCATGTCATCCCTCTATCCCAGCACTCTTTTGATTTTCCTGTCTCCAGTTTTTCTGTCACCTCTTACAGCAACTTCATCCTAAAAGAGATGCCTTCTACAAGAAAATACACTTCAGTGATTATTACCATTTCCCCATCCAGGAACAGAGCTGTTTTCAAGATAAGCAGCCAGTCCATGGGGAACCTTGCCATGAGAAGAGCACAGGTGACAGTGCAAGTCACAGAGAGACAGGGAGAAAAGGAGGAAGGGCTTATACTTTAATAAGTTCTTGAGACCTACATGTAACCTGCAGTGGCTCATCTCTTTTCAACTTCTCTTTAGTTTTACCCATATTGTTTCTAGATATGGGTTTTCGTGGTTTTACTGCAAAGAGAAGAGCGTTACAGTACACTTACTGTGCAGTGTCCCTGCATCTTAATGAGAGAGCACTGCACAGACCTCGTGTTTATTACTGGTAATGACCCTATTCAGATTCTCTGTGTGAGGCCAACAGCACCAAAGGAATTGCAGACAATTGCTCTTCATGTCCAAGATTAGTGCTGCCTCTGGAAATAAACTACATATAAGTTATATATATACACATATAAGTTATACATAAGTTGTTGCCTGCCATGGAGATAACACTTGAAACTACTTCCTCCCAGTTGCTAACCACAGCAGGAGGATGAGGCACCACACGGCGTGACAACAATAACACAATTTGTGTGACAAAAATCCCCAAATTTTTAGGTCTTTTAAATAACAACAAACTTCATGCTACTTTACTGTCTTACATTTCTTCCTCCCAACCATCTGGACCCCCCTTCAGACTTCACTAGTGTTGATTCAGGGTTTTTCACATGATGAGCTTTTTCCAGGTCTCATAAAATAAAGTAAAATTCATTATGTTCTGTAGAAAAGAAGGTGACAGGTGGGCTCCCTGATAGGTGTAGCTTTCTCTTGCACCTTTGCCCTGTCAGCTCAAAGACATGCTGTTGAACTCTCTGTTGGAAATACAAATGGCAAAACTATTGTGGCTGAGGAATGTTGACAGCCTCCTATCTGCCCAGCATGCACAGATGGATATTCTAGGCTGCTGCTGATTTTCACCCCACATTGCTTCCATCTCATAGAGAAGTACAACATTGTGTTTCATTGCATCTCTGAATCCTCCCCTGATTCTCTTTCACAAAGTGATGTTGAATGGCAAGTGAAGCAAAGAGGGCTTCTGAGATCAGCATCATGATGAAAAACTTGTCTGTGTGAATGTAGTAACTTTATAACAACCCAACACAGAAGTCAGGATCCTGCTACATGAGATTCTCTACAACCTCAGAGCAAAAAAGATGACCCCAACCTAGACACTATACAGCTTTTTTTTAATGTAGTTTCTCTTTTTACTCCTGTACTGAGTCTGGCTGAGATGGAGTTAATTTTCTTTGTAGCAGTCCATATGGTGCTGTGTTTTAGATTTTTATAACTAAAACTGCTGCTAACACACGAGTATTTTGGCTATTGCTGAGTAGTGTTTGCAGAACATCCAGGCTTTCTCTTTTTCTCCACTCTTCCCCCTCAGTGAGTAGGTTGCAGGTGCCTATGAAATTGGGAGGCAGCAAAACCAGGACAGCTGACACAGAGTGATGAAGGGATATCCCATGCCACATGAAGCCATGCTCAGCAATAAAAGTTTGGGGCAAAGGAGCAAGAAAAAGGTGTTTTAACCTTGTTGAGTGCCTCAGTATCACTGACATTGAATCAGCACAGGAGATAGGACATTGTGGCCTGTGGTTTGAGGAGCTGGTTTTCACTCTTGATTTTTCACTGGACTTTATGTAGTCATTTCCTGAATGACAACTCTTCCATTGCATAGGGACCATGAGGAAAAACTCTGTTACTTTGGGAATGAAAGCCACAGCTACAGGCAGCAATGTAATGAACATATTTTTGCCTGGGACAGGATGAATATAAAGGTACTCATCAGTCCTGGACATGATTTAAATGAAAATTTCCACTTACATTGTTGTGCAAGGACAATACACAGGTATAAATCTGATTTTTTTTTTTTTATTGTAAAGGCTGTAGGGATTTTGCTACATAATATTTAAAAATATTTAGGCTGAAGTTCAGCTAGGAACATATATTCACTGAAATGCAAGAAAAAAATGGTAGTTGAGGTTGCTGTGGCATGAGACATCTGGTCTTTCATGGCCAAGAAAGACTTCACAATTGCTTCAGTCTAGCAGGCAGCGAATAGCACAGGCCTCAACCAGCACCAGGGTGCAGGCAGACTCATCCTGCATCACCACATGTTTCACTACCAGACAAGCTCTTACCTCACCCCCAAAACCAGTGTTCATTTTGCAGTGAAACAATGGCTTTTATCAGTCTGAGTGCCTGAGGTTAACAAGAGCAGGTGTAGCCATCTCAATGGCCCCTGCCTTTGGGGCTTGAAGTGGTAGCCAGATTAATCCCTCCCCAGTCATGTGCCTGAAACCTTCAAGAGCTCGGAGTCAGGCAGTGGGTAATAAGCCTGTTTTTCTGCTGAATGCTGTGTGTTCCATGGTGTCACAGAGAATGGCATCCTGCTCTCCTCACAGGGAAGGCCAGGTTGGATGGGGCATTGAACAGCTTGGGCTAGCAGGAGGCATCCCTGCCCATGGCAAAGGGGTTGGAACTAGATGGTCTTTAGGGTTCCTTCCAACCCAAACCATTCTGGTTCTGTGGTTCTAAGGTCTCTGCTTCTGGGTGCTGGTTGGTAGCAGCAGTACTTGGGTGTTAAACTCGAATAGAGACAGCTGTGGTAGTTTTTGCACTGTAGAAGAATGTCTGCAAACTCACAGGTGGGTTACAAGTTATTAAGGAATGGACTGAACATAGAACCCACTGGAAATAAAGGCTGGTCAAGAGATGAGGGTTCATCTGGGCACAGATTCATACACAGTAAAGTCAGTGAAATTTATCCTCATTCATTTAGACCAATGCCTAATCCTTGAGTTAGTGCTTCATAATTGTACTTCAAGAGCTTCTGTTCATATGATATGACTTTCTCAAAGTGGATAGGTGTTCTTTGTTATTTAAAGTGGTTTAATTTAATTTAAAGCGGTTGCATTTAATTATCTGGTAAATGAAGCAGACATTTGTTATATCTAGGTTTGCTGAGCCAATTTCTTGTAAATTGGCATTCCCTGAATGTCCAAGTTGAATTTCATTCCCTGAATGCCAGAGGTATGAAAGAAGTTCATTAATACAAGCTGATATGAGCAAACCACCAAAGAATGCTTCCTTGTTCAGACATTATTAACAGCTTAATTTATGATTACCTAGTGGAGACTGTGATGGCACAGTTTACCACACACTGGCTGCATGCTCAGTAGCAGAAACACTGCTGATAACATTGTTGAGCAGTGCAGAAAAGACGAAGATAACTGCAGTCTGTAAGATGACTCATCCAAATTCTTACCATGGCTGCATTCTACTATGTAATTTTTTTCTTAATTTAATAAACCTTGCCCCAGGATTTGAACCAGCTACTCTAAATCTAATTTAGTTTGGTATGGTTGAGTTTCTTGGTGTGTTTGTCTTTTTGTTTTTCTGGCTGATTGGTTGTTTGCTTGTTGTTTGTTGCTCTCTTTTTTCTTTACATTTGACATAGTCCTGTTTAATAAACAGACAAAGAAAAGAATTCCTAGGAAAGAAAGTGGAAGCAAAGATAACCATAATTTTCTGGGATTACCACATTAGGTTTGAGGGCAAACTCAGCAGCAAGTCCCCAAATTTCTGGGCCTGAAAAGAATGACTGACTGCAACAGACACAGGAAGGCTACTTTCCCCTTCATGGTATTTTATGTAAGTCCTATTACACCATGACCATACTTCAGCAACTGCTTACCATGTTTATCTCCTGTTCCCTATAAACCTCTCACTCAAGGAAAGCTCTCACTAAAGATAATTCAACTTCAGTCTGTCTCTTATCTATAAGGGCATTCCCAGAAATAATCCCAGTGCACTTTAGATCTTGCTGCCTCCCTTCCAATGCCACTTTAAACCTGAGATGGAAGGTTATTGCCGTTCTAATTGTAGAACATCACTAAATATATTCATATACCTGTTACTATTGGAATCTAGAATTACATATCACTTTGCAATATGGAAAGTCATTTACAGAAGTTCAAATTTTGGCCACAGTCTCAGCCGTTAATGATGCCTAAAGTTTCTTTCCAATAGGAGCCTTATTCCTCACATCCTGGACCAAAGCTTGTTTCAAATCCCTTCTTTTTTTAGGCAGCAATTCCCTCACTATAGAATGTAAGATGGTCCAGGACTATTTTTAACCCACGCACTACAGGGCAAAGAATTCACAGGGAAGGAAGTCCTGTGGTAAAGTAATCATATACTTCTAACCCCATTGTCCTGCTTCCCAGCCTTCCTGAAAAACCTCCTGGACACTTCTGTATGCATTGGACAGCTATGACATAGGTACATCATAGGAGAGAGACACAAATGCAAGAGTGGAGAGAGAAACATGTTTTTTCTTCCCAAAGGATTTTAATTTTTTTTCCCCACATTCAAATAAAGTGATGAGAATCATGAACTATTCTGTGACTTGTGAAACTTTTGAATTATGTTAATTTACATTTGACATTGGTAAAGCATTTCATTTCACATTTGGGCTTTTAGTTTTAAAACTAAATTGGCATTTTAAAAAAGTCTTCCTGAACCATTGTCTCTTAAAAAATGAAAAGAGGATATTCTGACACTTTCAAAACAAGAAAATTAAAATTAAATAAAACCTATCAAAAGATTACATTTGTTCTCTGGGAAAAAAGTCTTCCATTTCAATAAATGGTATTTATTTCACAGAAAACTGTACTCCCTCAACTCAACTGTACATTGCTCAAGGCAGTACTTCCAGGTGTGACTTTTTTTCCCCTTTTTTTCTGTAGTTGTTTGGAAGGCAGAGGTTAAACGTTCTGGAGTGTAAAAAAAGAAAAAGCAAGAATGCCACTACAATGACAACAGGATGTCAAAGGGTCTTGTTTAGCAGACAGACCATTCACTTTGTATTTTTTTGCTTGCTACTTTCTGAGAGAAGGTGAGGGTTGGTATGTTGATGTTTTGTCAGAATGGTCCTCAGCTCAAACACTCTTCTCTCAAGCAACACACTCTCTGCCCCAAATACAGAATTTAATCCTCAGGGACAATTAGACTGTAGGGTTTCACCACTGTAGGTTTCCAGAAAAATGAAACTGAGAGGAACAGTAACACTTGCACATATACAGATCCATTGACATTTTTCCTCTATGCCACCAGCCAGTTGGACAAGTCTTTAGCTTGAGCCTTGTGTATGTTGAACGAGCTGTGTAGGGAGGAGCACATTTCATGAACTGTCTATATGGGAATTGCTCTGTGCAGTGTAACTCAAAATGCATTTCCTACTCATAAAAATAGATGGGGTCCATCACTCACTTTCATCACAGACAGTGAGAAATGGTATTTCATTTAGAATCCATGTATACTTCTATGGAACATTATTTCCTTGAGAGGGAAGTGATGAGACAAGAAGGTGCCCTGCTCCTCAGGAATTGGAGAAGAGCTCATAGGTGGAACAGCAGAGGAATACCAGTAAGTTAAATCAGTACATGCCAGAGGAGGAAAAGAGCATTGGAATCAATAGGTATTTTCCTACTCTCTACTGTCAGTTTTGCAGAGGCCTTTATGATCTTAACCAAGAGAGTTCACTCAGAGCAGGGCAACATAATGAGTTGGTATAATGTGCCAGTAATGCAGCAGTGCAAAGAAAGTCACCTTAAAGTAAGATGGAAATGAGGGCAAATGACTGTGATACAAGAGACAGCTTGAACCTGTTGGAGTTTCATCTCCATGAGAGTGTTTATGACAAATTCAAGCCCTGGCATTTAGAACTCAACTAAAATCCAGCTTGGTGTTTAGGCTGTTCCGTGGATGACACTGTGAGAAGAAAACTTTCTCACAGTATTGCTGAACTGCTGAACTAGAAGCAGATTGACACTTTTAGGTCAAACCAAGTGGTTGGGAGGAGGGCTGGCAGAAGGCCTGTGCCCTGGAGCACAGCTGGTGAGAGTATCTGGCTTACTTATAAGAAAGTGGGTAGATGTCCTCTTCTCCACAACCTGCCCTGCAGGCTGCAGGAGGATCAATTCCTAAGGTGGCTGTCCTAACTAGGAAAACTGCCAGAGCACTTCCAAGAAAAACACTGACTTCCCAGCTGCAGGAAAAAATAGCATGCCAAAAATACCCTTTTGAGCAAAAGGTGAAGTTAAAACAAACAAATCCCAGGAGGCTGGGCATTCTCCACACAAGTCTGCCCAGCTCAGTCGCTGGTTATCTGCACCTGACTTCTGCAACCAGGAGCTAACCACACACATATTTTCTCTGATAAAGGCCAGAAGCCCACACCCCTGGCTGCCTGAATGGAAGTAGCTCTGTTCACAAGTCACAGCATATTCTAAACGTGAAAAAACTGAGGCCAAATACTGGCTGTAGCATGTTTTTGCTAATGCTAGGGAAACCTGTCAAAAGACAAAAGTGGTAATTCCCAAATGTGTTCCATCTCTCTGAAGGATTCATGAAAATTTCATTGTAAATCTTCCAGGACAAAAGAATATCAAGAAGTAGCTATGTGTGTTGCTACAGTTTAAACACAATATGCAGTCACACTTCATTTGAATTATTTTGGGGTTATTTTTGTTCCTAAAGCTATGAACTATAAATGGTAGAGCCATGGTTCTTCTGGTTAACTGAGGCAAGTGGAAGGTGGAGGAGAGAGGATGTGAGAATCAGCCTGTGAAAAACAAAGTGGGATGTGTGAGAACTCATCTGTGGAGGACTCTCAGTTATAACATACCTGACAGAGATTGTCATTCATGAGGGTGAATTTTCTGCCTCCTTGTTTCCAAACCCAATGTGTGCCCTTTATGTCAAAAACCCATTTACTATTATACTATAAAATATCACTTGGAAAAAATGTGTCTTGGTAAAATGATGGTCGGACACAGGGCAGCAAAAGCGCTACAATATCTTCAGTAGGGTCACCCTTGTGCACAGCTCTAGGGACTGTCTTGCACATATTCCCCATGTGTCACACATCTTGCAGGACCGTGGGCCAAATTATTACAAAGCCAAAATGTTTCCTGCAAGTAGAGTCCAGAGTGCTTAATGAAGCAAGGAGCAAGCAGCATGATAACAAAATTGTCCTTTATTGCGTTTACAGTTTGGAGGGATTACTTATCCACAGGATTCTGTGACAGGTTATTGAATAATAAACAGTGATTTAAGGCTAAAAGCTGTGAGCAAAGCCTGTTTTCTGATTTACTATAGAAACAGAAAGAATGTCAGCATTTTAACTGAAGAACAGGGGACCTTTTGTTAGAGGAATTCTTGGGAATAAAAACAATGGTCCTTTATAAAACATTGGTATAATATCTAGTTTCTCAGCCAAACTGAAAACACTAGCCACAGTCACTGTTTTATGATGTTTAATTGAGAAAAAAATCAGCATAAGTCTGTTTTGTTCAGCATAAGGTAGGATAAATTGAAATTCTTAGTGAAAGACATGGAGAAGAATGATGTCTTGATTTTATTTTAGTTAGGTTTTTGTTTTACAAAACAAATAAAATATATTAACTTATTCAGTAGTTGAAAGCAGGAATGCTATGAAGAAGTTAAGGGAAAACAATGCAATTTTATCATTACACCAGCTGATATCAAACTGATCACAGCTTCATAATTAAATTGATAAACTGAAGTATGTGTATGATCAAGATCAGCAATGTTTCTTGCTGTCTTTGAAAGATGCCCTGAAATTTTAGTGGTGATTTGTTGATTGTCTGAGCCCCTGGAAACAGAAGAGAAGAGGCAGCACTTCTATAATGTTGCAATTTTTGCTCTTAGGTGTGAGAAAAGGCTAAAGCATCATGCTATGAGAGTGTATTTGTTGCTACAGGAATTTGAAGGGCATATGGAGATAATTGGGCATCACAGTTGGTGGGCAGGTAATGAGCTGAGCTCTACAAGTGAAGAGTTTCATTGACTTGGAAAAATTCACTTCACTGGAGGTGTTGAAGGCCAGGTTGGATGGGCCTTTGGGCAACCTGGTCTAGTGGAACATGTCCCTGCCCATGGCAGGGGGAGCTGGAACTAGATGGTCTTTAAGGTCCTTTCCAAACCAAACCATTCTATGGTTTTCTGAAAGGCAGTCTATGGGGAAAGCAGTTGAAAGCAGCATCTGATAAATCATTAATCCCCCAAAATATCAAGTGCCATCCAAAGAACCTTACAGATGGAGAGATTCACTGACCAGAAATATTTTTGCACTACTACAAGAATTAAAGCAATAGTGGGAAAGGTTATTTCAAAGACAAAGCAACACAGAGGAAAGACTGCTGGAGGAAGAAGAAAGATCTAGAAGATCCAGATCTTTGATCCAGAATAATCACTAGGATGGAATAAACATCACATTTTATTTTCAAATGCATGAGGCAGAGTTTTTAGATTATGATCATATAATTTTTGCATAACTTTGGTTGGAAGTGGCATCCAGAGCTGTGACTTCTCTCCACTCCTGCTCAGATTTTGGTCTAATGTCCAGCTCATGATAATCCCTGATACATGCTGGGAAATTCTGCTCCAAAGAATCCAAATAAACTAAAAATATGAATCACTTCCATACATTTTTTAACTCAGAAAATAAAAAACCCATGTAGATTTATTTTAGTCAGCATAAGGCAGCACTGAACTGTATATTTGGGGTTCTTACTTGTAGTAACTTTCACAACAATTGCAGAAAAACTAGGGAAAGTGTGATCAGTGTGACCATGAAACAAACACTTTAGTGGGAAGTACTGTGGGTATTTTAATGTTGAATACACAAAAAGGACATGACTGCATCTCCTTCAGTCTCACTCAAGAGACTTTTCATTCAGATAATGTTATTCCAATCTAAGCACCGGTTGCTGAGTTGAAGTAATTTCAGCCCTTCAGATCCATCCATTCATTTTCACAAGTTAAATCTTCCTAACAGTTCTGCCAAGAAAAGACCTTGAGCCACACACATACACACCACAGCCTTCTGCAGGGAGGAATCACTTCTTATCCAGGATGAGATTACCCTCCTCATCTTTGATTTGGACTTGTCCAGTGGAGTACTTTGTTTCCTGTCTGTCATTGAAGAACAGTTTTCATGGTGACATCTGGCTGCTCCCTCCTCCTGAACTGGGCAGTGTGAATCTCTGAATACCACCAGTTTATCTCCACTCCTGAAAGAAGTAGCAATGAATGAAGTGATGAGAAAACACTGTCTTTTATTAACCTGTCTCACAAAGTTGTCTAACATAGCTCAATGGAATTGGACAATAATATCAAGTGGAAAACCTCAGGATTTACATGGGATGACATTAGAAATCTGGTCTCACAAAAATACTTCAATATGTAGTATAATAGCTAATGGATGGTGAGATATGAATTTTACATGACTTCTTGCAGAGATCTCAAGGCATTTTGCAGGCAGAAAATCAATTTTACAACAGGGTCCTTCCTCTTCTCCAGAAGAAATGTGTAAGAAAGTCCTGATGCTGTTTTTCTCATCTTGCATGGAGGAATAGAGAGACGGCACAGATTCACAGAATATGACTAGGAAGAGACCCACAAGGACTCTCAAGTCCAGCTCTTAAGTGAATATCCCCTTCAGGGATCAAGCCCACAACGCTGGTGTTATTAGCACCATGCTCTAACCAAGATCGTCTCAGTTCTTGCCCAGTATTAGAGGGGAAGCCAAACACCTGGGAATAGAGCTCAGGAGCCCTCATCCTGAGTCCTTTAGTACCCACATTGCTAACACTGACAACTGGTGATCTCCCAGCTGCTCTGGCCAGTGTAAAGTTACATGGAACTAAATGAGGAATATTTCACAGTCATTTTGCCAGTGGGGAGTTGTCACCTATCATTCAAGGTAGAAGTGAATTTTCAGTGCTACGTTCTTGCAAAACCCTTGTTATCTTACAAATCCTTTTTCCCTTCATCTGGAAATTTCCCAGCTATGCAAAATCCAACCACAGTTCTAAATGTCAGTGTTGCTGTACCTGTGTTCAAAGTGTTGTCCCTGTCATTTACACAGGACTTACTTTTCTAATTTTACTACTGTGGCATCTGGGAAAAAAGTTTCTTTCAGTCCATCACTGTAGAGGCATTTCATTGTGTGATCTGGGAGCACAAGTTCTTGTGTGACATCAGGATAATATTTTTCTGTAGAAAATAAGATGTAAAAAGTCTGTCTAGTGTTCTTTCCAGTTGCCTTACACAAAGCTAGGTCAGGAATTTTTTTTGGACATTGTAGTGAGGATGTAAATTATATCTGAAATACTGGTAAAATAAATTAAAGAATCACATAATCAGATAATCAGAATTGGAAGAGCTACATTTACATTTCATTATAATATTTCTTTTGTAGGAGAAAACTGAGAAGTGATGGAATATACTGAAAGTAAAATGCAATGACAATATGAAATGGCAAGAAAATACCCAGTCTGCTCGAGTCAGAATTCAGACCACACTTTGATAATTGAAATAAATCTGCACATACAGTTCACATTATGAGCTCTTGCTCTCATTCCTATCTGATTATTAGGGAACTGAAGCACCTCCAGGCCATCTGGATAAGCAGTGTGAATTTTCTGTGCATCTGCATAATAATAAATCTGGAAGGAGAGTGAGATGATAGCAGCATGTTCACAATATTTGCATAAGCAGATTCAACCATAACAATCTGCTCAAAAGTAACCCATCTTTAAAAAGTTATTTCAAGGTCATTTTCTGCATCTGCCATCCATAGAAGTAGCTATGTTAACACTGCTGTTCCTTCCTCTCATCCTCCTTCATGGTTGTGTCCAGATGATGCTACTTTCACCTCTGTAGTGTGCAGGAGAACAGTACACACATGAAAGTCATCCTCTCACCTCTATGCTTTGACACTAATCCATGAACTGTTAATTTAAAATAATCCCAGTGCTGCCAAGGCCTCACTTATTTCCACTTCACCCCACATTATTATTGACTACTTATGGCTGACATGGAAGAAACCTCTGCACTACCTACTCTACAAATGCATAAAAAACAGTCCTTGCTTCAGATGGCTGCCCCTGCCCTTTGCCTTTGCTCAGTCTCCTGCTTGGCCAGCCACACATTTGTTCCTTCTTCAACTGTTACCTTCATGCCTTTTCACTTCTGTCTTTGTAGATGAAGCTGTCTCACTACTCAGGGTTGTTAAACCAACACCTTTCCTCATCAGTTTCTCTCAGAATTGATAGATCAAGATAAGTTATAGAACCTTGCTGGAAAATCTATTAATCATTTTATTTTCCTTAAAGAAAACAAAAAATTACCCACCACCCTCTGATCTGGCAAGATCTTCTTTACATCTCCATTGGAAAAGCTGATTGCTGTCATTCTTTTATCAGCACTAATCTCCTTTTTAGTACCATCACAGAAAGTGAGGATTCAGCGTCCATCAGAAAACATCTCTTCTACCTTCAAACACACAGAGCATCCAAAAGTAGATGAAGTCAAAGGAAATTAGCAGCACTGCACTGCCTGCCCCTTAAATTGGATCTTGAAGGAAGTCATGTCACATCTTTGTTTTTCAAAAGTTATCTCTGCAGAACAGGCATCATTTTTGCCTCATTTGTGTATAAAAGAGGCCAAAAGAAATCTTTTCACAAGATGAACTTACTTGTAGCATATGTTCCAAGTTCTCACCCTACCACTGTTTTTTTAATGTTAAGCAAAATAAGGTGCACAGCCCTGCAGCAATAGGGAAGGCAGTCAGATTTCTTCTTGATCAACTTCAGTGAATGATTGACCAGACTTATTTAATATATGTGTGTACATCTTCCACACAGGTCACTTGAGAGATGCCTGGTTCTGGACTCTGTGAACCAAAATGATTGAACTTGATGTATTAACACAGATTGCTGATGTGGTAGGTTAAGAACCATTCCTTTACAAGTAACTCTGTATGGACCTTCAGTACTACTGATTTAATTTTGTCTGCATTCACAGACCTAAAAATTTGCTTGAGGCTTCTTATAGAGATCAGGTAGTAATGCCATTAATATTCTCTTCTACAAAAAATGTGCTAGTCAGAGAAGGCGTTATACCCAGCATAGCCTCTGATTAATCATTTTTCATGGGGTTACTATAGAAGTTGTTTCTGTTCAGGATATATCAAATCCCATAGTATAATTATTTTGGTGAAGTTCAAAGAAGAAGGTAACCAGAAGATGCACTACAGATTTGTTATATTTCTCCAATCTTATCAGAATTTTTACAAAAAGGGAATATCTCCCAACCAAAAAAAAAAAGCTATTTTCTCTTACCTTTCCATCATGAAAATATTGGTTTTGGAAGCTATATTATGAAAACCTCAAAGTCAGTGTTATATAAACAAAAATGTTTTAAAAATATATTCATTAAATTAAAAAAAAACAAAAATTAAAACAACCGTGCAAAAAAATTTATTTACTTTCACACACAGAGGAAAGATTCCTTTCTTTCTGGTATTGCCTTGTATTTGCAATGAATTTTCATAATTAATTTGTAACCAGAAATATTGCACATTAATTCCAGTTTTCTTCCATTTGTAAAGCAAAAGATAGCAAAACAAGAGTCCAAAAACAAGGTGATAAAAGTGCATTCTGGCAAAATTATGCAGTACAAAGTGGAGATAATAAACACAGGAACAGAGAGCAGAACAATCTCCGAGTACTGGGTTAATGATTTATGAAGAAAGGTACTTGTGTTACCTAGAGTCACTCTTCCAAAACAAATTACATGGCTCTTAGCTCTTAGGTGGTGCTATCTGTGTAACTAAGGGCTATTCTGGATGTTATAATTCCAGTTTACCATGACCATAAATGCACTTTGCAGTCTGGCTGCATAAAGGAGCCTTAAGTCAAGTGACATCTGGCACACAGCATCCAGGGCAGTTACGAGCTAATGTTAATTACAGTTTGAAGATGTGGTGAATTTTGAATTGTGGGATCCGAAGGAATAGGGAGAGCTGCTCCCCACAGGGCAATGATATGCTTCAGTAAATAACTATAAACACCATGCTCAAAGTTGCCAGATCCATCTCTAAAGCTGTGTCTGCTGCATAGCATAGGAAGTGGGAACAGAATGCTTTATTTTTCTTAGTGTGTTTTATTTCTTCTCACAGATGGAAAGAACACAGTTGCTGCTCATGTAAGAACCAGAATTTTAAGTAGCTCAAATCTTTGCTTCAGCATCCAGAAAAGCAGAACTGTCTGTAGATACTTTGTTGTCATATGCAGCTAAGCCATTTCTCTTGTGTGTGGTCACAAAAGGCACATTATTCTGAGCTCTTAGCAATTTTTCTGTCTTTTTTAGAGCTTCTTCCTGAGACAAAATTAAAATGTTAACTAACAACATAAATCTATTAATGTTCAACAGTTGTGCAGAAATGTATTGATAAAGAAATCTAGCCTATTATTTGAAAGCCATTGCAATATTGTTTTAAAGACTGCAGTTATATAATGAGTAAAGGCAAAAAAATAAAGCCAGGAGAGTATCATTGCCAAATGAATGGAAGTTAGCATGCTGTTTATGAAAACTAGACCACAGACTCACTGTAATTCTATTTTATAGAGTTACATGGTAAAATACCTCTGTTTCTTCATTGTTCTTCCAGGGTGCAAAGCTGCAAGTGTCATTCCTGTGGTTAAGTGAGAGGAACGTGTCTTCTGAGCTCCATGAAATGGGCAAAGGTGTCACTGTAAGAAAAATCAAAGAAAAAGGTGTCATTGAAAGCACATGAAAATTGCCAAATAACATTTCCATACTTATCTCAGGCTTTTTAAAGATGCTAGCTCTCAGAGTCTTGCAATATTGCTTCTTACACTGATAATGCTTGCCAACAGTTTGTCCATCCTCCCAAAGGTGCTTTGTCCTGGACCAAAATGAAATGCAGTCCACATCCATTCTCCCACCTCCTGAACCCCTGGGACAACAAACTCATTGAGTAAGTGGGTGGCAGCACAATCTGCTTTCCCTCTCTTGTTAAATATGAATTTGACAATACTTCTAAGGATCATAGATGTGTTTTAGTGACTCACATTCTCTATGAGTCAAGAGTTGGGGACCAGTTTCTCCAAGTCATTTGCAGACCATTTTAAAAAGGCGGGATCCACAGATCTTACCTTTTACACAGGAAGATGAGTTGGGCTCCTTAAAACAGCCACTCAGATATGAAACAGCTCCAGGTGATTTCCTCCCATTACATCTTCCTCCAGTAGGAGAGGGCTGATGTACAAGCTGAGGAAAAGTGGAAAGGCCCTGGCATACAGGCATGCTTCACTTCAATATGGGAGCTATCAGTGATATGGCAAGAGCATGCCATACACTTCTCCCTCCCAGGAGTTTAGCTGTCTGTGTGCAGATATTGTACAGGTGTCTAAGCTTGGTTAAGACTGTTGCAGAGAAAGAAGAAGGGAGGATGGAGGAGCTGGAAGAAGCCTCAGACACAGCCAAGTCCCCCCACATCCATCATCCTTCTCTTGCTAACTGCGCCTCATTTGCTCCATGGTGGAGTGCATTGCAGTAATATCTGTGCCTGGCCATAGACCCCACTGACCCAAATCCCAGCCCTGACCCATGGGATGACTTCCTGTCATGACCCCATGTCTGTCTCATCACTATGGGCTTCGGCAATTGGGATTTTGGTCTGGTCCTTCCTTCCACACCCAGCCTGCCCTCCTCCCTGGCCGGGGCTGTGGGATAGGCAGAGCCATGAGCTCCCCTGGTTCTCCAATCCCCTGGCCTCACTGGGAGCCACTGACCCATGCAGTGTCCCAGTTCTTGGTGCATGTCATCACTCCTGAACTTTTTCTGAGAAAATGAGGGCAGGTTTCAGACCCACACTCTGGCCTGCAGGTGTCTAAATAAATAGCTCAATGTATGAACAGTCTGTTAGATAGTTACTGACAAAAAAAATCTGCAGTTCCTGGGAAAGAAGGCTAAGCAGCAGCCCTGTGGGGATCAGGATCCCAACACAGATTCTGAATGATATCATGAAAAGAAAATAAAGGTTGCTGACTTTGGTTCAAAAGGTGTCAGTCTTCCCTGAAGAGGGGTCCTCCTGCCAGTTGGTGCTGTGTTTCTACCAATGGAGCAGTTAGATGTTTTCTCATCCTGATGTTCCTTTGTCACTGATCTCAAAGGACCAGCTTTTTGCACTGAGCTATTTATGCCCTAAAAGGTGTAATTTGTACTAAGTTAATATAAACATCTTCAAATAGCACTAAAATTCCTCCTACAATGGGTGGATCATTAAGTGGTTAAAACTTTAGGAAAATATTTAATTGTGTCTGTGGGCATATCCACAGAGACACACTCAAGCACACACACACACACATTTTATACAGAACTCCGTATTTGGGCTCTTGTTTTGCTTCCCACATTTCTCTCTGCTTGGACAACAATGCAAGTCAAGGGTAATCCAAGGGGCAGAGTGTGGGGCCAAAGCCTGCAGAAAGGCTCTCATCCCTCAGTCCCACCACCCTGCCAGCTCTCTCTAGGTTATCACAACTGAGCTGAGCCCGGTAACATATTTGGCACGACAGTTCGTTTTTACTTGCTGGATGTCCAACCTTTCTAAGCTTTGGACTCACACATCTCCATCAATCAAGGCTGACACAAGACTTGTAGGACCCCAGGGGATGTGTGAGCCACAGAAGGGAAATGAGATGCAAAAGTTTTCTAACAAACTGTAGCAGTTATTTAGACTGGAAAGATCACGGACACTCAAAAGCACTTCCCCAATTTTTCATGGAGACCTTAGAGGATAGCGCAGAGGAAACATAAAATATTCCTGCATGACCACCATGAGATACATGGGATTTACAGGATTTACACAACAACCCTCAGGTGTTTGCAGCTGCCAAGAAAATATTACATTGATATGACAGGAAAACTGAAGCTGTACTCCTGCCTAACCAGAACTTTGAAGGAACTGTACCTAATGTAGAATTCCCTGGCAATATGAGACAAAGGCATAGTCTCACTGCCCACATTGCTAAACTATCCCAGAAATGATATGGGATTATGTCTCTGTCTCTCAGAATTAATAGCAGAAGAATCTGTAGTGCATTGAGCTGATGAATGACTAGGAGTGAGTACATGATAGTAAGAAACAATCCAGAAAGTTGGAAATGGCACCAATAACTCTGATTTTGAAATGTCTCACACACTGAAGAGTGGTTGCTTGAGAAGATGCATGTAAGTTATTAATGGAAAGAATATTGCCATCAGCTTAATTTACTCAAGTCCATGCTCAAGGGACATGGGACTAGCAAAGCACAGATGGGAAGATTGCACTGCTCCTCCTCTGATAACAATGGTCAGTGTTTTATAGCTGTAAAATTTTCTCCATGCAATCAGTGAAATTTAGGGTATCTGCTGCTGCTGTGGATGGTGATGTCTTATTTATATTAATAAAGGACATTACAATTTCATGTATGCTTACAAGGAAGGAGCCAAGAAATCAATCCTATTGTAACACCAGAAAACTGCAGGATTTTAAAAGGCTAAATTTTTCCTCCAAGCATAAAACAGTTCTCAGCAGGAGAAAGGCAACTGATTAGATATTTCAGACAAGGTTGCTACAAGATACATAAATTAATAGAATTTATTGTTAAAAATAATATAATTTATATTTTATATTTGATGACATTTTCTGCAGGCAGATTCTGTGGATATGCTTGAGTTCTCCAAACATAATCAGGTTTTCAAATAAAAAATGAATGGGCAAGCTGTCAAAATATGCCTGTGACTTCAGCTTGAGACAAATGGTATAGAACTAAGGACCTTCAGGACTATTTCTGATGAAGAGATATTAGCTCATAAATTGCAGAGGGATAGAAGGAAAGAGCACATAATCCATCATTTCACTGCTAAATATCTCAAGACTGAAACTGCCAAATAATTTAAAAGAACTTGAAAAGCCATTGGAGCAGTTTCACAGCAGCTCAAACTAATTTCAGCTGAGATTGCTGGAGTCTCACTCCCTTTTCTTCTGTCCCCAGCCACATTTCCAGTCCCTCCTTTTCGAGGCTACAGAGGGGAATTGACCTGGTTCATCGAGTAGAATCAGGCAGAGATTAACTATTTTTTTGCTTCCTGGTTAGTTTTGAGCCAGCAGGCTCACCATGTTCAGATAGTGCCAGCAGGGCCACGGCAGCTCTACTATTCATCAGCTTCCATGAGACACTAACACTTGGCAGCATTTGTTTTCCTTGTGGTTTGTTATAGAAAGAATGTTGCAATTCAAACCTTACCTAAGAACTGTGAATAGAAGATACTTTATGGCAAGATGGAGGCAGAGAAAGTAGCAGTGTTTCCATGAACATGATGAGATGTATCAGCCAATTCAGCTGAAGCAGCATCCGTGCAGAGAACAGTGTTAGTACTCCAGCTTGTTACACGTGCCATTGTAAAAGCCAGATTTCAATTTTTATGTATTGCATACACTAGCATACCTATTTTTAAAGCAATAGTGTCGAAGGAATCCAGACAGGCTTACATGAGTCACATATAGTCTCTGTTTTCATTCAGAGAAATGTCATTCTAAGAGATCGTCTGAAAATTCAGAGCCATCACTGTATCCCAGGCAACCACTACAGTTTTGCTCTGCACTTTTTAAGAAACTCAGATACTAAGCATTTGGACAAATCACACATAAATGGGTTCTTGATAAAGATTCTCTCAATTCCACCACTTTCATAAACAGAGCCTTCAAATTATCTCAATTTTCTTCATTGGAAATATGTGGATGACCAGTAAATGCAGACCCTTGATACAAAGGTGCTGCAGGATTAGAGGAAGAAGCAGTATCCCAACATGCACAAGGCAGATAATTTTTTTCCCCAATCTTCACTAAAAACATAAAAAAAATGAATCACCAGATCAGCTGGTAACAACAAAAGAGGTGTAGTTTAATTATGAAGCTTGACTTCATAAAAGAACATGCAGGCAGTTCATTCTGTATTTTCATACTGGGAGCTTGTGAAAAGTCCTGCAAAAGCAGGGACCTCTTGAAATTCCTTTAGTTCTACAGATCTATGCAATCAGGAAGGCAGGGAGAACAGGAGGAGATATTGTTACTGAGCATCCACCTAGACCACAGGAATTCTAAAAAGATCTTCTATTGGATCTTCATGCTCAGCAATAATCAGTTACATTTTTTAATGAGCTTTTGCCTCCCAGCTGTTAATAACTCCAGTTCTTCATCAAATTGTCCCAAGAATCATTCACTTGTCAATTCCCATAAGTAAGGATGCCTTATTACCTTCAAATATCACAGTTTGTGTCATGTAGAGTTCACATTCCTCCTAACAAATCAAAAAGTTGAGAGAAAGCACCAAGTACTCATGGATAAAGCAGCGAAGTTCAAATGCTATTAAAGTCTGTTCTCATATTCACACAACTTTCCTGCTTCAGAGTTGGTAATTTGCCAGGAAGAACATTCATGGGCAAGGAAATAACATGCTCAAAGGTCATCAAAATCCCTTGCAAGATTAGACAGCAAAATCCCTCTAAGACTGGAAGTAAGCATACTTGACCTTGGCTGAAACTTTAAGAAATGCTATCAGTATAGCTTTCAATGGAATTCCCCTCCCCTCCTCCCACTTCCAGACCTGCCAGGCAAATGAATTCATCTTTTGTCATAGGAATCATGAAAATCTATCCACAGGTGCATGTTGGGCAGGAAACTAGCAACTTGTTGCTGCATTCAGAAATCAAGTTCTTTTCCAAGGACCTATGTTAGTAAATAATAACAATTAATAAATAATAACTGTTTTGGCCCATATGTTCATTCTTTCATAGTCTGAAAGAATTACTAATGATGTGCAGTTAAAAGGGACATTTTTCTTGTCTTACTAAAGCACAGCTTGAACTGGACTGTTCATCACCATCTAAGTCATATTACAGTACAAATAGAGATTCATCCTTAAAAGTATTTTAGGTAACCAGAGATGTAGAACAACTCTTGGATAAGGGTTTTTTTTTTTTTACTTCATAAAACCATGTCTACAAAATATTTGTATCTTTAACCTGTATTGACCATTATTCAGGCTTGCTCACCAACTGGTTTTGTGCACAACCTCAAATTCTACTAGCTTTGACAAAAATAAGTCAGATGGTAATTGTTTTGCCCTCTTGGTTCCAGCTGATTAAACTCACCAGTCCAAGTTAGCTTTAACTTACCTATGTTACAGAAGACATGCATGTCTTCTTCCAATCCTAGAACCATAAAATATTTTAGGTTGCAAAAGACTCTCAGATCATAAATTCCAACTATGACATAGAACTGTCAAGTCCAGCACTAAGCCATGTCCCAAAGTGCCATATCCACACATTTTTTGAACAGTGTCAAGGATGGTGAGTCCACCACTTCCCTGTTCAGCCCATTCCAATGCCTGACAACCCCTCTGTTGCTCAAGGTTATCCCATTCACTTTGATGTGTTCCTACGCTCAGTTTCTCAATTTTGGATAGAAATAGTATGATAGTTTGTTTTTCTATATCTAAAATCCATAATTATCCAGATTCACAGGATCTGTGAGGGAAAGTATCCACCTGCTATCAAAAGAGCTCAAACGCAAAGAAAATATGAGTCACCATGTTCAGATCTATTGCTATGACACCGATTTTGAGCCTCTGTTTAATGTTCCATTTACCTGAGACTTCAATTCTAGAGTCAAATTGACAGTCACTCTATTCACTGTAAAGTCTCTCTGTGCCATCAGTTCAGACAAAGAGCGTGTGTCTCTGTCAAACATTTTAGAGTTCACTCAGGACATCTGGGCACTATGCCCACCAGAGCAGCTCATGCTTGTGATGGATCCCAGTTGGACCAGATCCAATCCTGGCTAGATGGTGAAAGCCCAGACAGCAGTAAGCCCAAAAGTCTGCTGTCCTCAACTTCCCCCTTCTCAAAATTATTTCTGAAGTCACAATTTTTATTGCACATGGCTGTGTGCCATAGGATGTAATTATCAATATCTCTTTTAATATCTGGCACAGTATAGAATCAGCTAAAGTTACTGTCTCGTGACTTTCAAACACACACTGTCATGCTCACTGTAGTGGAACAGTTGCCTCCCTTCTCATCTGATACCTTTTACATTTTATTTCTACAGGCAGAGAGGAGTGTGTTGGCTAATCTAAGCTTTCCTTTAGCCAAAGGAATAGTTTCCAGTAGAGAAGATGAATTTCAGAGAGAATGTACACTTGAACAAAGCATAGCTTTTGACCAAATCTGAGCAAAAGTAAGAAAAGGAACTTGTAAAATCCAAGGTGCCCATAATATGAAGCAAGAAATACAACACCAAGAGAAAGAAAAGCATAAAGAGATACAGAGATATCTAAATTCTAAACAGTGAGATGGGTTAGAAATGTGGTAAGCTGGCTCTGGAGGGGCAGTCATGGACACACCAGCCAGAAATAAGCATCTCACTTGACATACTGAGCTAACTTGCCACAACTTGTAAAAATCTGAGTGGTTTTCCCACTGAGTTGAACCAGGAGAAGGACATTGTTCCATATTGGCAAGCCTTGAATGGCAAAATACTAGATTTATGGTTTGCCAAGGCAAGGGGATTCCCTGGAAATTAGCCTGGGGAGTAGCAGGTGCAACAAGTTCAGAAAACTTACAGAAAACAACACACAATTCAGTTAGGTCTGGAAAAGAGGGGGAAAAAGAAGTTTTTTCTCCTGCTACTTCAAAACCAGAAGAACATCTACAATTCATGTAGAATTATGCACAAGCAAGAAAACATGATCATGCTTATATACACTTTCATTTGCAGAAATTTTGATTCCAGAGAACATCCTCTTAAATACATATTTGAAACCCTGGAAAAGTGACTACTGGCAATAGGGATGCAGACTTTACAATTCACATCTCTAAGAAAGTGTTTTTGCTAAGATGTCTTCAGCCCCACGTGAGAGATGCTGTGGCTCTTGTGAGATTATCTCTCCATGAACTTCTTCTGGTTTGGATGAAGATGCTGTCCCTCGCAGAATAGCTTCTGCAGGCTAGCGGAGAGCTTGTTATAAAGATGTAATTTTAAGTTCAAGTCACAACTAGTCGAATCAAACAGTTTTCAAAGCTTTCTGACTCAAATTTAAAGCCATTATCTTTTCATAAAAAATATGACATTGAAACACAATGTATGAAATTCCACAAGTTGCTCTGCTAGGGACTGAAAGTCCCCAGTATCAGACAAAAACTTTGTAGGTACCATCCTACTATCATCTTCATATACTGCATCCTAGTATTTCTTCCACACAACAAAAGTATTCAGTGTCTTGAGTAGTAGTTTTACATCAGCAAAGTGATAGAAATAAGACAGAAATCTGGCCAACAGAAGTCAATTAGCTTTTTCTTATCCTTACTTTTATTAGAATTTTTATATATTTCAATTTTATACCTGTGACTAATCTTCTTTTTTTTTTCCTGACCTTCACAATCTATAAAAGGATGAGTCATAAGAGCAGGTAGGTTTGAGAAAAATGAAAATAAAGTGAAATTAACCTTCAAATTACATTTTCAATGAAATTTAAGTATTAGGTGAAAAATCTCATTAACAAGTACATTGCAATCAAATGAAAAAGAGACACTTTTCATTGCAATAAAGCAAAGGACAGGTTTGCCGCTGGTTCTAACATTTTTTAAAGAAACCTTACAAGAAATTAGATTTGAAAATTAGGGAAATACCTAAGAGAAAATGGCTCAATTTTATTTTCTTTCAGGTTCGTCCATTCTGTAGAAGTGTTGGGTTCATGTCATCAGATTATACCATCTAGGAGATAATTACTTTTTCTAGTTTCCTTGACACAAAGGATGAAACTGATCCCTCAAAGCATGTATTTTTCTCCCTTGAATGCACATAAGGAAATGAAATTACCCACTCAACCCCAAATGTCAGGTTGTTTTTTTTTTTAATTCTAGTCTGAACCATTTAATTTCACCAAGACTTGCTGTCTCCTGTGTAAAAAGTGAGCAATTTTAATTTTCTTTAACTACCTCACAAGAAGTTACTCAGCTGTATACTAATGGAACAAGTAAAATCCTACAAGTACATTAAACAAGTGAAATACTGAATAAAAAAATTACAAGACACTCTGTAAACCTATGATTAAATAATTTTGATTTCCAGAGATTAGCAAAGACATTTACATTAGCCAACTATATTTTCCACCCTGCTTATCCTTCCTGCTCCATCCCAGTGTAACTCTTATTCAAGAATCCAGCTTGTGCCTCTCTAAGGCAGGCCACCAATGGTGTTTCCTTCCAGAAAGTTTACAGCATAGAATAAAAGCTAAGATTTAACAGAAGGTCTAACTATGTTTCTTTCCAGGCTGAAGAGATGTTTTATTAAAAAGGTAAATGGCACTATAGAAATATAAAGAGTAGAATTATTTTCAGGAGGTTTTTTTTAGGAGGCTTTAATTTAGGCACTGAGAGTAAATTAGTTATCTAGACTCCCTTCCTAGTTAGTGGAGGGAGACATCTGGGCTAAGTGTCTATGATAGGCTGGCTGTGTCACCTGGTAAAGCTGCACACCTCATGGATAAAAAGGCCAGGTGGAAGAGGACCACACAAAGAGTGTATTTTAACACAGCTCCCTGTAGAGCTGACTGTCCTCTCTTCAGGCTAAGCGTGGCAGGAGTGGAGGGACAGTATTCACACATGACAACTCCAAAGAAAATCTACTGAGTTTTTCAAACAGCATTAAGCAGATAATATCTTCCAGTACCAGGGTCTCTGATTTTCTGCCCATGAAATTCATAGCTTTGGGGTTTTTTTTTGCTTTCCATCTCTGATGTTCTGAAACTCTGAGCTCATCTTGAAGCTCTAAGTTCTGCCTGGTCAGCAACTCAGCCTGGCGTCTCAGTTTGCTGTAGGCAGCATGCCAGTAGGACTCAGTTCTCTTGAACTCCTCCTGCAGTTCAGCAATCTGCTGTTTCAATATCAGTGAAAAAATAAAAGTGTGCCGTGTCATTGTCTGCTCTGAACTAGACATGCCCACCTTACATATCCAGAAGCAAGTAAGGAGCCTTTTTATTCTGCTTAAAGGTCTACAGTATTAAGGTATGCAATTAAAAAAATAAAATAAAATAAAATCATATTTTAAATTATTTCAGCAAAGAAATAAAAATAACCAAACCCAAACAATAAAAAAATAGTACTTTGAAAACTCTTATATTTAAAACAAACCAGTTGTTACAAATTGAGCAGAGACAAGTCTGTGTTGAAGAAAACCATGAAATTCAAGCTAATCATGCAAATAATCAGCATTAAATGCCAATGTCTTTAAGAAAAGGCTAGAATACAAGGTAGATTTTTATGACAAGAATATCAGGGAATCAGATCTTCATGTGGTAGAAAGGGCACAGCAATAGTTAGATCCTTCTTACAAAAAGCAGGGGATTGCAAAGACATAATTTTCAACTGAATTGAAAATGAAAGTAATGAAATTTGGAGGGGACATTTCCATATACATCCATCTCCATTATTTTTGCCATCTCCCTTCTTTCACCCATGCTGATGAAACTACTGAATCCTTTTCCTTCAGGGCACTAATGCTGAACAGTACGAAGAGAACACTGGTGGAGTTGAGCTAGAAATGTGCAGTTTGCTCTGTAGTCAACCAATTGTCAAATGCAACCCTTTCTCACTTTCTCCTCACATGTGTGTCTGCCCATTTGTCTCCTGCTCACATTCCTTTCCTAGCTGTGAGCTGCCTGCTCTGAATTTGGCACATCCTCCAGCCACTTTCTAGAAGCAGCAGACTTCTGAAGTTGGGAATTACAAAGATAAATAACCCCTAAAGTATTTTGGTTTTTTTTAATGGAAGATTAAATTTTTGAACCTGCACTCATTATGTTTTTGAGGTGGGAGCAAAAAATTAAAACAATTCTGTCAAATTCCATCTCTAGAGCTAGGCATAGTCAAGAAACACAACTATTCCCTGGAAAAAATTCTAATTTTTTTTTCTCTAATCCCACGTGTAAAGAAAACTGGTATTTTGAATTCTTGTGCAGAGAGTACTTTCAAAATATTTTTAATCAAAATACTAAAACAGCCTCACTGAAACATTTCCTGTTGAAAATATGACTTATAGACAAGTATACAACATAAGGGGAAAAAACATTCACTATGTGTGTGTCCAAAAATATTTATCTCAAAAATGTAAAAAAAAAAAAAAGTATAGAAGTTTTGAACAAATTACTATGCTGCCAGTTTTAATTGTTCTGAAACTTTTTTGATAATGAAAGTAATGTAAATTGTCAGTTTGCTGTCAAATATATCACTTTGGTTTAGACATCTTTTTGCAGCAGAACATTGTTCCAGACATTTCTGGGTTTTACCATTGTCTCTTCTATTTTATAAAAATAGAGCTTTCAGCTGCCCCATCTCTGTTATTGGTTTCACATGGTCTACCTTTTCTTTCTCTGTTTATCAGTGATTCTTTTAGAAAATCACCCCTTAAGTCATATTATGTCTAACTGTTTTTAATGAGGATAATGGCCACATATAATCAGAGATGATTTTATCACTAAGAAGTCTGAAATAGGAGCTTTAAAAAGATGGAATCCCCTAAAGGAATTTAGAAAAAGCTATAATGAATGACTTGGGGATGTTATTAGGCAGGTCAGATTGTTAGACACAGGGCTAGATATCATAAAAATACCTCAAAGCCAAAGATCAGGGTAGTTTAAAGAAAAAAATAATAACAAATATTCAGCACAGGAATGAGAACGATGGCCATTAACTGTGTTGCACTTGGCACAATGAGTCCTAATATTTACAAGTAGGAAAGTTCACTACACAGGAGCTGGAAATTTTTCAGGAGTCAGCTCAGCTGAGGGAATCAGTACAAGGAATTATGAGGAACATGGGAACATTTAACTTCCTTAAAAAATGGTAGGCACAAGCTAATTTTTTTTCTTATACAAAAGAAAGGGATGTACATTTAAAACACAAGCCAAAGCAGTATCTTATTCAAATGAAAATCTTCACCGTAATATATAACCATCCTATAGAAGTGGCATGAATAATTTGCCATATGTGGCAAATGGAAAGATTCCGGTGCAAACGTAGGATGTTTGTTTGGAAGGATATTAATTGAAAAGAACTGCATATTTATTCTACAGAAGGGAGCTTGCTTGCATTTCTTCTGATTTCACATGCTCTTCAGTGACTCTAGCTGTTCCTTTGAAATTGCTCTGGGCAACTTTTTCTTTCTGCAGTAAGTGAGCTTGATCTCTATTGTATTCCAAAGGGTGAGTCAGCTCCTGGCTCCTGACAGTCCCGAGCTGGTCTATTCATGTTCTGTTCACAAGATAAACAAAGAGCATGAAATGGGCATATGAGACTGTAATAAAGGACTGTCTTCAAATGTACCTTCTCTGGGCATGACCTTTGGAGGGCTTGGGCACATCCCTCATATGCTGACACTGCCGGGAGTGGCAGCCAGTTATCAGCACTTGTCAAAATTAAGGTACTTCCTCCCTGCCAACACTTATGCATGCATCCAGCTGCAAAATTTGTTCTATTTAGCAGCTGGAAAGAATTCTAATTGAAATTTTTGACAATGTAAAGACCATGAACTTAGAGGCTTTTAAACACTCTTTGTATCCATATAGCTAAATTAAGGCAGACCTGCAGAGGGCACAGCTTGTTACTTGTCAGTGTATCTGTGAAGCACTGCAATCATGCAGAGCTGGGGACTGGGCTGTATTTTCATCTGCCCAGTCATTACTACAAATCAGATTAGCCATGGACCTGGATGAAATGGGAAAAAGTATTTACTTTCCACAGATAAATACGCTCCAAGAGTTAAATGTGGGTGTTCAGAAGAGGTTTTGCCTTTGAACTCAATGGCTCAAGATATGACTGATCAGGAAATGCACTTAATGCTCAGAAGCAGGGGAAGAGAACAGATCATAACATATCCTCAGAGCTTATTTATATGACTGTGATCTAACTTCTTAGTTAATTTTTAATCTGACATGAAATTATTATCTTCCTACTAACAAATAAAAAGTGAGCTTCCAGCCCCCTTCATGACCTACAGCCACCATCTGTCCTTCACTGTTATTCAAAAAGAAACATGAACTACGGGAGGCAGCTGTGACCTCATGTTTCCTCTCAGTAATGGAGTTTAGCACCTCAGGAGCAAAATGTGAAAGCTCTCACAGATACTAGGAGAAAAACAAACTCCCTGTGTCCTGCTGCTCTTTGTAATTAATTACCTAACGTTGTTGTTGTTTTCTATTCTAAATAAGCTTGAGTAATATTCTGGTTAAAACCAAGATGGAGAAAGCCTCAGCAACAGTCAATATAAGTATTAGCTCTCCTCAAAATAATCAAATTGAAAGAGCAAATAGAGCCCCTGTGTGGTTATGTCCAGCCTACCACTCCTCCATATCCAGAGCAGTTACTCTGAAATACAATGTGCTATAACAAAAGCAAGATGCAAGATCTTTCACTTTCACAACATTTTCCAGCGCAGACTGAATAGTACTGTGTCAACCCAAGGCTGGAAAACAGGTCCTGCCCTGAAGAAATGCAATAACCAAGATACCAGGAGCACTTGTGACACTTCTTGGGAGCCACTGACAGTTACCCAGCTATCAATTACAAATAGGTGCTAGGTGCAGAACACAGATAGAAAATACATTAGAGAAGGCGAAGCAATTTGCACAAACTGAAAGTCTTGCTTGTGTGCCAGGCACACCTCTGCATGAAGTAAATTGAGGCAGGGCTGCTTGTGAGGCAAGAACATACATGAAGCAAAAGGCTTTTTTCCAAGAAAAGGCTTTTCAGCAAGATGCAGGGAAAAAATAAACCAGCCACCAACACGCTGGCTGCTGCCATTGGTCCAGAAAGCGTGCAGATTCTGTACTATGAGGAAATAGTGCATTAAAAATGGCAAACAAGCTGCCCTTGTTGGAGGAACAAGCAAATAGCCATCACAGAATCCTCTGGCTGACCCCAAGTGTCAGCAGAACACCTCAGTGCTGCAAGGGTGGAGCCACAGGCTGGTGCCTTGAGCACTGACCAGGCTCTCTTAGGCACCAGATGCACACAGCACGCAGCATCCCAACTGGTTTTACCCTCTTGTTTATGTTATTCATGCCTGGAAAGGTCTGAAAACAAAGTGCTTGGAAACAAAGGAATGGATGGGTTTGGGCAGGCTCAGGCATGCCGAGCTGCTCTGGAGAGGATTTTCATTGCCTCCAGGGAGCAGAAGTTGTCACACGGCACAAGTGAACTGCTATCAATGGGCAGTCATCTTGTGTTCCTAACAGGGTTACTGATTTAAAAATGCAAAGCAGATTCTAAGATTGCATAAATCAGAACAGGGCCAACACAGCCAGGGAGGATAAACTGCCTTTTGCAATTAGTTTTAGTTCATGAATTAGAAATAAGGAGTGAAAAGATGTACACATTATACTGGCCAGGCATTTTTAGATAAACATCTGTTCGGAAATGCTAGGAGCTACTATGGCTAATGACATGAATAAGTCCATGCAAGGTCTTTTAAAAATATGCATTATTATGAAAAAGTCAAAGTAATTGCACTGGTAAGGCAGCATGGTCAGCAGGCAGAGAATACAGTGCTGGCAGAATTTGGAACTGCAGTAACTCTGCACCAGTACATCACTCTGCAGTCAAAATTTACAGCAGTAAAAGTAAAAGCAGCACCTAATTTCATTAGTAGTTTCATGAACTGCCAAATCCCACAAATATTCATATCTGGAACACCTATCATGGTCAACTACAGATCCAAGAAGGGTCTTTAGTGAAACTTAATTTTTAAGACAGTGAAAGCTGTCTGAAAGGCAGCTCTAGGAGAAAATTATACAAACCAATAAATGCAAAATAGCCTTTTGCACTATTCCCATCATCTTTGAAACGAACAAGAATGGACAAGCAGATGTGAAAAATAATTTCTTAACTTGAATAATATATAAAAAAATAAAAATCAATAAATTATGCTAATTTTGCACCAGTTACGAACTAGATTTGAAATGCAAAGAGAATCTCTCGTGTGTTTATAGTAGATGGCACCTATTAATTTCTAACAGATTTCATCACATTAAAAATTTGTATTTGATTTGATTGCAAGCAAGCTCAATTTTTATTAAAGGCATCACCTACAATTAGACAGTGCTGTGAAGGCACTTCCATCACAAACCCCATAGTTCCAAAATTATTCATTGCAGGAATTTTGTGCTAAGAAATTATTTTTTTTTTCTATGAAGATATAAACAAAAAAACAAACCCAACTAAAACTTTTACAGCATTTAATAATTACAAATTAAAAAAGCAACTTGCTTGAATTTTCAATTTCTTAATTTATATGGTGTCAAACACATCCTCAGTCTGGTCTAAAGATTAATATTCCTGAAATAAGAATGCTGTTGGAATTGATGTATGCTCTACACTTTGTGTTAACCTCAGACATGTGCTACCCTGATGTGAATGTGAGAAGTTTATCCTTTACTTTATCAGGGGTCTGATCACATTAAAAAAAAAAAATATCCTGAGTTCTTACTGTTTTCACTGTAATCCAAAGGTATTCAGGAAATGATGGGAAGTATTTGGCATTACTTAGCTTTAGACACAAACTGCACCAGTGTTTTGAGAGCTGGCCTCCTGCTTTACATCTAATCTAGATGGCTAAACAAGCGCTTCAGTTCCAAAACAGCACAGGTGCCCCTGGCAAGAAGCTAGCTGGTAAGCAAGAATTTAGCAGCCTGATTTTAAGGATTCTAGAAGAAATATTTTCCTCGTTGCACACACAGACCAGTTTCTTGTGTATACAGATTTACCTGCAAAAATGCGTGGCTTCCTCACGATCTTCTCTCACCACGGTCAGTGAAGGGGTTCTTCTGTGGTATACATCAATCCCTAATCCTCTGCTAAGGGTGTTCTGGGTTTCTTCTGGAAAGAATCTAAGAAAACTATCTCTGATAGTACACAGAACTTTATGAATATTTACGTACCCTGCTATGTTTTTAAACCCACAGACTGTGCAGCAGGCTTTATTGCTTAATCTATTAAAAAGAATTAATGCATTTTGCCTAATGATGCAAGTATTCCATTCCCAGCACAAGTCTTAGTAGTGCAATCCAAGCCCCACAAATCAAGTAAGTGAAACAGATTTGGGTGTATATTAGTGTCAGTAGCTGAACTCCTTTTTAGGAATGCCATGTGAAGGTTCAACTTTAATATGAATGTAACTTTCAAAGAGGCCTCAGGAACCCTTTTTTAACAGCAGTCTGACACGGACTATAGTGTGCTTAGTAGATTGTGACAGAGCAATTGAGAGCCATCAGAAGTGAGTATTTCTGCCCTGGTGATTATTGCAGACAGGAAAACTTATTCTGACTGATCTTACATAAAGAGAAGGCAAATGGGTTTAGGATGAGAAGTCAGTGTGTGGGAAGTCCTTCAGTGGAAACTAAGAAAAATCAAGACCCTATTTAATATAAAGGACTAAAGCCTGCTGAAGCAGGATAACATTTCATTACCAGAAGTAAGATCACTGGGTCCAAAGTGAGAAATTGACCAAAAAGCTGAGACCACATTAAGGAAAAACTGAGTGAAGATGTTCTTAGGAAATTATAGCATTGTCACTGATCTGAGGCTTTCTGTGGCTTAGGAGAAAAATATGTAAATTTGAGAGATAATTTACCCATTTTTTTAAGAAGTCATGTACATTATGTCTGAGGAAGTTAAAAAGAAAATGTGAAAATTTCACTGTCTAGGGGTGAGTCATACCTAAGCTACACAGAATTCTAGCCCTGACTTCAGGGATTCATTGAACATTGCACTTATTTCATGGGATCAAAAGTCTGCACCTGAAAGTGCACCTCAAACAACAGACTTAGGAAGAATGACTAGGGATGATGGAGAAGTAAGGAAAACAAGGGGCTTGCAGATGTATCTCTTCATTCTTCTCTGTTTTTTCCAGTTTAGGTCTGAGAAATACTGAAAAAGGCGGGCATGTAGCTAGGGAGCACAGGCAGAATGAGTCAAAAATCCAAGACAAAATTTTTCCCCAATGAAAAATAAACACAAACCAACACTTGTGTAGTTCTACCTAACATGTCTGCAGACAGGTTTTTTTTCTGTAGTTTCTCCACTTCAGGAGTTTCTTTAATTTTGAAAGCAGGAATCTCATGAGCCACTCTTGAAGATGGCAGATGTGGGCTTTTAACTTAGCTGGCCCTATTCCCATTCTTTGACTCAGGCTCATGCTCCTTTTCAATCTTGTGAGATGAAATAGGGACTGCTGAAAAGAAGAGCTCCCTTGCTCCCTTTTAGACCAACAGCTCCAGAACCAGAATCACTGCTACTTGTGCTGCAGGAGACATCTTGTTGACTTGAAATTGCTTGAATATCCTGTTTTCTTTGTGGTGATCTGCTGTATTTCCTAACAAAGGTTTTTTTCTGTTCCATTGGGTTTATCATTAGCATAATTACCATCAGAAAGATCTAAATGTTTACCAGTGTGATCTACATGAGGCATCTGCTGGGAGGGATACTGAGCATGTTGAGATTTGGGGTCATCATCCTTTTTTGGGAGTAAGCAGCTTGACTCACAGGAGAAAGATGTAACTTGTCAGGTCGAGGCAACTGTTCCCTTCCTTTGCCACTCTAACCACAAGGCTGAGGATGAGCTTCCCTTCTCCACAACCTGAGGTGAACTACATGTAATTTTTATTATCTTGTCATTGACCATCTTAAACCCAGCATGGATTTGCCCTTTGCTTTCCGAGTTCTGGCTTCCCACAACAACTTCCTGAAGGCAGACCTGAAGCCACTTTTGACCCTGTGTGAATGCGGGACCTGCGCTCCGCTCTGCCTCCTTGGTGTGATCTGTATCTACATCCTGGAGTGGATAATGCCTTTGTAGGACTTCCAAGGGGGTTTTTGCTCTCTCTATGAGATGACCTTTCAGAGGCTGATCCACCCTACCTAGATCCTTTTGCAGAGTACCCTACACAGCTCTTCAAGCAGTTTTGCCTGCTTTTCCTAGAGGATTCATGTGGTGAGTCTCCATTTCCTCACCTACTTGTATGTTTGTGTCTGTCACTGTTTTGGGACATGTTTGCAGGATTTCAGGCCATCTTTGTGATGAGTCACCAAGATTTTCCTTTGAGTCTTCATCTCCCCCAATCACTTCTTTTTCTTCTGCACTTTGCTCAACTACTTTTTTTTGTTTCACAGTCTTAACCTTTATCTCCCTGTCATCTAAAACACAGTTTGCCTTTTTTTCATGTGTATCCATCTGCATGCAGCTATTGACCTGAGGATTTAGCTGAGACCATCCCCTGGCTGCAGTATGCGTCTGTTCATTTGGCCAGACTGGGAGAAATGACCCCAGCAATTCAAACCAGCTCTTCTGGAACGCTTGCTGTGTTTTTTGGAAAGTTTTAAAGGCTTCTGTTTAATTTTTCTGAGCCTTGCCATGCCCTCTCTTCGTTTCAGAAAAACCTTTTGAGGTGTTACTTTTGGCTTGCTCTGGAAGAAAATAAAAATTAAATCCTGACAAACACAGATAGAATCACTCTACAGAAAGGAAGATGTTTACAATAACTGAAAAGACTGAGACACCAGAAGACTAAAAGTCCCTGGGTATGGGTCACTGAGTACATGAGAAACAGCCCTGACATTAAAAGGAAGGTGAGAAGAGCACCTTTTTAGAAGCAGCTGCTGTGTGATGCCTCCATTCACTCATTCATTAGTAGAGTCAAAGGGTTAAGATGGTGCTAAATGTCTGTATGATAGACGATGAGAAAAGTTTTGTTCTTCTTTGTTTTCAGGGGAAGTTCCAGTAATTTTTACAGAATATGACACAGAAATACATAGCTACATCAGTTTGATATATTATTTTGCCAGGAAGACATAGAGAACATTTCTGAGTCATGAAACTTGCATATTCCAAGTCACCAAGCTGAACCAAACGCTGAGTCTGACACCTAGAGGTGTCAGGCATAAGCTCATCTCAAAGTGTACCCACAGCAAAAAGCAGAACACTCACTGTACTTGACCTTTGTACAAATCCTGTATTTGGAAATGCCCCCATTCTCACAGAAGTGGCACATGAGAGACCAGTTATTATGGAGCAAACAGAGTCAACCTTGATGTCAAATTTAACTAAGTTTCTTGAGACCCTGGCACAAACCATGACCCAAAAAATAGGTGGAAACAGAGGAATGCAGTGGGAAATCACGGGGTAATGGATTGTGACTGAGTAATACAGCCCTTTTCTTTTTAACTTTGGGGAAAAATATTCCAGTATCACATGAAAGAACAGTGGAAAAATGTGCCACCATGTAATGAGCCAAAACAGAGTCCACATAATATCTCTATCCCTGAGAATTTGTCAAAAAACAAAGTGAATGCACCAATGGCAACAGTACCTGTTGATTCTTCTGCTGTTTTTCTGTGAGATGATTGTCTGCTTTAAGTTGCTCTTCAACAAACTTTTTGGAAGTCTTCTGTCTATTACCACTTGCTGGTGAGATTTGCCTAGGCAAGGGACAAGAAGGTACTTATCTGTAACATTCTCTAGTTAGTTTTATTTTGATAATTTATATGAAGGTGACATGGAGTCAAGAACTGTAAACAGTCTCTGCAATTCCTTAAAATGTGGAGCTTAGTAAAATCTCCCTATTGTGTGAATCCAATTCTCACTTTAAAATTTTCTGTCTAGATCAAGCATTAATTATACTTTCAGCAAGCAACATTTTTTGGCTGGTATCAGTCTGTCCTTAGAAATAGGTAAAAAGTAGTCAAAAGGAAAAAAAAATTCAGTCATTTTCTCCAGACAAGAGTTGATGACAATCAGGAAGAACTCACTATCTCTCTGATAGAGTGGTTTGAATAAGATGGTGAAGAGTGATAAAATAGAAAAAAAATAATGTATATAATCTTGTAGAGGGCCAAATTGAAACCTGACTCAAAGCATAATACAGCATACATGAACCTATTTCAAAGGAAATGTGCTTGAGCCTTAATTTAGTCACTTATTAACAATTTCTACTAAATATTAAAAAATTCTAGGGTTAATAGAAGTGCTGGTTGTGCAGCACATCACTGTCCTGCCTACACCCCGTCTCTACCCAGCACCACTGTACCATGGGTAACCTTTTGATTTGTCAGTCTGCCTCTGTTATCACACCATGAGCTAATAGTATTAGATTTGTAGGGAAAACTCTTACTAAAGAGGACTCAACATTAGACAATACTCATTTCAGTGAAACTTGCTTCAAACCAAATGTAGCCTGGTGCCACAGTGAAAATGTCATTAAGAGCTGGAGAACATTCTGTGCTTTAGTCTCATCCAGCTCATGATAACACCACAATGTGAACCAAAGCATAACAAGTAGGGGTGACTGGGAGACAGACTTCAGAAGCTCACTGCTGATCCAAAAATGCGTACATGGACAGGGCCACTTGCCCAGACATGCATATGGTCCTGCCACATCTTCCCAGCCTTCTGCTCTGGAGGTCCCTGTCTTCCTTCTTTGTCCAACTCCCAGATGGTTAGCACACGAAAATTCTCACGACATTTGCTCTCAGTCTGTGCTTCCCTAGGAGTTTGCTGCTTCTTTTTTTATACTTGACGGAAGGCTCAGCGTGCCAAACACCTGCTGCTTCTATCTGCATCAGCTGAGGACAGATAACAACTCTGAGCATTTTTTCCATCACCAGTGCCAGCTCACCCATTCCTGCCCGTTGTGAGCACCCCCACAGCGTCCTTTTGCAATGTAGTGATGAGCCAGATCAGAAAAGTGATCCAAGTCAAATGTTACATTTCTCTCCAGATAATTTGAACAAGGGTTACTTCACCTCCCTGTTCAATATATAGGCATATAAAAATTTGCCTTGGCACAGCTGAAGAGGCAGAGCCAAGACATGGATGAATGAGTTGCCATCATAAACTGATAGCCATGGCAGAAGTGATGGCATATCAGTAGATTTTACTTCTCCCTGCCAACTTTTGCCTTACTTCTATGCTTTGAAGACCACAGTTACAAAACCAGCTCATATATATCTGGACTAGACCAGCATCCCATTATACAGAAGTAGATCAGCTGCCAGGCTGCCCAATTTTTGCCCATGAACACCTGCTACTCTCAAGCAAAGGGATGAGCCATCGTGTTGCATATACAACACAAAGGGTATGTACACCACCAAGGAAAACATGTTTTCAGCTTCACTGACTGACTAATATAATTTCTCACCTGGCTTCTATATGTCCAGCCTTCATCTTCCCCTCTATGCCAAAGTGAGATAATCAAATCTCCTTCTGTTGTTCTCTGTTCTTCTTTAGCAGCAGAAAAAGTTTCAGAGAAACTCATTTTTTGAATTGACTGTTCTCTAAGCAGCAGGAAAAAGGGCAATGTAAACAAAGCCTTTACAGAATGAATAAGTAAAAAGTAAAACATCCTAAAATGACTAGAAATGTTTGTATTTTCAACAACATACACAGGTTTTGATTTTTGAAAACATTTTACAGAATAAAATTGAATTAAGTAGGTGGAAGGATGCAACCTGTGGGAAAAAAGAGGCGTCTGGTTTTCAAATCTTGTGATGGGGTCATGAAAAGGATAAATGGTAAGATCCGTGTTCCCTGCCTGTAGAGATTTGTAGTGCTTGCTTAATGTGTTCACTATAGAACATGGCAGTGAAGGCACTGCTAGACAGTACTGAACAACTTGTGTGTCTGTAATTTTGTGACCAGAAAACCAGTTCATTAAACGGTTTAATAAGCAGTATTTGTGTACATGAGAGTTTCTAACCAGGTGTTTTCTATTCTATTTCACAAAATTGCAAATCTCTGCATCTTCCTATTGAAGCTTACTGGCTATGCTCATCACAAGAAGGCAGCTTCAATTAATTTTGCTTCTGGGTGTCAACTAGTGGTAAGTTGCCTTATTAGGTCAAGTTAGAGCTGACAACTGGTGCAAAAAGCCTTTACTTGATCATTCATACCACACACTGTTGCTGTAGCAGGAACTATATAACTCACTTCATCCTGTAAATACAGCCAGTGTTATTGAAATCCTCTGCAGCACGCTGGAAGGATTTTCTGGTCCAACAACAGGAATAAAAAAGTTTTTATTAATCCCTCAGTCTTTCCCAGCTGCACACCAAATATCCCCAAATATCTCCAGTCCCATAGCAGACAAGCAGTGTTGTTTCTGCAACCTTCTCACCTGCCCTGCAGCAGAATATGGCTGAGGAGGCAGAGGTGACACAGTAGGTTGACAGCAGCAAGAGATGCAGAACTCACGCGTCCCTTCTCACAGGTCTCACATGTGGGGCTCTGCCATATCCAGAATGCTTTAATAGGAGAGGTGTCCATTCTCTTTAATTTTCAACTAGTTCTTCCCAGTGCAAGGCAAGAGCAATGTGTCCAAGCAGCTGTGTAATTCACCTTTCTTCTCTTTTCTGTTCTCTTTTTGAGCATCTTGTCTGGAAAAGTTTTTTGTGGGGCTCTCTGTAGACTGAAGCAATGGCTCAGAGCTTATCCCTTTAAATAAGAATGTGAAATGTTAAGCAAACTGTTGATATGCTCATGTTTGTGTTTCCAGCAATAAAAACCCAGACTCATCACAACAGCCAGAGAAGGGCCAGCTCCCCAGACTCAAGTGCAGATTCAACTGAAGCATATTTCAAAGACAATGCACTAACCAGATCCAGCTGGAAGTTACTCTGATATTGTAAGGCCTCTGCACTTTCAAGCCTTAGTTTTACACACGAGGCAGGTTGAAGTTGGCATTGCTTTCAATAAAAAGCAGTTATACCTCCCCCTGTCCTAGCGTGCTCTTGCTGTCAGATTCCTGCTGTCTGGTCTTATTCAACCTGTTTATCAACAACCTGGAGGAAGGGATAGGAAGCACCCTGAGCAGTTTGCTGATGACCCAAATCTGGGGGGAATGGCTGATCCACCTGAAGGCTGTGCTGCCATTCAGTGGGATCTTGATCAGCTGGAGAGCTGGACAGAGAAAAACCCAATGAGGTTCAACAAGGACAAGTGCAGGGTCCTGCAGCTGGGGAGGAATGACCCCAAGTACCAGCACAGATTGGGGACTGATCTCCTAGGGAGCAGCTCTGCTGAGGAGGACCTGGGAATCTGACTGGATGGCAAGTCATTGGTGGATGACCATGAGCCAGAAGTACCCTTGTGGCCAGGAGGGCAGTGAGATCCTGGGGTGCATTGGGAACAGTGTGGTCAGCAGGTTGAGGGAGGAGATCCTTACCTTCTACTCATCCCTAGTGAGGCCCCATCTGGGGTATTGTGCTTAATTCTGGTCTCCACAATTTAAGAAAAACAAGGATTAACTGGTAAGGGTCCTTACCAGTTTGGTAAGGTCACAAAGGTGATGAAGGGTCTGGAGCATCTCTCTCATGAGGAGAGACTGCAGCAGCTGGGCCTGTTTAGTTTGGAGAAGACTGAGAGGGAACCTCATCCATAAATACAAGTATCTCATAGGTGGGTGCTGAGAGAATTGTGCCACACTCTTTTCTGGGGTGCCCAGAGTCAGGATAGGGAGTAATAGACATAAACACGAGTTCTACCTTAGCACTTCTATAGACTGGGCATGGCAGACCACTGGAACAGGCTGCCCAGGGAGGTTGTGGGGTCTCCCTTTCTGGAGACATTCAAAACCCACCTGGATGAGCTCCTGTGTCACCTGCCTAAAATGTCATGGCAGGAGGTCCAACCTTAACTGTTCTGTGGTTCTGTCATTTTCTGATTCAGTGATTCATCCATCCACAGACTACCTCCCAGTCCTTCTCATCTGTACTGGCAGAAGTATTTCTGAAGCTCTACTGTACACTTCACTGGGCAATGGATCCAAGTTTGAGGAAGTTCAGGACCTCTGACTAACGAACTAATATGATTGTGCAGAAGCTATTTATTGTTTATATTACACACTGATTTATACATTCTAAAACTACTGTTCACACAATCACACATCTTTTCATTGGTGCCCCTATCCTGTCCACATGCTCTGCACACAGCCCTTGCGGCACAAGACTGGTTACAGGCCAACTCTGGCCAACAGAGCCCTCAACTATCTGGCTCCTGTGGTCCCATTTTCTTTTTTTTCAGCCTCTTCTTTCTTATTTTTAGAACAGCTTATGTTTCAGCAACCTTGAGAAATTCCAGAGGGTCTGATAAGACCATCTACAGACAGTTTGGCTGGTGCACATTGTGGGTCAAGCTGTTCAGATGCATTGCTACGCAAGTTCAATGTAAAGCAGTGAGAAAATAGTAGTTCCAGGGACAAGGAGACCAGACTCTTTTAGTGAGAGCACCTGTCCTGAGCTAGCTTGAAAAATATGGAATTAAAATTTCAATTGTACTATGGGAGTGGCTCACAGTATCAGAGTCAGGTCTCACTATAGAAGTTCAAAGGAATCCAGGATGCATGTCTGGATTACATTTATATCCTCTTCCCTTTTAAGCTGTTTATTTCCACTTCTTTTTGTTCCTCTTCCCTCCATTTTGAAATCAACTTTTGATTTCTTGCAAATCATTCTTTTGTTCTTTCTTACCCTTTGGTGTTTTCCCACAGAAGACATGGCTGGCAAAGTGTAGCCAAGAGAAGATGCCAAGTAGCAGCTTACATTGTTTTAACTCTCACTGATGCAATTGTATATCAGTGTGAGAAAAACCAAGATTGCTGACAGAGAGCAGGCCTTCTTAGCTATAGAAACATGTTCTCACACCTTTGGAAGCTATAGCCAAATCCTACTTGTGCTTTTCCCTCTAAATACAACATATTCCCCACTTCATATAACTTAGCTTTCCCAACTTAATGACTTCTCCATTTTTATCTATGAGGTGCAACTTCTCTCAGTATGAGAGGCAGGATGACTGATTTGAGAAGTAAAAAAAAAAAACCAAGTTTACAATACTTTAAAAGCTTTTATTACAAGCCACCATAAAAACAAAGCACCTTCCTCTGACCTGCAATAAAATCAGTTGTAATCACTAGTAAAGGCGAAAATTCACGGGAGTTGCACAATAGACTTAGGCTCAGATTTCCTTTCCAACGCTTTTTGCCCACCTGAATCTGAAAGCTGCACATGTTCTCCTGAGATTTCTGAACTGCCCTCATTTGGCATGAACTCCAGGGATCTGCTTTGCCAAGCAGAGCACACTGCCAAGGGAGACGTCTATGAGAATTCCAAGCTCTCAGCTTGGGAACAATTTTCTGATGGAAACTGGACAGGAATGAACGTAACTGGAAAGCATGGAAGGGGTGGAAGCGTGGCTGCTAGGTGAGAGGGAATCCCAGGAGAAACAGAAAAGCCTAAAAATAATCACCAGAGAAGAAAAATTGGAGAAGCTTAAGTATTCTTGCATTGAGCTAGAAATGTCTTGCTCAGCTGTTGTGACATGAAAACAATGTTTTCATGTTTCCTGGTGATTTGCATGTTCAGAATGAAATAATCTTAATCTGCTTTTGTTATTTTATTTAAATTGTAAAACCTGCTTGCTGCAATCACCAAATTTTTGTAACAAAAATTATTATATGATACAGGGATGTTGAACTAAAGAGAACTTACAAAGTACTCCTGAGCATGCAAAAAACTCCAAATTCCCATAGGACTCCTCCAGTCCACTAGCAGGTAAAAGTTATGTATCTCAAAACATTTCTGAGGCATACATTAATGCTAAAGTGGGGAAGGTTTTCCTTTTTGCTATGGATGACTGGTTACTCAATCCATTAGAAGACTTACCAATGGAAAAAACATAAGCAGTTCTACATAGGGACCAAAGTCCAGGTTCACTACTTCCAGGGAAAGGATTCTTTATAAATTATAAATTATTTATAAATTTATAAATTAATTTATAAATTATAATTATAAATTAGGCTTGCTTTTTATTTTCTTTATTTATACCAAGAATCCTCTCTGTCCTGTGACCTAACTTCAAAAAGTAGAAAGCGAATGTCTGAGTCTGAAAATGCTTCACCCCTGAGCTAAGGCATTTTTTGGAAGAAGGCTGTCCTGTGGATTTGAAACCTGTCTAGCAGACTCAGGAAGATTCCCCAACTCACTATTCTTGAATGCTGTGCTACTTCTTTAAATGTATGGCAATATTAAAGCAACTACCTTTGCCATCATGAAATAAATCATAGCCCTACTAGTTCTTCATATTTTATGTCTTTAAAGCATAATGGGACCAAATTAATGCAGTGTCCTTTGCTATCCTGAACCTGCACTGCCTCCAGTAACAAAGGAGGACTTTGAGTGCAGGTTTTTCTTCCTTTTAATTCAAGTCCCCATTTTGTCTGTGGCCTTATGTGTTAGCTAAATGTAGCTGGATATGTAAATACACCCAAAGAGAATCCTATAAATATATTTCTTATTGTATGAACTTTGTCCTCAGTTCATAGTACTAACTGTACTTGCTTTCTTCAGAAATGCATTAAAGGATCCACAGCACTGGGGCAGGGGGAAGAGAAATTTGTATGATGAAGTATAGCAGACTTAAGACACTTTCCTTCTCATGCTTCAGCCCTTCCTGAGAACACAAAGAAGTGGCACAGCCTCAGAACAACGCTGCTCCAAATGAACTGCTGTCAGTAACAACAAACACCTTGCTAATTGTGCCATTTGGGCAGAGATTAATGAGTGACATCATTACTCTGTGGAGGTTCTACTTTGATTAGAGAACTTGGAAACCACAGACTGTGTACTTGTCCCACCTGGTCACCCCAGATAGCTCAATGGCTTTTGCCTGCCGTTTCAACCAGCCCTTTCTCTAAGACGAAAAGAACAGAATGATGAAGGTTTCATCTACTCAGCCATAGTCTCCATCCTCTTTCTCACACTGTCTCCCTAGTTTACAGTAGTGGCTCTTGACAACTAATTCACAGTGGCATAGATTCATCAGGAAATCTGGTACAATATCAGCCAGGCCTATCTGTAACACTGCTGCTGTGGCTTAGCTTCTGGCTGTGGAGTCAATGGTTGAAATCCAGCATATTTCACCCCAAAAACCCTGATTATCGCACACTATCAAGTTTGAAAACAAGACTTTCAAACAGCTCTGATACTGTGTTCTTTCTCAAGTTTCTCGTTCCCTTCAGTCTCATATATCTTTGCACTGCCAGCTTCGTCAGGAAGCTCAGAAAAAGCCCCACAATGCAAGCAGACAACCCAAGCTGCAGAAAGCCTGGGTTTTGGTGGTCTCTGTTGGAGTGGTGGTTGGCCCTTGCTTCCCACCTGGTGCATCTACCCCAGCATACACCTCCTGCCTGGATAGGCGCCCCACAGCTCTGACAGCCCAGCAGCTTTTCCAGCTGCTGTCAACATGTTCAGTGGCAGCAGTGCTGCACCCCAGTGGTGCAGTGTTCTGCCTGCCCATTGTTTATCCAGCCCAACCTTCGGTTACAGAAGGTGGCAACCTTCCCACAGAAGGTTCTCTGAAGGCTGAGAGAGAATGAAGCAAAGCCCCTTTTATTTTGTTAGCTAACAACCATTAGCGAGGTAAATGAAGCTTGCTAAACTTTAATTTTCTTATATTAAAGCAATAATGTAAGGCCATATTTCCCTAAAATAGTGCCAGCTCCAAGAGTTTCCAGGACAGGGAGCAAGGGGATGGCCACAAACTCTCAATTTTCATTGTCATCTTTAACTGTGCCTAAAGTTATGCCTATTGCCTTGAGTGAACCTTTGAAAGCAGATGTTCTTCATATGACAACTGAAATAAATAGAATTTTGATTATAAATTATTCCATCCAGACTAGTCAAACTAGATGTGCTATGAAGTATTTTTATATGTGCATGGGGAAACAAAAAAAGACATGGCTGTCCAAGAAGACTTAGTCACAAACTTTATGATTAGAAAACGGGAAAAAACTTTGAAAAAAATGTAGGTTTTCAATTCTAAAAAGTTGTTTGTAAGACCTCATTAGGCTACACTGAATTCTAGCATGAAAGGTGCCATAATTTAGTTCTGTCTTCTGAGGTCTTAACATAATGAGATTCTTGCACAGATCTCAACTGGACCAAGAAGCCTGACACTAAATGGAAAAATATTAATGGCAGATCAGCGTACAGATGGAGACAGGGGATGCCTTAGGCAGCTTAGGGCCTTAGCTCATGGGTTAGGTGAAGCTGCCTCCCCAGCAGGTTACCTGAGAAGCAGCATCAATCCAAGGATCACCAGGACTTCCTATGCGATTATGGATGCTCCCTGTCTAATGTTACGCACAAGCAGCCCTGCTAAAGCCAGGCCAATACACTCAGAAGTCTAAATGATTTCCTTAAATTCCTCTTGCACCTTGGGATCACTGAGGAAAATGTGCTGCCACTGTGGACAGGGTGAGAAGGGGTGGGGGCTCCTCTTTTTCTGCTTGCTGAGCAGATAGTGTTTTCCAGCAATGCCATTGATCAAATGAAACTGTTTGAGGGCTTGCATCATGCTGTTAGGAACAGGCTGCTCTGTTAATTGCAGCACAGCCTATTGAATTTCCTCCTTTTATCCATGCAAAGCTGGAACTTTCACACATAGATAAAGAAGAGAAAGGATATTTCAGCTTCTCTGTAATTTTTACCACTATACTATAATTTTCTGTACTACTGTTCAGGACTACTTCAATAAAAGTCTCTACAGGAGGTCTGTTATTAAATATAAATGTTCTCCTGAAATTTTAGAACACAGAAGAGGAAAGAAGTGTTTTCAGGAGTTTACAGTTTATATTTTAGTCCAACTGCCAGAGAAGGAACTCTCAGCCACTGAAAACAACCATCAAACCTTCTTTTTCTTTGAAGAATTGCTTAATTTCACTGCTGGAGTACAAGCAGCAGCAGGTGCAGGTGCCAGAGTGTCAGGAGAGATTCCCTGAGTACCTGGGTTGTAAAGTGTGATGATTTTCTGCTGCTCAGCCACCAACCTTTGCAGCTTCTCCATCTGCTGCTTCATCAGCTGGTCCTGCTGCCCTGGAGCCTGAAAGTATCGAGAAGATATAGTATCAAACTACACTTCTGCATCAATTTTAACCAGAAAGAATAGTAATTTCTGAGCTTTGAGGGTGCCAGTCTCTTAAAGTGTGTATTACTTTTAATAAAGAATTTTGATGCTTGTCTTTAAAGCTTTTTTTGCCATGTTAGAACTGAAAGCGTATGTGGCACTGTGCAGGCGGTATGTGCCTTGCTAGGTTTGGCTACTCAGCCTCACATCAGCCAGCATTTCCTTCTGGCCTCTGTGCTGGGATTTCCTGTCCCTGTGCTGGGATTTCCTTCCTACAGAACCTAAAGCACAGAAGGGAGAGAAGGGTTCACCTGTGTTTCACACCAAGAAGGTGCTAGAACAGCATCAGAGGAGATGATGCCATGACATCAAGCTTCACTCTAAAACTTAAAAATGTGCCAAGATTCAACATTTTTTGTGTTGAACTACATGATAAATGGAAGTTACCAGTACCATTGATGAAAAGGAGCTTTCAAAAGTCAGTATCCACACACCAGAGCTGCAAGCAGTAGGAACCATAAGCATAGTTTGAAAACAGGGATGAAAGGATAGAAGAATGAGTCTGACTAAATTGCTGTCGCTATTTCCACAGCCCTTCAGCAGGCCAGGCCCTCCCCTTTGCTTCCCCACAGGTACACACCTATCCAACTTGCCCTGATTTTCTGAGTTTCCCAGTTTATATCTGACTCCTTCTAGAAGTCATCTGTTTCTCCTGTCCTGTCTACTGAGAAGAACTACCAGAGATCAATAGCACAAGCTATAAATCTTTTTTTCTCTTTTATTTATTTATTGTGAATGTGTCCCAGAGCTAAACCTCAGTGCATAAAGACACACCCTCATGTTGCTGCTGTGCCAGGAGCTTCCCAGCAGGCTACCTGTAAGCATCCTTCTCACTCTACTGTCTCTCTTTCTGTTATTATTCCAGAGCACCCTGTAACAAAGCAAAGCCCAAGGTCACTTTTCCTCACCAGACTCTTTAAGAAGAGTTTGAGCAGCTCACATAGTCAAATGTCAGAAGGCACCAGAGAGCAAAGAATGCCTAAGACCCAGTATCAGATTTTATGACATTGGCTGTTGACAGTTTACAATACCGACAGTTTATACAATATTGACAGTTTACAGGATACATTCTGTTCATTAAACCTAATGATCTGGTTTATGTCATCTGAGAACAAAAGTAGCAGACTCCCAGGAAGCATAAGAAATTATCTTCAACTGCAGTGTTACTTACATAACTTTCCCCCTATAGGTAAAGCACTACACTCTTCCTTAGAATAAAAAATGTTAAAATAATGATAGATCTTCAGTGGAGAAAGGGTTGAGAACGGCCAGGATATATACATGATAAGAAATAAATTCAACCGTGTTGGAAACATAAGTATAAAAAATGCAACTTAGGCACTGACTGTATTGTTTACTGTTTTATGAGAAGCAGATTGATCATTCAGTGGTAGAGATACTGTGGAGTTACTTCCATGCACCACTTTGCCTCAACTAAGAAGAGGAAGAAGTCAGAAATGGGGGAAAAAAAATACAAAAAGGACATGGAGCGTGAGAAGAGGACTGATAAAAAGACATATGAAAGAAGAGCATGAATGTGCCCCACAACCATTACAGACACAAGAATGTGGAGACAGAACCTCCAATCCTTTCCACCAGAGGGAGGAAGATAGCAATAACTGTCAAAGAAGAGGAATAAGAGCAAGATTGTTTAATTGTCTCTTGTGAAGATCACTTCATTCCATGAATGCCTTAGAGCAACAACATCAGACACAGGGTTATGATGCTCTTCCCAGTCTTGCCAGAAAAGCTCCCTACCTATATACAGATGTGAAAGTCACTGACCCTTTCCTTCTGGACAGACTGGGCCACTATCAGGAGTACACAGTAGGCAGATAAAAATTCAGTAATTATTTAAAGCAAACCAACCTGCTCCATGGTTTTGTATGTGGCAGCACAATGACTCATCTCTGAGGTGGAGAGCAAAGGAGGAGTGAACATTTTCATGGTATCACTTGCATCATGAATTCCAGCCTGGTTTACACTGGAATTCAACTTCTGAGAAAAAAAAACAGAGTTGGATCAATAAGATAGTTGCTTTGGATGCTGAAAAGCTTGGTTGTGGTTATCTGTCGGGACATTACTCTTGCTTCAGACCACTGGCTTCTGAATGAAATGAAAGCTCTTGCTGGACTCATATTGTCAACCCAAGCTGGGTGTGAAGATGATACAACCTTCTCAGTTATACTGGAAGATGGTACCCTGCTTGTCAGATCACTGACAGTCTGCTGTGATGGATGATCCTCCTTAAAAGTGTCTGCTTGCAGGCCCTCCTTTCCAAAATCCATTCTAGGGAAGCGTGACAAAATCCACCATGAACAAATGTGCCATACTGATTTAGCAAATCATGTGGTTCATTTTCTTTCTTTATCCAAGAGAGGTTTTATTTTAGACCAGACTGAATGCAGAGTATCTTCAGACTCCAGAAACTGTAAAACATGCATATATATTTTTATATGTTATCATATGTGTAAAAGAATATATAAATATATATATATATACATACATATAAAATACTGTTAGGATACATGCAATACAAAACCCCTGTAAAATCCTTTACATTCAGAGAAAGTGCTTCATGATCAAAGATGACTGCAGAAAGCAGATGAGCAGATGAGGATAACAGAAGGAAAAAAGGAGAAAACAGATGTTATATGGGGGAAAAAAAACCCAAACCAAAGCATCACTAGGAAACTACCTGAAATATAGGAAACTATATAACTAATAGAAAACTATGTTTAAGTAGCCCAAAAGAATGTTTATTTCAAAAATTTAGAATAACACTGCTACACTACTAGCTTGCATCCATTCTCCCTGAGACTGGTAAGTCTAAGACAGCTGGGAAAATACAATCTGCTTTCTCTCTTTAGGTACTTGGCTCCAGCCCTTCTGGGGCATGGGTCAGGCTTTTGTTACTTACCTTAAAAAATTGAGGTGAGGGTATTTATTTCAGCAGGTGAAGCTGGTGAGCACCCCCGTCTTTATTCAAAGGTAATTAATTTCCTCTTTGGGAAATGTGGAGTCTCCAAGAACTTAATTCACTTGCAGGAAAATTATTTAATCCCTTCTTCCTACCCTAATGTAACTGGTTTGTGTAAGATGTTTACACAACCTACCAGCTTTTTTACCTGCTCTGACGGGTCCAGGATGTGTAGCTAGGAAACCTCATGTTGTTTGCAAACTTAAAATCCCTTTTAGAGTCATCTACATTTCCACTGGAAACACTTTGGAAACCTACAAATCTAAACCAGCAGAAGTCAACAAGGTCTGAGCAGATGCTTTTACACTAAGATAAGAACCCTACAGATTGGAACTGAAATAAGAATGAAAAATAAAATAGAAGCAGGTGTAGTGAAGACAAAAGAATGGATAAGGACAAGAGAGAAAGAATGGGTTAAGAAAACACATTTAAAGGAGAAGTAAAGCCCATGACTATATATTGCAATTCCCTTCAAAGGTTAAGAAGGAACACCAAATTCCTGAGTCTTCTTGCTTCTCTGTTGTCAAGAGGAGTATTGGTTGTGTCCTAAGACTGCACAGGATGTGACAATTTGCTTCTACAGATTCCCACTTCAGTTCAAATTCAACTGGAGCTAAAAGTTCCAACCAGATGGTGATTTTTTTTCTGAGTGCAATTCTGTATGCAAGTTGGTTGTGATTTTGGGGGGAACTTTGGTGTTTGTTTTGTTTTGGGTATTTTTATTTTTTTTTAAAGTAGAAAACAGCACATGCCCACAAAAAAAACAAACAACCCACTGAACTGTTCACAGGCTCCAAGTTCAAATGGTGAGCAGTTGCCAGCTGCTAGCATAAAGGTGATGGTCTGTAATAAGGTACAAATGCAAAGCCTGTTGGTGGCTTGTCCCACTGACATCACATTTTGTACCAGGTGCATGGAGACTCAATGTCCTTATCATGCCTTCTCCAAAGTATAAATGAAGGAAATAAAATCTCAAGACTAGGAATGGTGGGATCTGGAAAGAGGAAACATTTACAAAGAACCTCTCTCAACAAATACTTCACTTTAGGAACCTCAAGTAAGGCATTCTGAAGAACTGGATTTTGTGAGGCAACTCTCTTGACATCATAGTCAAGGAAAAGGTATTCCAACCTTGGCATTGATAGAGAGGTGTCTGAGTGGCAAATGAGTATAACACTATCAGATTTTATTCCAGCAAAAATAAAAGAAATTCCAGTAACTGTCCATCATTGTTTACCTTCTTCATCCTTTTCACGTGTTTTAAGTTCAGGAAAGCTGGGGATGCATTCTTAACACGTGATGTTTCACACCTAAGAAATTGTTTAGGCTGGTAACTGCTTAGGCTGGTAGCTGACTTTAGCTTGTATAAGAAAGTGAACATGAAAACTGTCTCTATGATGAGCCTTTTCAGTGTTTGCATTCTCATGGTTGCTGGTTGTCAGGGAATTATTCAAGAAACAGAGGTTCTCACCTAAAGCCCTGACCCCTGCAGTTCTTCCTTGTCTGCAACTCTCAGTCAAAACCACGTGAAGCCACTCCTGCTCCTGACAACACAGTAGTTCCTCAGCAAATGTGGCCAAATAAGTCAAAACTGCTCCCTGTGAGGCAGAAGTACCTTTGCACCACTACCTTGGGGCAGCCAGCAGCAGCCAGCAAGAAATAGTGGTACAAGCTGATGGCTGTCTTCTGAAGTGTCTGTGGGGAATCTCTGCTTTAACAGATGTTCTTTTTTTAATTTAAAACTTCATTTATCAGAAAGAGCAACATGTTCTATCTCAGGCAGTGGCCTAATAGATATTAGACAAAGTAAATAAGCAAAATACTTGACACTTTCACAGGCCTTCCACCCTGGTAATTTTAAAACATTTGATGTGTTAACTGGAAGTGTTAACCAAGTCAGTATGTCTATGCATGCCTGATCTTTTAACACTGCTAAAACCTCACAAATTCCCCTGGAAAAAAAACAAAAAAACATCAATCTAATTGAAAGCCCTTACAGTTTTAATCAGGTCCCCAAAAACAGCATTAGGAAGTTAACTGCATGTACCAAGGCCTGCAGACATCAGCAGAACCTTCACAGCCAGACTTGTAGCCCTGAAAAAGAACTGCCAGTGACAGTGGCACTCAGGGGAATCCCCTTCCCATTCCTCCCTCTGAAGGACTTTTGGGAGAAGACTTTTCCTAAACCCTGAAGCAGTTGCACAAGTTTCTCCCTACTGGAGATAGCAATGAGAAGTTGTGATTTATAAATTGCTCATTTGCTTTTTAAAATCATATTATTAACAGTGAAGTAGCAGCCATAAACATAAGGCATATAGATAAACAGAACAAGGAGACATAAATCAGTGGTGACAATTTTCTTTTAAGTAGCACAAAATATAAAATATTCAACAAGCATTGAAGTGCTGGACTTATCCTGCACTCACTGCATTCTCCAAAATCTGATGAATGATTTATCATTCTTCATCTTCACTGCTCTGATACCTAACAATCCAGGCACAGAGCTGGATCCTTCTGTGTTGAAAATCATAGAAACACATAAAAAAATTACACTTTATTTTATCTGCCTGTGCAAATAAGTTTGCAGCTGCTTCATGGGTTATTTTGTCCTTCTGTAAACATGAACATACATGGAGTGTTGCAGCAAGCCCAGAGAAGGGTCACAAAGATGATTACAGGGCTGGAGCACTTCTGCTGTGAAGGCAGACTGACAGGGATGGGGCTGCTCAGCCTGGAGAAGGCTCCCAGGGGAGGGAGACCTTACAGCAGCCTTGCAATACCTTAAAGGAGCCTGTGTGAGAGCTGGAGAAGAACAAGGGCATATAGTGATAGGACAAGGGAATTTGCCTCAAGATAAAACTGTTTAAACGGTTTAGATTAGATATTAGGAAGAAATAATTTACTTTTAAGTTTGGTGAAGCACTGGGAGAGGTTGCCCAGAGAAGCTATGGATGCTTCATCCTTGGAAGTGTTCAGGGCCAGGTTGGATGAAGATTTGAAAATTCTGGTCTAGTGGGTAGCATCCCAGCCCCTGGCAGGAGGTTTAAAACTTTAAGGTCTCTTCCAGCCCAACCTATTCTATGATTCTATACAGTATAAAACCCAGCAATAACATAAAAGGGATGAAGTTTGGCATTAATTTGCATTAACTTATGTAGGCTGTGGGACATGTCTAAACTGACACATTGAAAAATACCATGCAAAAACCCAATAATCCCATTAAATATTTGCTTTTAATTCTACTGAATAATTTCCAAAAATATTTAGTTAACCAACTGTTTTTACAGAGAAAAACAGAGCTATCAGTAATATCAGAACAATATCTAACAATTCACACCTCATAGTGACTTAAGCTAAAAGCAAGACTGGTATCAACTAAACAAAATGGAGATCCTGATGGTTCCTAGAATTCAATTAATTTGGGATTTAATTATAAACATCAATTCTTTTATCATATGAGATGGACTGAAAAATACATTTAGAAAATGTACTGATTGAACATGCTTTTTAAAGTTATTAATGGGTTTGTGATATGTTTATATTTGTGTGTTTTTCATTATACTTTGAGATTCAGTCTTCTTATACAATATGCAATTTTTTTGATGACATAATAGAAAATCACATATTTATTTAAGGTGAGGAACACAGCCATTTATTTGTATAAAGCTGTTTTTTACTCCATGTGACCAGAGTGGCTGGGGCATTTGAAAGCTGATATTTGGTAACTGATAAAATTCACTACTGTGATAATGTGATCACTGACATCAAAGAGTGGCAAGTTATTTCTAATCTATGGCCAGTTCTGTACATGCTATTTTTCTGAATATTTGCTACTGGAATATCCATCATGTCATTGTAGTCAAGAGGAGCAGCACTGGGGCCTTTCCTGTGCAGTGGAGTGACACTGTTCCTCACTCCTGGCTGAGAGCAGCTTGGCTGAACTTGGCCTGCTGCAACAATTTTCTGCAGAGTATGAGCACGTTAACATTGGTGTTCCTAACATTTTTTTATTCTTTCTCCAAGTGGATGGCAGGTCCCCTCCTGGCAGGATGCTGCCAGCTGCTTAACTAGCAAGCTGGAGTCTTTAGAAGCAGCTACAAAGTAGAGCATAGACTCATTTTTCTCTTTATTTTTTTAAATCCCTCCTTTCCACTCAGCTGCTGGCAGCATGGACATCTGTCTGCCCCAAACAGCCCATCCAAGCATGTAACAGCAGTATGACCTCCAAATTCAACTTTATGGTACTGCCTTCTGGCTTTTTGGATAAGCAGTTTCAGGCTGATCTCCTGACCTCCCCTGGCTGCAGCAGCACAGCTTGAGGGCTTGCTCTTCCTGAATTGGTAACTTGTTGCTGTGATTTGTTTACTAGTTTTCAATGTACACGACTAACAACTTAGTAACAGTATCCACAATGCAGTGTAATAATTTAGTTGACATGAGATACTCTCATTTCAACATGGCTCATTTACTGTCTACCATTTAGAATACTCCAGGGTGTTTGAATGACATATAATTTATCTTGGCCTCTATAAAAACTCCCATAGAGAGATTTCTGTTGCCTTGCATGCTGCCCATTCAAGTTTCACCACAGCAGAACTATTGTGACAGTGGCAAACTTCCAAAGCAATTTGGTTTGGAACTTCTTTTTTCCTCATTTCTACACCATGCCTCCACTAATTGTAGGATGGTTTAGCTACCTGTTAAAGTCAAATATGTTCAACATTCTGAAAATATCCCAAATTACATGAAGCTAAAGATCAGTCAGCATGTCCTAGTAAAGGTTTCTCTGGAAATGAAAAAGCACTCTACATTTTTTCCTATGGTCTCCTGTTAGATATATGTGCTACCTTTCACTCGCTGCCCATTTCTTATCCAAGCTAATACCAACTTTTGTCCCAGAATGTAGCAGCGGCTGAGCTGCCATATCCTCAATATCCATGAAACTAACATGGTGAGATGTTAGCAATCCTCTGGTATCCAAATACGGTCATATTCAAGAGGAAAATATAATGAGTGTTAATATAATGGGAGAAAAACTCAGTCACAAACCACATGGAGTCTACCTGCTGTACAGTTAGTCAGGGACTGTCTAGCAGAGGAAGTGATCCTAAAGTGATCTGCAAAGCAAATAAATATGAAACAGCAGGATGCTCACCACAAGATGAGTGCAATTCTTTTCAATAGTTCTTCTTAATCTCTGGCAATAAAGTTTATGTGGAATTTTCTGGGTGGAACGAGGATCAATTTACCTATTGGCCAGTGCTGCAAAAACAATAACTCCCTAAGACAAAACAAGCAGGCATTGTTAACTGATTATAAGCAGGGAGGTTGGACCAGCTGAACCACTGTGGTCCCTTCCATCCTTACCCGTTCTGTGGCTCTGCATTATTTTAACCCCAAATAATAGTAATTAAAAAATAGTAATTAATAGTAATCAAAAGCAGCTTAAGAATTGATTTTAAACTTCCTCCCATTGTTCATTTCTATAAATTAACCCTGAACAGAAGAATTCACCAAACAGCTCCCAGCAAATGAACTGAAATGGACGTTTGATGTTCTGCCTTTTTTATTATATATTGCTGTGTCTCAGAAGAAGAGAAATTTACAGGTAAAGTGAAAAAGTGGCAGAGATTTTATTCTCTAGAGACACTACTATCTGCTATGAAGAAAAAAATTGTTTCTGCTAACTGTACAATACTCTTCCATATGATGGAGAAAGCTGAAGTAACTGGTAATGTGTGACGATATAACTGGGTACAGATCCTCTGTTACACAAAGACAACACCAGCCCACAATGAAAATAGATCTGACTTGGAAAGAAAGTAAAACATGTGACTGCATTGTGCTCTGTTATATGATTCTCTTCATTCAAGCTGTAAAGAAACTTTGATTACATCTACAAATTAATAACATCTATTTAAGTTCTGACGTGCGTGTGCATCCTTTCAATGTAAAATGGCAAAACCCTAAGATGCTACACATACCACATTACACTTTCAGACACTTTGTGTGTGTTGCAACCACTAGAGGGGAATTGTGCACCAGTCTGAATGTGCAAATAGACTAAAATCGAAGCACACAGATTATTTTTAAAAATGAAAAAATGAAAATCATTTTAGGCCTAAAAGAAATGTGTGCTCTCTGAAGAAATCTAAAGGGATTCTTAGGAAAGTAGCAGTGTCTCGCAACAAGTATTGATGTGATATTAGATGTGAAATTTCAAACATTTGTACTCAAGGAACATTGCTACTTTTTTATATCCGACTGGCTGCTAAACTCAAAATGAATACTGAGTTTGGGGCTAAAAAGCCCAAATGGTTTCCAATACAACCAAGCATCCACACTTGCATCAAGAAGACAGCAACAAAGATTTGCAGACAGTTTTTAAATTGGAGCTCTTTTTTCCTTCTGAACCAGGTGATACCACATAATTGGCTCAGTTGTGTTATACCATGGCATCCACGTTTCCATCTTAAGTGAAGCTCACCTTGAGTGAAGTTTCCAAGAAGAATGCTTTGCCTGTGCACCTACACTGGCTGTAGCAGACAACAACAGCAATAATGTGGGTACAGCTCACAGCAACAAAACTGACTCTCTGCCCCTTCCCACTAACCCCTGCTTCCCTTGCAAGATGGATTTCCATGAGCACTATTACTTTGACAGCTGGACCTTTGATTCCTAATTAGATAAAGATATTTTAAGAACTCAACAATTTTTATTATATATATTATATATTATATATTATATATTATATATTATATATTATATATTATATATTATATATCATATATCATATATCATATATCATATATTATATATTATATATTATATATATAAAATATGTATATATATATAATATATATAATAATTTTTACACAATGCTTATGCATTCATTATATATATTATTATTTTAATTATATTTCTATATATATTAAATATAAAATATAAAATATAAAATATAAAATATAAAATATTATATATTATATATTATATATTATATATTATATATTATATATTATATATTATATATATAATACGTATATATATAATACGTATATATATAATATATATAATAATTTTTACACAATGCTTATGCTTATCTGCATGAGCTTAATGAGTTTCTGCAGAGTTATGTCATTACTACAATAAAACAATATTTACCTTTATGAAAATAATAATAAAAAAAATAACAGAAAAAGTGAACAGGAATTAAATCCTCTAGTTCAAGCAATAAAGCCATCTTAAAACCATGATGTTCATGTCTTTCTTCAGTCACATGTTTTAAAGTCGAATTACAAATCAACATGTATTTATAGAAAACTTGAGAGAGATGAAAATTGTTTAGAGAGCACAACAGCAATTAGAAATAATTTTTAATGAATGCTGCCTCATGCAGCCTAAAACAAGAACAAGAGGTTAATGAAAACAAAGAAGAAAATGTTTCCTGTATTGACAAGTTTGTTAAAAACCCTGTTTTTATGAAAATCCCAGAGCACACACTATTTTCAATAACAAACATGCTCATGCCAAATTAACTCCACTGTAAAAAGTACACTGGGTTCTTAGATCTCGGTTTTCACTATTAGTATGTCTGCTGATACTGTTCTTTCTTACAAGCAGTTGTTTTTGAAATGTAAACCAAACATATATATCTACTGGTCTAAAAATACCATAGACTGCAAAAAGCTTCTGAACACTGAGTACTATTTTTACCAGTGTTGTTATGAGCTGAATCTGGTTTGAATCTGAATTAGAAAAATAAATAAAAAGTTATTATAATTTTCTATTATAATCCTGTGAGAAAGATTATTAAAATACAACATGATTCACCTAAAATACATTAATCAGACACTATTAACTTTCATAAATAAGTCTCTCTTAGAAATCAAACTATCAACCATAAATACACATCATTCATGCATTCTACTCAACAGTACATTTTCTATATCTTAGTATTATTTTTTCTCTTCTATTCTCTATTTCTGTAATTGAATATAGTACCTAGAAATTGTTTTTATAAAAACATTCTTGATACTAGCAAAAAAAAAAAAGAAAATTATATGGACTAGAAGTAAAACTTGGTCTGATACCTACAAGAAATTCATAGGTTTAAATCTGAATAGCAAAAAGCTGAGCAAAGAAAATCAAGAACAGCAATTAGAGTTCCAGTAATAACTACTTTAATGACTCCTTATTTCTGTAAAAGTTTTTCAGAAATGGGACCATAAATCACAATAAAAACAGTATCTGGATGATCTAATCCAGGAAAAGAAACAAACAAATGAAAAAATCACCAACTTTCTGGTAATTAGATAACTTTTTACTTTATCATTCCTAACCCCTAGATTGGACTAAGCACAAGTTCTTCAGAAATAATACTGTGTTTTGTCCTGAAGCATCACAGATGTCTGTGGTTGGCATAAATCCAGAACATGTATTTTCTATTTTGAAAAAAACTTTTGTTTCAGTGTTTAGCCACTGCTTCTTGTGGAAGAAGCTGTTGTTCTCTACTTCCCCTAATCCCCAGTGAATCACAAATTTATAAATTAATTCCAGTTGTTACAGAATAAATAAATGAAATACATATTATACCTATTATTACATCAATTTGTATTGTCTAAAATAAATGTCTGGGAATGATAAAGCTACACTAAAATGAAATAAGAGCTTCAAAAACTTGGTAGAAGAATATTAATTTGACTTGTTTAGCTGAGCCTAATATATATATAGGCCAAATTGATAATGCAATAATTCAATACATGTTTCTAACAAAAAGGCAGTAAGTGAAAGATGAAGATTTCATTAGAAATATGAATGGTGCATCAGTATTTCAGTACAGCTGGGTTACATTATACCATCAATTCAAAGAAAACTGGCTACGGATATCAACCAGAAATCTGTACAGGCAATGAGTTTTTCAGTTTGTGGGGAAAGCAGCCATGGTTTGGTGGATAAGAATTGTTACCTTCAAAACAGCTTTTTAATTACTAGGTTTAATTTTCTAGAGTAAATAAAACTTAGATGCTTTTCGACTCAGGTTAGGCAATGGAGTTCATTCAACCAAAAATGAAGAAATTGTTTTAAGGAACTCATCATAAAAGGAACTGAACTATACTCTAAGTGGTCAAGAGAACAACACTCTGATCAGTGGTTATATCACTACCACCAGGTCTTGTGTCATTCATCCACAGTAGAGGAGGGGTCATTTCATTTCCTCTTCAGCCTGAAGGACATGCAGAAGACAACTGAGATCTACTGGTGTAGAAAAATTTGAGGGCAAAATTTTCACCTTTTTTTTTTTTTTCTTTTTAGCTGTACTTTGCATAGATTGTTTCAAAGAAGTTATGAGCCCTTCACTCACAGGGGGTGACAGAGGATTGGTACCCCCTGCCTTAGGAGGCAGCTGGAGGGCATACCCTGGTTACTTGGCAGCAGCAGAAAAAGTAGGTTAGGAACCACTTTCAGTGGTTTTGTGAAATCATTTCCTTGGCATCTGTCATAGTATCTGAAAACAAAACAGAAATGTCAAAATATTTTAGGTGCTTCATGAGACAAAATGTTTTGATGATTTGAAACTGTTATCATTTTCACTTAATCTGAAACTCTTTTTTCAATCATGTCCAAATTTTTAAAGCTTCAACTACCATCTCTTGTGTAGCAAGAAAATTTCCCCAGAATTTCCATGATTATAAATAACAAGATTGCCCTACAAAGATCCAAAGCAGAGTTATATCTGTTATGTACTTAACCATCATTAATAACCTTCCATAGCAAGATATTCTTGTCCTGGGTGCTTTTTCAAATTTCCCTTCAGTTTCCACTCATCATCACCAAGTGCTATCTACCTTGGTGTATAATTTTCATTTTCTTTCCTTTGCCTTTCCTTGCTAGAAGCAAGGCAGAGGTGGTTTTGATCTTATCTGTCCACTTTAACTCTCTTGCAGGCTCATCAGCTTAGAGTGATCACTCTTCTAAGAAATGCAATATATAAATAGAAGAGACATTGCATGAAATTTAAATTTCACCCTGTAAAGAAAGCTGTCATTTATTGTGGGGAGAAGAATAATAAATCAGGTCCATTTTCATGATCACAGATATCAGAAAACAGAATTAGCTTTAGACTGCGTTCACTGAGGTATTATGCCTTTATTTAGCAGCATGCACTGATGACCTACGTCCTTCTGAACTGCTAGAGCAGGAAGCATCAAACAGGGCCAGCATGGACCCACCTAAAGCAGAATGGAACGTGCTGATCAGAGAGACCTTGTACATGCAGCCAATACCACAACCCAGCCCCAGTCTCCAGCTGGAGGCAGATATGAATCGACTTCTCGAAGCTTATCAGCCACATCTTCTCTGTGTAAGATATGATGCAACACTGCATATGTCCTTCTCTCTTTTAATGTGGTGGGAAACAAGAACTTGTAAAACCAAGTTTTACCTTTCCAAAAATCCCAGATTAAATACCTGCAACAAAAAAGAAAATCTTACCATATGTTTGTCATACACAGCTACCACAATAGGGAGAAAATCATAATAAAATGCAGGATGCATTTTAAGTAAGCTTTGAAATGTTGCTCCATAAGCATTAAAGGGAACACCAAGTTCCCAGGCTCCTCTAAATCTGTGCTCTTTTCGTGCTCTGCACTACCAATATTAGCCCCAACTCATGAGTTGGTTCTGCTGGCATGGCCACCAGAGGAATGATGGAATATCTGAGGGCCCATCAGCTACATCCACTGGCCAGCCTGCCACTATGGTCATCTCCTTCTGCACATTGAGCAGAATAATCCTTCTTTTCCACTGCTTTTGCTCTGACCTGGTCTTCCTCTTTTACCTTAAGGTAGATTTCACAAAAAATGTCAAGAAGATATTACATCTAAATTAAATTTCTATCTACCCACCCTTCCATCCTGTAGTTACCCTCAAAGTGTGTGTAAGAAAGCCAGCATCCCACTGGCTGTAGCTGTGGTTCTCCCTGCACGGCAGCCTCTTAGGAGATGTATTGGGTTTGTGTGGTCATGTTTGGGTAGTGGGGGAGATCTAAGGGTGGCTACTCTGAGGAACTGCTAGAAACTTCTTCCACTTCCAACAGAGCCAAGGTCAGCTGGCTCCTCCAAGATGGACCCACTTCTGGCCAAGGCTGAGCCCATCATGATAACAATGCTAAATAGGAAAAAAACAGTTATTGGTACAGAAGTAATTGCAGACAGAGAAGACAGGAGTGAGAATATGTGAGAAAACCAACACTGCAGACACCAAGGCCAGCAAAGAAAGAGGGGGAGAAGGTGCTCCAGGCACCAGAGAAGAGATACACTTGCAGCTCATTATGAAGACAGTGGTGAGGCAGGCTGTCTCCCTGCAGTCTTCAGAGTTCCACAGGGGCTCAGAGATCCACCTGCAGACCTTGGAAGAGTCCCACATGAGAACAGCACGATGCTTGAAAAAAAGTTGTGACTTTGTGGCTCTGTGGGAAGCCCACACTGGAGCAGGCTCCTGTCAGGACCTGTGGCCCTGGGGAGAGAGGAGCCCATGTTACCCAGTTTCTTGGCAGGACTTGTGACCTCAGAGGGAAACCATGCTGGAGCAGCCTTTTATTGAAGAACTGTAAGCCATAGAAAAGGACCCAAGCTGGAGCAGTTTGTGAAGAACTGCAGCCCATGGAAAGAACTCCTGCTGAAGGAATTAGTGGAAGACTGTCTTCTGTGTGAGGGGCTCCAGGCTAGGGCAGGGAAAGGGCTCCTCTTCTTGAGGTGGAAGTGGTGGCAGAAACAGCATGTGATGAATTGACTGTAACCCCCATTCCCATCTCCCTGCTAGCTGTGGGGAAGGAGGTAAAGAATCAGGAACAAAGTTATGTCTGGGTGGGGGGAAGGTAATTTTAAGATTGTATTTTTACAATATTTTTACAATATTTTACAATTTTACAATTTTAAGTTGTATCTCTCATTATCTTGCTCTGATTTTGACTGTTAAATCAAATTAACTTATACAAATACCATGATAGCTATCAGTGAGTGATCTCTCCCTTCTCTTATATTAACTCATGAGCCTTACATTACATTTTCTCTACCCTGTCCAGTTGAGAAGGGGATTAGAGAGAGAGGCTTTGCTGGATGCTTGGCAGCTAGACATGTTAAACCACCACAGGAATCCACCCCCATCTTTCCTAGGGATAGAGCACTCATTCATAGCAATCAATTTTGGCTGCACCTCAAGCAAGACTTTTGGCAAGGCCTTGGCACCAGCGCAATTCGTACACCAGGTGCTGTTTTAGTCTTAACGTGTATACTATATTCCTCTTCCCTCCGCAGGACTTCTCTCCCATATGCATTGGGGAGCAGCTGGGTACATTTTCTACACTCCAATGTCATTTCCAGTGAGCATTTTACCCTCACAAAATCCAGCAGCCGAGAAGCTGTGCTGTTCCTGCCTGAGGCAGCTGTCCCACACCACCACTTCCAGCTTGCCTGGGCCCCTCACGGTTACGAGGCGCTGGCGACCTGCGAGACCCCAGCCTGACCCCTCTCTCTGGGAAGGCCCAGCTCTGCAGGACCCTGCTTTGCTCACTTTCTCTGCCCTCACCCCTGATGGAGAATGCTCTTTCAGCCAGGAACCACTTCAGGAAGGCTATGGCACACTGTCCCTGCCCTCTCCCAGGGTCTGCCAGCAAGTCACCGCTGGTGGGACAGTGCCAGTGCCAGTGCCAGTGCCCAGACAGTGACTGTCCCTCGCCCTGCTGGGGCAGTGTTTAGGCTCTCCAGCGGCTGAAGGCCAATGCAGGCATGGCAGTGGGGTGGCAGGAGGTGGGGGATACACTTTGGAGCCTTGGGAGGTTGTGCCCAAGAGCTGCTGCAGCTGCTTCAGCTCTGAACTCTGAACTTCCCACCCTGGGGCATGCTCCCTCAGGGAGCCCCCAATGGACAGACTGTTCAGACATGACAGATTTTGCACGGTGTAAGAGGATGTTTCATGGCAACACATGTAGAAGGGAACTCTTAGATATGAGGGGATATTTTTCTTACATTTTTTATTTGCTGAATTCTCTTCCAGAAAATCATCATTGCTATGTACAGCAAATGCATGCATCTGTATTTACACATTTTTCTATCATAGTCTCACAAAATTGCTATTCAGTTATGATAAATATATGCAATCTTTATCATATGTGGCATTGATATTTAAAAACCTGACACTGCAGTGGAAACAAGGATGGATTGTACCAACCAAGGCAGCACTAGTTTCATGTGCCATATTAATGCATTCCTCAAGGGATCTACAGATCCTGCTTCTGTCTATCTCATTGTCCCACTGTGACTGCAACAGTGGTAAAGCTCACTCAATGAGCAGAAGATCCACCAAGGATTTGCTGAAGAGTAAAGGCTGGGTAAAACTAATTGCATTTATTATAAATATTCCTATATGTATAGTGAGTCAAATACTGACTCAGTAAAAATTCTGGCTGAATTAAGTCAGATTCTGCTCTGTTTTAGATAATAACTTCTAACTAATTTCTGAAACTACATATATGCATATTTGAGCTGGTAAATACATTCCTAAGAATCTTTGCTAGCAGCAGCTAAATGCAAAGAAATGCTTCATATTTTATCACTAATCACATTCCAACAAATAGTGCTGGAATAATTGCAGTTTCATACAGTTAGTTGCCTTTTAAAAAGTAGAGTGTGAATTTCAGCTAGAAAGAGACAACTTTTCACAAAGATTCATCAGATTATCAGCTTTGTTGGATTCCAGCATCTGAACCCTGTGCCAAACAAAGAGAAGAAACTCTCTAACAAAGCTTCACTCTCTGTTCAGAATAGCACTGGGCAAAGATTTACAAGACCAAGCACTGCAGCCCAGCTATGTCAGCAGTTCTGAGCCTCTTTTGTCATTTCGCAGTCTGTGAAATTCGTTGTTGTGCTTTGCTCAAAATGCCATCTCTTTGGGTTAGTACTGTCACAATATGACCTGTCTGCAATATAAGCACAGTGGAGAGCTACACTTCACTAGGATTCCCAGGTAGAAGAAATTAATAGAGACAACATAAATGTAAGAAAGAGCATAGACATAACCTTTACTTATTATTTTGGGGATATTTCGGTGTTGTAGGACAGATGAGATGTGATTTTTTCCTTGCACAATGACAAGGGTTCCTCTGAAAATTTAAATTTCTTTATTATTCCAAGAGAATGTACTTTAGAAGTGCATTAAGAAAAGTGAATAAGGCTTCAGCTTTACACAGGACAGTATTATTCCTTTATCTTAATTAATTTCCTGAAAGGAGTTGTAGATCATTGGATCCCTTTAGAGACAGAGGAGCTCAGATACTTGCTGTCACATGGCACAGTGACATTAGTTTGGGTGACCTGGTGAGAAGAGCCTTTCAGTACTAATGTTGCTCAAATAGTATTTATATAGTAAAAGATGATCCATTGTCAGTCAGAATTTCACTAGTCTGTCTTGAATGATAAGTATCAGAGTTTGTCCTCAAACTACGTTTATTGTCTTTCTTGTCTCTCTTGCACCATAGGTCCTTCATTAGCTTCACAAAATAACTTCTGAACTTCACTCCAATAAATGCATAGAGCACAGGGTTCACACAACAGTGTAGAAATGCTATGGCTTCAGTGGTGTATTTTGCATAAGCCATTATCTTGTCACTGTCACAAGATTTGTCAATCTTGCCCATGTTGACAGCTGTTATGAGAAGTACAATGTTATAAGGTACCTGGCAAACTAGGAAAACAGCTACAATTAATACAATTACACGGATTGCTTTGTTTCTTTTGGAATTCTGAGCTTGTTGTAAGGATTTGACAATGAAGGTGTAGCAAAAAATCATGAATATGAAAGGTATAAAAAATCCAAATGAAACTTGTAGCCACAGCAGTAGCGATTTCAGCGTTGTGCTTTCAGACATTCCGTCAAATCTGTGATCACAAATCTCTTTGGTTTCATTGATGGAGAAGCTGTAACTTTCACTGTACAGAAAAGAGGAAGTGGAGATTAAAATTGATGATATCCACACAGCCAAACAAATGAGTTTACTATGTGCCAGAGTCCTTGCCCTGAGTTTAAAAGACTTTGTTGCCTGTACGATAGCAATGTACCGGTCCACGCTGATAAAGGCCAAAAGCAGCATGCCACAGCTGAAGTTGATTGCATAGATACCTCTAGTCATTTTGCAAATGAAGTCACCAAAAATCCATTCATCAGCTGCATAATTCACTGCCCACAGTGGAAGAGTAAGAACAAACAGTATGTCTGCTATGGCCATGTTGAAGAGGTACACATCCGTCATGGACTTGGTTCTTTCGTATAAAGCAAAGGTCATCACCACAAAGATGTTACCCAAGAGGCCAATGATACAAATCAATGAATATGCAACTGGCAGAAATGCTCTTGTGAAGTTCCTGACCTCCAGCTTAGAACAAGGTTGCATGATTAGAGAAGCATAGTCTGAATAATAGGGGTAATCTGTGGAACAAGGGTCTGTCTGTAGAAAAGGAGAACACGAGTTAGCACACAGATGTTAATCTTTAATCCTTGTGTAGTAGAAACGTGACAGATAACTGACCGCACATTCCAATTACAAATGCAATTAACACTACAGACCAGGCTTGTGTGAACTATCTAGGAAATTTCACAAATTCATACTTACAATATGAATGTGGAAATAATCCTTTTGCATGTCCCAAAGGCCTTCATATTTAAGTGCATTTTGCGGAAAGTACAAGTCTGCTGTCACAGAAGACTGTGGTGTAAATATCTGAATCTGAATTAGGGGTCTAGTCTTTCTTTACCATCACACAAGGCAAACAGGCCTTTCTAGCATGTTATGCATTTCATACTAATGTAGCTTGACTAAATCAAGCCCAAAAATGATTGCTTCTCTCTACTCAGAAAGACAGACAATCTATGACAGCTAGTCTGAGACACATTTACCTGGACTATAAACACCAAATCTATAGCGAAAGTTCAATAAACAGTGTGTTTTGATTGAACTCTACTGTCAGAAACATCTCTTCAGATTTTCACTCCTGAAATTATGGCGTTTGGATCTGCAGATTCAAGGAACTGGGTCTTATAGAGTCATTGCTTTATTGATATACAAATATATATCAATTTATATCAATTTGATACTTACAAAATTCATTTTGGCAGTACACTTCTCAGAAAAAAATGTTCAGAAAGACCTCAAAATACTTTCCCAAGTATTTCTGTAAAGAAAATAAAGTTGATTGGATCAGGATACCAGCACAATAAGTGTGAGCAAGTAGAAAAACAAAACTGGAAATAAAACCTACTCAGAACAGAAGGTCATCACTGGACCACGTTAACAAATCACACATCTCTACAAAATATGCAGCTGTAGAAACTGAATGGTTTTTATCAGTATTATTAAGAGCACAGTCCTATATTTTGAATGTTTATTCATAGGTTAATAAATGATATATGAGAATATGTGACTACTACTTCACATTGAATTTGCACCACAAAAAATTATAATAAATTAAATTTTACTTTGAGAACTTCTGTATGACAATGGCAATCTGTGTATTGAGGGAAATACAGAAAAAATAAACAGCACTCCCTTAGTATACTTCATAACAGTAATGCAACAATTTACCTTTTTTCCCACTCTGACATTTTATAAGTGTCTCAGCACTTTCAACACGATATTATTTGTCCTTTTTTATTACACTAGTGAGGTAATTGAAGAGCAACAGAATAAGAGCTTCTTATAGTGCAGAGGATAGTACACAATATATGAACAGACTGAGCACAGGTGTTTTGGTCAGTGCACAGATTTACAGTGCAGCATTCAGTGTGCACTTCAGACAGCACTCCACAATAAAAAAAAATTGCTTTCTTTATCATTGTGATACCTAACTGTTTTACAAATTTACAAATCTTACTTAATTTTCACAACACCCTGTGGTGAAGAAGTATTACCACCTTATTTAGAAGGGAAAATCTGAGTCATTAGAGTGAAGTATCCACTTAAGATGCTCAGTTTGAGACAGATAGTTCAACACCACTTCTAAGAGTACTTAAAATGGTGAAGGACTTCAGCTAAGTAAAGGATTAAATCCATTAACTACTTGTATCCATAGGATCCAAGGATCAGACTTCTGCCAATCAGATCATGGGTGCTAGTCACAGAAAAATAAAATGGGGAACATGCCCATGGGTGGCCACATGTGGGAAGCTGGTCTTAAATAACTTGTTCCACCTCACACAGGAGTCCATGGGCAGGAGTTTTAATTCCTCAGCATTCCCATGCATGAGTTCAGTCCCTCAGCATTCCCATGCATGAGTTCAGTCCTTCCCTTCTTCCCATTAGAAAGAGAACTGTATCTATCACCAAGGCAGTAATATCAGGGACAGGATGACACGAGGTCCCATATATGCCAAGGCTGGGAAGGGCAGATTTGTCTAGAGTTTGTCTGCTTTTTGATAGTCATGCTACTAATTGGGAAGAGCACGAGTCAGCTTTAATTCTACAAAACCAAAACTTTTTTGTTTGGGAATTACCTAATGTTGAAAACAAGAGAGAGAGAATTTGTAAAAGTGGGGCAGATGAAGTCCAGATATAATGGGGAAATTGGGGGAGGGAAAGGACAGAACATAATGAGGATGACTCATGTGGGGATGCTGGCTCATGGCAGAGGGCTGCAGCTGGGTAACTGATGATGTTGCTAAGGCATCACAGCTTATCTGGATTTCCTGCACTTTAAACAAACCTTTAACTATCTCTCCAGTTTATTCTGCTGGCTTTTCAAAACTGATTTTTAGAAGCTGCAGGAATATGATAGCCTGAAAGTGCTTGAAGCAAATTTCAAACAATATAAAGGTATCTCTCAGAAGTGCAGAGATGTATAGGGCAAGCAGGTGAGTTATGAAATTAACCTGGGTCTGTGGTCCCCTAGCCCATCTTTGCACAATTTTAGTCACTGTCTGCTGCTTTGCACTTTCTGATCTGATCCAGCCACACACTCACGACCTTGCTTGGTGTTTCTGTTAGCCTTTGCACTTGGCTGCAGCCACAGTAACTCTACAGTTGGGGGTACCTGTCTAGGTTAGTATTTTAGAAACTGTTATTTTATTGTTGAAAGAAAAATACCATTCTAGGTGTTGGCCCTTCAGGTCTTTTTAAGACTTTCATGGTTAAAATATACTGAGAGGGTCTGACAGCCTAGGGAGTCGTGGGTATTTTCTACAGCCTGCAAGGAGGGCTAAGAAGGGAAATCTTGTCAGATAATCACTAAGAAAAGGCTCTTTAGTTTGCAGAAGAGCTCAGCAGAGACCGTATGGGGAACAACAACTACTCATCACAGGAGAGATGCATATTCTCCCTGATCCTACAAGAATTCAAAAAGCCACCACCAGTCACACACTTATTCACAAAATTACTTTGACTGTCCAGCAGAAGCTTCTGTAGCAAAAGACCCAAAAACTGAAATCAGAATTTCAGACATCAGATTTAGACCTGATTTAAATCTCTTGAGCTGACTTCCTTTTCTGAATTCAAAACAGCATTCACAGAAGTTATTAAAAAGATGTGTTGGCTGCTGAGGAAGTTGAATCAGAGCTCATATAAACACAATTTCCTTTTTGATTTAAATCTTTCTAACAGTGTTTCAGTAGGCACATTTATAATTTATATCCTGCACATTTACATCTTTTTTTATGTATTAGGTAAATATAAAAACTAATTTTCATATCTATCTATATCTATATCTATCTATCCATCTCTCTCTATATATAAGGTGGTGCGTCCTAACATTGGTTATGTACTAAATATGGGTAGTACATATCTGTTCATGTGCACTCAAAAACATCTATGTTCTGAATATTAAATATATAAGCCTTGAAGTATTTGAGCTTAGCATTTTCCACTTGATCCATATCATCACATTTCTTTTCACTATGAAAGCAGTGTGTGAGCACTCAAAGGTAAGACTAAACCACAATCTTAAGAAAAAATATACTATTTGAATAATACAAAGAAAAGACAATGAATAAAGACAGACCTGAGGAAAAAGACAGAATTCTATGAAGAAAAAATTCAGTCACTAAGTACATTTAAGAATAGTCTACCCTTGTAAATAGAATCCCATTTACATGTTCAGTTTAATACATTTGCCACACATATACACAGATTACAGATTATCTGTTTTATTTTAGTACTTACCCAATCTGAAAATCGTCTGAAGGCCAAGTGAAAGAGGATGTGTGATTCTTTTAAAGTCTGTTTTGGCTGCCTCAAGCACATTTACTATCAGCCTCAACAAAAGTACACTCTAATTTAGAAAACAAGAAATAACAGCATTAGTTAAAGGTACAGAGTTAAATTGAAATAACCACCACTTCCCTCTCACAAGCAACAGAAATAACCTGGTTTTTATGTAAAGGAAAATGTTGCTGTGCTGAAAACATACAAGCTGGAGGCAAATATTTTATTAATTTACTAATTACTCTACCTATGTAATGATATTATTTTTAAAATAATCAAGCTAGAATCAGAATCATAATAAGCAGGGTGTTAATTGCCACTGTGCTCAGAACATGTCCTGAATGATGACCTGATTTTGCAAAGGGTGCACTTAATGTCATGCAGATAAGTAGTTTCGACATAAATAATTTAAATCAACAAGACTGCTTATAGTAAAACTGTGAAATGAGACAAGTAATAATTACCAAACTAATTAGCAGGTGTTTTAGAAGAAAAAAAATAGTAATCTGTTATATGTCAAGGTGCACACAACCCAAATATTTGTCAAGGTCTGCCAACACAAAATGTGTAAATGCAAGTAAATAAGTGAAATGCGGTTGTATTTGGCTGTTTGGCACAAACATTTGCTGTTCATATTCATGCTGTTCAGGTCTGTTGCTAAAGTTAGTTAGAACTAGACACGGAATAATTTAATTTCAGGATTCCTGAATTTTAAAACTTAGAAAGGTTTCTTTTCCAGACCTTGGTTCTGAACACAACCTAGATGGTTTAATTAACAGGAAAGGGTGAAAAAAAACCAAAACCTGTTAAACCTCCCTCTTTGAACTCCTTATTTATTTTATAAATTGTCTATGGCGTCTTATTAGAGATGCCACATGGCATAAATACTGACAGTCTTGTAAGATTCTGATATGATTAAATTAATAGAACACTGGACCTAAAGAAATGAAGGATGACAGATGTTCTGCTCACTCACCTTTTTTTCTAAACTGAGCATATCACAACAGCAGTGGCTCCCTACCATCTTAAGGTTTTGGGCTTCTTCCCACCGACCACACCCAGTAAATGGAACAAAAACTCTGCCTGGTGTCAAAAAGGAGAACTGGTAGATTTAAAGCACCATGTTGCAATGGATCATAATCATCTAAGCAGACACATGTCATTTTCTCAAAGGCTCATTTTCCCAGTGTCCAATACTGCAACTATAACCAAATACATGTGCAGGGAACAACACAGAGATAGCTGAAAGCCCTGAAATGAGAGTCTTGTTTTACCTAAGTGTGCATGCAGATGTGGTGAAAGCATGTTTTGATTGTTACTGCTGAACAGTAATCTTCACTTTGATGCATACAAAGCAAAAAAGTGTGAAATCTATCTGTGACTTAAATAACTTTAGCAGGGTCACTATAAGATTGATTTTGCCCCTTTATAGCTGTTTGGACTAAACCACTCCCTGTCATCACAGAACTGGAGCATGTTGTGACTAAATCCATAACAAAATTAAGCACTTGAAAATAGTTTTATAAAGTCCAGTAGCATGGAGGAAAGAAGATGTTTAAGTTTCAGTGCAGAGACAAGGAAGACAGAAGTTCTTGTGAATCTTTCAAGACATCCTTAATTAAAACAGTGAAGTACTCTTCACTCTATTATTTATAATTTAATAATTCATAATGATTTCCATAATTAAAACTTCACAGGTTTTCAGGCCATCCTTTGAACCTTTGCTAAAAGGGGCTTTGGCTTTTCTTTTAACTACATTCTTGTGCTGGTTTGCTAACTCATTTGCCTGTCAAATTGTAATAATGTAAATCATCTAATTAAATAGAGATGAGTCCTGGAAGGTAGTTTCTGAGGTTTCTTAGAAAGAAAACACAAGCTTCACTTTGAAATCTCCCATCCCTCAAGTGCTGCAAGGCACAGTGCATTTACTCCTGATAAACTCCTTGTAGTAACATAGCTACTTATAACAGCCTCGATCCTGTTTACAGAGAACTCCCTTTCTGTAAGCACTGTCTGAAGAAAACCACTGGTTCCTGTTCACAGTCTCAGACAGTTTGAAACAAGGGCTCAAACCTCGTTAAAAGCAGCAAATTCAGAGCAGGGACACATTCCATTGGTAATGGAATTTGCTGATATGTCATTGTGGGATATTTCACTGAAGCATTTCTAGTGCTTCTTTCCCATAACTTTGGGAGTGAAGAGATGAATCTGTGGCTTGCAAAGCAAACTTCATTACACAAAAACAAATGTAACACATGCAGTCAAGTAACCAGCAAATGATGAGTAACAGAAGTAGAAAATCCCTCTCCATTACAAAACCATCTGTGACTTCAAATCACCAGTATGATTGTCCATTATGATTGTAATACATAATCAGACAAGCACTTCTAGTAATAGCTTCCAACATCTCAGGCAACAACTTACCTTTGGAATACCAAGATTAGCCTGTGAAGAAGCTGAATATTATCAACATATTTTCATGGAATGAGAGTTATCAAAATACAGATCAGATTTTCAATGGTTAATTAAAAGATAAATCAGAGCTTTAGCTAATCCTTTACAAAAGCTATTGCTCACCTTTTTCCATAATCAGGTGCTTTCTAATTTAAAGGCATCTTGTAATTTTAGTCTGTAATATATTCAGTAGCACAAATAACAATCTTTCAGAAGGTGAAGAATTCACCATTACCACAAGGTACCTAGTCCAACTTACCTTTCCAACACAGTTTCTTTCAATCAGTCATCCTTTACAGGCTCTTTGTGCTTCACCTTCACACTGAGGCAAGTGGAAAGAGTTCGTTCTTTTTAGCACAACTCTTTGCCCATCTGTGTGTTAGCTAGTTTTGGTTCATATGTTAGAGCTCTGAAAGGAAATCTGCTCTTGCTTAGCTAATATGGTAACTGTGGTTTTTCAAATCTCACCACATGTTAGTTTTCTGCCACCATTAATTAAGGAAATAAAATATTTAAAGATAAAGAAAGAAAAGCCATTGCCTGAGTTGTTCCAGAATCCACTTGTTTCTTCTGAAGTGACACAATATGTCCCATTTTTTAATTCTAAAAGAAAGGTACCATGCACTCCTATGTTCTTCCAACCTGATTTCATGTCCCTTCAGTTAAATTTAGACCAGTCTAATCCAATTCAAAAACCTAGCCATCAGCTGAAGTTCTAGTCTCTTCATCATTCTTTTGGACTATGAATTGTAAATTATGTATTTACATTCAAGTTGCTTATGTTACCTATTTAATTTTCTCATCACAATCATCCAACATTTTCAATATGTATTTTTTTCTCATCAATTCCATCAAAATTTCCTTCTTTTGTTTGCATCTAGCTTTTTACTTCTTGTCAAACATTTTTGCTGGTTTTGGTATTTCTGTATTTAGTTTTTTTGTTCTCCCTATTTCTTCCTCTTTCTTTGTTCAGCTTTTCTAGATTTCTCTTATTCCCATCTCTTGTTGTCTTTATAATTTCTCTTCAGCATTACATTTTGCAATACTCCTCTCACTTACTTCCCCTTTGATCATTTTTGTTCCCATTTTACCTCAGTCCTATCTGCTTCCATTATCCCCTTGCCAGATGCAGCCCTCCTCTTACATTATGAGGTGTCAGTGACTGAGATCCACCCCACACTGACCAGCACCCATCAATGTTTTTATCACTTGGTCACCTCTGTCAAACCAGTCAGGGAAGACAGAGCCCTCCTAAAGGCCTTCTCCAGATTTCTTTTCCCCCACAGGAGCAAACAGGGCTCAGAGATTAAGTGGGTAGCAGTTAAAAACAGAGCCCTTGGGAAGGAGCCTGCACAGTCAGTGCTTAGGGCTCACCTCCAGCCCAAGGCATGACTGTGTTTGTAAGGTGTGTCAATCTATCTCTTTTCTTCCACCAATACACTCAATATTTATCTTGAAAATGAAGTGAGGCTGCAAAAAAACCAGCCTGATGGGAAACAGTTTGCTGGTCATGGTAAAGATTCAGATGTGATTTCTTGTCAGACTAAACATGGAATTTCTGAAGGAGGAGCACAGTCATACTCAGAGCACTCCTCTGCTTCACTGCAGCACCACTTCTTAGAACCAGCTGAGCTCATAGCAGGCCTGAGTTCCAGAAAAAAGCATGAAGAGCAGTAAGTGTATCGTCCTGTTGATAATCACTGACTTCAGAGAATCTGGTTAAACAGATTTTATTCTACTGGAGAAAATGGTAAACCAAAGTTATAAATCAAAAATTATCAGGAAATTTTTATGGCAAAAATGCTGATTTATAAAATGCACCAAGATGCACAGCTGAGTCATTCTGTGCTTGTTTATGCTTTTATTCTCTTTTGTAGTCTGAGCTTATAGGTCAGGATGTTTCCTAGCTTTGGACAGAGAAAGTAGGCAGTGAGTAATGTCATTCCATGGTTTAAGATCTCACAGAAGTTTAGACAGAAAAAATAATAGAAATCACAAAGAACAGCAAGTCCCATGAGGTGTAAGATCAGCATTTTCCAATTAACACCCTTCAACTTTTCATCAAAATGTTTCTAGGATATCTAAAGGTATTCTGAAGGAAAGATCTGCTTTATTGAAATTAGGGTTTTTTTTTCTTTAAGAAAAAACCTTTTTCTAGCTTATGCTGTATTTGGTCTATTTCTAACTATCCCCTTTTGACTGCTTATCTTAAAAAGGTTTAAGAATCATTTCTGGTGAAAGTGTCTCCCCAGGTTATGCCAGAAGTAATTAACCCTTACAGTGATGAACAAAATGGTATAATACTTGTACTGCCAAGGGCCAATTGAGTGAAGATGCCAGGCACTCGTGTTCTCACTTACCTTCCTTCTCAATCCACAGGAAACTGTTTTATAGACCAGAAAATAAATGTTTGTTCCTGAAATCCCAAGAAAGGAGTCACAATCACAGTCTCTAATTTAGGGACTTAAGATCATATTCTTGCTAAAGTCAAGCTACATTTTTTTAAATTAAGTATATCACCTCAAAGAAGACAAAATATTGCAAGATATTTCCAAATAACTGCTGCTTTCTGAAGTCAATGGTCTACTGCAAGAATGTTCTGCTGAATTGTCTGCCAGTGTTTGACTAATTTACATTAGGCTGTAGAGAACAAGTGAATTTCCATGTCAGAAATGTTGCACACACAAAAGATACAAGCAGAGGTAAGTATGCTTATATATTAAGAAATATATGCTTATATATTAAGAAATATAATAATTTCTATGTTTTTGATCCTGTAGTCAGACCATACCCATTGTGGTAACATTTTTTTATTGCTTGACTCAGTCACTCACTCTGTTTCATGTCTTGTTGAAATAACTACCAAAGTAGTTTCTCAGAGCCTGTCATCACTCTGTAGTCCCAAAAATTTACATTTTAACCTGAATATGTTGAGTACAGAGACCTGATCTTTTTTTAGGCCTGTCCTTTCCTTATATGACTGGTTTTTTTACAAGACACCCACACCATGGGATGTCCCAATCCTATCTCTTCAGCAGTGGACTTCACAGCCTGTGTAAGAGCTAAAAGATAATTTAAAAGTTGTTTGTATACCCAATGGTGCAATTGGATGGGCAGGACAGAAGTTTAAAGGGGTCTGTAATCCCAGCTCCCACAGAAAACCACAGACAATGAAATGGAAGAATGAAATTTGAACTTGTGTCTGCACAATATGCTGGATACAGATCAGAGATTATTTCTTTCCTCCTGCATGGGCCAAGTTACAGCACATGCTTTTCAGCATGTGAGCTGTGATTTTGCTGATTGTAAAGACAAACTGGAGGTGCTGGCTGGCCACTTCAATGAGATCATGACTCCCTCATTTTACATCTATACCATAGCGCAGGCTGTAACCACTAACCACACCAATGAGCTGAGTCTACCCAGAGAGAAATTGCCACAAGAGATTGCTCTGCAAGGATGAAAATCTCCTTTCAGGTCTTCTGGACAGGATGAATTACTGCTCTCGTACAGTCACCACTGAGATGCCACTTGTGCAGGCTGGTATAGGAAAGAAGTTGTGTCCTAATCACACATCCTCTCTATGGTCAGATATTAATCAGTGGGACAATCAAGCACATTTAAATAATTTTGCTTTTAATAAGTTTTAAATGTTACAGGCACTTGCACAGCAGAAGAGTTGCACCATGATCCCTTTAGAGCACTGAGCATAACCATTTATTTCTGTGGGGATTGGGAGGGAAAGGAAATGCACAGAGCTGCACTGGGCATGCAGAGAGCTGTGTTGTGCCAAGCAGATAACAGGGAAAGTGCTGCTGACACAGGATCCTCTGCTGTGCACAGCTAACACATCTGTCTGGATTCATATTGCAGCAGATAGGAAACCTTTCACTTCCCTTCTAAGAGTGGGCAGCTGTTGTTATCATTAGATCTCTAGGTCTTTAGGCATGCAATCACCGGTAGTTAGGGCTTTGAAAACACTGATTTTTCCACTGTGATTTCAGAGGTGGTAAAAAAAAAAAAAAAAAAGAAAAGTTAAAAAAACCCAAAACAAAACCCAAATAAGTAATGGGAGGCACATTACTGAATGTTTCCTCACAGAAGCAACATATGGGCAATTGCAGTTGATTAATTTTGTGCTACACAGAGAATGCAAGCATGTGCTTACATCCATTGCTGAGGGATGATAGGCTTGTTTCTTTAAATATAATCTGGCCTGCACAAAGACAGGAACTTGCTAATGATGTGGGATGTTAGAGAATCAAGCAGGACAGCTATTATCTACTGAAATAATACTATAGGATTATATACTCTCCAACAGCCTGGAGAGTGAAGAACAGTTAGCCCAGTTACCCAGGTATCACTGTCCTGGTGACACCAGGAGCACAAAGGGACAAGTCAGTTATGTAGGTATTCTGGCACAGATTTGAACTTCAGTGAATGGGTTGACCCTGGCTGGATGCCAGGTGCCCACCAAAGCATTTCTATCACTCCCCTCCTCAAACAGACAGGGGAGTGGAAATATAATGAAAGGCTCATGAGATAAGGGCAGGGAGAGATTGCTTCACCTGGGCATCTCTAGAGCTGTTATATTCTCTCACATATTCTTATTCTTCTCTTCTTTATGTCATTGCTCTTGTGAAGTTTTCCCCCCACCTTCTTAAATATATTATCCCAGAGGCTCTGCCACCCTCGCTTATGGACTTGGCCTTGACCAGCAATGCATCTGTCTTGGAGTGTCTGGCATTGGGTGTGTCGGACATGGGAAGCTGGAGCATCCCCCACCCACCTCCGCCAAAACATTGCCACACAAACCCAATGTAACCTGGAAAACCAAAAACTTGTTTATGGCTCTTAGCCTTGTCAAGGAAATTTCTTCATCTGCAGCAAAACTTTTCAACAGGTCTCTCAGTGTATCTTCCTTACCCGGTGCAAAGCTGTGGCAGATAGTTCAGGAGCAGATGCAATACAGCCCCCAAAGGACCTATTTATTAATCTTTCTCCAAGTTAGATTATTTTTGATGCCTACCCAGGCACCTTGCTCATCTCTTCATGGCATCATCCCTGCTTGTTGCAGGGGGATTGTACTAGATGACCTTTGAAGACCCCTTTCAAACCAAACTATTCCATGATTTTAGAATTATATTTTAGAATTATATGATTGTGCTGTATGACACAAACATTTTCTTTACTGAGGGGGGAAAGATATATGTGTTTGTGAGGACACACTTGAGAAAGCTGGCAAGCCACGGTCCTTTCTCCCCAGGATGTTTTGGTTGCCTCCACTGCTGAGATTTTGAAAAGTGAACTAGTATTAACCACGTCCTGCTTTACTGCATCTTCCTCCCACTTTGTTGGCTAGGCTTGACAGGCATCTAATTTTGCATTGGTCTATCACTCATCCCCAGTGGGCTCTCACTACTCTGAAGATTTAGTCCCTGTTCCAGGAATCAGCACCGAAATGCTAACTGGGACACCCTCACCAGGATCTGCTGCTGCTGCTCCCCATTGTTGCTCTCTGTGGTCCTACACAAACTCTTAGCTCTATCTGCTTCCTCCTACAAAGATGAACATCTGACAGATATGTTTCTTTCTCTTGCCCCCAAAATATTCTTTTTGTCCGTGTTCAGCTGACCTCACCAGGTATGGCATTGTAGCAGTAACTTGTAATTTCCTCATCATCCAAACCAGCTGTTTCAGTACTCAGGTAGACATTTCTTAGCGCCAAGAGTGCAAGTAATAGTGCAAGAGGGTGAGAGGCCATGCCAGCAGCTGGAGAGAAGCCTTTGAGCACAAAATGAAGCTCTCAAATGTAGCCACTCCGCCTGGTTAAGTGAAATGGAAGGTGAATGTGAGTTTGGTCCAGTGTGACACAACAGGTGTGTGGCAAGAGTCAGTATTTTTCAGTTCCCCCTGAAGGCTCTTTTATGATTTAGAAATAACTTTTCTTTACACTAATTTTCCTTTTCATCACTGCTGAGTGCAAGACTGTGAAAGGCAAAACAGAATGTTAGACTGAAAGATTTTTACAAGCAACAGATTTGTGGTTAAAAGTTATTTCAACCTTCTGCTGAGGAAGACGCCTCCTCACACAAGGTAGCACAAGGTGTTTTTTTTTAAAGCTCCCCTCTGATTATAAGTTAATTAAAAAGCTGCTGTTTGTAAAGAAGAAAGAAACTTCTGGAGTTCAATTTTCTATAACCCATGAGCTAAGGGTGCTTTTTTTGGAGAGGGCCTATGAGAATTTTTAATTAAGTTAAAAGCTTATTATTCTAATAATTAGAAAATACCAGAATCATTGGAAAATACTAGATTTGTATCTTCTAACAGTCATATATAGAGATTTCTGATTGCTTACAATTTTATCTTGGTATATCTGAAGTGACGACATCCTACTCTAAAAGTATTTCATCTTCTCTCTTTCTGCACTACTGCAAGGCCCAGGGTGGTTTTCAGTCTGTGTTAGAATACAGTAGCACCCAATTCACATTGAGCCTTTGAAGCTGATGTCAACAGCAGCTTTTTCAGGGGCTTGTTGCCAGCCTGCTCTCCTAAGAAGGAACTCTTCTGTCCCTGTAACTCCAGTGCTCTGAACCTCAGGCTGGAGTTTGAAGCACAGCCCCTACACAAGGACACTTAAGTACATCTCTGGTGTGCCCAATTCTGCCTCACAGCCCCTCCTGAGACTTTAACCTCTCAGTCTGCCTGGTTCCAGCACCTCTTCTCACTACACAATAGCTTTAATGTACCACCAAAAGTTCAGCTTCCATTGCTGAACTCCTCAGGAGCTATACAGTGCTCCTAAGGGGAAAACCAAATCTGCTTGATTTGAAGGCAATCCAAGGGTTTTCTTCCAGGTCCCTGGAAGACTTGAAAGTATATTAGTGAGGCCTCCACCCACATGCAGAACTACACTGAACTGTCTTTATTGGAGGGCCTGTTGTGTCTTTCTCCCCTCCGACTTGTTCTAATGGCTCAGATCAGCACCAGAGTAGGCTTTTTTCCTCCTGAGCAGTAGCATTACCATCTCCCCAGACCCCAATCAGTCACAGGATTTTTTAAGTAACCATCTTGTGGTTACCTGTGCTGTTCTTAGAGTGGCACAGTTCCCAGTTTGACAGGCTTCACAACTAATGAAAGCAGAGGGCTTTTCTGAGATCAGAGGTTTCTACCTTTTCACAAACCATCAAACTACTGGGAAGGAAGAATAGCTCAACTTGCTAACACCACAGTGAAAATCTGGGAGTGAGGAATATTCTGCACCACACAGCTGGAGTGTGCCTCACCATGCTCCACCAGGACTTCAGTACTGGTCCCATGTTGCCTCACCACTGCCTGTTCCAACCCCAAATAAACAACAGAGGATCCTCAAGTGTCCTTCATCCCCCCTCCTTTCTGTGCCTGGGACTAGATCTAATTTGTGCTTGTGTAGTTTTATCTCTATGTGCAGTTTCCTGCAGATAGAGGTTAAAACTAGTCCATAAGACACACCAGTGTCCCTGCATTTATTCACTCCAGTAGGTTTAACATGACAGTATTAAATTCCATTCTCCAGTGCAACCTTGTGCACAGAGAAGACACTGTCCCTTCCCAGACAAATGGTCAGTGAGGGCCATCCTCTTAGCACCTTGTACTGGTGAGCAATACCTATGGCAAAGTGTCAAAATTTCTGTTTTCCTCGAAGTGTTGGAAAATTCTACACCCTATGAGACTTTTCTGCACTGCCACATCTTCAGGTGGAGGCTTAAATTCTATTAAATATCATATTTACTAAAAAATTAAGCACATAGTTCACTAACAATCATTCCAAGTAACTGTGTGCCTCAGTCTGGTAGCTACCAACAGACTGCTGTGGTTTTAGATTAAACCCTCAGGTTAAGAATAAAAACCAGGAGAGGAAAGAGGCAGCCATTCTCAAGGAAGAAAATCTGTCTTTAGCTATGTGATTAGCTTGTCACAGCTCAACTTCTGCTCTCCTATACTGTTGCAACCTAGGAGGGAGAAACTAAGTTTCAAGCAATTAGGTTTGCTTGATTTGAATGAACTCTTTTATGTTCCTGCCTGTTGAAAGTTTGTTTCAATTCCCTTCCCTAACCCCTCAAGCACGAGAGACCCAAGTAAATCATAAAATGATTCATTAGCAGAATTTGACTCTACCATAGCGAAAAAAATTAGCAGGTAATCTGTGTAAAAAAACCAGTAGTGACAAGAAAATGTATGAATGCTATTTATTGTCAAAGACCACACAGCTGGACAGTGTTCAGTTTGCTTCCTGTGACTAACAGATCCTTTCAGTATACAACAGCACAAGTCAGGATACATTCATTTTTAAAAAATTCTAACTACACTGAGAGATGAGTAAATGAAAAAGGCTGTTCTGCAAGATTTCCTGTTCCATGATGCATGGGCAATTGGCCTACATTTGTGACCCCATTTTTCTCTCAGGTCTGTAGCCGTGCTGCACAGACGGTATTCTTTGATTCAAAGTCTGAAGGAGTGGGAATGGCCAGTGCTGGGTCCACACTGAGTCTTGAATGAGCTGCACTGCTCTCTAACCCACACTCTTTCTAGCTTCCTCACGGCTCTAAGCCTGAACCAGACCTTTAATGCTGCTCTTCAGCAAAGGCAGAAGTAGAAAGAGACAAGCAGCCTCCCCTCCGGCACCTCGGTGAATCGCAGCGGGGCCGAAGCGGCTCGGCAGAGCCCGAGCCCCAGGCGGGTGGGGCTGCGGTGGAGAAGGCAGGTGGAAGAGAACCCCTGCGGCTCTGCTCCCACCAGCAGCACGGGAGACACCCTGCCCCTAAACATCGTGCGTTTCACAGGCTCTTGACATAGCTTGTACTGCTAGAGCTGTGGCTTTACGAGGTATTCCAGTGGGTATAACAGTGGTATAACAGTGGGGCAGAGCTGTCAGGTCATGCAGTCTATATGAGCTGCTACGGCCACGCATCTCCTAATCTTTTCCCGACAAATGGATTTTCTTGCTCATTCCCTACAACACGAGACCGCAGCCAAAACTAAGGTTCACCGTCTGAATTTTTCTTTATAAATGCGGTTATGATGTCCTGATTCAGAACCAGAGTGATCCCCACCGTTAATCTCTAACATGACACAGTTATTTCTTCAGATTTTTAAATGTTTAAACTCTATCCTTGCACCTGCTTCTCCCTGCTCTAAACTGCCCAGCTTGGTACTTCATCCGGAACACACCCACATGCCCCAGGGAAGGGAGCACAGCCCCAGTCATCCCTTGTCCGTCAATGCAAAGGGAGTTTCCTGCACCAAGCCGCAGCTCCTGTGAGGCTGCCAGCACTCTTACTGTGTCAATTACACAAAACTTGCTCTCTGCTACCTCCCACTGCCTTCTCAGCTTCACTATTCTTTGGGCTAGTCTCAATTCATGTGTATGTGCTTGATTTAATTTCCTTTGTACAAACTGGATTGACTTGGGTTCTTTCAAAGTGGTACTTGGCACTGATTTCTGCATATATTTTTGTGCCTCCCTGGGTTCCTTTGCATATTTCCCTAGTTTATCTTAATACATTTTGATATTTAGTGCAAAAGCATGCATGCAAGGAATCGGTGCAGGAGAGCTCCTGTGCATTAACATCACACTTGTGTATCCTAATCTCACTTCCCAGGCTGGATGAGACAGCCCCAATGCATTTGTTTGACTGGCACGTCCAACTCCTTCAAATTAAGTATCATCATATATCATATTATCAGTATAATTAGCATGCATTTATTGAAACCAGGAACTTGTGAAAGTATTCATTAATTATAATTTCTCTTTTACAGAAGAAGACCATGAGAATTTGTCCTCTTTCTCAGCACTTCCCCCCTTCTTTAAGACCACAGCTTAAAGAGACCCGCACTGCCAAAACCTACACAAAACTCAAACCTTCTTGTATAGTTGACAGTTTCTGTTTAGGTGTCTAATTTCAAATTTCTCTAGGGCTCAATTAACTTTAGTCTACTGGGTGAATGCAACTGACAAACAACAGGCTTGCAGTGCTGCAGTCAACTATAGCTGGTGTATGTGTGTGTTGCCTTTTAATGGCAGAGCCTATTACTTAAATCTACAATTTATTCCATAAGTTATTTTAAATTTCATATTTCTCCCATGAATATGTGTTAAATTATGAAGTTTAAGTGTACATAATTCTCACCTCCAGGATTGCTTTAGTCTCTGAAGCCCAGAATTTACATTTTGTAATTTCATCCTGGCTTGCTTTGAAATATTCATCTTTCAGTTCTATCAGTTTTCTTTAAATGGACAGAGCACAGACCTCTTACTTTGCAGTTCAAAGGAGATGAAGAAAACATCACTCAAGATGTCAGCCACTTAACACAATAAAGGTGCTTTTCTTATAAAGGTTGCCAGAATTTTGTAAAACCCAATCTCTTTCAAACGTTTCTAGGCAGCCAAGTATCACATTGATTTCAAGGAAATGTATGCTTCTAGATTTTGCCTAAATTCTTCCCTAATTTATCCCCAAGCCAGTATTAGTTCGACAGTTTTAAGAATTTTAATTGTGTTTAGAATGAACTGGAAGGAATTTTCAGGGAGACCAGACAGCACCATGAGGGGTAGGCACAGCCAGACATGCTCCTGAGCAGCAGCCTCTTTGCCCAGAATTTCCCCCTTCCCTCTCTGCCCATGCTTGCTCCTCCAAACCACCACGATCCCTCCCTTTCTCCCCACTTGGTTCTGCCTCTAAATATCCCAGAACAGGATTTATACACACCCCAATCTTCTCCAACATCCCATGCCTCTGTAGATCACTGAGCCTGTGAGATGAGCTCTCCTGAGATGGCCCAGGAAAGACAGAGCAAGAGGTTTCGGCTTCAGGAGCTCCAGTTTAGTATTGGGCTTCCCCTTGCTCCTCTGTGCTTAAAAGAGCTGAGCTGTAATCCCAAACCCAACATTCACCAATGCAAAAAGCAGGTGGGCTGCACCACCACCTCTCCTCACATGGCCTTTCCCAGACATGTGTCAGTTCCTGGGTGGGCAGCGCTCCCTGCACAACCAGCCCGTGGCCACTGCAGATTCTGAGGAAGTGCTGATGTGGGTGGCTCCAGTGTGCTGAGCCTCACAGCCCCACACCTCAGGACAGGAGCTGCTGGATCACAGCAGCCCCCAGCAGTGGCACCTGCACAAGTTACCTCTTGCCTCTGGCCTGCTTTGCATTTGTAGAACTGAGCTTTTTATCACATAACCTAACACAGACCACCAGAACTACCTGTCTGAAACATGATGGAGTTTAAAAGCAAATCTGCAACAACCACCTAAGCAAAAAATGCATCTGGAAGCACTGCTCTGCCACGTGCCAGCCTTTTCCCAACAGCTCCCCTTGCAGCACAGCCTGAAGGACACCTGTCAGCCAAAACAGACCACGTTGTGAGTGCAACGTGGAAACTTTTCCAATTCTCACAAAAAAAGAGGTGAAGCAGTTTCTTGCTACAAAAGTGCATGCGATACTTTTACAGAGGGAGTGGCGCAAACGACCTGATTTTACTACTTTGTACCTATTGCGGTTTCCCCATAGCACAGAGCAATTGAAACAAAACACTTAAAGCTGTCAAGAAACTGAAAAACAACTTAGGCTTATTTTTAAACTTAGATCCAAGTCTAGAGATCAGCTGCAGTTATTCAAGCAGCACACTGTTCAATTACGTTCCAAGTCCCCGTTTCCTAAAAGATTTCTTCAAGGACATAAGATTTAAATCCTTACAGTAGAGTCAATGTTAAATTACTGTATTTGCAAACGTTGGCCTTTCTCCGTGGGACAGTTAGCATGGACATAAACACCTGCATTGATAAACTGTAGCAAAACTATTTCTACCTGCAAACAGGGTGGTTTGCATGCACAGAGGCAGCCAGAGGGTCTGTCTGTCCCCATAACTAGCTTTCCATACAGTGGTCTGTTTCCACAGAATCATGGAATAATGAACATTGAAAGGGCTTGGTGCAGATCCAGTCTGCTACTCAAAGCAGACCTAACTTCAAAGCTAGATCAGGTGGCTCTGAGTCTGTCCATTAGAGTTCTGAAAATTTCCGGTGATGAAGACTTCACAATCTCTCTGGGTATCTGCTCAAAGTCCTGGACCATTTTCAAGGTGATTCTTTAGGTTTTATCTCATGTATGCAACTGGAATTTCTCTCACTGCAGATTACTGTCCTTCTACTAGGCACCTGTAGGAAGAGTACAGGTCTTTTTTCCATATGGTAAGCATGGATCTGTTTAGCCCCACATCTTTACCTTCTCTTCTACAGGCAGAACAGTCCAAGCGCTTCATAGACCACATATCCCAGCCCCACCACCATCCTAAGCTGCTCTACCAGGCTCTATTTTGCTGGCAACTCTTGGGGGAGCCAAGCTGAGCACAACACTCCAAGTACTGCTCTCACAAGGAAGGGAAAGTAACCACTTCCCTCAGCCTGCACACTGAGCCACACTTCTAGGCTTTCACAGCTGCCCCCAGGCCCTTTTCTGCAAAGCTGTTCTTTATCCAGCCTATCTGCTCACAATTTGGCAACAGATACTTTGGGAGATTTTGACATCTAGCCTGGAAAGGATTTAGCTTCAGCAAGAATGAGATCAATTACAAATCTACCAAAACTGTGCCTCTTGTAATTCAGTTCAATTTGTCTTGGCTCTGCCTTACAAGGAAATCATCAAACCAAAGGACATGGATCTGGCACCACAAAGTTCTACCCATGGATGAATTTTTTTCCTGAAGGCTGGTCTTCGTTGATAGCATTTCATCAGTGAAAATGACTATACTAAAATGAAAACAAAGCAGTAAACGCCATCTTTACCAGCATCACCTAATCAGGTGTTTCAGTTGTCTCAAGAGCTAGGTGTAGTTGTAACCATATGCAGTTGAAACAGTGTAGAGCTGATAGTGATTTTACTGTATCTGGGGAAAGCATCACTTAAAAGGAAATATTCTGAGATGTCCTGTGGTTTCCCACTTAACTTAAAAAGAGGTGGAATGTGGTAATTTCATAAAAAAAAAAGATAGGTATCAATTTTATAATCCATCCTTATTACAAGAGCTATGTTAATGCTATGAAACTGTCAGCCATAGTCTAGTTTTTACTTCTGAAAAAACACAGAATTTGTTAAAAACAGAGAGCATTTAAAAAAATAGAGTATTTCTAAGCAGACCTAGCTGATACAGAACTGCACAGAGCAGTCATCAGTGTCCCTCTCCAGCATTTCTCTGTTCACACAAGTGTTCCCATCTTTTATGACAGGGCTCTGGTTGTCAATTCTATCACCTGAGGTGGGGTACTCAACTACATTGGTCCTTCTGAGAGAAGCCTATGCAAAATACTTAACAATATGGTTTGAAATATACAGTGAAACAAACATTCAAGAGGGTTTAACTTGTCACTTATGTTTAAATACCTCAAACAATAGTAAACAAGATAAAATTTTGCCAATCAAGATCGTTGGGTTTCTTTCCTTTGTTGAATCATAAACCATCTGACAACTTGGACTGATATCACTAATGTAATTCTGTAAAGTCTTAACCAGATTCATAATCAGGAAATGCAAGATCCTTTGGGCTTAAAAGGATTCTCAGCTGCAGACTGGACTATATAAAAAGTATTTTTCATATAAAACTCCTCAAATCCCACAGAGCTTCCTTAATTTATCTAAATGTTAAGGTTTCTGGTTCAACAAGTCTCAAAACACAATTTAGCCAGCACAACAGCTTTATTTGACAATTTGAATTACACACAATTCAGTAAAAGCTCACAGGAGGAACAGCACGGAGACTTACCACTTTTTGGTATTTCCTTCAATTAGAGGCAAAGCCCAAGGTCTCCAGTTAACTCCCAAAGTAAGAGAACAATACTTGGTTGTTAACACAAGTCATGTTAACATGTAAAATATCTAATTAGTTAATGAAAAGGCCACATCTTCAACTGCAATTAGAAAATTTTTAATAAACTTTTGGTTTCTTTTGGTATGATAAATTGCCACATATCCTACAGCTAACAGGTAATTGAACATCATGTTTTCCCAAGGCATGTAAGAAAGCAAACAACACTGCCTCTGCATTATTCCACACACCTTAAAAATGAATGCCAGAAACGACTGTTCATGTGGAATTTTATTTCCTTCAGACATGCTGATGCTCTTAGGGAAAAAAAAAAGGAAAAAAGAAAGGAAAAAAGAAAGGAAAAAAAAGAAAGGGGAAAAAAAGTCCAATCCAAACTTTTCCATACACAGTATCTTGAGGCACAGGTTCCCCTACCCTTAAACGAACTTTTTACACAGGCTGTATCGTATATTACAACATTGTTCCTATTTGAAGTTATGGCACATTGACTTTTTGGGGTGAAAATAGTCTCCTCTGTGTTCAGCTGCTACAATATGGCACCAAGTTAAAAGTTAACACCATGACTACTCTGATACTTTTTTGCTGGCTATTTTTGGGGTGCACATAAATAAAAGGCACACTTTTGCTGTCTCCTCTCAAATCCTTTATGTAATGTACAAGCCTAACTTCCCAGCACTGCTCCAGGCCTGCTGGCCCAGTGCAAAAAAAAATATTTAAGTCAGCTTCCAGTGCTAGTAGCAGCTTTATATGTTTAACCAATGGCTTTAGTTTAGCATGCTACTTCCACTGTGGTGATTACTGATGACAGGTCAACAGTGTTCCTGAAAAAGAAAATTACAAATCCTAAAAAAAGAAAAAAAGTTAAAATAAAATTATTTATATTCACTTACATGTCTGTTTTCCAGATGTGTTCACAATGTTCAGAAAGTGCACATTTTGAAGTCCTTTCAGTACAAATGTCCATGACCTACACATTATAGCAGCGCCACTTGCAACAGTATCAGTGAAGAAGTGTCAACCCTGCCACCACTGATCCTGTTCTGCAAGAGCATCATGAAATTACAATAATTTGCTCTTAGCTAGAACTTAGTGTCCATAATGTCTTCAGTATGATATTTTAAATATTTACATTAAACTTTGTACAGCAGTCAGAATCTGGAAAGCAGAAGTTTAGTAGTTTCACTTTTTGGCGCTCATTTTTACTTTAAATATTTTCAAGAATGAAAGTGATCTCACAGCACATGAAGAACCCTTAAAAATAAAAGCTCCACTAAGCATTACACACTGTTAAAAACTTACCCCATAAGATTTAGTTACTGATTTGTGAATCCTTACAAAATTACTTTTCGTGATTTAACAACAGATAACATTGATGAAATTATCATATATAAAAACAGCTTGGGTCTTAACATCAATGGTCTGACAAACATATTTTAACAAGAATATTCTGAGTTAAGACTAGTGCTAAACTTAGCTCCTAAATATAGCTAAATTCAGGTTTAAGAGTTTAGATACTCTCAATTTAATATGCCTTTAAAAAAGGTAAAGTCCAACTTTCAGAAGAGTCTGTAAAAGAGCAGTTTCAAGTAAGTCTGGAGTAACTAGGTACTGTGGCTAGAGTTACCATAAATACGTACTACATGCTGACTTGAAAAGATTGCGTTAAAAGAAGTGTGAGTTGAACCACCACCTTTGAAGGTTCTTGCTTTGGTTATTTTTAAAAAAATCTGACTGCTAAAATAACAGTGCAAGTTCACTATAAAGCCACATGCCTCCTTCTCGATGTTCTCTTACCAACTGGTTTTCATTATGTCCACTGCCAGCAATGGACATTCTGCTTGGAAAATCCACCTCCTGCTGTGAAAGGTCTGGCTGAACCAAAACAAGAAAGTAATTCTGATACCAGACTCAAAAGGGAACACAGTATTTCATTTAGTTCTTGTTAAGAATATTTAAAAACCTTCTTCACCTACAGTCTTTTTGAAACACAAGGCACAAATAGGGAGTGGACATTCCAGCAAAAGGTGATTGTCTGAAATTAATAGTCCACCGCAGTCTTCTAGTCCAGCACAATGAAAGATTTCTGCTGTCCAATTCTATGCCACATCTTCTAGATAATCTGCAACATCACTTAACTGAGAAATGGTAAGGTCTTGTGTGATGCTTTCAAGCTAGAAAATAAATGAAATTTATGAAATTTAATGAAACTCAGAAATCACAAAAACAGTATTACGTCATTTATTCCTTCATAAACCTTTCATATACCTTTTGACCTCAAGCTGTTTCAGTGAGATTACAGTCCTTTAGGAGGCACTCAGATCTTGAGATACTGGGGTAAATCTTTGTATGTTGGGCACTGAACCAGCTTCAAATACATTTTACACAACTAGAAAGGCACAGTGAGTTGTGCTACTCAACAACTGTTGCAGGGTTTTTGTTTTGTTGGGATTTTGTTAATCAATATAGCATCTAACTTAGCAAGGATACTAGGTATAAAAACCAGAATGTAACAAATAATAGAACCTTAACACACAACCTAAGAGCTAAGGATAACTGCATGTTACTTCACAGAAGGTTGGAAAGCCAAGACAAAATCAGAAGAATACGAAGAACAGTAATTTAAAAATAATCATACTTTATCACTGGCATTTGACTCTTCTGTTCCCACAGAAATTTCATCTATTTCTTCACCAATACTGATGTCACTTTTTTCTGAGCGATGACTCGTACTAAAGAGAAAGAAAACCACAAGGACAGAAATAAGACTTCCTTATCAAACATCCAGGTATGACATTTACTTTATACCTGACATTTGATTGGAATTTCACTTCCTAGGAAGTTAGATGTGAAGTTACATAAAACTCCATAACAACTAAAGGCTTTTCTACCTAAATGAAGCCATAATAAATACTGTGAATACTTAGGCCTTGATCATGCAATTTACAACACCAATACCTCCATATCATAAGCATAAGGTTGTTAAATATTTATGACTACTCATGACGCTTTATTTTCCAGTTGAATACCTCAGCATTCAGCATGATTATTGACTAATTGCGTTAATTGCTAAAACATTATTAAGTGCATGGTTCAGGAAAAAAAACAAACCTCAAACCCCTTCCACAAAAAGCTCAGCATAGTATCATGCTGAAGTTAGCAGTATGTTTTAAAGGAACTCATTATCTCTATACAAAAAGAGATATGGTTTGGTTGTTTTTTTTAACTTGTAATTAAATCTATTAAAATAGCAAACTGAAGTTTAAAGGATTTCAGAAGTACTGACAGATCCCAGTGATAGTGACTGTCTGCCATATTATGAAATAATTCAAGTATGCTAGTGGATACGTTTATACTACATAAGCAGTTATAAGCACTTTTACACCTATTGAGGTGTGATCCTTCTCTTACCTGTTGAAGTCATCAGCATATTCATCATCATCTCCGTTTCCTAAATAAGATTTAAAAGCTATTAATCAAACAAGTTTTCTCTTCAGGAAACACAAAAACCCCCAATCTATTCTTGCACCAAAATACATGGTTTGATGACCAGGCAAAGTGGGAGTAGATTAAATTATTTACAACGATTAGAAAGATGAGTTGTGTTTGTCATCATTTAATGTCAGTATTATTAACATAAACTGTTTCAAAACTGAACATACATTTTCAGGAAGGTAGCTGCATTGCTGAATACAAACTTTAAATACTCGATCGCTCTGTTTTGAGAGAATTCTTCCACTACACCTTCTTCATATTGCAACAAAAGAAAGGCAACTTTCAGAGGTGTGGAGGACAACCAAATATGTCACTGAAAAGCAGTAATACTTACCAGGCTATCTTTTACCAAAACACATAAACCTGCTCTTTTCATAGAAACCTCAACAAAATTCATCACTTGGTATTAGTAAATGCTTGCACAGAATGCATCGAATTTTTGCTCCATGCGTAAAGTATTAACCCACAAGACACCAGTTTTCACTTTTCTGGATTTCTTTAGATCACATCTTGCTTTTAATTACATCAAGCTTCATAATCTATGTTAAATAGAATAATGTAAGTAAAAGCTGAAGATTTTTAGTTCAATATGTGTATTTGAGTTTCTCAGATTCCTTTAAGAAGCTGGGGCAGAATTTATCAGTTATGGGCAACCAAAAATGCCAGAGCTTCCTCATGTTTAGCAGTTACTTGCCTAATTCCAGGGATCCCAGCTTTGCATTCACCAACCGCAGGTCTTTTAAAACAGAGTTTCTATCCAAATCTGTAAACAAAAGCACTTATATCAGAAATTGGACTTGTCACTCATCAGTAAGATCCCACTTACACAAACAAACCAACCATTTATAACAACTGTATATCAACCTTATGTACTTTTATAGTATACTACACCAATATCATATTTTATTTTCACAGTTGAATTCTGATAACATTTAAAACCTTGAGTAGTAAACACGAATAATCTCCCACTACTCAGGGATTTACAACATGAAAGCAAATACCTCTAAAGAACCAGTACAAATAATTTAAGATAATACAAAGGAATAAGCCAATTTCAGTTTAAAACTGAGCAGTAGAATTATATACTCCTTTATACACACTGCTTCAGATGCACACAAAAAACGGGATGTGGTAAGTATTTCATGCACCAAAGCATAAAATGCCCCAGTGATAGCACAATATATCCAAACCAGCATGCCATCACTTGCTAAGAAAACGCAACGGTAAAACACATTACAACCAGCCACATACTCTATCATTCTTCCATCTGAATGTGTAGCTCATTCATTTCATTACAGAAATAACTTCTACAATCATCAAACACAAAAATATACGAAAACTTACTATCAGACTCCTTTAGCAAAGGTGCACCAGTCAGGGAGCTTAAACCACTTTTTAGAGCTGGTGCATCAGAAAGGGATGCTAGACCTCCTGTTTTATTAGTCTCTGTTTTCCTGTAAAAAAACAAACAAATAAGTACTCCACAGAGCTGTCAAATATGCATCATTACCTTCTTTTCTGTTATTAAATTGTCAAAAAACTAGAACAGCAATACTACAGCAAAAAAAGAGCAAGGAAAAAGGACTATTCATTCTGCAACCCTAAAAGCAGTAGGCAGCTCACTAGCACAAGTGTCAACCACAGCACTGACCAAGAAAGCCACTTTCTCACCCATGCAAAGACTTCCACCTGCCATCTCTCACAGACAGAGCACCTTCATCAGCATCACTATTTATGTCTAAGGACCTTTCATCATCCCCATATGTAAATGCAGCCAAAAGAGAAGAGATTCAGATATAAATCAGTACTTCAGTTTGTTTTACATCTTAGAGAGATTACGTCTGATGAAGCTATTAATTCTAAGAGCAGTCAGTTCATAGAATAAAAACCTCTTGGTTACACAAGATAGACCTCACACGTCAAAGTTCATTTGGCTACTACCTAGTTGAAATCCTACTTGCAAGTAAAGGATGAAGAAACAAAAATTAAAAGAGACCAAGATTTTCACATTCAGTATTTCCAGAACTGTTTGCTATTTTGATTCCAATCCTATTAATAATGGGCATCATTTGAATCATTCATTATATCTAGCTCTAAGTACCACAAAGGGGATTATACCTGAAGAATATGGGGAATTTTTTGCCCTCTGGAAGAGTTGCCAGGAAGGTAAAAATGGGCAATTCAGCACACACAGCTCAACTACAAATAGCTTCTTGATCATTTGTCAGCAACACATTCAAGCAAACCTTATATGGAATGTTACAAGAATAGCTGCATCACAGTAACATTATGTGCTACAAAATACTACTTGTGGACTGTGACTCTACTACAGACACACATAATCTGGAAGCAATTTGTCCTGGGGTGACTTTATAATACTGGTATCCCCAGTCGTCTGGTTTATGTTATATATTAAGTTCTGCACCTTTAAGACTGGCTTTGAGAGCAAGAGAAAGAGAAGAAGAAGCGCGCAGTTTGTGTTAAGGAAAAACATCACTCCCACACATCTCGCTGGCGGGACTGTGGTGTCTGCAGCACGGACAGACAGCGGGACAGAGCTTCTCTCTGGCTTTTAGTTAGTTCTAGCTAGCTGAGGCAGAGGAGTTCCCTGGACCTTTGTTTGTTTTTTTTTTCCCAATTTTCTTGGATCTGTGCAAGCCTGCTCTGGACTGAACACCCAGCCAAACCCCGGGAGCTCACGCCTGTGGCCCACCGGGGCCTGGGCCTCGGCACTTTCCAGCGCCGGAGGGACTGATAAGGAACTGAGCGAGCCGAGCTACACCACATGAAAAAGACTTTTTTTCTTCCTAGATTTGCCATCCCATCAAACAGCAAGAGGTTTTATTATTTAATATTACTCAATTTCTGTTAAATAAACAGCTTTTTCCACTTCTCTCCAAGGAATTTTTTTTTTTTTCTTTTCCCGGACCAGTTGGTGGGGAGGGGCATTTCCCTGGAGAAATCCCCATTTAGAGTTTTCCTTCCTAATTTGCCCTAAACTAAGACACAATTTCTTCTGCAGGGAGCTTCCCTACTAGGAAAGACATCCTTACTTTACTAATTAATTAGTCTGTTTCTTGGATTGTCTTTTAGAAAAAATCTAGTTTATCCAGTTCCAAGGAAAATTTATATTGCTGTCATATGAAAATGCTCAAAAATAAGGACTTAGTAAATATTATTATGCAAAAGTTTTCAGACTTTTCTAATTTACCCAATTTAACATTTAGACTATCTGCTACAATGGTTTCTTGGATCAAAGGCTAGTTGAATGAGCTCTCGAGTAAGGAGGAGTAAATGCACTCAGAATCAGTTTTAATCCTGACATTAACAATTATAAAAGGAGAAAAGAAATACTATAGTAGGGTTAGTTGCAACATACAATATTTTCCAGAGTACAGCCAATGCTCTTTGAGGAAGAAAAAGTCTACTCCAACAAAAAACATCCAACAAAAGCTGTATTATAAAAAATCTTTCACAAAGAGTCCATTCATTTACTAGCGAGAGACCTGGTTTACCTGTCATCATTACTTTGTGCTCTACCAGAAGATTCCTAATCTTAGACTAAGCATCTACTCTAACAGTAACACAAAAAAGCTTATGCTGCTCTGCCCACTATCAGCATAGCTGGGTGGAAAAGCCAACTGTCAAACCGACTTACAAATGATTCTGCAACCTCATCGTAATGTCTGCTAAGCTGGAGCAATTCTCTGATTACTTGAGCACAGCAAAAGAACATCATGACATAATCCTGAAGCATTGCTCAATACAGTGGTATCTAAGCTAAGCTTCAAGATAACTCAACATGATAACACAAAGATAGATTTTTCAGTTTTATAACAAAGCTGCTGTATAGCTCAGTCACTAGTTCTTGTTTCAAATGGCATTTTTCAGTCATCAGGCTCCACAGATAAACAATAAAAATGTGCTCCAGATCCATCTGCAAAATTGGCACATACAGAAGTAACAACACTTCACTGAAAACACAAAAGGTGTTGCAATGTTAAGAGAAAATCCTCAGCTGTAAGAAAACTTTCTTTGTTATTACAGTCTATGGAGTCAGTTTAGAATGTTTTTTGTATTCCTAACAAAACCATACCAATATTCAATGCACTGTCCCTGTCACTGTCTACTTCCTTTAGTACCACTGCAGCTCTTTTTCAAGAGGAAACACTGATGTCTGTGCCTCATACATGTTCATTCCACCAAAGAAACAGGCTGGGAACATTAGATACCCTAACTGAGGCAGTTATGAAGTGATATAGGTTTTACCACTCATAGTACATCCAAGAGATCTCAGAGGGCACTGCATAGAATAGAATAGAATCATGGAATAGAACAAAATCAGAGACGTGAATATTTTGGAAACAAAATGTTACAGATCTGAACACTTACAAAAGCAAATAATAATAGCTCTCAACTTATAGCTCTCAAAGGTCTGCAAGCATATAGAGGACTAAAGAAACTATGTATTAAGAAAAACATCCATGTTACCTACCAGCTGTAAGTTCTTTCTGGTTTGGGTACAGGGTCATCAAAGAAAGAATCTTCCTCTACATCATCTTCATCCACAACTGGATCACTTTTTTCTTTGGTATTCAAGTCTTTGTTTTCTAGTTGAGGATCTAGTTTTGTTTCATTAGGCAGAAAATGAATACTTCTTTTGCTTGCTTCCCCTGATGAGACACTTGTATCACTCTGAGTGTTCTCAGTAGCCTTAAAAGATAAAGACTGGAGTAAGTATTCATGTCACGTAATACTCTAAGTGTATATAAAAATGCACAACACATAACATACACCTAGCATCACTTTTTAAAGCATTACCTCGAATTCCTAAAAAGTACTAGTAAGTTCATTAGTATCATCAAGAATCACACCAGAAAAAAAGTTGTTTTATCACTTTAGAAAGTGTTCTTTATTGTTGCTGCCATTAAAAACTTTTGTTCCATCCTGTGCATTGCTATGCTATCTACATCACTTCTATTATAAAAGCAAACCATTTTAAAGTATCTTAGTTATCAAATAAAGAAATCTAGACAGATTCTTAAGCGTTTTTCATGTTATTTATATCTCTACAAAGGTTCTTAGTTATAGCTAGTCTTCAAAATAAATCAATTTAAACCCATGAAAATTACTCTAAGTTCCATATTAAGTGGTAATCTCTGCAATACAGTATTAGGTTTTAAAATAATAAGCATAAGAAAACTGGAGTTACTGGCACATTCTCTCAAGTACTAACCAAAAATGACAAAAGCGAGACTTTAAAAGTACATAACTTTCAGTCTTCTTCTCATGCTTATGGCTCAGACCTACAGTCTAGAATGTAAGGACAATTCCATGTGCAACCTTTAACATTAAGTCATACAACTCAGGGTGTGGTGAAGTGGGGAGTCCCTCCTACCGTGCCTGCAGTGAGAGGTCTAGAGGAAATGGCCTTAAGATCAGATAGGGGGATTTAGATTACATACTAGAAAAAAATGTTTCACTGTTACGTTGGTCAGACATTGGAACAGGAACATTGGAACTCAAGCTGCAACTTAGCATGGCTTTGTGGACCAAAGAAATATATTCCAATTTACCTAGATAATCATGGTGCTGGGAAAGAAAAATGTTTTTATCCTATTACCTAGCAAGTAATACTGCTATTTTCACTTTCCCCTAGACTTATTAAAATTAAGCTAATAAAAGATTTATTACAGTAGCTTCCTTTCTACAAATTAACAGCAGCAGTTTTGAAACAAAACAAAAAGTATTATTTAATTCAGATATGTATGTAGGTTGTACTATCTGAAGTGGTTTTTTATCAGTCATTAACTTTCACTCAGATGGCTGAAGCCAAATTTTCAAACTAAAGGCCATGCAAGTGAAAATTACCTTGGTAGGTCTTTTTCATACCAAGGCTATTTTACCTCAGTCAGAGAATCACATGCAATTGCTGTCAGTAGCTCAGTTTTTCTAGGGCAGGAAAAAGTACTTAAACCTACAAGTAGTAGTAATAAAAATTTTGATTTCCTATTCTAGATGAATAGAATTGTTTTTGAAAATTAAGAGCTTAACGATAGCCTGACTACAATAAAACGGAAGCTACAGCTACTTTTCTGTTCTGGGCCCTGTACTATGCCATGACAGGAAAGTGTAAGCACAACAGTTCATCTTTGGAACCATATATGGAAGTTTTGCTGAGTGGAATAAATATTTTCAAGTTGCAGATCATTTAAGTGAATACTGCCATATCTACAGTTTCATAGGAGTTCTCTCTTTTACTCATCTCACATATGTTACGAAGCTTTTCATTATATATCATCTTACCTTATTTGGTATAGAGTGTGCACTTGACCGTCCCTCAGATGATTTTGATGTGGGGCACTGGCTGTCACTTAGAACAGGAGGCACCTAATAATCAAATAAGCACTTACTGAAACTCGTATTTCATTTTGTAATAACTAGCACTGGGGAGGTCGCATCTCAACTACTGCATTCAGTTTTGGGCCCCTCACATTAGAAAAGATATGCTGGAGCACGTCCAGAGAAGGGCAATGAGACTTATGAAGGATGTAGAAAACATGTCCCAAGAGGAATGGTTGAGGCAGCTGGTCTAGACAAGAGGAGGCTCAGGGAGGGGGTGTGGTGAAGTGGGGACAGTCTCTCCTACTGTGCCTGCAGTGAGAGGTCTAGAGGAAATGGCCTTAAGATCAGATAGGGGGATTTAGATTACATACTAGAAAAAAACGTTTCACTGTTACATTGGTCAGACATTGGAACAGGTTGCCCAGAGGGGTGGGGAGTCACCATCCTTGGAGGTGCTCGAGAGGCATCTGGTGCTGGTTGGTGGGGGTGAGGGGTTACAGTGATGGTGCTTTGCTGACGCTTGAACTGGATGATCTTAAAGGTCTCTTTGAATCTCAATGATTCTCTGATCCTATGATAATTGCATCCAAGAAGAAACAAGACTACCGTTCTCACTTGGACAGTATGCAAACCTTGGCACCGGGAAGACAACTGAGGTTTGCACTAGAGAAAACTGGGAAGTTATGTCACACACATTATGGAAATCACAGAGTGAGGAGAACCAGGAGGGCCTCTCCCTTCTAAATTGCACTACAGGATTTGACTCCAATACACTGCCGGTATGTGTCCCTCAGCAAGTCAGTTAAACACCCTCCAATACAGAGGACTGCTCAGTGGAGTCCCCATAACAGGACAGGGACAGAATGGCCATGCACAAGGATCTTGGCTTTCCAGGGGCACTCCCAGACTGATCAAATACAAGGAAATACAAGGGCTCAAGGAAACTCCCGTTTCATCTGACAGAAAATTGCTATGTTAAGTCTATTATAACTACTCCTGAATTTTAGCTTTATTTGGGACACTGAATGCATCCTGGGTGTAGAGAACTTTCTTCAAAGTCACAGTCAAATACTATTGGATTTAACTCAGTCAACATATTAATTATCTATTCCATTCAAATACTACTGTCATTGCCTTCAAGTAATTCAATCCTTTGATATATTTTATTTTAAGTACATATGTTTTCAGAAGAGCTTTAAAGCTTTTGACAAAACTCATTTGAGGCTTTTCAGGTCATATTAAAACTATAAGTATGCCAGGGAAAACAGGTACAGATAGAAGTGATATCAAAACTACACCAGAAATTAGAAAACAAGTGGCACAGTGTTTTGTGCCATTTATCTAGAATCATTCTGTGCTACTAGGTTGCAGTAGAATATTAATAAAGACCTCTAGGGTGGTATTAAAAGTAATTGTCATAAAGTTCATTTTTTATCTCTCAAAAAAGTTGAAGGCAAAATATAATAAAGACCTGAAACAGTCTAATAGTACAACAATAGCCAAGTGTTCAAAATTTCAGTTTATTTTTCATCACTGAAAAAAAAATTAATAAAGAATTATAAAGAAAGAAATTTCAAGTTAGTATTACTTACTTCCCTACCGCCTGAAGTCTTTTTCTGCTGACACTTCCTAACAACCTCCAACAACAGGGGACCACCCACAGTACCTTCTGCTTCTGTAATTCCCAAATCTCGAGCTAAGTTTTCTCGACCATCAAGGCCATTTAGCTGGGGGTGACAACAGAAAAAAGAAGATTCACAACATTGAAATAATCACCAGAAAATTAAAGACAAATTTTGTAATATAAGAAAGTCTTATTTAACACAGCTCTACCTGGACTAAAGAGTGATTACTTACGATATCTTGTTACTTGTGGACTGAAGTAATAAAACCATAGAATCATTCAGCTTGGAAAAGACCCTTAAGAGCATCAAGTCCACCACTACACCATGTCCCTAAGTGCCACATTGTCCTGGTTTAGGGCAAATTTAGGGAGAAAACCTCTGAAAATCAACACCTCTTTTAAATACCATCTATTGCATAATTTACTTCTGATCTGTACCTGAATTTATCACAGATCATGCAAAGTTATTTTAAATATGCACGAAGCACACATTAGCATGCTTTGGGATTTAAGAATTTATATGGCCAAATTACTTTATCCTATCACATTTAAAAGTGGATCCAAGGACACCCAGAGAGTGGTCCCAGCAAATTCATGGATGATGGGGAGCTGCCATTGCTGTGCATACTGAACTATGCTTGCATAGGTCTACACTTCCTTTCAGTCTGTTTCACATTAAAAAAAATGTATGGGTTTGGACAGGAAAGGTGATGAAAGCAATTCGGTATCATCCAAAAAACCCCACTAAAAAATCCCAACAACACTTTTTCAAACTCAGCTTCACACTGTAGGAGAAGCAGAATGCTACAGCAAACCCAGGTTGGCTAGCACAACCCCAGATGGCAATGCTACAAAGGGCACCAGTTCATCTTGATCTCTTATAAACATTTAGTTACATTTCCTACCAGAACACAGGTCAAGCAAATACTGAAGTAAGCCACCAGTAGTCCAGCACACGGGATAGAGACAGTACAAGAAACTGCTCAGAGGCTAGTAGAGACAAAGTCAAATCTCTCAGCACCATACACAGCAGTCTTGGCCAGCTCATTTAACTTTGACCAAATTTCCTTTATGCTCTGCAATAGGTGAAATGGACACATTTACTGGAAAACAGAAGGGGTGTTTCAGAGAACATAAGATGCCTTTACAATGCAAAGGAAGCACTGCTCCCAAGAGTGAGTGGCAACACAACACAAAGTGTGGCTGTTTTCATTTGTTTCTATTTGGTAGTGTGAACATGAATCTTTGTACAGGTGTGTTCCAGTAATACATTAGCAATTCATTTGGCTAAAGATATTTGGCAAAGAACAGAGTTGCATAGGATTTTCTTTGCATAAGCCCCTAAAAAGAAATACGAGGTTCTGAGAAACAGCAGTCAACTAATTGACTAATTTGAAAAAATTGGATTTTTAATATATTAACTATTTAAACTGACTTCAAGAAAAAAAAGGTACTTGAGATATAATGAGAAATTCTGCAGTGAAATGAAACTCCTTCAAACCCAAAATTATTATTAAAACCTTTATATCACAAAAAGAGACAAAGGCACAAAGATGATGAAAACCCTCTAATTTAGTACCTAAAGGCTTAAAGCAATCAGTTGGGACACATAATCACTGTAGATCCCTCCTAAATGAACTATTTTATTAAATCACTTCTTGTGATATCTCCACAAAGTCCTTTTTGTCACTGAAATGTCTCTCAGAGTAGATGACTGACATTATTTTAATTTTCATGCAACAATGCTAACTTAATATTATGACATAGTAAAGTTAGTGGCAAAAAATGTTGCAAGATTATGCAGGATTCATATACTATTATATGATTCCACAAAAATTATCAGCTTGTTAATTCGGAATTAAATTATTATCTAGCATTGATTTTGATAAAGAGAAATATTAATATTAGCCTACTATCCTGAAAAATGTATTTTCATGACACTAAATACCTATTACAGACAAAACATAAAAAAAATACTTTTAATAAAAACAAGTAAGTGGTTTAAACAAATCAGCCATAGCTTCTGCATTCATTGCCATGCACTTCAAGCATTGAGCACTGCAAACAAACTAAACCAGTATATCTTACGGTGCTTGATTCAGGCTGAAAAACAGCTAAAGTAAAATCAAGATTGAAAAACCGTAGAAATTCTGCAACAAGACCTGCTACCAAGCGACCTAGAAAGAAAATGAGAAGAGTTAAAATAGATCAGACAGAAACAAATCTTATTTCAAAGATTTAACAGTAACACCAGCACACATGGCTTCAGTATAAACATCGTTTAGACATTCAGCAAACTGCTACCTCATAGCAAGTTTGTACACCAACAGCCTAATTTTGAACTTTGCCGTCATATGAAAATCATTACAGCCAGTAATACTGCAAAAGCATTACAGACTGCGTACTAAATTCATGTGTAGCATTTTTATAACTATTCAGCTGTTTCAAAAACATCATTTTGACATCTGTTGTCCATGATGCATTCACTCCAGTACCTATGCCCTTAGTTTTCACTGGTTACTCTTTCTATTGGTGTAGAATGTCTCAGCATGACTGTAAGACATCGTGAAATATTAACTTCAATGCCTTAATCACCTTTATTAAAAACAGAACTTCAGCAATATTAACTTTAAAAATTATAGATTTCATTATATTCTGAATGAGTAGTAATTAGGACATCTGAAAGGAACAAAAGCATATTTAATGTAATAGAGACTGCACTGTTAATAAGATTCAAAGATTTAATCCTTTGTGACCTATTTTAATTATCTTGAGAAGTATATACTAAACAAAGAACTTACCATCCTTTGTACCTAAAAAACTTTTCAAGCTTTCATTTACCAGAGGTGCTTTGTTCTGTCAAAAAGCAAAAACCAAACAACAATTAATGTCATCTATATGCTAGCAAGAAATTGAAAACCACAGCAAGCTAGTGTGCAATACTCTGCTGCACAATGATGCCCTGCCCATGCAATTCACTTCTTAAAAATCTACCTTTGTATGAATTCTACAACTATAAGTAAAAGCTATGTAGCAATAAATTTATTAAGGCAAATTAAATTTGTCTCGGAGCTAAAGCAATTTCACCAAAATTCTTAATAGCATACTGATTTTTATTTATCTAATGACTGAAGAGGTAAACTAAGCAGGTAACTTCCCAAGTTGCTCCTCTAATAAAGTGCAAAGTTTAAGGTAATTCAGTCCAACCTTTTAAAAAATGGAAATTTACGAATCTTCCAGACGAAGTGTAGACCATGCTAGCTACTAGAACACAAATCAATACTAATCTTCTATTGGTTAAAAATATCAAAGATATTATAAAAAAGGTTTTTTCTCCCTTGTTAGATTTGCCCTCTTCAATTTTTAAACAGAAATAAATCAATGTGTTATGTCTGGGGTTGTCAAAATTGTTCTGTGGTTTTTCAAAAGCAATTCTAAATGCCACTCCTAAGAGGGAATGGATATCCTGGGTAACAAAAGGATCAGTTATACATATTTATCACTACAGTTGCAAATTTAAAATATCACGATACATGTAACCTTTTTGAGAAATGGTGAGCTGAAATGTAGTGTAGGAAATCTGTCTTCACACTACTTGAACTATTGCTATAACTCTCCAGGTCATGTGAAAGGCTGCTCTCTGGATGCTCCATAATACCTTCCCATAAAGAGATGGCACTGTTCTTTTGTATCAGTCTTCCACCACATCATCTTCAGCTATCTTATGTTAAAGTTCTGGAATACAGAATCTCAGATCATAGAATAACTACTTCCCATCCTTACTAACATCCCAATATTGTCTGCTTCAGTTAAGCATTTTTCCAGAAAGAGCACAACCACCTAACCAGTAGAGGAATAGAAGTTTTCCATTCCTCTCCTTTTGAAGCAGAGAGGCTGGACATACATCACTCTCTACCCTCCAATTCTAGAAAATGGAAAGACAGAGGAAATGAAGCAAAGCTAGCAGAAGAGGTCACAAAACCGGTATCTCTATACCACAGCAGCACTGTTATGCAACCATGAATCAGTATCTCATTCCCCTTATATTAATATAATGCCGAAGTATCAGTACATAGTCCATCTCTTTACTAAGAATTCATCCCTAAGTGTTAAAGCAAATTATCCAGAAGCAAGCCTACAACAATCCTTATGGGAAATACCATAAGCATTAGCATACTTGGCATCTTACTGGACTAAACTGCCTTTGAAATATACTTGTCAAAACACCCCAGTATAAAATTTCCAATTTCAAAAGACATTATTCCGTTTTGATAAGATCTTGATCAGTCAAGTAGATATCTTTTTTAAAAGATGTATTTGTTGGAGAAAATACTTAGCTATTCTGGTCAACTGGACAGAAGCCATATAAATCCAGCAGAGACAGACACTTAAAATTGTAATTTCAAAAGACTATTTAACAATTCCCGTATTTTAACATCAGGAAACACCCTGATAGTCTTGTTTTGTGTTCTTTATGAATCTTATGCAGAAATACATCTTTTTATCTTGTTACATTTCACAAACAGAAAGTACTAAAGCTATGATATTTAGTTCCACACAAAGGATGTTTTTCCTTTTTGATTTATTTTTTAAGGTTCTCTTACCTCTACTTTCTCTTGTTCTTCTAATGCCAAAAACACAGCTGCACGTAACTCTGCCTGCCAAATAAAAAACAAAATGAACAGCATTACTAAAAGCACCTTTTTCCTAAGCAAATAGGATGCAAAGAGCTAGCAAGCAGCTTTACAGCTATTTGTTTCTCCTCAAGCAACTTGGCAGGGACTGTAATCTACATCAGTGCAATTAAAACACTTAAGATTTACAGGCAATGTTACTTGAGGCAGAGAAATAATAGTTTCCAGTCTGAGAACAAGACAGGGGGCAACATAATTTGATACAAGACTTCCTAAATTATTTCTTTGTACATAAAAAGATTCCAAAGTACCTAAATTATCTCCTATTAGTTTCTTCTGAGAGAAACATCCATCTCTTTCAGGCAGCTCCAAAACACCTACTCTTCATTTACAATTAACTCAGGAAATATGAACAAATAGGCCATAATAACCCATTAAAAACTAAACATTACGATATACAAATTGCTGATTTCTTGTCAGAATACACTCAAACCCCCAGAATTTCTCAAGGAAAAGAGTATGATATCGCAGTCATTCAAATACTCCTGGTAGTAATGGTTTACCTACTGATTTTAAATATATTATTATAAAGAATCAGAATTCTTCTAAGGACTACTTTGAATATTGAAGTTTAAGCCTTGCCTACTTTTAAAAAAATTTTGTAAGCATTACAGTTTTTCTGCTTTCAGTGAACATGTCAAATGGATAACATACATTTGATGAATTAGTTTGCCACTTTAGTCAACTCTTAATCTGACATTTTGAAGTCAGTAGATAACACTGCAGTAATAAACTAGAACAGACAGCATATTAAAGTTTTCTCAACAGCAAAAAAAGAGCAGAATTTAAAAGAAAAATGTATTTCCATAACTAAGACTAAGACCAATATGAAGAATGTCTGGACTTTCTCATATATATTCCCAAAGGTAACTATTTAGAGGTAACTAAACATGAAGTACCTGGTCACTCCCACTAAAAATATAAAACCAAAAGCAAATGCCCACCGATAAAAAAAACCCAACAAAGCAAAAAACTCCCAACAATCCAACAAAAAACCCCAAACATCAAAACCAAACCAACCAACCAAAAAACAACTAAACAAAAAAACTCAAATAACCCTAACCCATACCAAACCTTTCATGGGAAAAACAAGCACTTCTATTTTAAGGAAACTCCTCTTTGGACACATTATTGAAGAACAAAAAATATGCAAAATATTAAAAGGATTTCTCACCAAAAGAAGAGTGAAATGCTTACAACATTATAATTACATATAAACATATAATTATAATTTTTAAACATACAATTACAATTATATGCAATGATCATACTGACACTGCAATCACATTTTTTCAGTTGCTGGGATACAGCACTCAATCAGAAAATCCTCTTATGAGCAATTAATTTATTTATTATTCTTACCTTTTCTTCATGTGTTGGGGTACAGCTGTCAATCGGCAAGATCTTTTACACACCCCATTAACTTAAATATTATTCTTACAAAATCAGTTTTCATTTAACTTTGCAACCAACGACTAATAACTTGTTTATTTAGTTTTACCTCACTATGATAAACCTGAAACAGTTGCAAGGCTTTCTTTGTCACTTAGGCCACAGAAACCAAACATATTTACATAAGAGGATAATAAAAATAACAAAGCATTCCTGACTGGCTGTTACAACTTTTCAAAATAAAACACACACAGTCAATGCATGTGGGTAGGGGCAAACCCCCCTTAATGGTCTGGATCCTGGGACTGGAGAATAAAGTTGTCTGAAAGCAGTTGCCAGTACATCAGCTAATCCAGAGTCTGACCTGCTTTGAGATTCTGGTACAATATTAAACTGTCACTTTTTTTTTCACTTAAATGGGATTGTTTGCATGCTCCCCTCCTCTAGGTCCAATCCAATGGCTTTTAATTATTAACAGAGGTGCTTTTCTTCCTCTTCTTGTTTATTTAATGACACATGGTCAATTTCTCTCAGATGTTGCCATTCCCCGTGAATAGCTGGTTCACCTTTATTTACTTTAGTTCCCAATTAATAAATTTAAGGTCGGGAGCTGACCACCAGAAGACAATGCCACTGGTACTTACACCTCCCTTTAGCTTACCTGCATCATCTAGATCTAGATCATCTAGACCACCCTAAAGCTCTTCCACATATAGGCACCCCTGCAATCGACTCTCCAATCCTGTAAGCATCACAATGTTTGAAGTTACACATTCCTGTACTATCCCCACAAGAAAAGTTTACACTACTACAACACACTGAACTTCATCCTTTGACATGGGTACTACTCAGATCATACACAACATTCTCAAAATATCACCTCAATAAATTTGGACAAGGAACCATACACTAGAATTTGTGTGAGGTCAAAGCAGTAATTCTCATCTTCATGGAGAAGTAAAAAGCAACAGTAACAAAGCTGAGGCCAAAGGAATAATCACCCCAGTACAAGATGAATCATACTTCACCAGTAGGATGGACAATGTCATATAGGCTTTTCAAGACCTGAGGCCAGTCAGAGAATTTGAACACCAGAGATAGAGATCACCATCATCAGGTAAGGCCACAGAAATTTACTCTCACCAGCAGATACAAAGGTTTAGATAACTATACAGATTAATTCACTTACAGTGCTCTTCTCACACTTCTTTTGTTTTTACTGGGTATGAACGGATTGCATTTCTCTTTGCCCTAGTACCCTTTGGCACCAGCCCAATATGTGTTTCATACATAGTTACAATCTGCTCTTGTCATTTTCCACACTTCCGTATTCCATACTGTCTTATTCTGCTAGCAGTATTCAGCACAATCCAAATACATTGTGAAGAATTTTATTCACTGTCTCGTAGTAAAGCTTGATACTCTAATTACCCACTCATATTCTTTCTAAGTCTTCAGTAAAACACGGTTATATCAACAGATGTTGATGAGTAAGTGTCTATCACTTGTACTTCCATCAAGCCTACAGACTTCTTGCTCATACTGTGAAAGATACGCATTCTCTTATATCTCTAAGTAGTTGTATCAGGCAAGAGCTCATGCCAATGAAAGAGTAACTTTGTTTTACTGAACTTGGCTAAAACAAGTAAGGCAATCATTGTATATGACAAATACTGTCTGTGTTACAGAAATGTATGGGTCAGTGTTTTGAAATAAAATTAAATTTCTCCTTTTCCTCCCAGGCATTTACAGCTCATCAGACAATACCGGTTTTTACTGATTATTGTTGTACTAGAAATCCAAAATCTAAGTCCATTAAAAAAAGCATGTTTTCTGTATTGAACTACAGTATCCCTCTTTAGAACCTGGGCAAGTTTACCCTATTCCAAACAGAGACCCTTTCGCATATACCCTAAATACTGTCCATGAAAACAGCTCCCTCAATCTGCAGTTCCCTGGAAAAGAGGACAACATTTCTTACTATCTCAAGAGCTCCCCCAAACACACTTTTAGGTGGCATCTCAAAAAATGCCTATCTAATTTGGAAATATGCTTTTAATAGGAAGACAACAAGTACCTACATTAACAGGTTATTGGTCTGATTTAGCAGTGTGTTTGTAAAGCCATCCACAGAACCTTACATAGCAGATACTGGATGAAAAGTGAAAGGATAAGACTTTATCTTATATAGAGACCTTCAGGACCCTCAGGACTGAAGGATGACCTGTAACCAGTATCTACCTCCCACTTGCAAACTCCAAAATGTATAATATTTAGCATAACCAAAGAATTTCTGGGCAGTTTTTTGGTAGTATTTGTCTTTGATTGTGCTAAAATGGATTTGTCCAGGACTTAAACAAGAGATCTGATTTTCCTAAGACAAAACTTGAGACAGTGTTTTCCAACAGGAAAATACTTGTAAACTTCAAACACATTTCTACCCTCAAAGCATCAAAGCAGGCACATCAGTGGCCAAGATGATTTCTTAGAATAAGTACAAACTCTGGATATGGCTTGCTTCTTGCATTCTGTCTCCTTTGTACAGCTACACAATTCACCTGCAATCCCAATATCCCAACACCTTCCAAAGAGATCTCATCAAAATAATTTTTTCCTATCAGATTTTATTCATACTTTTTACTCCTGGGGCAATATTTCATATGAATGAGCAATGGTTTTCCAACACTGATCTCCAAATACTGTGGAATACAAAGTAAAAAAGTGGGAACTTCAACTTCATAAATAGCATTGTACCTATAGCACAGCTGAGTATGACATTGTCTGCTAGTTAACAGAGCCTTTTTGTTGCTTCGTACATCTCTCAGTATTTCTACAAACCTTTTGAGTTCTGCAGCTTCTATAGAGGAAGTCCTGGGCTTCTTTTTTCATCCAAGACCCATTAGCAGAAACCATAATATAAATTTCAGCCTGCCAAACACATATGCCGCCACTCTTCGCAACCCACTTCAGCAGCTGAACACACAGTTTTTTGAAGCCATACAGGCAACATTGTGTATTCCTTAAGAGACAAGGGGGAGGCAAGTTCAGCAAGTGCCAATATGGGAGACACTTCAGAGATCTGCAATGGGCCAGCTGGAGGTGCAAAATCTCCTGCAAGCTAGCACTCACAAGATGTTCATCAGATGATAGCGTGGTTAAATGTGTGTGTTTAGGATTGTGGATTAAAGCAATGCATAAGATTTCACAGGGTAATGCTCAGAGACCTTCCAGCTAAAGCACAGGAATGTGTAAATGCCATCTGCTCCAGCATTGTGGAACAGCCCAGTGCATGCCCAAGCATAAACACTCTCTTGCACCTGTAAAATTTAGTGGCACACAGGCACCTTTCTGCACAACTCTCAGCATCTGTATTTCCTAACTCCTAAAGAACTGTCATACACCTTGGTAGATACAGAGCAGATGCATTGCTCTGGAAAGAGACGTGGCAGAACATCAAGCTGTTTAACTGCTGGTGATCAACCCAGGCTAAACTTCCGTGTGCACCGGGATAAAAACTTCTACCAGTCTATATGCATCACAAATCCAAGGCTGTTGCTATAACCAGCAACATCTCTACCAACTTTACTCAGTAGTAGTCTCCCTGTCATCTCCATCTGCAAAACCTGTAAAGGTTCTCATCCTTCAGCACGTGGTGGGTATGCTCTCCCCTTTGCCTGCTAAACTTTGGAATCTTGGCTAAGTGACATAAAGGAGTGATTGTGCACACATAATCCTTTAGATATAAACAAACAAAATCCTGGACTAAGAGTGGAACCAGTCGTACTTAGATTCCTCTCAGAAAATATGATGAGGACCATATTGACATTTAAATGTTGAATTTCAGTTAGATTATTAGAAAGAATTAAAAATTGTTATATTTTACTTGACTTATAAAACTAAAAAGAAACAGATGCTATATAAAAAAAAAAATATTCTCCTTGAATCCAAGAGTTAAGTTGATTTTCTGGTATGAGCCACTTCAAAACAAAGAAAGCATCACAACATGCAGAAAACAGTAGGTTACAGGGCAGTGCACAGCATGCTCATCATGACAGTTAGTAATTCTAAGACATTTAAAAGCACTGTTCATTATCGTACATGGATCGAAGATGAAAAAGCAAACAGGACAATTTTAACTGACTTGTGCACCTGCTCATATTAAAAAATAGTACTTTTATCCTCTCCAACATCACACCCCTTGTCTGTACCTCAGCTGTCCAGGTTTTGAAGCAAATTAGTAAGAAATTAGCAGTACCACCTGGTCAAAAGCTTTACAAGGCATATGACATTAGTGATGCTAATCCCACCACGTAACTGTAACAACAGCAAGTTCCAGAGAAGATGCAAAATTCAGGTAATATAAACTTAAATTATTCCAAAGCAAGAGATTAAGATATAAACCAAAACAAAATAACAAAGAAATACACAACAAGCATAATGGCTCCTCTTCCTCAGATGACGACAGTTTCCCTAAGAGAAAGGTCACATTCTCTTCAAGACAGAACACCTCTATTTGTACGCTATCACACAGAAACAGTGATAATTTTCACTGAAATACAAATATCTGCAGTTATATTATGTGTTTACAGAATTCATTAGAAACTGTTTTATTCATCAGACTAATTCCAACGATTAACAAACTATACATAGTAAACATCTGTTCCATATACATATATTTAAGTGTGTATATATACACACACACACATTGCAGTTTAGAGAATACAGGAAATTCTCAACTACAGGCAGCAAATACATTTATACAAATTCCAGTTTTCACAATATTAATTTATTAATTACTCCAACACTCAAATTTTAAGACAAATACAAAATTCATGAACAAATTTTTAAAATATCATATAAGTAACCTTTTTTTCAGTTAAATAATTTATATCAACACCAATGCACCCAAGAAATTAATCTCAAGAATAAATTAACAAATTGCAATCCATTATAAAATCATGTTTTAGTAGAGAACTAAGTTAGAAAAATAAATTTCTTTCTAAAAATTACTCGTTGCTACAAAACGTGTGACATTGATACATTCCATCCACTGAAATAATTCTAATCCTTCCAGTGCTTCATACCAATGCAGCTATACATTGACCACATACTTTTCTCCTGAATGTAGCTACTTCAATAAATCACAAATACTTTATTGTAGCTTTCTAGCCTCTAGCCTCATCCATCTTGAAAAATGGTTACTTCTCATTCTAAAGTAGGAAATAAACATCAGTTTTGATAACATGTAAATGCTCAGTTCTACCACATAATAAAAAATATTGACACATAATAAATAAACACTACTGAACAAAATTAAGTTTAATTAATTTTAATAAAAGGATGACTGTAACATTTTTAATGGATGGTATAATCTAATTTCAATTAAAAGATGACAGCTTGTTCAAGCTTAATTCTTCCAGCAACAGGCTTTTTGTCAGGTAATAGAACAAAGTCTGTAAGTCATTAACACTGCCAATCAGCACTCATCAAACTCACATGCCAATTAAGGTTTACAGCTAAGAAAAAATGCACCTTGAGTTCCTCCAGTCAAGAGCCTTAGCCATAAGCATACCAGTTATTAAACAGTAACACCTTGTGTTAAAGGAAGACAGTATCTGGCAAGGATGCTGCATTTTGTATTTTCTAAGTCATTTGCTAATTTGCCATAATGGTACCTTACACAATATTGGAAACCACACACTTTAAGCATTATAGAATAGTGAACTACAATAAACTTATTCACATAAAACTCAATGGGCGAGCAACCATAGTATGAAAATTTATATACTACACAAAGGTGGGAATTAAGAGACAACAGTTCATGATCTCAATGTGACCCAAATGCCTTGCCATGCTCTTTTTAATTACAATTTTACTATCACCATACTTGCATTATTTAACAGTATGTGAGTGGTTAACAGGTGGCCCAAAAGGCCTGTCTGACATCTATTAGAAAAGCCTCACTATTCAGAACACAGTTACTTGAGCTAGAATCTTCATTCACTTACAGAACTTAAATAAGGATCATCCATCTGAAAGGGATGAACAATATGGTTTTGAATATTATTTTGCTGAAAAGTATGACTACTTCAAAATACAGTAAGCTTAAAAATACATACACAAAGATGCTCTCACTTCCATAAACCACTTCAGTTGTTGAACTGTTCTTGAAATATCAGCAAAGACCATCCACCTCTGGAGACTTAAATCAGCACTGTGGATAAACTCCACCATCCCTGATGTGAAAGGTTCACTTCATTTCTCCTCCAGCCTTGAAGGAAACCCATTTATTTTGAGGTTTCCATGTCTGTGTTACTCTCTATTATACAAAATAATTATTGCTGGAAGCTTTTAATTTGAACAAGAATCCACGGAACCAATTTTCCTACCCTTTCTGACACAAGCTCAGGCTGCACCACAGGCTCAGTAGTCGTGTGCATGCCATTATCTTCCCTATGTTTTCTTTAAGTAGCGCTATTTGTTCCCTGCAAGTAGGCAGCATCCCCTGAGAGTTTCTAGACTCAGAAAGCCTTCAAGGCACAACTGAAGCAACCCACACTCAAGAAGAACAAGTGCTTATAATAGCGACCCACAACAACCCCCGCTTGAAATTTTCAGTAAGGGCTTTCCATATGGAAGCAGGGATTAATTCCACCCACCCCGTCCCGCACCACGCTGCTGCCCATTGCTTCCAGCCAGTTTGGCGGCAGCAAGGGAGCTCTTGCGGCCACACGGCACCGAGAGCGAAGGCACACAGCCGGGGCCGGGCTCCCCACGCTCCCCTGGCTCTGCCCGCCCGGGGGATCCCGAATTCCCGCAGCCGCGGGGCAGCGCCGGGCGATGGTCAGGCCCCGGGCCCTCGCACCAGCTCCACCACGAGCGGCCGGGGAACACCACGGGGAAAGCAGGCGCCACCGCCAGGCCGCGACGCCGAGGGAGCGCTCCAGCCGGGAACACCGGCTGCAAGCGGGAGTGAGTGGGGACGAAGCCCGGGAAGCCTCGGTCCTCCCACACTCCGCAGGGCCGCGAAGCCCCGCCAGCGCCAGCCAACGCTCCCCGCCGGCGGGAGGCTCTCCTTCGCCCACCTTAATCTTATTGAGCACCCCGCTGCTCTCCAGCGTCTGCACCAGCAGGTCCCGCAGCTCCGTGTCCTCCTCCGTCGCCGCAGCCGCCATCTTGCTTCTCCCTGACAACCGCCCAAACCGCGCTAGCGGCGGGACCAGCCCGGCAGATTCGCCGCCGCCGGAGGCACCAGCCTAGGGCGGACCCAAGGGAACGGAGCGGACCGGGCCGGTGGCCACCTTCAGCACCGGCCCGAGAGGGGACGCAGAAAGGCCGCGGCCACCCGGGGCTTTTGCCGTCCGCTGAGCCTGGAAACTGCGGCGGCGAACGGGCAGCGCGGGCGGGAAGTTCAAAGCGGGGGCGGCCGTAACGGCTGAACTGCGCGCCCACAAGCGGCCCCTCAGACCCGCCCCGGCTCCCTCCCTTTCTCCCGCCACGCTCCAACCCAAGCAACCGTACGAGGAGCGGCTGAGCTCATTTGGTCTGTTCAGCCTGGAGAAGAGGAGACTGAGGGGAGACGTCATTGCACAACTTCCTCGTGAGGGGAAGCAGAGGGGCACGCAGCGATCTCTCTGTGGTGATCAGTGACAGAACCCAAAGGAATGGCATGAAGCTGAGTCGCGGGAGGTTTAGGTTAGATATTAGGAAAATGTTTTCATCCAGGGAGTGGTTGGAGCAGGCGGCCCAGGGCTCCCCAGGGAAGTGGTCAGAGGACAGAGCCGGTGAAAGTTGAAGAAGCGCTTGGAGAACGCCAGCTCCCTCAGCTGCAGCTGTAGGTGCTCTGTGGTCGGCCTGAAGGGGTGAACAGCCCCCACCGCAGGGCCGCGCTCGCTCCAGCAGCTTCTGAGGGCAAGGTCTCACCCGCCTGCTCTGCTGCCCACCTGGGAGTGCTGAACAGCACCAAAAGCGGCTTCTGCAGCCCTCGTTTTGTCACAAGCATATTCGCTGTTGCTCCTTAAAACAGAAAGTATAAAGCTTTGTAAACTGTAATGCTTTCTCTGCAGCACTACATGCGCCATTTTTTTTCCACGCTGAATTGCTTATGATTTTTCTTGAAGAGAAGTCCAATATATGATAAATAACTTCCTAAGTTAGGAATGATCCAAGGGAGCACGTACAGCTCCCGGGCAAAGCAGGGCGCTGCGGGAGGCTGGTTTTAAAACACGTGCACCGACTCTCCAGGGATGCTCTATAGACTTGGCCAAGCCTGTGAGGACAGGTATCCATCACTCCACTTCTGCTGGAGCTCTAAGCCCATTCCCACAGCTGCCTAAAGAATATAGTGTTGCATTTTGAAACCCTCAAATTCAGAAACATTAGCAGCCTTCCACTTCGGTTAAAGTAAACCCACAACACCGTACTTATGCATTTGAGACAACAATTCTTTCCACTTAATTTTCAAAACCATGTCAGAAACAAACAGTAAATGGACAAACATAATGCCTGGTACTATAGTTATTGTATAGTTACTTGTTCACTAGATCTCTAAACTTAATGGAAGGACAAGATCCACTTGACAAAATAATTGATAAAGCAAAGAGAGCAGAGGAAGACAAATCAGTAGACTTAGAAGATAGTTCATAATTTGTAAGATTCATTTAGCATTTCATAAACAGTGCCAGCTTTCAAATACACGTAGAATATTTTTAATCCATTATACAGATAACGTTTTTTGAGCTCTGCAAAACATCAGACTATTTAATAGCTATATATCCGTCAGTTTGAGGGCAGCAAAGCACAGTCCAGGGTCCTATTGCAATGCACCGCCTCAAACTGCCTCACGTTTGAAGAAAATGTTTCCATTTTGAATGTATATAATTCCCAAGTCAACTCTGTGAAAATCATAGAAACACATAGCTACAGGCTATTTACACAATTTAAATAAAATTTAAGGTTTCAAAATAATCCATGGATCAGCCTATTGACTTAAAATTAGGACATGAGAATATACATATATTCCAAAATGTGTACATCTGCTCAGAGTATTGTAAATGTTTCCTTACCACACTTTTAGGAATAAAGTCTAGCTGGATTTGTTTGTTCTATTTGTGCAATGGGAATAATCAAAGCAAAACAACACACTGTGTTGGGGAGAAAAAAAAATTTGAAATCTTACCTTGATTCTTAAATCCTAATGCAAACTGCTGAAAGCTAAAAAATGTATTCTTTTGAAGCATTTCAACTCATTTTGGGTTGGGCTTTTTTCAGGCCACAAATTTCAGCATACAAACATAGAAATCTAGGGTACTGCCACATTTGTTCTGAGTTTTTTTGAGGAGAATATAATTTTCATGAAATTTAAACAAAACTTCAAATATTCTGACATTTCCTCATTTATTCATAGCATCACGAGTCTTCATAGGCAACGATCAGGAGATAAAAGACAATAGATAAATCAACTATCACAGTAGACAGATAAATATTAAATAGAAAATCTTAAGGACATAGTTATCCAATGTAGCTTTTGTATTTCACAAAAACATTCTTCTTAATAACAGCCTCCATTAACATGCAGCTTCTTTGTCCTAATATATTAAAGACCTACACTATTTCTGAGTAGCTCTGGATCTCTCTTTGTAAACACCCTAATGGGAAACTTGTTGTTTGGCTTAGTTTTCACAAAGTGCAAAGCGCTAACTTGGCACCCTCAGAAAGCAAATCCCTGTTGCACCTCAAACAAGATTAGCACTGGAGCACATGACCCTGCAGGCTGGAGAGTATCTGCAGTACAGCCCAGTGTTTCCACCCCTAGTCTGCAAAGATAAAATCAGTCTGAGAGAACAACTCGCTGTGCTTATCTACTGATTTAATGGGCAGTGAAAAAAGACTTCAGTGCCACATGGAGCCCTGATGTCCTCAGCAGCAGGAGGAGCCACACTGCTTACAAGGATTTGGAGAGCTTCACTCTATTTTTAACTCTTAGAGGAAATTTCTGAAACTTTTGATACCTCTTAGACAACAACAGATGGATCATTCATTCCATCCAGCACATTTTCATGTTTCCACAGAAAGGTAGGCAAGGAGATTAGTTTTGCCTTATCCTCCTTCCTACCATGTAAATGCCTAAACATAATTAAAATTTTTTCTACCAGTTAATAAAACTGAGACGTTGAACAAAGACCTTATTACAAAGACTGTAATTAATCTGTTTAAAACAAATGTTGTTTTGCTTGTAGAAGCGGATCTACCCACATATTTCTTAAATGCATTAATGTAGGATGGTTGTAACATACCCCCTGTAGTTCAAAAGTATATAATAGTAATTAATAATCACACTTTGTATTTATGACTCATACATCGGCAGAGAAAGAGGGGTCAGAATATGTTTCATATGAATGTGTCTCAGATACCACTGAGAAAATACTGAACCAAGTCCTGACTCATCCCTTGGGGCTCCTTCCTCAGAAACTTCCTACTGCTTCCGAACAGGAGTTGTTACCATTTCAAACTTCTCTGTTTGGAGAAGCACGCCACGGACGCCTATGACAGCTCAGTAGTGTCCTATTTAGAGTCCCCATCGCACTCTGGAAGACCTCTATGCCGCGCAAATGCTCAGTACGAAACCAACATAGCTAAGTCCTTGAATATGCTAAAAATAACTAAAACATCAGGACGAGCCAAACCATCCACATAAATTACTTCCTCCGCAGCGCGCCGCAACAAGGCGCTCCTTTCTTGCCCGCGCTCACAAGGGCCTGCTCCCGCGGTGCCCGGCTGGCCGCGGGGATACTCCAGGGATGCCTCAGGGATGCTCCAGGGATGCTCCAGGGAGGCAGCGGGGCCGCAGCCCGCCGGGTCTGCGCGTCCCCAGCAGCCGGCAGTGGCCGGGCAGGCCTCCGACAGCCCCCGTGGTGAGCGGCGGTGCCGGCCCGGCCGCCCGCCCTCCGAGGCGGGGCCGCGCTGGGGCCCGGGAGCGGGGCGGGCACGGGGCAGCTCCTGCGGGCAGCGCCGGGGCGGCGGGCGGAAGGTAACGCGGGCCGGGGGGTGCGCGCAGCTTGCCGAGGTGTGGTGAGGTCTGAACCCGAGGCCGCGGAGGTCGGATTTGAGAGTGTCCCTGCTCCGGCCTCCCTCGGCTCTCTCTTCCCGACCCCTGTCCGCCCCGGGGCTGCGCTCCCGCGGTGGCAGCTGGGTGGGAGGGAGCTGCGGTGCGGTCCGGCCCGCCCGAGATGTTTCTGAGTAGGCTTTTCTGCCTGGGAGAGTGGCTCTGTGCCAGAGATCCTCAGCTGCGAGAACTGCAAAGGTGGGACTTGCAGGCCTGGGACGGACTCTGTGTTAGCTTTCCCTTCTTACGCTTTAAATTCCATACGTAGCAAATCGAAAGACAGCCGAGTAAATGGCAGCGTTTCCCAGAGGCGGAAACACTCTTAATAGTTTTTCGGGTTTTTTTACACTTTACATCAGCTTTGGCATCCTCCTGTCGCCTGGAGGCCTCCCGCTTCCGGATGCTTGGGTGAATTGCGTTCTCTAGTTTGTGCAAACGCCTCTGTAATGATTGTTTATCTGGAGAAAAGGCTTTCTGCTGCCGGAGTTCCGTCCGTGCTAGAGCAGAGCCGCGTGTTGGTTGCCGTGCGAGGAGAGCGAGCTGCCGCCGTGCTCGGCGCTTCCCAGGGAGCCGGCGGGGCTGAGCGCAGCCCCTGCTCCCGCCGGGCTCACCCCGGCACCGCTCAGCCTCGGCGGAGAGAGGGGTGCTGCTGAAATCCTGCCGTGGCGGCGGGGGTGAGTAGTGCCTCTGAAAAGGCTTCAGAGAGCTTTTTGCGGTTACTCGGGCCAGCACTCGGGCTCGGCATGCATGGCTAGCTGGGAATGGACAGTGGAGGTAAAAGCTGCCGGATCTAAGAGCGTTGTCATAAATTAAATTAATGCTTCTGGCATAGTGTTGTGACTTGGCTTGTCTAACTCGTTGTGACAGCTACAGTGCATGCTGACTTGTTTGGGATGCTACCAAAGCCTTGGGTGTTTATTTTTCTGCTTTAGATGCCAGGCTAACTGTCCTAAATCTTATCTTTGGACACTGTTGCAAACATTTAGCTGCGTGCATGCTATGTCATAACCATGGGTATCTCTTGCTGATCCTTGAGTGCTGTTCTGCAGCATCTTCTCTTCTGATTTTACATGCTGAACTAAAGTGTAGAACAGGAAATTTTATATTAATGAGGGGTTTGCTAGTCAAGCTAATTGTTAAAAGCAAAACAAAAAGAAAATAAGGGAGTAAAGTAAGAGGTGACTAACTGCTAGTGTCCAAAAGAAGCATGTGCTACATCAGCAGTCCCTTCCAGATGGTATATTAGAATTCAAACTATAATGAATGTATTAAGAGAAGATTTTCTCTTCCTCATTTATTACAGGTTTATTACAAGCTATCCCTAGTCTTTGATAAGCCTGGGCAGATAATTTTGAAAGCAGCATGGAACAATGCTAACATAACTGAAAGTGACCTTGCCCTGACCAGATTACTAACACACACACACACACACACACACACACACACACACAAAAACACACACGTGTTTAACATTCCTTTTCTATATATAATAAACCAAGAGTCATTCCAAAGCTGTTTATGCCCTTTGAAATTTTATCCATAATGAAAATGAGTGGATAGCCTAGTTTCAAGTAATAATTTTATGTATGTGTGCAGGTTTCATTATTTTGAAGTCTTAAGTTTTCTGTTATGAAATCTTTTGGAACATCATGACTTTTTTTTTTTTGTAACTAGCTTTCATAGAGGGAAATCCTTGTTTCTTATTAGAGAAGAGTTGCTGTAATATTTACTAAATCTGTTCTTTCTTGTATTTGTGAAATTAGTAATCTAGTGTAATTTTTAGTAAGCAGAAGCAATTGTTATTAAAAATTGATGTGCTTTATACATCTTAGTTGTTAATACCGTTTTCATTTGGATGCATGTATTTCCTCAAATGTGCATCAAAGGTTCCTTTAAGGTGAGATTGATGCACTTTTCACCCACCACCATCAATGTCACAGACAAATAAAAGGTCAGCTTGATAAATCACTCAGTCTGTCATGATAGGGGTGTGGTAGCTGCAAGGTTGTCTTCTGAGCTAAATCCTTAGAGTTTATTTTTTGTTTGTCAGTGGGAAAAAGTGAAAGTTACAGATTGAGGGCTTTCAAACCTGCTCACTGTCTTTGTTGCCTTATGTTCTTGTTCCAGGGTTCAGAACAAGATGTAGAATAAATCAGCACCTTCTGCTGCTCTGATAGCAGCATTTTTTGAAGCCCTCTCTGTCCCTGGTCATTACTTGATCAAAGATAAGAGTCCAGTGAGAAAGGAGATAATTGCTTTTATGCTTTTTTTTTCAACTTAGTCACTGGAAAAAAAAAATCTTCTTTCTGCCTACCAGCTTACATCAAAAGAAATTCTATAATGCTTGCTGAGTTATTTTCCTTTCATAATCGACTTCTTTAAGGTGTTTCTTCCACACCTTTGTAAAATGAAGCTTTTCTTTGGTGAGGTGTGATGTTACTATGTTTTAAATAGTACTTCCTGCTTTTTATAGGTAGGGCAGAATTTTCCATGAATCTTACACTCCTTACATCTCTCAGTGTTTTATCTTGGGTAGATAGGTTTTCATGCAGAAAAGTTGTCTTGCTTGGTTGGTTTTCAGCTGAAAAGAAGATGAAGTCATTAAGCAAGTCTGTAAGGCAGAATCTCACATCACTAATTCCTGTTGTTCAAATGATGAGACTAGAGATCACTTAAGGTGCAGAGCTCTTGGGGAAATTGGCTATCCAGTAGCTCATTACTTATTTGTGACTCTTAATACTCTGTATTACTATATAAATTTCTTTAATACAGCACATATGTCTTGCTTTAGCTAGCTTTTGCTAAAGATCCTACATTAGTTTTAGTTCTACAGTTCTACATTATTGTTTGCTTTTTATACAAGTAGCACTCTCCAAATGATTTTTTAAAATTACTATTTTTTTCTTCTTTTACCTGGTGAGTGAAATTCCTTCTGATGTTTTTTTAAGAAACTAGATCAGGTAATCAACAGTTGGCAACTAATATTTATCTTTTTATATCTTCTGTTAGGCCACGTACCTTGATAATGTGTGTGTTACAAATTAGAGAGGCATTAATGTTTGAAATAGAAGAATGTCTTAGAAGTGTTAGCTTCCTCACAATTTAGCAAGACCTTATGATAAATTTAGCTGGTTACTGTTGTTGCCTAAGCCCCTCCAAAGTTTGGAAATCCCCACACATTTTGCAAGCAGGGAGGCTCCCCAAATTGTACTTCAGCTCTGGCACAGCGTTTGCAGAACTGCGGGGTCCAGAGCCATGTAACAACTGTGGGAAAATGGGTTCTTCTTTGTAATGAGCTGTGAATATGAATTACACTGAGTTTTCTCAGTGTAATGGCTGAATCAGTCTTCAGTGGTGTCAAAACAGGCTTTACTTGACTGTTGTAAGGATGAATTATGAAAAACCTTCACAGAATAAAAGAATACGACTTGTATAGTGAGCGATCTTAGAAAGGTTACCTAGGTTACATGCAGTGTCTTGTGGTGTTGGGTTGTCATTTTGAGAAAGTTGGGAAGTAGGTTTGGTGAGGCTTTAATAACTTGAATGTAAATATGTTCATGTACATCCCTTTCTAGAAGGTAGCATTTGAAATGCTGTGAAATGGCTGGTAGATTGGGGAGATAGTTGAGATTTTTGACCTGTGCCAAGTGAAAGTCCTGTTTGAGAAGGTTGATTTATTTTATCCCCTGACTTTTAAGGTCCATGAAGTATTAGGCAAATTGTGTGTGATTTCATAGAGGCTATCTCAGGTTTATCACAGGAACAGAAACTCATGTGGTTTTAGCAGCATTTTTTTAAAGTATTAGTTTAGTAGTCAACTGGCATTTAGACAGAATTTCATCTTTGGACATCATATTTGGCTTCCTGTGAGTTTCTAATATCAGCCTTGGCCAATCCAACATGAATATTTAATATTAAGTTCAAAGTTTCTTTAATGAATCCCTTTTGCATTTGAGCTGACTACAAGTAGAGTCTTCAATTACATAAAATATAGTTGGATAGAAGATTTATGGATTTCTGTTAATTGGAAGGTGGCTCTGTTGCAACCATGTACAAGTAAAGAAAAAATAGGAAATGGTGTTCTCATCCTTGATGGCATTAGTCTATGAAAATTACCATGCAAGCTGGGGAATTAGGCACAGCCCTGAAAGAGATCCTCATTTTACCCATGGTTGTAAAACTAATCTAGAGTTACCATTAGCTGTTATTTCTGACATAGTAGTGGGTTTTTTTTCATTTTAACTTTAAGTGTGTTGGATAGGTAACAGATTTCTTCTTTCAACACCTTTTTACAGCTATTTGGATAACAAAATGAAACCTGCAGAGCTGCACTATTGGATTCTGGTTTGGTTTTCCATGGCACTATGTTGTTGGTGTACTTCAGATGCACTTACTCAAAGGTAAGATGTGCTTTAAAATGAAACATCTGACAACCCATTCGTAACTGCAGATCAGAATGGTTTAACTTCTAATGTAAATTTGTTATTATGTACGATTTTTGATGTGTTATTCTTCCCTTAGGTGATTTATAATAAGGCATCTACATTAACTACAGGAGCAAGGATCATGCCTGAGGAAACCTTTACATGTGTCAGCATGAAGAAAGAGAGGAAACTTAAATTCAGTTTGTTACACTTAAATCTTTTCTAATTTTGCTGTAGATTAATCATTTAGAGTTGTGATATAGCAATGACAAAATCTGAAAATTAGTTTGAAACTTATAGCAAAAAATCTGGAGTCATCCCTGTGGCATGAGCTGCACTAATGGTTGCATTATTTACTTTTTTATTTATCTTTTCTTCTTCCTTGCTATTTTCTCAGTTCTGACAATATAAAATTCTTTTTCATATGACAACTGAGGCTGTATCAGATTTCTTCACCATCTTTTGGTGGTTGTTGCACCTTGGCAAAATCTGAGCTTCAGTACCAATGGGCCATGGAAGAAACCACTCTCCAAATCACACCCTTCTGTGGTCAAAGATGAAATTCCTCTTGCATTATATGAGGAAATAAACTTTACTGCTTCCTTTCAGTGCTTTGGCAAGAGAATGGTTAGGAGTGCTCAGTTCACTGCTGAACTTCTTTCAATGTTTACATTGCAGCTGGTGGGTAGCTTAGACCCTGTGCTGATGTTTCTTCAATCCCCAGGATTTAGGCTCTGCCTTGGTGTCGTGGTTTTAAAGCAGTAACTAAAAAAATTACTTATTTCTTGCTGTGAGATATGGATTAGAACAAGAGCAAAACAGGCTTAAAACTTAAAAGGAATAAAGAAAGTTTATTAACAAAACTACAAGAATAAAAACACCAGAATAAACTTCCAGAATACTCTTTTATCCCCCACTACCTGACCATTCCTTTGTACACGTGACAACATAGAGACAAAAAAACTTTAGAACTTTGGTGGTTAAAACAGTCTCAATTTCTGCTGCAGTCTTTTTATCAGTCTTTGTAGAGAAACAGAAGTCTCTTTCTGTTAATCTATGGAGTTTCTCACAAGAAAACTATTTCTGTTATAGTTTTCTATTTCCCTGATGCCAGCTGCCCAGAAATCCTGTCATCAGAGCTCACTCCTCCCATTTCACATCACTCTGAGGTGTGTATGGGCCACGAGTCTAGGGATGTCATTTTAAGGATGAGTTATTCAAAGCCAAAAGTCCTCTTCGTCTGTCTCTGTGAGCTTCTCTGGAAACAGTTTTCTCATTGCCCTCAAGGCTTCAAATCTTTGCTTCACTCTGTTCCAGCACTTCACTGTATCACAATTACTCTCTCTTTTGCTCAAAATCTACACTTTGAACACTCCATTCCTCCCAATACACTCTGTCATGAATTAAAGGAGTCTTTTCCAACTATTATTGTCCATCTCCATAGCTTTAACAGAAAGATATTTCAGCTTAAAAAGCATCTCCTTATTTTCTCTTCCCCATCTAAAACTTAACTCTTTTCTCACTGTTTTTGGTGGCTTTATGATGTCTTCTTTATGCTGATTGTCTCTTTCTTTCTCTGTCTCTCTGGGAAAAAAGGAGTAATCTGTACGTTTTATCCAGGTAGTAAAAGAATTAAAGCTTTAGAAAAGCTGCAAGAGTTCATGATGTCAGGTTTCAGTCCAGCAGCAGAAACTACAAACTAAGCTAAGCTGGCCGGCTCTGTTTCCTTTCCTCCTTCACCCCTCTTCGTCTTCTGCAGCCTTGTCCGTCCTGGAAGGGGGGGAGGAGGCCAAGACAGAGCCCTGTTACCTTCTCAGAAGCCGGAAACCAAAGAGGACAAGAGAGCTTTGACTGTACATCTTAAGGGGGTGTTCACAAGTTGACTCCACTTTTTAATGGTCAAAACTGCTGTCAATTCTTAGAAATGACTGATAATTGGTCAGGAGGAAAGACTCCCATCAGCCACCAGCACTTTCAACTTCCTTAGCTCCCAAAACCACCTTAAAGGTAAAGCCACCCCATGACACTTGGCTGTCTTGGCAAAGAGTCAGCTCTAGAGGCACATTCCTGAGCTGCACAGAGCAGGATAACTCAGGTCCAGAGAAGGGGCGGTATCTCTGAAGTTGCATAGGTATTGAAAATGGTTTTCCTTGGATTCCAGTTCTGAGCTTAACTCACTCTGTGTGATAAGTACAGTTTTCTGACCTATCCTTAGCCAAAAAGTGTGTTCTAGGAGAACTCTATTTGGCATGACTGACATTGCAGAAGTTTAGCTGCTATTTCAAATATAGATGAAAGATTTAATGGAAACTCTAAAGAAAGATAATTTCTAAGCAAGGACTTTTTAAAACCAAGGAAATTAACTGCTCTGTAATATAGGGTAATTCCTCTATTCAGATTTCCACAGCAACAGTAAAGACCCCTATAAAAGTGTTTATAGTTTTTATTGTGGCTATGCCTGGTCAGGTCCAGAGCTATTCTCCTAAATTACATAGAAAACCATGAATACATCTAAATGCTTAAGAGAAAATGCAGCCATTGCAAACTAGAAAACCTAGAGGAAATAACTGATGTGTGAGATAACACAGAAGCATCCCTAGGCTGTCTTGAGGTTGAGAAGAATTAGCTTTGTCTTTTATTCCTTTTTTTCCTCCCTTTTTCTTTTGGTAATATGTCCTCTAGAAAGAACTAATGACTGACAAGTGGCTATTAGCTTCCAGAGAATCACAATTTATTTTGACAGTTCTGCAGGTAATGTTGTCAGTTTAAATAATTTACAATTCTACTTATTTTTCCCATTTGCTGTACTATTTAATTACTTTGGTTGCTTAATATCTAAATATATATGCAGTAGTGTCTGATGCAACAGCTTTTTAATTTACTTCTACTTTAACCTGAGTAGGTATGCTCCAAACTGTTGGAAAAGGCCTCTATAAAAATGATGTGACCCAGGCTTCCAACACTTGTTGAACAAATTTTTGAGGTTTTTTTTTTCCCTCTGCATGTGAGTAAGATAGTACTGGTTGGTCTGTGAATTATACATCTCTTATTCTTAGAGGCTTAGAAACAGGCATGTTCTTGTAAAATATGGAATACCTCTTAAATTCTTCCATAGGTAACCTTAAGACTTTGTTATAGTTTGATCACTTTTTAAATGTTTAAAAGCTACTTCATTTTTAATGAGCATTTAAAAATGTACTGTTTGAATTAAATGCCTATAAACTTAGAAAGTCAGAATTTTTGAGATTTGTAATTTGTACTCTACTTTTTATTCTGATTTTTTTTTTTTTTTTAATTAAAAAGTTTGGGGAAACTTGCAAGATCCAGTTGCATGTCCTGCAGTGTAAACTACATAGTTGGTGAATGATTGTAGTCTTTCTTTTTAGAAGAGTAGTTACAGTTCCAAGAAGGTTGTATGCTTTTTTTTTTTCTCAGATAATGTGCCTATCAAGAAGAATTAGAACATTCTTAACATATTAAATAAAGACACCTATTTAAAAAAAAAAAAATTTAAAAGCATGCCAATAAATACTCTGTAAATAAAAAACAGAGCAATGTGTTTTTTCCATACTTAAGAAATGGAAAGCATATGGAGAGGGTGCCAAAAGGAGAATTTGTTTAACAATCAACATATTAGCAGGTTGCCAAAAGGAGAATTTGTTTAACAATCAAGATATTAGCAGGTTTCCTAATATGTTGATTCTTTCCTACTTGTTAGTTTGGAGTGTGTGCCTGAAGGTGTTCCTCTTTTTAAAATGCTTGAAGAAAATAAATTTGTCTGTCTCTCTCCAGTGGCGTCCACTTTCATCCCTGGAAAAAGCTGTATTTTGCTCATCATTGGCCAGTGACTGTATGTAAGGTAAGATTTTTGTGTTTCTCTTTTATCCTAAAAAAGGTAGCATTGGATAATAAATGTGTGAAAACAGATTGAATAAAACCCATTAAATATTTAATCTTGGTTATGCCTTTATATGGCTTTTCCTGATCCTGAAGTTTTGCTACTTCCCCTGCAATGCAGAGCAGCAGGAAAGACTGTGGTGTGTTACAGATAGAGTCATCAGTGTAGAGTGTACTGTACAGTAAGCTTGTTACAGAATTTGTGACATCTTATTAGTTATAAACTTAATCCTAGACTTTCATCAGACTCTGTAGGAAGACTTGCCTTCCTTGTTTGACTGATGACAGATCAGTATTTGAACTAACTGCTGCACAATAAGTTTTTTAGCTTTGTAATGTTTGCTCCAGTATTTCTGTGATTTCATCAAATAGTGATTCAGTCAGGCAAGAGAGCTATAAAGGTGTTGTGGCAGGTGTCTCTGAGTATTTCTGCATTTTTTGCTGTGTTGGAGGGGTATGAACCCAAAACAAACCCAACCTTTCAACATAACATCTGTCAAAGCACAGCTAAGAGGGGTACTATTGCTATTAAATATCTACTACCATCTGATAAGTAGAACACTTTTCCTATACTGGAAGTACTCAAAGGTCTCTTCCCATACAGTTAAGTTAAAAATATGATCAGATTTATTGACACACACAAGGTAGAAAAACCTTGTGGATAATAAAGTAGCTTCAGGTTCAGCCAAATGTCTCTGCCATGAGAAAGATTTCTTAGGATTTTTTTACAACATTAGAATCTTATTTTTTGTGTTTTAGGTACTTTTTTATTTCTTATTCCTGTTTCTGGAAATAGATAGAAAAGCAGTAGCAACAAAAGTCATGTGCTGCCTAAATATCTGAGGAAAAGTAGATGTACTTTACTTAAAAGTGGAGGACTATATCAATAACAAAAGTCAGATGTGTGTGACTAACTGAGACCAAAGACCAAAATCACTGTTCTGTTCTTTGTTTGCCTGTTTTTGGGCAGAAATAAGGAAAGATTTGATGCAATATGTCTGATTTTCTGTTGATTAAACATCACTGTTAATGACTTGAAGCAGAGATGTTGGTGTTGAAGAGTTTGTAGTGCCTAGCACGAGTCAGTATTCAGAGTCAGTAGCAGTGCAAACCCTTGCTTTCATGACTGAGATGAGAACAATTGGAAAAAAAAATAAAAAATGAAACAACCCAAAATTGATAAAACAAACCCCTTAGCAACCAGTTTTTCCACTTTGTATTTATGGTGGTTACTCCTCTGAATTCCAGGGTAGTGCAATTTATAAACTGACAGATAGTTTACATAACCTTCTAATGAAGTTGTAGTGAATAATTGAAGGTATTGAACATCAGAAAATGTAAGCATTCTTGCACATTGTTAATTTCTTGTGATATTCTGTAGTAAGAGGTGGACAGAAGCATTCAATGAAGTACAGAAAAAGGGGTATTAAAATCATATTAAGTGACTTTTTTTTGTAGTTTCCCATCATTGTGCCATGATGGAACAAGATCTCAACTGTACTCCTAAAACATCTTTCTTGTTTTAGATAAGAGTAGTTTCTAAATTCAGGAATTAGTTTAAGTGTGTTTAAGTAGGTAGATTCTTCTGTATGTTTGGTGTATTTATATATAACTGGTGTTTTTCAGTGTGTAAATGTTTTTAATGTTATTATTCAGTTTAAAATTGTTGACATGATATTGGAAGGAAAAAGCTGTAAAAGAAACAGCAAAAGTCATTATATCAATTATGACAAAAAGCTGTGAGATGCTTTTTTTCTGAAAGTACTTCTTAGTTTGTGCCTCCTATCTAAAGGAATCTGATAATAGACTCTTTCATACATAGCGTGTTCTTGAGATGTGTGGATGAGCTGCATCTTAACTCCTACCTATTTTGCAAATCTGTACTTGAAAATTTTTTTAGGCTTTTGAAGGCCTGAAAGGCCTTCTTTAAACTTTAGAGGGCACAGATCAGCATGCCAGAAATTTGAGAATACGTCTCTCCCAGCTCTTCCTGGGCTTTAGAAAGTAAGTATTCAGCTGGTGCCTTTTAATACTGAGTGTGATCAGCACAATTAAGTGTTTTGTAGTCATACCTTTCAAACTAACCCATTAAAATACAGTGGTATCATAGAAGTAGAGATAATCGCAGGACCTAATTACTGAGTACAACAGTGAAAAGGGTGAAGGAGGAAGAGAGATTTTCTTCCTTGTAACGTGATTAGAAATTCCAGTACCATATAATTGACCTAAGTTGACTGCGTCTTATGCAAAGATACCTAAGCTAAATTCACAGACCTCAAGTGACTGTGAATTTCATGTTCCCTTAAAAAATTGTGCCTGTGGGCTAATTCACACCACACTTTTCAGTAACAAATCAGTGACTTAAGAGCAGCTTAAGGCCAAGAAAAGGAACTTTCCAACTCCCCTTTTATGGAGTTGTGAAATAGCTTTTATTGCAGAACTTAAAAAGAGAACTATCATCTCAGCTTTTGCATCCTAGAGATTGCAAAAAGGTAAAATTTTCTGTGTGGTTGGTTTTGTGTTTGTATGTGTGAAATGTGGAAGATCCAGTGCAAGTTTGTAAGTTATTTAGTTCCTTCTCTGTTAGGAATGGGAAGGACAATAAAGAAAGGGTACCCGCTGTCATCTGCCTTTTATTGCACATATATTCTGAGGAAGGAAAGAGTCAAAAAAAGGACAGTAGAATAGAGTAATGAACAGAACAGTCTGAATTCAAGTTTGAATGTTGGGTTAAGCAACAGATGATTTGTTTTTTTAAAAAAAATATTTTTTCATATGAGATAAAAAATTTTCTTACGTTCAGGCTTTGACAATAATTTTATAGCAGAGGCTTAAATGAAGAATAGAAACGCTGTTTTTCCTTCTTTTTTTTGGTAAAAATAGTAGTAGTCACGTAATAGAAAAAGAATTAAAGTGACTAAAGTGAGGGCAATACACTATTGTGATCTAGCATGAGATCAAAAACTTCCTTAGATATATTTCTTTGCATTTTAAGCCAGGTGTGTCAAAGTCATTTCAGCTCTTGCCATACACTGTTCTGGAACAAAAGAAATGCTTTTCCCAATGTCCATGTAATTCATAAGATAACTCTTAATCTGTGTCTACAATTTCTACAAGTTTTCTGAGAATAAGGTTTGGTTTAGGTGGTTTTGTGGATCTTTATATGAAAGGTTTTAGTCTAACAGCTCCTGAGAGAGGTGTTCAATAAGTAGAAAATTTGTATTAGTTGCCACCCAATTTTTTTCAGCAACCCTATAAATTTGGTTCATTTATTAATTTGTTTTACCCCAGGGTGTGGGGAGAAGGAGGAAGGGGAGTAAATGCACACTGTATGAGGAGAAGTTGAAGAGGTGAATTCTCTCCACAGTTTGAAAAGCAAGAATTTTTCTTAGCAGTTGCCATGTTTCATTACCAAGTAACTTATAATTTATCTTAATTAAAGAGATGGCCTACTTAAGCAAGGTAGTTGGAAAGGAGAACAGGATGAAATATTTCACTTCCCAGAAGCCGATTTTTCATTTCAATTTGGTGTATCTTGTGTGATCCAGTAGCACAACGCTTACATTTACCTGCTGCTGTACCAAGGGATTTGTAATTTGGGCAGCTCAACAGGTAACACTTCTGGGACACATTGATGGTATTTCACTTTTTGGCATTTCAGAGGTGATAAAAAGCTTCCATACTTCTGGAACATGCTGTTTGTGCAATGACTTGCTGTTACAAATAGGCTAATCCCTCTGCTGTAGCGTTCCCTCCTAGCATGATGGGTGCTCTACAGCCTTACCAGCACCTTGCTCAGTTTTACAGTGTATGATTCCTTTGGATTGGTTTGATTATCAGATTGCTTTAAAACAGGAGAAAATAGTGATTCTTTTTCAAATTTATCTAGGTATATAAGGCTTGCAAATAAATGTTTGTACCTCTGTTTCAAGTCTGTGGTTGCCTGAGGTTGAATTAATCCTCCAGCAATCAGTCTGTGAACAGGAAGGCTGACAAGAAGTGGTTCCACAGAGCTTGTGTCATGACAGGAACAATATTATTTAGACATTTGCAGTGTGTGTTTGTTCAAAATACTCCTTTCAGGGAAAAAAGCTGTTTCTGGGTGTAATTGCTTGTATTGTTGGTGGCAAAAGAGGAGAGGAAGGAAATGGACAAAGGACAAGAAAGTCTCGCAGAGCTTGCAGGTTTGCTGCCACTGGCCTGTGGCATGTGGAAGGCAATTAGTGAGATTACAGGCTTGTGTCTGCTCTTCTCTACACTCTGCTCTTGCTCTGGCATCACATAAAAGACATTGTGGCATAATTAAGACAGAATGCAGAGCCAAAAAGGAAAGCTATTATTATGGGAAAGGAACGTCTGGGGAGGTTGTTAGTTAGTGGCAAAAAGTGTTTATTTGAAAGAGCTTTAATTGCTAAGAAGAATAATCAGGAAAAATACAGTAATGGTATTCCATGATGTGTGACATGGATTTTTTTAATTTGTTTTTTTCAGGGATGTGTCTGCTCTAAGCAGTAATTAAAGTGTAGGCTATTTCTCCTGTATTATCAACAGTTTTTATTGGAGGCTCTATTTTTCTGTTTTTGTAGGAAGGTGTTTAGTCTTTCTTTTTCTATCCATTCCCTTGTCCCTCAAGTCAAAATCCTTACGGGCATAAGTCCATTTTACTTGGAATAAGCAATATATTTAATCTCTTCTTTGTATTTTTCACTTTTAATACAGTGTAAAAAAACAAGTCCTGAATGCTTAAAGAAGGTTTTGTGCTTGTCCAGTATTATAGTTTATTTTGCATGTTTTTATTTTAATGGCTGTGCACTCCTTGAAAAGATGTGGTAATGAGAAAATTACAGAGAGCTGCCACCTGGAATATTATAAGTGCTGATAAAGCTCTGTTTGTGTGGATCAGGCTACTTCCTGTTACATCAGAACATGTCCTTTTATCTTCTCTTTATACTCTGTTCATATTTCACTGATCTGCTTCAAAATTTTAATGCCAGTGGGTCCCTAAGTGGTATAATCCATGACAGCTTCAAGTAACTGGAGTTCACCCGTTCCTGATTTGGCAAGTTAGCATGTCACAGTAGAACTTTGGGCCATCACTGAATTAATTTTGCCTTTAAACCTTTACTTCTGGATACATGCAGCAAATATTCTGTGGTTTTGTTCCCTACAGATGAATGCTAATGATTGTCATGACCCGCCAAAGTACTGGACAATCCATGGATTGTGGTATGATCACAGAGTGTTTTTATTTCAGCCTGGAAAGGAAAAATCAATTTTTAAACTAAACCAGGATGTTTAGTGATTTGGTTTTATTGGGTGGGAGTTTGTTTCTTTGGGGTGTTTTTTTGTTTGTTCTGTTGGGTTTTTTTGTGGGTTTTTTTGTTGATTTTTTTTTTATTTTTTTGAGATCTTAATCTGTCTGTTGTTATGATTCCTTGAAACAAAATTAAAACCCTATGGTTTGACATAAAACTGAAATACAGTTCTGTATCTCATGACTCATTGAAATTCTCTGGCCTCATACAAATTTTATTTATACATCTCTTCATAAGATCAGAAATCATCTCAAGCACAAAGGGAACTATTGTTTCCCTTCTTTTTTTTGTTTTTTTGAGTAAAAAGAATTTGTTAATATCTCATGACTGCTTGTGGCTTTGAGTATCTTATCTTCAGACAAATATTGCAAAAATATAGGAAAAACTAATTTGCTTCAAAGGAATCAACTCACTGGAATTGATGCCGGTGGCAGCAATTCAAAGCTTTTCTGGACAAATACAGGTTAAAATCAGTACAGGAGTTTAAGCCATGCCTCCTGAAAAAGTGAGCAGCATTATGTATTGATTCTCTGAGAGTGTCTTGGTGATAATTGCAGAAACATCAGATGGGGCAGCAATTTAGGATGTCACTGCCATTAGTGACACCAGTGACATCATGTGCAAGACCCTCCCAAGTCATTGGCGCACCCAAATGACTTTTACAAAGAATGAAAGGGACCAAAGGGCTAAACAAAGGAATCATGACAAAATCTTTTGGCCATCTTTTTGAATCTTCATGAGAAATCTTTTGGCCATAATCAATGTCTTGAAGGTTTTACTTCTAAAGCACTGTAGGTTCTGATGGTTTACTTGCATTTTTAAGTAAAATCTCCAGCTATAATCATGCATATTTAAAATTCAGGCCAGTGATATGTTAGTTCCCGGTAGTGAGTTAGGAGACATCTTTTTTTCAATTTTATTTTGCTTCCCTAGGCCTGACAGAGCTGAAGACTGTAATAGGACATGGCATTTCAATGTCACCGAGATCAAGGTATTTAAAACAAAAACAGACATATCAGGCGGAGCTAAGTGCAATTACTTTTGCACATCCTATATGCAAAATATGCAGTTTATAATATCACTCAATGTTTACTTAGAGGTATGTTTTTTTAAGGACTCTAGAAATTCTTTGAGTGCTTCCGGTACTGTTTGAAGTTGCCATCCTTGTGATCATTAGCAGCTGCACCTACTTGATTTTGTGAACATGCCATGAACTGAAATGTGAACATGAGTTTGGCTCATTCAGCCACATCCTCCTTACTAAATCTAAAGGTCCAGCACTACGTTGGTGATGGATCTGCAGTGGCAAAAAGAAAAAGACTCAGTCACTTGGTGCTCTCTTCGCATTTTCTACTGCAAAATCAGAACAAAGAAATTATGAGTTCAGAGTACTGTTTCCTGTGTGTTTTCTCCTAGGCCATTAGTCTTTTTTTGTTCTTTTTCTACTTAAAAGAACTGTGATGTATTTAATTCAACAAAATTAATTTATGTGTTATAAACAGGGATAAAAGACTTGAGCCAACAAATGTGAAACCACTGCATGATTGAAAAACTTGTGCAGGGGCAGTTGAAGGAAAGTCTTAATTTTAGGCAGTGTCGGTATTAGTATGTTCAGATATTTAGGTAGGTGTACCTGTTAATTCCAACAACAGCATTTTCAGAATATGGAGGAAAAAGACCTTTTATTTTTCTTCAACTATATGTTTCAGTCATGGACATTGAAAGATGAGGCTTCAGTTGTAAAAAATGTATCAATATATGTAGATTGTATAATAAATATTTTTTCAGGGCTGTAGGTGCATTTATTAATTGTGGTGTTTTTAGGATCTTATGTCAGACATGAGACACTACTGGCCTGATGTGCTTCATTCATCTCTGAATCGCACACAGTTCTGGTGAGTATTAAAAAGCCCTAAAAAGTATTTTGGATATTATTTTATAAAAATCCATCTGAGTAGCTCTTTAGGTGAGATGTTGTGCAGGAGAAGAAGTGTCCAGGAGGCCACTGAAGCAGTGTGTCTTGCCAGTCTCATTTACAGTATAGATCTGTTCTCTTGTAAAATACAGCTGTTGAAGAGAGAGCTATAGCAGAAGTTTTAGAGAAATGAAACTTGGTGAGAGAATGTTTCCTCCCTTTGTCCCCAGGGAGGACAAACACCTGTTGTTGACACATTAAATCTGAGTAGCAGTAGCTGTCCTGGGGTGTCACAGCTAGCTGCAAGAGCAGCTTCCAGATCTTTTTCCCTAGCTAGTTTCACTGTGTTACTGGTCTTGAGTGAGCTTTCCTTTTGGGTTTCCTCATAGAAGAGGAAATAGAAAAATAGAACGCACTGTGTCATGGCAGCCACTTCTCTTTTCAGTGAAGTTACTGACAGCAGTTCTGTCCTACCACCAAGCTTGTGGGTGCAAGAGGTGCAGAAGCTTCACAAGCACTGGCAGCTGTTTTTACTATCTTTTCTTTTGTTCTTTGGTGTGGCTGTGCTGCAAAATAAAGTAACACTGTGAAGAGTGTCATCTTAAAGTCTGGGTAAATGTTTTGTGGAGACTAAGTCTCTGTCCATTCTGGAAGCTCACAGGACTGATTAAAACACTTGGGCCTGGTGCATTCTTGGCTTGCTGCAGATGATGGTGCACAGGTACTGTCAGTGCAGACTGCACCAAACCACTCCATGGGAGCAGTAATCAGCTTCTTAATGCCAGCAGATCTTTGGCATTTCTATTTCTACCTTCTTTTTAGAAAGAGGAGGACACTTGAATACAAGTACTACTGAAATTCTTCAAAAGACAAGCACTTCACCATTGGTTTTACACAGATGCATGTATACATTCTCTGAATTAAAATTGTTGTCCTACATGCAAAGCCTTGCCTCCAGCTTGCTGCTGTTTCAGTAGCTCTTTGGATCTGACTATTATCTGCTTCTGATCTAGCCTAACTATATCTCTTGCTAAGGTTACCCCTAAAAGAGCTTCTGTTTACTTTAAAACTGTGGTGTCTTTTCCCATTAGTAATTTAAAATCCCTTGTGGAGAAATCTGCCCATGGAAACTGGTCTCTTCCAGACAATAAACAATTCATTTGACATGCAGTTGTGTTGAATGTTACAGATGAGAACTCTCTACAAGGCTAAATTTGGGAAGATACAGTGAAAATCTTACAGTAAAGCATCTTTTCCCCTGCCTCAAATCTCCTGACACCACAGTTGCTTTATTAATTATCTGTTGAGAAGTAGTGCACTATTTCTCTAGATCCAAACAGAATTTAAGGTGTTTTAATTCTTTAAGAAAAATCTGAAGTTTTCAATATGAACAGACAACTCCAAGGTAGGCTTTCAAGTGAGTACTAGTTGTCCTTCTTCTCTCTTTTTGATGATGTACTTAAGGCATCATAAGGTCACAGGATGCTGTGGTGAGGGCAGAAGTTTGTGATTAGATAATCTTTCTGTATATCTACTGAACTGATACCCAATAGTGCAAGTAGATCATGAAAATTTGAAAAGAATTTTAAAAAAAGACAGGCAGTGTCGCTAAAGACTATACTGCTTAATCTTCCAATGGACTTTAGAATTGATAAATTGATAATTGATTGATTTTTGTCTTTTTCCCAGTTTTTGTCCTGTTTGAGTTTGTGTGGTGTACACTGCAAGAATTTCTTTTGCTCTCTATTCCTTACCCTTAGGAAAATGGATAGTGGACTAGAAGCAAGACTTGAGAGAAGGCCTGTGAAAATTCTGCCACAGGCCAGAATAAAAACCAATCCTAAAATCTTAGCAGCTTGTGCAATTATACTGTTTCACCCAAAATAAGGCTTAATCCTTTGAGTTCAGAAAAAAATTTAGTGCTTTCAAAGTCTGTTCAACACAAAAGGTTCCACTAAAACTTATAAAAAGCTTAGGGATAGTAATTTTCTAGGCAAATACTTTACATTCTGACCTCCAAACATCTTTGTATAAATACACTGACAGGGCATTGTATCGTAAGAGCATGATACATATTTATTTAATGAAAATATAGATGTTGCTGTTATTGAAATGGTGGGAGTGATCTTGCTTGGGTTTACTTTTTACATGTGTGATAAATTTGAATGCAGTGTTCTACTCCACATGTGTAGCCTTTTGGATACTTGATTTAAGTACAATGACTAGCTTGTACAGCACATGTGCAAATAATGTATTCTAAAATTTGCATTTTGCTTTTCTCCTATAGGAAACATGAGTGGGACAAACATGGCACTTGTGCAGCCACACTTGAGATCCTTAATTCTCAGAAAAAGTACTTTGGTAAAGCCTTAGAACTCTACCAGCATGTTGATCTCAATGGGTACGTAAATGAACTTGATGAACTCTGGCTTTTATTTCAAACAGTTCCTAAAAGTTTCAATTCTAGCCTCAAATGAAAGTCTAAAAATCTGACGGTAGAGAGGAAATGAGAATTAGCAGAAATTATTTTTAGTACTGAAGTTCAGAGGAAGAGTTGTTACCCTGAGAAGCAGTCTCTGGTCACTTCAGTCACATAAGCCAGCAGCATCCTTAGCAGCATTGTTCTACACCATGTGAGCCACTAAATTTTTGAGAAGCTTTACAGGCTGTATCTTGATACCAAAAGCTATGGTACCTGTAAAGTTCTAAATCAAGTAACAAATCCCCCCTAAACTTCTGAGTCATGCTGAGCCCCAAACACTTGTTTTTAAGACAGTGCTTTGCTCAGGGGAAAGGACAAGCTGCAGGCAAAATCATGCAGGACGTCCTGAGAAAAGGCTGAGAGGCAACAGCAAAAGAGGAGGTTATGAAGGCTTCAGTTGCTGCAGGCAGTCCTATGCTGGACTTTCTGTCAACCCCCATGTGGAACTTTTGCTTTGTCCTAGGGGCTGATTTCTCCTTACAGTCCAAAAGCTCTGGGCATTCCAGATTCAAAGTCTTGATGAGACTCTTGTGCCTTGTCCAAGTGCTGTATGCATGTGTTCTGGCTGCAGGTGAATGCCAGAAGGTTACAGTCCTTTCCTGATCAGTGCTTGGTATGGGTGAGAGGATGTTTGACTTCAATTTATTGACCATAAGAGGACAGTATCTGAGAGAGGAAATAGTTTCCTACAAAGAAACATACCTTAAAAAAACTCAAAGCAACCCCAAAAAACTTAAAACAACCCCAAAGAAACCCCAAACCAGCTCATTCTGTTCATGCTCTGCCAGTATCCTGGCCAAGCAGTCTCCTAGACAAAGTCTCATTTATTTTGCATATGCACAAAGGAAATACATCTCCTCTCCCACCTCAGGTTTGTAGATGTCTTTTAAAACTGTAGCAGATTTTTCTATACACATTGTTTGAGCATGACATATGTAATGTTAAAATTAATGATGTCTAAGTCAATTGCCTAAGTAGCTGTGATGGTGTGACTAAAACATTTACAGATGGCACAGTGACCGATGATGTGACTCTGTATCAGCATATGCAGCACTGCAAAAGAATAGAGATTGAAGCATGTTGAAATTAATTGCTCAAAGCTTATTATCTATTGTGAGAATTAGTATAATTAATTTTATCTTTGCTGAAGAGTAAAAAGATTGAAAATGTTCTCATAGTATATAATTTCTCCTTGAATGAGAAAAAATGTCAGTGATTAAAAAAATTGTTTCCAAAAAGCAAATTATTAAAAAGAGGACATCATGCAGACTTCTGTAAGAATTAACAGAACATCATCTAGTCTATTTGCCTCCTTATATGCAGTGTAAAATGACAAGTAAAAACAGCTTGTCCTTTAGTCAGATGGATAAAATCTTCCTTGTGCAAAAACTGACCTTGGAAGGGAATTAGCTTTTATGAATTAAATCCTGCAAGGTACTGACCATTCCCACTTCTTACAGAAGAAGCTGGGACTCACAGACTCATTTTATGTTAGCTCCTGAGTCTTGCCAGCTTGGAAATGTGGACTCCTCTCAGGAGTGAGCCTAAAGGAGGAGGTACACAGGCTGCAGGTTCTTGAGCACTACCTCATTTCTCTCATGTGACCAACTTTTCATCTTCAAAAACATATTTATTAGAACAGTGTCTGCCCTGACAGTAACATTGATCCTGATTGACATGCTGTATCCCTCTCCCAGTATGCTGTGTGTCTCCCACTACAGGAAGCCCATCCTGTGGTTGTATTTGAGGGTGCCTGGAACACCCTCACAAGTCTTCCTCTGCAGTGGCAGGAGCACAGGGGGATGGCTCAAGGCAGGAGAAAGGAAGCAATTAAACTGCGTGCCCTATCTGGCACTGAACAAAGCACTCTGAAACTCCCTTTCCCCTAGCTGTGTCTGAGGACTGAACTATCCTAGTTTCTCAGATTAAGGTGTGGGAAAGAGTTCTTCCTGACTGCCAAATTAGATGGGACGTGTCCTTTCAGAAAATGGCCTTTCCTAGGCTGACAAAGAATGAAAGACAAGTTGCCCTTGCTCCCATTACTGTAATGCTTGAAAGTTTCTTAAGATTTCTGTTTTACCTAATGATTATGAAGGCATGTTTGCATACAGGAAACATGGAAAAATGTTTTATCTTTGTTTCAGTTGTCTCTTAAAAGCTGGGATAAAGCCGAGCAGTTCATATTACAAGGTAAGAGGCAATCTTATAAAACAAAATCATATGCATGGACTTCTTTTTCAGTAGGAGTCAGCTAATTTCTGGAGGACAAATGATCTTTCAAAAATTTTATAGTTCTTTAAGGTTGTGCTTTTTATATAGATTTTTGAGAGCTTCACCAGTGTAGTAGCTGTTGGAAGGTGTGCTTGTGACTTATTAATCTCTATAAGCTGTTTAATTTTTCAGATGACTGCTATAAAGGAAGCTCTTAGAAGATTTTATGGTGTAACACCAAAGATCCAATGCCTTCCTCCAGAAGAGGTAAAAACTCCCCTAATTTTCCAAAATGGAAAAAAACCCAAAAACCCAAACAAAAAATAACTTCCTTTTTTTAAGAAGAATTTTTTAATCAAAAGTACAGCAAAAATAGAGTGAAAAATTTTTGGTATGGTGAAACTTAGGTCTAAGTGTTCTTTGTGTACACAGCTGTTTGCGTACAGGTTTTGTTTGATTCTTGGAAATGGGTTTTAGAGGTCTCTTTGTCTTAAAAGATTTACACCTGCATCTTTTGTATGAATGCTGTATCCACCCTGCCAGAGGTGTTGCTGTAGCTGAGCACTTTACACCATGCCTGCTAAAGCTTAATTGCTGCATGGCAGATAACTAAAATCAGTAAGAGTGAGCTGAATGGAGCCAGTGACTGTCAGTCTTGGTGAGGGTGCTGCTGTCAGCAGCAGCCTTCCCTCCACTGGGCATGGCTCTTGTGTTCTGCATGAAGAAGTTACTCAGTGAACAGATTCCTTCTGAAATAAAGCAGCTCAGAAGCTTGTCTCTGAGATTGTTCCAGAAAGTCCATATATAAAGAGGTACAGAAAGGCATTTTAAGCTTCATTGTAGTCTTTTCTTTTGAGCCAATCATGTCTCAAAATTCCATGTCTTTTTACTTTTCCTTGCCATTGATTGTGCTGTGCATCATAATGCAGTAGAGAAGGTATTACACAGAGACAGTGCTCTGTAAAGTACAGGTCACCATATCTGAACCAAAAGTGCCTCTGAAGGAACAAAATAGTCTTCTGGACAACTACACGTTTAGGTTGTAGAGCTCTTCCCTTTTTTTCAGCTAGGTTACTCTGCTCTTTCAGAAAAATAATGAAAAAACAAAACCCACAAGGTTAGCTTTCACTCTTATAAGTGGTTCCTTCTTATCTCAGCTTGTGAAAGGTGATTTACTGCAGAACTCTTGGCGGAGTTACTGCCCATACACAGGCAACAATTTATGAAAACTTGCTGAGATACAGTTGCTGCTGGAGTGTGTTGTCAGCTCTTGCTTTAGTAATGCTCTGAGGTTTTTGTACTCATATGTTTTTTAACAAGAAAAAAATCTATAGGTTACAATATTTTTAATATGGGTTTATAAGTTACTTAAAGGAACTTAAAGGAATATTAGTTGAATGTGGGTTGTACACTCACCCACCTTTTGACATTAAAGTAGTACAGAGCTAACACAAACCCCAGTTTCAAGCTCTGTGTGCTGTAGTTCTGCCATTGCTTTTAGGATACTTGGGATACTGCTTCAATTACATGAAAGTAGTGTACAGCTTGGGTCTCCTGTACTTAACAGCTGAAGGTATTGAGTAATATAAATGAAAAAGTACATCTCAGTTATTTGAAGATAGGCCTTTTTCAGAGTTCTAGACTTGTCAATGCCAGCTGTGCATGATGGAGGTACTTTGATGTTTGGAATGGATTAGACACACTCTCTGTTCTGATGTTTCTTAAAAAAAAAAACAACAAAATAAGCAAACCCCCTAACAACACAAATTCCAAACAAACAAAAAAATCCTCACCACGGTTACTTTTGTCTTGTATGTATCTTTTTGTACTGCTTAATTTTCCAAAACCATTTTTTTCCCACATTTTGTTAGACCTGAGTATTTGGGGAGATTTTTCTGTAAACTTTTTGCCACATGAAAGGCCTACATGCCTGCCTGCTTTATTCATGGTCAGTTGTTTTCTTCCTAGCCTGTCCTGTAGTCCAAAAATGATGCTTCTGCTCCTTCTGATAGCTTGGTTCTGTATTTTTTTCTGTAAAAGCTGTTACAAAATTTAGTTTGTGTTTTAATGGATGAAGAATTTTATTTGCCTCAGTTTCTGTCCTACTATGAAGAGTTGGTGAAAAGTGTCTTTCTGGTCACATGTACCCTTCAATATTCACAGAGTTCAGCCAGAGCTCATCATTGGGGTTGAACAGCTTCTGTGGCCTGTGCAGATGAGTGAAGGCCAGGACGATGTGTCACAGCATTTCATAACGAGGCTTACTAGTTAGACAAGTCTCAGATTGGTTCTGATTAACAGTATTTACTATAAGCTGCTCAGAGTGGATGCGTCTTATACTTCACATTTTTCATCCAGTAAATTCGCAAATAATCACTACTGTGTTCTACAGATAGGGCAATGTAGCTGAATCATTGATTTATTTTCTCCTTCCCATGAGGCTGATCTTACCCTTCATCTTTCTAGGGTGAAAAGGCACAAACAATTGGCCAGATTGAATTCTGCTTCACCAAAGAACTGCAACTGGTAAACTGCACGGTGCCAGAGGATGAATCCAACCCAATGCAGGCTCACTTGAAGCTTGGAACTTCGGAGTTGTCGGTCTGCCATGATGATCTCCCAACCTATTACCCTTCAGAGGTCCAAGATCACAAATGAAGCCATAAGAGTTTGAAAAACTGTTTAAACAGCAACAAAACCCAAATTCATGTAATATTACAAGCCCCTGTCCATATCACGGGCCTACAGTGAAGATTTCTGCTGGAAAACACAATTCTTTTGCTATTAAAGGAGAGTGGTCCACATGATGGGATCAGCATTTGATCTACAGCTTGGTCTGAATTTTTTGGCTTGCTTATGGTTTGAATCAGTGTTCAGAAGTGAATGGTGACTTCTCAGTGTGACATGCAGCTAAGTCTGCCACTTCAGCTGCTTTTTGGTTTTTACCAGTGAGTCAGGGAAATTAAATAATTCTTTGTATTAAAAGGCTGATCATCTCTCTAAGATGAGGTGACAAGTTCTTGAGAGGGAAGTACTGTAAACAGAAGGAGCTCTTGAGACCTGTCTGGAGGTTCATTCCCAGATGCAATAGCCACTGCCTTGCATAATTGCTCTCCAGAAGTGCAGAACAGAGATCATGTCCTCTGAGGTGTTGAACCTTTTCTCACTCAGGGATCACAATGGACCAAACACAACTTTTGCATAACTTCTTAGTGACGTAATAACATTATCCAAGTTTGGGTTCTTATACCTAGAACATCTCAGGGAGACTGTATTTGTAGCCTTACCTGTTTGATTATTTTTGTAGCAGTAGCTCCATACAGTCTTGAGGAACAATCAATGCTAGAACTTGCACATTAGTATAGGAGAATGTTAGACTCTAGAAATAGGTTGTTACTAATTTTTAGTTGTATTTGAACATTCAGCATTACTACTTGTGAGTGTCTGCACTTTTATATAAAAACAAGATTGTCATGTAATCACTGTGTTCCAAGAAATACCTTTTTATAGATGGAACAATAAATACTACAGGATTTTCAGTAAAAAGTACAGATGTTGGCAATAGTGCATCTCTACCCCATAGTGATGAGTAACATGCCACGAAGGTGGATGCTTCCAGAGGGAACCAAGTTTTGATGACATCTTCCCCACAGTGCTGTGTTGATTTAGGTGTCTCAAACTGTGTTTCAAAGAAAGACAATTATGGCTCAAGGAACCATCTGTTTGTTAGAATAATGTTACTGTGAAAACATCAAATGCAGTATTAGAAACAAATTTGTTATTTTGAGTTGAAACCATTTACCCTCATTTTTGACTGTCCCTATTTCTCTACCATCTGCCTTCTCTACCTATTTCTCTTTCATTTAATGTTCTGTTACCTTTGTATTCCAGAATGTGTGTTTTTAGGCCTTTATTGAAACTCAGATATTTATTTATTTTAACAGCCAAGGAACTATTAGGGTCTGACAAACGAGTGATTGTTGGGTTTGCCTGTTTTTCTGCAGTTGCTTTAATTCCTCAGTCCTGTTTCTCAGTCAGAGGTAAAGCTGACTCTTGCCAAAAGGAGTCAGCAGGTACACACATGAGTTGCAAATGACCAAACTCTGCAGCAGAGTAGATAGTATGGATTCCATGCATTTTTCAGCCTCATTTTCAAATGCAAGAACTGCAAAGGAGCTGATAAGTCTTAAAAGTCTTTGAGGAAAAAATAACATAATCCAAAATGAGTGAGGCAGACAAACATGCTGAGTAAAAATTTACATGAATAAAAATTGATTGAGAAAAAGTTGGTTAAAACTACCTCACATATTCTGAAGTCCCATTTAAAGGGACATACCTGAAGTACTGTGTTTGCCTTAAAAAACCCACACCCATGTACTTTTTATTACAGATTAAATATTTAGATTCTCTATGGTGAACTTTTCAATAGTAGCAATAGAACACTATGACAGCTGTTGCTTGGGTTTTGGCAAACCCACCTGCCCAACTTCTGGGAAGAGTACAAATGTCTTCTAAAAGCTACCTACTGATTTTTATACAGAGATGTCCCATGACATTATGAAGTTTGAAGTGATATATTTAAGGGATGCTTTAAGGTCTGTAAGTGGGCAGCCAGGAGAGCAGATGAATGAATGCTCTCACCACTTCAGACCAAGGATCATGTCCAACCCTTTGTGTTCTCTCTAGCAATGGCTCACAGCCAGTTGTGAGCCTTCTCAGTTGCTTTCTGTCAGAATGTATATAATTCCAAGAGCTGGATTAAGGCAGTTTAACTAAAAGAAGTAAACAAAGGTATATTGGGAGCCATAAAATCCAGTTCTGAAAGCATCGCTCACTTCCTTGTGCAATATAAATTCTGTCAGCCTTGAAAATTCAGCACAGCCTGGGGATGATGGGTCCTATATTCTTTTCTGCATCATTGAATAAATTAACTAAATTTCAGCAGAGATGTTTTGTGTGCAGTCTCGGTGGTTTAAAACACCACTCAACTCCACAAAGGGACTCAGCTTGTTTATACCCTTAGTCTGCTATTCATGCAAAATGGTTAAGCATCCCTTGACGTGTAGGTTACAGCGTGGGTGTGTGTCCCTTTTCCAAGAACAGTCCTTCTTCCTGGAGTATGGGCAGGTTCTTTTCTCTCGTTTTTTCTCTCTCTTCATAGCCTGCACTGAGCCTTTCTCAGCTGCACAGGAGCCCAGCTTGAGCCAAGTTTGTGGTGGGGTGGAATGGGAGATTGGGAAATGCAGCTTCTGCTCAGTTTCACGCGGTGCAGATAATTTTGTGCTTAAGGGCACATCTGTCCCTCCCTACCAGCAGACAGCTGATCTGCCACTGCCAACCTCAACAGGAGATGGGAGAAACAGAGGGAACCTGTCCCCATCACTCTTAGCGGGGGCAGTAGCTGGTTGCAGTTGCCCAAGGGATGGGCGAAGCTACCTCTGCAGGCTGGAATGGAGGTGGCACAGGGCTCTGGCTGTGTCCCTGCTCTGCACTGTCAGTGGCTGGAGAGTGCTGGGCTGTGCTACTGCCCCAGCTGCTGCTGCCTGGAAGGAGAAGAGTGGGGGCAGGACTGCAGTGTCCACGCAGCATGTCAATGGTCTGCAAATGCATCGCACCAAGGGGGACAGGCTAGGTATGTACAGCTGCAAAGCTGCAGGTTGGGAAGGGGGACTTTGACCACAATGGGTTCTTGAATATGGTCACCTCAGTTCTGGTATGGTTCTGCTTCAGTCTGCTGTGCTCTGGATCTGTCACTGACCACTGTTAAGCCAAGGCCACAGAAGGTTAATGGTGCTGCTAACAGTGTTATTGATGCCTGATGATGCAAAGAGAAATTGTCAGGACTTTGCAAGTTGCTTTCCCAGGAATAGAGCAATCAATGATGAGGAATGTTGTATTTATTGTACATTCAGACTCATGCTGATATGGCAGCTTCCTTCACAAGGGTCACTCTATGTCTCCTGTTCCATGAAATTGCCATAGATCACCCAGAGTTGGTACAAATAATTAATTTTAGAAAGGATTTAAATTTCTCATGCTTTGAAGAATAAGAGGCTTTGTATACAGGCTAAGTGAGACCTGATGTGGGAAATAGGCAGATTTTTTGTGCTTGTGCTGTGATTTTCATTATTCCTTACCTCAAAGTACACTGGAACATCACAGACTGAACGAGGATTAAATAGACCTCAGGGGCAGCCAAACCCAACCATGCCCACATATTGGTGGTGTAAATCAATACATCAATTCATTCAGCATGAAAATCAGAGTGCTGGCATTTGTTTGCAATACTCACTTCAAAGGACTGATGTTTCAGTAATCCTTTATAAAACAAAAGAAGTAAAAATGACCATATTTGATAAGAATTTTAAGGTGTTATAAAATTCTTAAGCAAGCTGGAGAATACCATAATGCTCTTTTGCAAGAATTACTTTTCTGAGTACAGCTCATTTACCAGAAAAGAGGCTGTTTGCTTAGTTTTTTTTCTATAACTCACACAATTGTTCATGTTGGAGACCTGTGCTCTGCATGCAGATTAGGAGAGATGAGCCAAAACAAAATTAGCAAGAATTAAAAGCACAGCAGTTACCTTGTAGCAATTACAATCTGTATAAACAAGCACGATGCATCCCAGCAGGTACCTGCCATTACATCATTTACTTCTTGTAAGCTTAGTATTGAATAGAACTTGCTGCTGTCAGCCTTGGAGGGACTTCTCTCTATCCAAAGTGCTCATCAGAGGATGGAGAAGCTGTGTGTACTCCTAGCAGAGGTTGGAAGAGCTGTCATGTCACCTGACTGCTGTGATTTTAGACCATCAGCCTTCCACAGATCCATGTCCCTTACCAAGATTTCACAGGTTGGGTTACGAAGGCTGCACATACCCAGATGACTTGTGCTAACAATTCCCAGTGCCAGCTGTTGTGGGCTTGTGTTCCAAAGCAAATTGTGAAGAGACTGCCCCTCCTCATAAATCCTAATTTGCAGATATTTGCTAAATGCCTGGGGTACGCCTTTGTCAAGGATTTATTAGCTAGGAGGCTGGATGACTGATATGTGAAGTGGGAACCACTTCATTGTCTCCCAGACCCTCAGATGTTTGAGGCTTAGAAGACTCGTATCCTACTGAGGCAGTTGTTTTATACATAACAGCTGGCCCTGACTTAATTTTTATCCTTCAGCCCCTGGATACCTTCAGAGATTTCAGTCTCACAGTTTCTGTGGGATTTAGTGAGCAGCTTGTCATTTCTGAAGCTTACTGCAGGATAATCACTGTAACAAAATAGCTCTGGGACACAAACTACCCTCTCATTTCTAATGCCTGGTGTTGATTTCTCTTTGATTCCCTTCATTATCCTCAGTGACCTGGGGGATGAATGGACCATGCTTTTGATCTCACATAGTAACTGAAGCACAGATATTGTAGGAGAGAAAAATTTCTTAAGTCTCACAGACAAAATATTCTCAAACACCTATTTTCTCTCCCCATTTTTTCTCCCTCTGTGACTTTGAAGGATTCTGACTGCAAGGAGCCCTGCAGGTCTGAAATAAGGTAGGTGTATTGATGGAAAGCTTTTAGTCCTTTACTTGTTATGTGTTTGGCACCTGGATTTTGGCCAGCCTGGCTGATGAGCAGACTTGCTGTCACACTTACAGCTGACCAAGAACAGTATCTCAAAAACGGAATTTAAAAAGGTGGGGAAAATGGACATTTATTAAATCAGTTAACAGTCTGGGGCCTCCACAATTATTTAAACAGAAATATGGCATGACTTGCCTGGTCTGTCTGGGCAGATGGGAGAACAGGGAAATCGGGGTACATTTTCTTACTTGGTTCTGCCACTATCTGCCCTGTAAGTGAAATTCAGCTTGAAATCTGATGACAGTTCTAAGTCTCGCAAATTAAGTAAGATTTCCATGTACTTGCTGTCTGCAGAGGACCATTTCATCCTCCCCAGCTCTGGGTAAGTAATTGAAGTCTAAATGCTTAAAAATGTAATGGCTTTTGGAGGTAATAGAACATGCGGTCCCTACAGTGGTCAAAAACTTGGTTTAAGCAGCTGAGCTCCTTTTGCTTACGTGGTGTGAAATAAGCAGTAGCACTGCAGAGAGATGCTTCATGCAATAGTTGGGATGAGTATTAAATCAAGCTTCTTCCCAGGGTGGCAAGGAGGAACATCCTGCTGCTCTGGTGCAGCTCTTCCTATGCCTTTTGAGATAAAAGAGGTATGGCATTCCTGGCAGGAATGCAGACAGCACTGGTTAGTGTAAATAAGCACTGCTGAGTCATGTGGCACAGTCACACTCTTCCAGTCACCCCAAAGAGGTTTCTGCTGCTACAAAAGGCCTCTGGAGAAATTGCTGAAGCAGGTTTTGCAGCAGAGATGAGAACCAAGGGCTTCTCCCCACTTCAGGCAATCTAGCCAGCTTTCTTCACAGCTTCACATGGAGAGACTTGGAGGACGCCTGTGCAGAAAAAAAAGCCCTCAGTCTGGTGCTTTGGATGCTCAGAGGGGAGAAATAAGTCCTTGTCCCTGTTTGGGGGAGAGTGCAATGGGAGAGGGCAAGGGACCTCCTCTCCTGTGGCTGGGACCACTGCTTCACTTGCTGACTCCTGCAAACAGCTCCAGCACTTTCAGCTGCACGTTAAACACAATGGGTGTTGTCTTTTGCAATGACTTAAGTTGGGATAAGTGACACGGACTCTTAGGAAGCTGCCCCGAAAGCTGATAGGTGAAGGAATAACCTTCCTGCCTGGTGAGGAAGGAGTGCATTTGGTGCTGAAACTCCTCCTCCTCACTGATGGATGAGCCTCAGCAATACATATCCAAGTGTCTGGGGGATGTCAGAATGAAATGGTGAAAGGGAGGACCTTGCAGAATGAGGTGCCAGGTGAAGCTGAGTTTCGTAAAACGAGATTTTATGCTTTTCATGTCTAAATTCCCCCAAATTTCACAAGAAGCACACCTGCTTTTTCTCATCCTTCTCTTGAAATTTGCTTAACTGTGTTCTGTGCATTTCCCCTTCTCCAGCTGAATTCTGCTGGAAGCTGCTAGTGGTCAGTGGTGAAAATTTTAATTACTGGCAGCTTGTTTTATAAGCCACAGGGAGCCAGACAGAGCTGATTCTATAACCCTAAATTATAAATAATGTATCATCTAATAGAGATGCTGAAGTCCCTTTAGGCCTGCAAATCAGCCAGTTAATAACTTTTTGGTTTAGATGTACAGAACACTGTAATAACCTGATGTCATTTTGAACACAGCAATTAAGTATTCGGTTTGCAAGACAAATTGAGACTCATTACAGTCAATCAGGAAGAATTACACAAACTTAAATTGCAGATATTTATCACAGTTTCTCAGAAGCAAATTTTATTAGCTATTTTGAAAGAAAAAGCTGCTGCTTTGTTATTCTGTAAAAGTACTGCCTTCTTTATAAAGAGCTTCTAATGAGCTCCAGTTCCAATCATAATGTTTTTTGGTAATCTGACTGCACCATGTCATCATAGGTCATTGTGAAATCAGAAAGTGAGCGTGACAAGTATATCACACTCACTGGCAATTTCTTAGCAATGCATTTTAAGATTTTGCAGTTGTGATGGCTAGAAGGAGACAAAACTTTACTTTAGATAATGCAATAGCAACTGATTCAGAAGCCAGTAACTTCCAGGACACCGGGCAGAACAAAGCCAAACAACCAAATAAACAAAACAAGAGCAACTCAGAGAAAGAAATAGTGAGATTTTATATGCTTTGTTCATCATGTTTGTTTAACTTAGAAAATGTTGGGAATTTTCCAGTACTTTAGAGCTCAGTAGCATAAGTAATTCAAAGACCGCTTAGTAAAATACACAACACAGATACTCAATTATTTATGATTGTAATTTTTAATGATTTTAATACCACCCATCTTTGTAAACTTTGTACTATATTTATCTTTGTTACAAGATTGACTAATAAAGCTGCCAAAAGCCAATTACCAATATTAGGGTAATACTAATAGTTTGTAGCAGAGGAATTGGAATAAAACTATTTCCATTTAGCCAAGGATTTCAGATGAAATATTTAGTAGCATCATGGCTAGATTTAGAGTGGAAACCAAGCTGAGGCTGCTTTTCAGAAACGTGCTTAACATCTTTTTCCCCTTCAATTTCTTTACAACACAGAAGCCCAATGCTATTGCCTCTGCCTATAGCCCTTGGGGGTCCTATTGCATTGAGGCAAATTTTATTGTCAGTTGGACAAATCACAGAAAGACTCTGTTAATCCCTAACCTTTGCATCATTACAAATGACTGACAATAAAGCTCATGTTTTATTGCCCTCCTTTCAGCAGCAGCATGTTCCTCTTCTAGGTTATTTGGCACCATTCAAGTTTAGTCTGAGAGCTTGTGTTTTGTGGTCACTCCTTGTGAAGACATAATTTTCATGAACATTTCTTGAAATGTCACAGTCAGCTTTGGTTTCATTGAAGGACAATGGTATTACAAGACAACTGGAATTTGCATTCAAGTAACAGAGCAGAAAGGTTTGTAGAGAAAACTGTCTTAATGAAGTATTTTTGCCTTAGAAAAATAGTTACGTTTCCAGAGGAAGTTTGTCTTCATTGTTTTTATTCCACACAGAGAATTAGATGTAAAGACTCTGAGATAGGGAGCATGCCATGATGCAGCCTGACTGCACCAGGCAGTTCATTGCCAAATTTTATTTCAGACTTTGTATATTTTATGGAATTTGCTACCATGTGACTTACCCTCAGAAGCATTTCAGGGTAGTTTATAAAATAGAGAAAATTGTACAGTTGATATTATTTATATGTGACAAAAAGCAATTCCAGATTCTAGTAGTTGTGACTTTTTAGGAAACATTTTATTTTTGAGAAATCCTTTCCAATTTGTCAAGTGAAAAGTGAGATTTGATTAGAAGACAAGACTTATCAATCCAGCTGACATACTGGATGTGTCCAAGTTGGCCAAATAGCTGATTTCTTCCAGGATCTGTCCAGAACATTTCAGAATCTCAGTTGTCCACACTGTGGTCATTGGCTGCATTCCTGTCCTGGGAGAACAACTTTTCAAGCCAACCATTTTTACAGGTCTGAATTTTATTTCCCAGTGAGCCTTTTGTTGACTTCAGAAAAGGACTTTCAACCACCAGAAAATATCCCTAATGCAGCCAAGATATTTGTCGTTCCAAGAATATGACAGTGCAGAGCTGTGCATTATTCTGTTGTAGCTGGATCAAAACATTAGCATTTCAGACAATTCAGTTCTGAAAGTCTGAGGCTACTTGTACTTCTAATCTGAATTTCTGCCTTGTTTACTTGAGCCTTCCTATTCTAGATTTTACAGAAGGAAAGAAACCAAAGGACCAAGTGATTTGTTGCAGATTACAGAGAAGTAAAATCAGCCATGACCCGAACCTCATTTAGTGATGCCTCTATTAGCTTAGATGAGATTTGAAGCATTATTTGCTCTGTTTTGTTGCACAGTATTGTTAGGGATTTGGCAGAGGATTTGTTTATGTGACAGAGAGCAGAATTATAAATAACAGTGTTTTGTTCCTACAGGTGCTGTTTCACAAATGAAACGACTGCAGGAGAAACAGAGTCTGAAAATAATATGCCATGTATCTGCTTTCAAAATATATTAATTTATAATAAGGCAAGTCAGCATGCATTTTGAAACACTTCTTATAAGACTTCCAATTCCCCCAGACAACTTGCCTTGCCCACGTGAAGATGAATCATTGCTGTCCTTGAAAACCTTGCACGCTGGAGCTGGTGGAAAGCTGTGTTGTCAGTGGTCCTGAAGGGCTTCTTGCTGTGAAGTATGCACCAACTAAGAACACTGACCCCTTAGAAAGTAGAAAGCTTTCCTACTTCACAAGTTTTCCTACTTAGCAAGCAAAAGAAGCTCTTTTATCAAGTTCTCTCAAAGGCTGAGATCCTCTCTGCAGCCTCTGTGCACGAAGCCTGATGCACATGTGGGGCTTTTTCTCTAAAGCTTTGTTAGAGGTGCGAGATTTTCTTTGAAATAAATTCTGCAATTTGGGAGCTACTGTGAGGCAGTGCTTGGAGACTTGGAAGGACCGGTCTTCTTGGTGGATGTTTTACTCCTGATTCCAGGTCTCTGAGTGTTAGAGACTTGAAAACAGGTGGCAGATTCACAGGGATTTATCCAGTCAATTACATCTGGAGAGAAAGAAAGAAGTAGACAAACTATAGAGATTTTTAATAGCTATTTGCTTATTTTGTGAAATAGGCATGACTGCAATGAATAGGCTGGGCCAAACATAAATTAGTTAATTGACTCCACTGGTGATCTATGGTGGAATTTGTATCTATTGATCAGGAGCAGAATTCTCTGGATGGAACCAAGCAGAACATGAGACAAAGGAGGAAAATTGTCTCTGTTAAAACTGTGTGGAGAGTGCTGTCTGAGAGGCCTATTAATTAGATAAACATCTAAGTCAGGGCAGCTGTTTTCCTGGGATTGTTTTTAGCCATGTGACTTAGCTACTTGGTCACATTATATGGCAAGATAATACACTCACAGAAATGGTTTAAATTGTTTTATGTAGGAAACTTCCAGTCAACCCTGTCACAGTAATGTCTCAAGGCAAATTGCAGCAAAGCTTGGAAGAATGTTTTGCAAATTACTTAGGATGTCATAAATAACATTTTTCTAGTTTTAATGATACTGAGAAATCATAATTATTCAAGTAAGCCTTTGCCTCTCTGGTGGTAACAGACAGGTGATTAAGACATTGAAAATAATACTGTCTCATATACTACTCAACATGGATTATATATACATATTTTTTTTTTTTTCTTTCAGCAGTCTATTGTGGAGCTGTATTATTGTTCACAATGGAGTTTGTGATATTAGAGTGGAAATTGTACCAGTAATTACTCAGGTCAGAATATCCTGACATGAGAAAATGACGTTTCTCAAACCCCAATTAACTGAACTGAATGATGATTCAGCGCTGTGTACAGGATATTATTGGTGACCTATAGAAATGATAATTGTATAATTACTTCTAGAACATTTAAGCTATCAAGTACTTAAGCAGTAGGAACATATTTATGATTACTTCCAGTAGAAGCAGTAAAAGGCAGTATTTAAAACAACAGATTTAAATATGAGGTAGAACTTAGGGATTTCGAAAACAGCAAAATTCTTAGATAAAACTACTTTTTTTGAACAATTTAAAAGCAGAGGTAATGCAAATTCACTATAGTGGTAGCTACAGCAAATTTTTCCACATTACACAACCCACAGCTCAGCAATTGTTATGATATTGAGATCAAAGAGTAAATTAGAGATATTTAATAACTCCATGCGTGTCTACTTCATTGAACAAGATGCCTAAGAAAATGTGTTCTAATGCTGAGCATTGCAGAACTGTTGTGGAAACCATTGCAAAATGACATGCACATATAGCTAACTGTCATAAAATAACCCAAGCAAAACCCCTCAACAAAAGCATTAAGTGGAATACTTTTTAATGAGCTCTGGGGAAATGACACAAACTCAATTTATGAAAATCTGGTTGTGCCCTTATTTGGAAAATGGCTGGATTTAATTCTTCAGTGTATTGATGCAATTAACTAAACAAGGCAGAACAAAATATGTCCAGGAATTTTATAATTGGGTCTATGCCATCTGCAAAGTAATTCTGGTCCCTGTGAAACTGTCTTCTCCTACAGGTTTATGGGCTAGAAATGGTATATGTAGCAGATACTTGTTGCTAGCAAGAAGTTTTTATCAGTGTAATTCCAGATCTGGTTTCATAGATGTGCACAAACTGCCAAAACATTTGAAGGTTGTTTGATCGGCGTCTTCAGCTGCAAACTTAGAAATCTTTACACAGAGGACTGGTGTACTAGTGAGCTTTGACTCCCACATTTCCACTCCTGAGTGTGAGAACTGGAACCAGTTCAGGTTGTACAGGTGACTCCCGAGGTCGCTTCATGAGTCCATTACATGCAGGAGGTTACCACAAGGGCTAGTGATTATCTTGGCAAAAGTATAATTCTTGAAGCATCTCACCAAGAACAAAGGTTTCCTGTTTTTATAATGGTTGGCACAGGATATCAGGTACGATAGGAAGGGAGTAGAACACGAGCTTCTCATTGCATTAGTAGAGCTTCTTTTTCAAGAAAGATCATTAAGACATTATGAAGCTGTACCTAAATGGATTTCTAGAAGCAGTGATTCATACATCAGAACAGTCCCTCCAGCACATACATGAGTCTCTATTCCTATTCTGAAAACTTCAGAAGTGTAAAAAGATTCTTTTTAACAAATCTGATTTATGCTAATATATTGCAGCATTTGAGGAAATCTGTGTAAGATGTAGACTCATCTACATAGGAAAAAAATAAAGTATTTCTGATTGCAGTGTGTTAGGGTCTGTATGAAGTTAAGAAAATCATGAAAACAAAATGCATTTTCCTTGCTGTATTTCTGTCTGACACTGAAAATGTAGATCATGTGATAAAGGTACTTCTGACCCTCAGTTTCAAGTCCTGTTTGTAGAATCCTCACGCAAGTAATTAAATTTAAAAACTTTTGAGGATCCCTAAGCATAGTTTTTCTTTTTTGTATCTTTGTGATACTAGGAAATGTCTAGGAAAGCTTGAGCATGTGTAAAACCAGTCCCAATCCTAATTTGACACCGAATTCAGACTGGATTAAGATGATTTACACAGCAGTTTCACTTGATTGGGATTGAACAGTGGATTGAAGAGTCCTTCTTTACTTGACAGAAATTCCTGCTCTGATCCTAATGATCTTACTTGGACTTAAAGCTTATTTTCAAAGCCGAGATATATGAGATTTAAACCAGCTTTTACTGTTATGTAATACTGTGTGATACTGTTCTGTGTGATTACTTAGGGATGTTAAACAGACACTTAAATTGTGACTTTGGTAGGAAGTCTGAAGATATGAGACAGAGTAACATATTTGATGCAGAGAGGTGGAAAAATATTCCAGCTGATGCTGAGTGAAAGCATAGGATCCCAATGGCTTCCAAAAGTCCAATTACCCTTACAAAGTTGGATATAAGAAAATTTTGCAAAAAAAGTAACACAAATACTAAAGAAACTCCATGAGACTTCGCTTCAGTTAAGGGGTTAAATACTCACTTGGAATATAGGGATCCTTTATTTTGCTCCATTTTTTGCCCAAGAGGGTTCACATTTCCCACCACTCATCAAAGTCCCTCACCTGGCAGAACAGCCTGGTTTGGATTGCATCAATTGTTTGTATTGCTTTCTCTTTGCACAAATCAGCAGTCTGCTGACAGGACTGGGTCTTGGGACTCCTATCCATCTGCTGAGACACTACACACAGTCATTAATTGCCTTTTCTCTTACTCTTGGTAAAATTTCAGATGTCTTATGAAAGACTAGGAAGCTTTTCAGCAAGCCTGAGGTGATTCTCCATCCAGAAAATAACAATTAAAGACATGTGGTGTAGACAGTGGAAAGTATGGGTTAAAGTGTCTCCAGGCCAAAAAGGTGGCAGTGAATCTTCAGCACTGAATAGGAAATGCAAATCCTGCAGTGCACTTCTGCCCTTTTGTTTGCTTCCTAGCAACCATTTTAATATAAAAGAATACAGTATGGAGTAGAAAAGTACTGGGGGTAAGCTCTGTAGATACAGTAAGAAATACATGTCAATTAATCTGGATGCTCATTGTTTTGTAATTATTTTTTATAGGTGAACACTATTTTTCTGCTTTCCTGTGTCCTTGTCTGTTTATTTGTTTGTTTTTTTAATCTTAAAAGGGATGTTGTTCTGCAATGCAAATTATTTAGAATCCAGTTCCTCTTCACTGACCTTGATAATTGCCTCCAGAAAAAACTTTAAAATGCTTTCTAGTTGAGAGGATGGAAAGAATTTCAATGCATTTATTGAAAATTTCCACAGCAATGGCCTGGGCAGGGTGCACTTGTCACACAAGGTATCAGACAGCCCACACCTGGCAGCCACCTGGGAAACACGAGGGTGACAGCAGGCTGATGTGGTGCTCTTTGAGGTGCCAGCTCAATATGCACAGCCCGCAGAGGTGGGAAGCTGGAGCTCACTCCAGTCAAAGGCTGTATTCCAAAGAGGTCAGCTCAGCCTGCCGTTGGAGAAGGCAAGGGGATATTTCCTGTGGAGAAGAGTTCATTGAATATGGAGTTCCTGCGAGGAGGTGCACTTTTGTCAGCATTATAAAGGCCCTGAAGGTCCTTGCCAGTGGCACTCATGGGATGGTCCAGGTTAGCTGAAGAGATGAACATTCAGGGTTAATTCCCAACTTCAGCCTCTGAAAATCAGATGAAGGCAATCATTCTGTGCAGGATTTAATTGAACCCTGAAGAGCTAGATAGGCATAACAAAGCTAGAGAATGGGGAAATACTAGACCTCTGAGAGAACAAACTTGAGTATGAATATGTTAAGTGAAGTTGGGAAATGAGGGAGGAATTATCTCTTCCATTTTGTTTTATTGCTTATTGAGTACAGATGAAAATGCAGTGAGGGACTTTTACCACCCTGTTCCAGATTTGAATTGACTTGAGAGACTGTGCAATCCAGCTAAACCTGAACGTGTTGCTGTGATTCTTTCTGCTGTTACCTCAGTTTTATACAAATCTGCTAAAGTTTGAAAAACAAATTGCAGGTCTGGTGGGTAACAGCAGCCAAGAGCCCCATATGTCTGTTTGAAAGGCTCTAATGAGGCCAAGGGAACGTTGTTTTGAAATCTAGCAGCATGACTGCTCTTGCAGAATTCTCTTTCCAAGGAGAATTGTGTCTCATTTGCACAATCTGAGACCTGTTTGCCTCTGGTCACCATTTCCCTGCACTCTCTGGTTGACTACTGCTGTGGAACAGCTGCAACCCTGGTCTGATTTTTGTTTCTTTTTAAGTCTTTGGCCAGCTGGTGGTCAGGCTCATTTGGCCACCTGTGTGCAAGGCCTCAAAACTTCTTTGGAAGCTGCTTTGAAAGTAACTCATGATAATAAATTCTGCTTTTCTTGCAGAACAACTGTTTCTTTTCTAATACAAATAAGCTGTTATTGATCAGTACTCACACACCAAGTTTGGCAAGCTTTTGCTTTTCATGCCTTGCTTCACAAATTGGACATTAATTTTTTCTGAGAAATACAAAAGCAAATTAGGGACATGTAATGGTTCTTGAAGCAGAGCACAGAAATCATAATATATAAAGGATCATCAAATATAAGTGAAATGTAAAATTCTACTGCAGGCTTAATTTTATTTACAGACAAGAAAAACATGAATTTTGGAACAAATAACATAGTATACTTGTTCCAGAGCTTTTTAAACTCTCATGATGGAAAGGTAGCAAGTGGATGATAAAAGAAGACCCAGGAAATCCATATCTTAAAAACATCAGGTTTTTTAACTAGCTGGGATCTATTCTCTTGTACCCTGTTCCTGTCAATCATTCTTGCTAGCAACAAAAAACCCACTCTAAGTAAGTTACTACACTTTGATACACATCTGAATCAAAGTATCAGTCAGCCAGTGCTCATCTGACTGACAGCCCAGAGGGTCAGATGTGAGACTACACAGCTCTCTGCATTTCCTCCACTACAAACACTCCTTGCTCAGGGCAGGATGTGTGTCCAACCTTCAACGAGAGGTCAAAAGCAGCAACTGTTCCCTTCTTGCCAGAAAGCCATTCCTGGAAAGTGCTCCCAGCACTAACACCAGGAGTGCTGTTCTTTCCCTCTGGCACCTAGGAGCAGGTGGCTCTCTTCCAGATGATCCTGGTTACACGAAAGAGGGACGGTAAATTAGTGCAGGCAGTGCCATTGCCTTATTGCTTCTCAGGAGGGGGAAGAAGGGCACCTAGAGATAGACTGCTAGCACATACCTTCCTGACTTAGAAATCTTGAACAGCAGTAGATGGTATGGAAAGTGTGTAGGCAGGCTTGCTTTCTGTCTGGTCCTTCCTGCTGCACCTTGTGTGGTGGGAGCCTGGCTGTGTGGCATAACAGGCTCACCTGTGGACACCCCATCCCAGCCTTGTGTGTTTCTACCCCACCAGTAGGTGCAAATTCTGGTTTGTGCATGTAATTCATCTCCATGATATTGCTGTGGAAAGCACTTGCTTGACCTCTAAGGTTTTTTTTGGAAAGAGTTGCTATGTTACAGCTGGTGTCTCTCTCTGCTAGTGGGCACTGGAAGAGTTAAATGGTTCGGTCCCTTCTGCAGCATGATTTTGATTTGCCCATCAAGCTGCTTTTTTTTGGCCTTTTAAAAATCTTTCTAAAAGGGATATGGGATGTGAGTTATGTGGGGGTGGTATACAGCTGTGCTGTGTAGCCTGGCTCTCTGTGCAGTCTCACAGAGGATTTTAGCTTTGGTCTGTCACCTTCTGTCACCTTCTGTCCCCAGCTCTCCCCTCTGGCCCTGCCTTTGCTAATGGTGACTTCCACAATGAGGGGGAGTTTTTTTAATTTTTCTGGAGTTGCACAATTGATAGGTGTTGGCTTGGCTACAACCAAAAAAGCTTTAATCATCACTCATACGTTATTTCTTGAACTCAGATGTTGAAGTCTGAATTTCAGTTATCTCATACTTGTCTATAAAAATAAGTAGTTACTGTGGTATTCATTTGGAAAAAGTAATGAAAAATACAGCATGTCACATGCTTAAAATAGCAAACCTAAGAAACTGTTACTTCTGTCTGCTTGAAATTCAAAACACTGGAGAAATTAACTCAGTTTGGGGTATGATTTGTTTTTTTACCAGAATTGGATATAAAGCACCTCCACAGTTAAGTAGCTCTGTTTTTCTTTCTCATCTTCAAGCTAAAATCATCCTTAAAAAGACAAATGTGAGCTGGTTGAAGGGGTGGAAATACTGACTATTTGGTTTTGGTTTAGAAATTTTTGATTTCTGATTTGTGTGTATGCTTTCTGAGTTCTTTATTGATTTGAATGTTCAGTTTGAGAGGTAATAATTCCCTTTGATACTAAAGACACTCGATGTTGCATGGCTCCTGTAATAATGGAGGCTTGGCCCTGTGAATGCTGAACAGACTTTATTATTTTCCAGACTGTAGGTTGGATCCCTTAAAGCAGAATTGATGAAGCTGAAGTATGTCAGCTGCACTCACTCCTGTTCTCAGTGTGTGAGATGACGGTTTACTGAGTGAAAACCTAGCAGCATGTACGACCTTTCAAAATTAATTGTAAAAATTCTGATGCTTTCCTCTGTTCAAGGTTGTGGCTTCCTCAGGCTCTGTGTGAATCTTATTAATGGAAACGTTTTGTTTCTCCATTGTTTCTTCAAGTATCTTTGCAGTTGCTGAAAATCTTATGTCTGTGTACAGGTTTGATGAGTCTTTTGTCTGAGTAGACATACTGAAAGTAACAAAGTCCATTTTCTTGACACTTAGCTTTTTTCCCTAACACTGAATAAAAAATGAATCTTTTAGGAGGGTTATAATTCAGTTATTCCACGTGTTTAAGCAGATCTTTAGCAGGATCTAAACTGAAAGTCTGCCCCCAAAGGAATTAGTATCTTTGTCCTCAGTCACCTAAAGTATCTGTGTCACAGCTATTGGGTAGCTAACTGTGTATGATGCGTAATCTTACATCACGTTAATGTTACTGAATTATGCTTGAAATATTGCTTTCTGACCTCTCTCTGTATTTTTAAGCACCCTTAATGTCTTTGCTATCACAATGTTTCCTCACATGTTACAGAAAGAAAATTAAGGCAGTAAGCTTTTGAATTCTAAATTATTTTAATTTAGAAAGTTTATACAAAAAAATTAGTTCCTGAGCATTCTGTCACCAGAATGTTGTTCTAGATCTAAAATAATAATTTAATTATGTGTTTAAGTTGACAGTTTACTTGGACTTCTAAATGTAGCTACTGACAGAAACAGTGACCTGTATGAAAGTAGTCTGTTTTGTCAATGGAAGTTGAAGAAGACTTAAATTTATTTCTTGAGAACAATTCCACCTGTGTCATCTGGAGTAGGACAGGTGCTCTTACCCTGTTTAGTGCAGCCACATCCGCCCTAATGAGACTGTAGTAGCTGTGCAGCCCTGCTGCCTTTTCCTGTTAGTGTTTCTGTTGCTTCTGTGTGCTCCAATTGAGGTACCAAAGCTGCTCTTGCTCCTTTTAGTGAGGAAGTGTTTAAGGAGCTGGAGAGACTAGGTTAAAGCTACCATCTCCTATGGCATTGAGGTGACAGGAAAGTTTTTCCTTGTTTTTTGGGGAGGGAAGAAGGGTACATTGGGGTGGTATTTTCTCTTGATGCAGTGAAGCAGATTGAGTAAGTGAAGTGTCAAACATTCTCCCCCGCCATCCTGAATTGCTTTATTGGCTCCAAATCAGTTTTCCTGGCCCTGAGTTGAGGGCAGTATGACTGTCCTTTTCCCTTCCCATCTCCTCATTTTGGCTGCAGTAAGTATTCAAGCTGTGCTGCAGCTGCAGAGAAGCCTTGATCCAGCCTGACTGGAGCTGTTTGTGTTCATCTCGCCAGCCTCTGGCAGAAGTGGCTGTGTGCAGCAGGAAAGTGGAAGCCTCTTTGTTCAGCCAAGGTACTGCTGCTGCAGTAGGAACTGGCAGAGATGGGAATGCATCCTTGGAAATCTCTGCTCTAGGGCTGTGTCAGCTGCTCCTTGAAGAGCTATATACAGTGCATTTTGGGGAAAACAGTCTCTTCTGTACCTGTAAGATGAAAACATGAAGTCACAGAATTTAGTGTAATCTTGTGTAGCAGGAAAGCTTTTTCTACAGCTTATCTTTGTTGAACATCTTTAACAGCTGTTTACCAGTGTATAATGGGGAATTACAGCTTTAATGAAGAATATCACAGAAGTTTGCACAGGGAATTGCTGCATAGAACATTACTTGAGTAAATGTTTCTGAGGGTCAGCATCTATGCCACAGGAGTCCTTTCAATATTTTTTTTTTTTTAATTAGGTACAGGATGTAGCAGGTAAGGCTACCCTGTGTTTGGCAGCTAAGCTCTGAGAGTGGCTAATGCCTTGCACGGCATTAAGGAGACTAACAGGCTTTGGCTTTCGTGTAAAGTGTCAGCAGATCAGCTCAGGCTTTCTAGCTGTGCAGGCTTGCAGTGCAAGCATGATGTAGTACCCAAATGGCTTGTGGAAAAATCAGTCACCACCTGGTTTAGTGGAGGTGGCACTCAAGTGGATTGTGGAGCTTGGCTGATGCCACTTGGTGCTGCTTCCAGTGTTCTGCACTGGTTCGCCACGGTCCCAAGGCACTCAGACCCAGTAGTGTACCTCAACTAAACTGATGGGTCAGTGCAGGAGCACAGTGGGGTCTCTGCTGTTCTAGCCAGTCATCCCTGCTGGGGACATCAGCTAAGCCATGTCTGTACTGAAGGAAGCTGGTCTACTGCAGATATCTGAACTAGGTTTTCTGTTTCCCAAGTTAATTCTTCCAGTATCTAACTATTCAATGATATTAAGAACTGATTAATGTAGGATGTGCTAAGTAGCTGCATCTTTAATGCAGATAACTAACAAATGTGAAAAGTGTTTGTTTTTATACAATTCCTAATAGCTCTCATCCCTGTTTTGCAGAGGTACCAGGCTGGCTTGTAATAGCTGTCTGTTGCCCCCTTTAAACTGAAGGAGTCTAATTACTCTTGTTGCTCTCTAAGCATATTGATTTTAATGTTTAGTTCTCATTAAATACAAATGCTGAAGCCAGACCATTGCAAAGCTTAGGAATTAAGCTGACTTCCTCTCCAGTTGTGAGCACTTCCTATTTCAGGGGATTCAGCAGACATGATTTTAATTTGAAAATGTTAAATTCTGAGCTTTGCAGGGGGCAGATGCACACTGCTTTGATACTGAATGCCTTGTCTGCCACTGTTTCCTCTTGTGTTTCTCAGGCATGTACTTCACAACTAAACTGTAAATTGTTTTAGTAGCACTAGAGATGCCTCTCCTTTTGTAGCAAACAATATTTCCCCATGTCTGGCACAATTAGCAATGTGTAGATACTGTTTTGTTCTTCTCTCAGGTTCTGCACAAATGATGGTAGGCTATCCAAGTGCCGAGCTTGAACTGCTCAATGCTGAGACAATGAACAAACGAGCTGAGGATAAATGTATTCATCTTGTTTAGGAATGAGCTTAAAGCATTTCAACACCTGCTCTCATGGAGAAAAAGTAGTGTTAAGGATTTTGTTTATTTGCTTTCAACCAGGAAAAGTAGCTTCTGGTAATTTTAGTATAAAACTAAAAAAAGTATAGGTAACTTGGACTTCCTTCCATCAAAGAATGATGTATAGATCCTGTTTAAAACCTGCCCTACTTTTGCTAGTTACTTCTAGCATTTGACACTTACATTTTTGCCACAGATTTCATCCATCTAACACAAGCTTGGCTGTACAGACTAGAGGAAACTAGTCATGCACAGCATGTTCCTTTCACTTTTGGGATGGTGTAGTGAAAGTCCCATATGAGCCCCAAAGACCATGCTTTCTGGTCTTTTACTTCCCTGCCATAAGGCTGCATTTCACGGTAAACTAGAGCAGCAGCTGATGGATAGATCATTGTGATGGATACACATGATGACAGTGGTCTGTGTGGATCTAACACCATCACTGGGATGTGCTCAGGCCTCTCCTCTTGCTGTTGAGATTCTGCTTGTGCATGGTGTGTCTATGTCACCTTCTGCCACTGTGTGTGGCCAGCAGCGTGTTCCTCATCATGGGGTGCCAAATCCTGTAGCTGAAGGGTATCTATCAGCAGGACTTCTAGAGTGATTTCCTCCAGTTTACGCCAACCATCCACTGTCAAGTGAGGTATTTTGAAGTGTTCTTTAAACTTTGCCTTGGTCTTTTTCTGTTTAACATTAGGAGGAATTTTTTCTGAGAATAGCAATTAAGCATCCTTCCCCCTGTGCTTATTCTATAGGTACCAATATACAACAGAATAACGAGATGACTGCTTGCTTGAAATGTGTTTATGTGCTGCATGATAGAGTTCTTTCTTACCCAGGTCCATCCTTTTTTGGCTACAGTACATAGCATAGGAACCACTGGAAAGGACCAAAGAAATTACTTTTTTTGTGCCTTGGGAAACTGGATTAATATTCAGGAAATGTTGCAAGAGCTCTGCTCTGATTTTGTTCTTAAATGACCTTTGGGGAAACTTCAGCACACATTGTACAATCTGATTTCTTTGGAGGTTAGGGGTTGATCAGTGGTTGGGTCTTTTGTAGTTGAACATTCAAGGCTTTCCAGGAGTCCTTTAGCAGCCAAAAATGGCATCGGACAAGCAATGCACTCTACAGATGCTCTCTAATGCAGCACGTGAAAGGGACAGGAGAGAGTTACTACTTTGCTCCTGGCAATTGTTTTCCTCCCATTTTTACTGATGCTACTGACATTTCAGAGACCTGATCTCTTCTCAGCACCAGCATTTGGGGGATTCCATCCTTTAAGAACATGTTCCATGTAGCTCTTGTTTGCCTGGGAGTTACTGAAGGTCAAGCTTAAATTTTGCTACAGATGAACAGACAGCTAAGTGGTCAGTCTTGTCACAGAAAGTTATATGCAGGAAAGGAGTTTTCACTTGAGTAAAAACTTGATTGAAATTTAGAAGAAAAAAAAAAAAAAAAAAGCTGGGCAGGTGATGCTGGTCTGGCAGTGTAGCCAGCCTAATGGTGGATGATGTTTGTACTGTGGCAACCAGGAAGAGGCATTTAAGTGCAGAGGGGAATAGATGGGAATGCATTTGAGGGAGAGAGGATTTTTTTGCCGATTTCTATGTCAAGTAGTATCTCTTTTGGTTGTTGGAGAGGCAGAAAGTAGTCTAACTCAAGCTTTGAGCAAGCTTTGAGCTCAAGCTGCGTGCAGATGAATGTGTGTGTTTTGGTATGAGGTAACTCCATTCAACTGAGCACTGAAGTCATGAACTTGGAAGTGTGTTGAGCTAGTGGCAGAGGATATTTCTCTGTGCTTCATCCCTTTGGTACATCAAATAGGGAAATAGTCCTGTTCTTTTCCACAAAGCAGTGGACATGTAAGTTATTAAAGTGTCTTAATGTGATTTGTACACAATACTCTTAAGAAATTTTCTTCTGTACTTGTGTATCTCCTGCTCATGTAGGAGTTACCATAGCTCAGCGGGATATTGATGTGTCTAATCCCCCACTCTGCATCTGGCAGCAACCATTAGCTACCACTCAGGAGACAGGTAAAAATAGATGAAAAATCACCATGCAAGTAGTCCAGTGCTTCTTTACACAGGAGATAAAGATGCTTGTATTCTCTTGATGCAAGTTGAACTAATAGCCTCGCAACTCTCAGCCTAGCTAGCATACCTGCAAATATTACTTCTGCTAAATTGTGAGTGTGGTTAACCAATATTTTTCCTTAGGAAAAAAAATCTTTAACTACTTCTTGCTCTGACCAGATTTCTTGTGTGTCCTCAGAGACCAATTTCTTTGAATTTCTATCTGCTCTTTTGTGTAGTTTTTCCTCCTCTATGTTCCATCCCCCTCTTCCCTTCTTTTTCTTTATTCTGCTCCTAACAAGGTATTTTTGGAAATGGACTAACACTGATATTTGTGATGCTGCAAAATAAAGGGCAGGAGGAAAATTACCCAAACCCACATTTTCATTTGAGCTGAGGTTAAAAATTTCTGCACTTTTTAGGTAGGGATAAGAAGTGGAGTATGGAATGCATGCTTTGGTTAGTCCAATTATTTTTGAATATATAATTTGGGTTCAAGTCATCTTGGTGCTGAAAGAGTTTAGGGAGTCTACTGTGCAGCACATGTATTGTGCTTATAACAGAAGTATATATGTCATAGCAATAACAAGATCTTATAATTTGTTTTTTCCTGCTTTTATTTTATGCATGTTTAGACTGACCAAACTGGTCTGGAAATAAACTTGTGAGTTTTGATGTCCCAGTTTGATAACAGATTTATACTTAAGGAAGCATGTAACTGTATGTCTTAAGAATTAAGTGAAGTTCATGGAAAAGTTGTAAGAAACATTAGATTTGTATGCACATGTTTTCCCATACTTTGGATTTGCCTCCCCTGGGATTACCTGGACCTCCCCAGTTCCCTGTTGTCACAGACACTTGGCTCTTGCTCTCAGCCCATAGCATCCAAGATTTGTGTCTCAAAGGCTAAAACACAGTCCTGTAAATTGGAGTTAAACGCATTTTAAAAATCAAGATGGCATGTGATATAGTCATGTACAATCTTCTTGGGGATAATATATCTGGTTGATAAAGGTCCCTGGGTTTTGTAAAACAGATGTTGTTTGTGCTCTGAATTGGTTGTGTTTGGTCCTGGCTTTGGCCTCACAGTTGTTGGTGCTATGAGGTTGTTTGGGAGAGCCTCTATGTCAAGTTAAAGGTGGGAACTCATCTCTCATGTGTTGCTGGGGAAGAAACAGGGACAGGACACAAGAGCCAGGGAGTGTGTTACAGCCGGGTACTGCAGCTTCTGACCTCAGTTACCTGTCTGTTATGTGATTAACATCACTCCCACTACACTTTTTTGGTGAGCAGTGAGTAAACGCACTAATCTAGCTATTTAATTGCTCAATCTGTAAAGCAGATGAAACTGCATAATTGGTGTTACAACTTGTTACTTAATTGTTGTAACAGATGTCAAGAAAAGTGTTTGTATTCTAACACAATTAAAAGACTGAGTTCTCGCAGCAGTATCTGAATTCATGGCTCTGTAACAAACAGAGGACTCTGGGTGAGGACTAATTTTTTTTTTCTTTATTATGGTTTGTGAGTTTGATTTTCCTAACCATGTTTAGCATTTGGACTCACAGGGGAGCTTTTTCATGTTAAATAGAGTTTGGGGAAGCTGAGATGGGACTGGAGGAGGATCACTTCTCAAGTGTTCCTTGGTAGACTGGCAGAAGAATTTTTTGTTGTTAATGCAAACTTGTGCTGAATTTGTACAGCACTGCTTATATGGAAGCAAACTGTGGCATTTGGAGCATGGAACAGAAGAAAAATGCACTTTGCACATTGATTCTTCGTTCCAAAATGGCTCTTTGAAGAGTAGTGATTTATTGAACACTAAACCCTTTTGGCCTCTGATGAAGTTGCCTGAACAAGTTAAAATGCATGTTTTGTCCTAAATTTGAGGAGAATTCAAATCAATATCTGCATAAACCACGGTCGTGCTTGCTATAGTAAGGTTGCAATAGCTTTTGAGATGTGAAGGAGGAGGGAAGGGCACATGAATAAACAGACTACAGGCTTTGTAGTGCAGAGATAAAATAGTGAAGGAAGTGATAGTCAATTCTTTTTAAGACTGGAATAATACTGGGCTTTGTAAACCTTAGATATCCTTCTGCTAGCCGCACGCTCTACCGCGCTTCCCCCGTCCCACACATTGGCTACAGACTGACTAAACCCTCCCGTTGCCTCTCCAGCCCCAGTTCGGCCTTGGCGCCGTTCTGGCCCCGCGGGTTGCTCGGGCGGGGCCGGCCGGGCGGGGGGGCCGCGCTGCCGTTGCCATAGCAGCGCCCGCCGCCGCCGCAGCATCCTCCGCAGCAACTTTCCCCAGCTCCAAAGCGAGCCGAGGCGGCGGCGGCGGCAGCCGGGAGGGACGGGACGGGAGGAGAGGGTCCGTCGGTGGCTGCGGAGCGGCGGTCGCTGCCTCGTCCTGCCCCCCGCGCCTGGGAGCGCCCGCGCCCCGCCTGCGGCTCCCCGGGGGCAGCGCGGAGCCATTTTTCCGAGCGGGCGGGCGGAGGGTCCCGGTCCCGGTCCCGCTCGGAGCCGCGTCCCGTCCTCCCACGGCACCTTCTCTTGTCCGCTGCCGCCGGCGGCCGAGGCGCTCTGCTTCTGCTTGATCCCGTCCTCCTCGGGCAGGAATCGCCCAGCATGCCGATCGCCCACTTGCTGGAGCTATGGAAAGGGATAGAGGTGGAGCCCATGGAGACGGAGGTGAGCGGCGGCGGGCCCCCCTTTCCCGCCGGGAAAGCGCCTCGGTGGTGCCCCAAACCTCAGCAGATGGGGTGTGAGCAGAGCCCGCTCTGCTGGCTGCTGAGCGCGGGAGGCAGGCGAGGCTCGGGAACCTGTTGGCTCCCCGGCGGAGAGGTTTGGAGCTCCCGCGGAGCCCGGGCAGTGCGGGATGTCCCGTCCCGTCCTGTCCGCCCGGCTCCGGGCTCGGGTCGGAACCCGGGAGACTGGGCTGGATGGAAAGGAAAGAGCGTATACAACAGATGGAAACCCACAGAGCGGGCTGAGTCGGACTCGGGCTCAAATTTAAACGTGGAGTACGCGATCTGTAATTTGAGGCTCGAATAGGTCCGTGGACCTCCCTTGGGTTAGCCATTTGCCCATTACCTCTTAGCGTAAGATCGTGCTTTCCGGACGATACTGGAAACCCGATGCCGTGATAATTAGTCGGCTGCTGTGCTGCGTGTGCTCACAATTTGTCTCGCAGTGTTTTCGTGAACTGCAATCTGAGGTTATCTTGTGTCACGAAAGGCATCATTCAAATTCAATAAGTGTTTGGACAGTGCTCTCAGTCACATGGTGTGGTTCTTGGGGATGTCCCGGACAGGAGCTGAGCTCTGTGATCCTTGTGGGTACCTTCCAGCTTAGGTTATTCTATGACTTCATGGTTTTTGTACTGTAATGGGACAAGGTAGATTCCTGAGTATTTCTGGGACTGTTGAGCTGTGCAAAAACCCCAAAGTATTTAATGTCAATTGTTTGTAGCACAGGATGCACATTTGTAACAGACAGGTGGCAGAAATAGATGAATGAAATGTGTGAGGTGGAGTGGGATGGTATTTATTTTTTAGCCCCTCATCCCCTTGTTTGATTGAAGTACTATGACAGGGTTTTGGAGAGAGGGAAAGATGGGAGTGTAACTGAGCCAGACAGGTTATGGAGAACAAAACACTTGACTCAAAAGGAGCTGCTGAACTGCAGGAAAACTGCAGGAATGGTTTAATGCAAGATGTTAGTTTGTACTTGTAAACAGTACAGCAGAAGTGATAATGTGATATATTATACCAGCACAGATCATGCTGGAGTCCCTGGGTTAAAAACAAGCTATGAGAGGCTTCCAAAGGTTTAAATCATGTAATTCACTTCTGAATACTGCCACTTTGTGGGATGCAAGGAACCTGAGGGCTAATAAACAGGTTATAGCTGGGAAACTGTGTATCATTCCTGATTTTGTTTTAGAAGTTAGCTGACACCTTGTAAAATCACTTTCACAATGAGAAGACTTCTATAATTTGTATGGTGAAGTTTTCTGCTGAACATAGAAATGGTGCTCCCCTCCCAGATCTACCTTTCTGTTGACTGATATTCAAAGTGCATATACGTGCCTGTTTTTTATCTTCCTCCTCCCCTTCTTTCTAAAATCAGTTCAGTTTTTGTGTGCTCAGTGGTTTTTTTTCTGGCCCAGACAGAAAGCACTTCAGTCATTTTCTGTTTATTTCTGGGAAAAACTCCCCTGTATCACAGAGTAAATCCTGCACTAATGCCCAATGCACCTTGCCTGGGTCGATGTCTTTGTATTGTCACCTCTTTAGCTGGTAGAGGACTACTTAGATCTTTCTTTCAGTAGAAACTGTGTGGATCTCTTTACCAAGGGTAATTGATCCATTGCAGTGATAGTTAATCAGGTATGTTGGTTTGGAGGTTTTGGTGGTGGCTTTTTTTAAAATTTCCTGCTTGAAAGAACAACATAGATAGATGTTCTATCACTTGGTGAGATTTCACTTACGAAAAGTTTAGGGAGTTAAAGAATTGCAGGCATAAACTCCTGCAATTTAGATAGGAACAACAGATAAAGCACCATTTATTGGCACTATTTATTGCTGTCTCTAAGCACAATAAAGATATGCTATAACTAAAGACCATTTTAGATCATGCTATAGATAGAATTGCTAAAGTATTGTTTGCTCAAATCTAGTAAAAGCACTTAGAAATTAATTTCATCTCTTGTGGGCTCTTGTCCATGAAGACATTTTCAATCAGCAGAAACATTTTCTCTTTAATGAGCTGAATGCAGCTTAAACACTAGTGGTTGTACTGATTCAAGAGAACTGTCATGGTCTCTGAATCTGTGTGGGATAAAATGTTTTCATGATTGTCTGCAAGTTGTTCTTTTTCACAGAAGCTTTTCACAGTTAGTAGACAAGGAGGGAGACAGTTTAATTCTTTGATGCATATGGACCTGTTTCTCCTTCCCTTCCTTAATGCCAAAAACCCTTTTAAAACAAAGACATTTATGAGTGCCTGTGCATGACTCAGGTGAATGACTTGCAAATATTAAAGACAGCTTTTATAGTAAATCAATCACTTGATAAGGAAGAGTGCATCAAGGGCATGTTCTATATTATGTTTGTGTAAAGGAAGATTAGAGTGAAATAGTGCTGCTTTCACCTGTTGACTCAGGAGGTCATTAATTGTGTTTGACAAGTAAGCAAGAAAATTGGAATATTTGCTGTTCTAGAACTTCTTTGAGAGTAGGCAAAATTATTGATCCCACTCAAGCTGTGTGGGTGAGATAGTGAATTACAGTATTGGGAATATTTTTCCTGAGAAAGGGTTGTGTGATCAAGTTCTGTGTAATCTTTCCACCTGTTTTCCAAAGGGTTTACCACTTAATGGATTTTAGGTGAGCACAACATTTAAATGGAAGCTGGGTGTTTAGAAAATTTCCTTCTATATATACACATATATTCTCTCTTGCTATTAAATTATGATGTTCCTTTTCTCAGTTTTTTTCAGTAATATTTTTTTCTTTATCCATTCTATGATAAATTTGGCTTCAACTATTCATCAGCAATTTTAATAGTTCTTTTATTGTACTTTCTTCTTGTAACCTTTTATATATCTAGGAGAAAGCAGGGCCCTAAAGTTAAGGATTCAAAAGTTAATTTACCTGTGCAAAGTGTGAAGAATTGAACAAGCCTATTATAGTAGGATAAATTGAAAGCAGCTTAACTGCCCAAAATTAAATTGACTGTGTTTTGTGCTAGATCTTGGCTTAAAATTGTCTTTCTTGCTAGTGTGTATTTACAGGATTTTTCTTCTCTTTTCTCCTCTCTGTTTACTAGACTGTGGTGGAAGATTCTGCCCTGGATGAAGAACCTGTAAAAGAGGTAGATCGGCTGATTCATGGATCACACAAATGTTAACAAATTATTCTAATATCACCTTTTGTCTTCATGAAACAAAATGTCTCTGGTACATATTCTCCACGTGCTTGTAGCTGTCAAGATACAAAGTCAACCCATTTTTGGTGTCTTATTACAAGATCAAGTAAGGAATAAAAAGATTATTAGGGGATTTATTTTACAGATGTTGGCTGTGCATTTTTCCCACAAAAGTGCACACAGCTTCTTGAGGTATATAGTTTTCCTGCAGAGAAGATTTTGTAATGACCTTAAAAAGAGTAACTGTCATGTTAACAAGGTTTGTGTATTGTAAATTGTGCACAAGTTAATTCCACAGACAAATTGAAGTCATTACCACTTGTTCCCCTGGCTGGCTCTTCACCACAGCAAGACTGAGCTAAACCTTCGCTTCAAGTTAATCTGTTGTTTATATTATTGTAGCACTGTACTATTGTGCTAATTAAAACACAAAAAAACCCAAACAAATCTAAACCTACAGGAAAGGTAAGTCTTGCCTAAAAGTGTTTAAATGCCAAATAAGTAATATGAAGATATAAAAGAGGCAATCGTCCTTCACTACTATGATGAGTTGAGGGCAAAGCTTGACACTGGTCCCATGTGTCAGGGCAAAGTGCTGCTGGTTTGTGTAGAGTGAGCCAGGGTGTGCTTGATAGATCATCAGCCATTTGCTGATGTCAAAAAGCAAAGTAGACTGAATCCCTCCAGGACTGAAGGGAAGGCTGCAGAGATGCATGATGAAGTAGCCACCTTTTGAAGATTAACTTCCTGGTATCTCTTACTCCTTGAAATAGAAAACTTACCTTTGATGTTTGATTTTCTGTGCAGAAATTTGTTAATTTTTACTATGTTAAAGGCATAGCTTAACCCCCTAATGATAGGAAGGAGGAAGGAATCTTAGCTTTGATCTCTGAAATGACTGCAACTTCCAAATGGATTTTTTTTCCCTTCCATTACCATTTCTTAAAAAGAGCAATAAATTACTCGTTAAAAAGCTTGGGGAAGAAGTGCAGGTAGCTTGGCTCATCACTTTCTTTGAGGATATGGCTGAAGATAAAAGTTCTGGTTTGTGGGTTTTAGGAGGACTTTTTTGTGAATATAGCCTTCATATTTCCCAAATTAATTTAAGCCTAGTTAATTTTCATTCGGGATGCTCCTTATAATTTTTAAGTTTGAAATTTGGCAGAAAAAAAGAAGGTATGTAATGTCTGCCTATCTAGAAACCTTAATCCTGTGTTCTCATTTTCTGATGTCAACATTGCAGTGTGCAATTTAATATCTGTTTCTTTCTGATTTTTTTTTCTCCTTTTCTCTGCTGCTCATTTTCTCTTCATGCTATTTCAGCCCTTTGCTGGCTCAGCCTGTAAGCCTCTTCCATTTCCATGAAACTTGTGTCCTGCTGTGTAGTGGCATTGTAAGAAGGAACAGTCTACTCTTCAGGTGACTGATAGCTGTACTGTGCCCAACCCCAAAGAATTTTTTTTATTTTGTTTTGACACATTGAAACATGACTTAAGGAGTGAATTAAAATCATGTAATGCAATGGTTCATACCTACTTAAAGGATGTTTTTGTAAATAACCTGCCTTAGGCTATGCTGGCCTCCTGCTGTTTCTCCCATGCTGTGTATACTGTGCACAAATGAGAGGGTGGTAAAATGCATTATGAAAACTGCACGTCTCATTTTTATTTTTTCCTGAGGTCCGCTTTTCCTGTTGATGGATAAGTTCTTTAAATGTCTTGGGGGCATAAATTAATGGGATTGTTACATAGAACAAGTGTTCCTGAGACACATCTTGGCCCTAGAGCAGTGTCAGCTCTGCTCTAGGATTGTCACCCAGATTACTGAGGGTTGCTACCAGGGCTTTTTCCTAGGAGGATGAACATCTCACAGACTCTGTTTTATGTGCCACAAAAGCAAGCAGATTAGTGGATGGAAATTTCCTTAAGAGGATTTTTTACTCCTGCAGCAGTTATTGCTTAGATTTGTGGGATGCAGTTTTTTTGTTAAGAGGTTCTTTTTCACAAAATGGCCTTTTCCTGGGAGAAAAGGATAAGTGTGACCACCAGTGTTGGTTAAAGGCTCCAGCATACTTAAGGGTGATGTTTCCTGTGGTCAAGTTTAGGTCAAAGTGTTGGCATTCTACCTAAACTTCCTTGAAGTTGTAGCTGGCAGCAAAATTCTTTGTCACATTTTTCTAAAATAGTGAGTATATGTGCAAAACAGCTCCCAGTACTTTGAAAATACAGCATTCAGAAGCTATCTTGTAACATTGCTTGCAGCTGTTTTACCCTTTCAAGGGAATTTGTATGCCCTAGTTCAAACATTGCATGGGACTCTCAGGGAAAGTAGAGCAGATATGCAGTAGAAATGATGATGCACAAACAGAACTGGTTGGCAAGACTGAAAATGGAAGTACCCAGGCTTACTCTTAACTCCAGTGCAGCTTCCAAAGACACGTAACTTCTGCTGATGCTGTGTGTGCTGGTGAAAATGCGAGTAATGAAATTGTGTAGCTTGTGGCAAGCACACGTTGCAGGCTCTGCCACTGTCTATAGTGAGGATATGAATTTATTGGATCATTGAGAAAAGATCAAGTTTCTGTAACTAATGGCAGTAACAGCTTGTGTGATACTTTTTAGGAACTTAAGGAAAACTGCATTTAATGATCACAATGAGGAAAGCATGAAACCTGTGCACCACTGGAGATTTTATATTTGTTGGTCTAGTGCTACTGTTATCAAGGCAATAAATGTTTGTGGCAGCACAGAAAACTGATGTTGGAAGGTGCCTCTGGAGATTATCTAGCCCAACCTTCCCTGCCTTGCTGAAAGCAGTGTCAGTGGTGGGAAAGTGCTTGTCACTGCATCCAATTGTGCCTTGAATGGACTCTACAAGCTCTCTGGGACCCAGTTCTAGCATTTGATCACCCTAAGAGGAAAAGAAAACATTCTTGTGTAAAATTTCCTGTGATTTGGTTTGTGCTCACTACTTCCTGTCACTTCACTGGAGATACCACTGCAATGAATCTCATTCTGTCAATTTTATTTTCTCTCATTGGGGATTTATACATGTGAATAAGACACATTCTCTATTCTTTCCTTGTCTCTTGCATTGTCTTCTTCAGGGGGTACAATTCCATCTTTCCCAGAATCATTTTTGTAGGTCAGATCTGCTCCTCCATGGTTTATTTTTGTGGTCATTCACCTTCACTTGCTTCAGCAGGTTCACATTTTGTTTTGAACTGTGTAAGCCCAGAAGAGGGCATCACTCCAGATGTCTCAGCAGTGCTGAGTGTAAGAGAAGGATCACTCCACCAAACCTGCTGGCAACACCTTTTCTAAAACAGCCCAGAGTGTTGTCAACTTTCTTTGCCAGCTGGCTCAATTCAACTTGTCCACCAGGATTCCCAGGTCCTTCTGTGAAAAGATGAATTCCAGCTGTGTGGCCCCCAGCCTTTAGCGTTATCTTTCTTGAGGTACAGAACCTTGCATGTTCCTTTGCCAAACTTCACGATAGTACTGTTGTCCAATTTCTCCAGTCAGCAGAAGTCCCTCTGGACACAGCACATCTCTCTGGTGTTAGCAGCTGTTACTGAGTTTTGTAGCATCTACAAACTTGTAGAGTGTGTACCCTGCCCAATCATCCAAATCATTAATGAAGATGTTAAATAATCCAGGACCCAGTCTTGATCTCTGGGGTATGCTAGTGGGTGATGCCAACTGAATTTTGTGCAGATCACAGCCCTCTGGGTATTGATCAATTTTTGATCCATCTCACTGCTCACTTATCTGATTCAATCAGTCCCTCATCTGTTTGTCGGAGATGATGTGGGAGACAGTGTCAAAAGTTTTACTTGAAGCCTGCACCTTCATTCTTTAAAATGGTGAAGGTTGTCAGGTTGTTTAAGCACAATTTTCTTCTTCACAAATCTATGGTGACTACGGCAAATAATTTTCTTGCCATTCATATGCTTGTGAATTCTTTCCAGAGAGATTTGATTCATCGCCCTTTCAGGTACTGAGGTGAAGCTGACTGGCTTGCAATTTGCTGGATCTTCCTTCTTGAAGAAAGGAACTACATAATTTCTCACACTTCTCAAGAAGCTTTTCCAATTTCCATGTGTCTTCAGACTACTGAGACTGGCCACACAATGATATTGCTCAGTTTCCTCAGCATTAATGGATATATCTCATCCAGTCCCACGTTCTTTTTTGCAGGGTATGTTGTGTTTGTTTAAGCACCCCCTAATCTGACTCCCCTCCACCAAAGCCAAATCCTTCTTTATCGCCTTTTTCCAGGGGCCTGCAAGTCCTAAAGGCTCACAATTACCAGTAAAGACCAAGGCAATGAAAGCACTGGGTACTTTGGCTCTCCTGTCTCCTTTGTCACCATCTCTCCTTCCCTCTTCAGTAGCAGGACCAAAGGTATTTTTCTGCTGCTAGAACTACAGCAGTGCTTGTTACTCTCTATCTCAGATTCAATTGCACGTGGGCTTTGGCTTTCCTGACACCACCACTGCATTCTTAATAGTCTTCATGCTTCTTCTGGACACTTCTGTTTCCTCCATTTAGATAGACTTCTCTGGCGTGTCTGAGGTCTTTCAGATGCTCCTTGTCCATTCATGCAGGCTTTTGGCTGCCTTTGCATGATTTTTTTGCTGGTCAGGGTGGACAAATCATGAGCTAGGAGGAGGTGATCCTGAAAATTATCCTGTCATACTGTCCCCCTCTTTCTTCCAGGGCCATCTTCTGTGGGATTCATCTGAGCAGGTGCCTGAAGGGAACAAAATCTGTTCTGATGAAGTCTGCAATCATGATCTTGACTTTTGCTTTGCTCTTTTATCTTGGGATCTTGATGATAACTGCAAGGAAAGCTGCTCTTGAACATCAGTCTTGACCAGTTCTTTCTTGTTTGTAGGGATCAGGTCCAGCAGAACAACTTCCCTTATTGGCTTGTTGATCACCTGTATCAAGAATTCATCAGTGCAACAATCTCTAGGATTGCTTTTGATTTTCAGAAGATGCCAGAGTGGGTAAAGTGGATTCTTTGAGGATTAGGGTCTGTGCATATGAGTATTCTTCCTGTTGTCTGAAGAAGGCCTCTGCTTCTTCCTGGACAGGTTGTCTGTAGTAGTCACCTTCCAGAGTGCTGTGGCACATCTGTGCTAGCATAATGTTGAACCACCAGCAGCAGCCTCTCTTTCGAAGGGGCTGGAATCATATTCAGCTACAGAGACAACAGGGAATGCTTGTAGGCTGTTGTGGTTTTCACTAGGATTATGTCAAAACAGCTTAACCAGTGCACACCAACACTAGAGTTGGTGGTGTATCTGTTTCATGAAAAAAAACAGCAGTGAACTTAAAGCAGGTCAGAACATTCTAGTTTGCCATTAAAAGAGTTGCTTTTCTTTTAAAGTTGGAAGGGTGGTTGTTGCTCTTTTCCAGTAGTATCTGGTGAACTCTCACTTGTCTCCCATCTCAATTAATTAAAGGTCTCAATACACCTGGTATGGAGTGTTCCATCCATTGTAAAATTAAATATGTTGGTGATGATTTTTAATAGTAATTATAAATGACTGCACAGTGAAGGAAAAAACATCTACATCTCTGTGCTTGAGCTTGTAGGTCACAGGTTGTCATGTGCATTGAGGTCCTTCAAACAGAATAACTTCAGTTTTCTGCTGCTTTGTGAGTGGTGTTTTAGTTGTCAGAATCAATCACAGAACACAAGACATTTCTTGGTATATATGTTTACACACAAGATGTCTGTACCTCATTAAAAACTTGGCCTGCAAGAGGAGCTTTTCCTTTCAGGGAAAACAAATAGGAAGCTTATCATCAAATGAGTGGTATGCCATAAAGTGTACAGAAGGACAATTTTGTAATACGATGTAAAAAGCTTTTGAGGAGGGAAGCCTGGTTTGGGTTGCTAGATGACAGCAATGTGTTTACTGAACATACTGAATTTTTTCTTCCTCCAGAAAGCCAACCAACCAAACCCAACAACAACCAAACACTCAGAATTAAGGAATATTATTTAAGAAAAAGGTCTGAAATAATGTTGCTGGGGTTTTTTTGGGTTTTTTTTTTGTTTTTTTTTTTAATCAAGTAATGGTTATGATCACGGAATGTAAGTAATTGTAAATCCAGATATTGTGCTGCACACCTTTGTAAAAGAAAGATTTGTAGGCATCAATCTGGGATGACTTTTTTCTCTCTATAGAAATAGATGTTGAGTGAACTAAAATGTAGGCCCTGACTGGAAAATTATGACCTTGCATAGTTTCTTACAAAATTGAACTGCTGATGTATTTATGAAAAAAATTATTTCTTCTTTCCACAGCTCTTTGGGCATGTGGTGTAGGCAGTGTAAGGTGTTTTACTTAAAACTTTTATTTAAAAAAATAACCCTTAATATTTAGCTCTTACAAAGGACTTGGTAAGCAGTAACTTTGTAAATTAATTTTTAGAAATTGTTTTAATTCCCAAAATATATTAATCTACAGTGCCTATTGTCTAACATTTGAAAAAGAGTAAATAACTGCAATTTGTTTTGGAATTAAGTTGATCAGTCAACCAACAGAATATTGTGAAATTGAAAAATACACTATACACTATTGGAAAAATAGTGTATATAAGTGTGTGTTGTTGATAAAGTTTTTTTTTGTCACTGACTTTGTGTGGCTAAAATGTGAGAGGGGACAGCTGGGGTCATGGAGTGAATGAAATACCTCCTCCTTCTCTTGCACCCCAGAGCCTGTGTTCAGAATCCCAGCAATGAAGGGGAAGCTGACAGGGCAACAGCTGTGCTACTGTTACTGAAATAGAATTTTGTTACTTCTGATACTTTGTAAATTGGCTTCTTCTTGTCACTGTCTCATCAGCTGAATTAAAGTAAAGGTGGGGAGATATCAATACAGGAGGAAAGCCTATTGTTTTTTCACTTTTATTTTTTCTTTTTCTGCCCCCTTGTATGTTTCATAAAGCAAATAGAGACATAGAAAATTTCAAATTTTTGGAGGTAAGCAGTGTGTAGAAAAACTTATTACATAAACTGAAAGACTTGTGACATTTGAACTTAAACATAAAAGTTTAGCAACATATTTATATATGATAGCCTATTCACAGTACATTTTTTGGTTTTAGCTGTTATTGCACAGTCACTGTTGCTTTTTCAAGTTACTGCTTTCAGTCAGCGTGCTGTTGTGGCTCTGATGCATTAGAGAGAAATAACAGCGCTCTAAAAAAACTTCATCAAAAGTCTGTGGACCCTTTTCAGGATTTTTCAGCCCCTCTGGCTCTCTGCAGCCTTTGCTAAATGCTGCTGTCTGTGGTGAATGACAACCTTCATTGGAACTATTCTTTCCGTGGCCAAAGGGGGATAGATTCTGTTCCTCAGAAACTGGTTTTTCAGGACCAAAAATGGACTCTGTCTCCATATCTCTTGGGACCCTAAATGGGGTTTTTAGCCAGTAGAGAAAGTCACTGGTGATTATATATCAAGCTTCCCTTGAGATAATAGCTGATGCTCCCTCCTATTGAAGTGCAACTTTTACATGTGTACTTGTACTATTTATTGGATCAGGACCTCGGTGTGGTGGTGATTTCATCTCTGTTACTGATACTGCAGGAAGCACTGACACAGTGGGGTAGTACAGCCTGCAGAGTTCAGGGACAATGCTTGGGGGGTGTGGGTTTTGTTGTGTTTTCTGTTGTGTGCTGGATTTTTAAGTTTGCAATGTTTAGCAATAGAACAAACAGCTAACCAACCAAATTTTTTTTGCTAAGTGGACACTAAAATGACCAGTTCTGATTTAATCAATCAGACAGGCACGTGGATGCACAGAGTATATACTGTGTTTGGAAGCTTTTAAAATAAATGTTGCAGACTGCACTGCAGCTGTCACAACTGAGCAAATGTCATGCTGAACCAGGAAAAGAGGTTCTGAGAGTATTTTCAAGATGTGAAACGCTTCAAGGAATTAGGCTGCTTGATTTTGAACAAGGATTATTACCTAAGACAAATGAAAGTTCATCTGGGGAAAACCATTCCCTCATGAAAATTATCTTACACCGTAATGGCCTTTGGTGCCCAAGACTGTGCTGGCTGTGAGTGAATTGTGTCATCAGGAGAGATGACTCACTTGGCAGTCCCTAGAGTCGAGGATAACTTGTTTCTGTGATGAGTATGGTGCCTCCTAGAGAGATTTGTTATTTAAAATGGAAACAAACTACAATTTACACGCAGATGGTTACAACTCTAGGGTGAGAAAATCCATTTTCTTCATCACAATGAAGTGAAAGTCAACTGTTTTGCTATTTTTTCCCACTAAGTTGCTCTAATTTTCTTGCTCACTCTGTGGTTTGCTCCTTAGAACATAGAGTTTTGTGTTGAAATGAGAGCTCTTTCTTTGAGTCTTCTATTCTCCTTTCCTGCTCCTTGTAAGGTTAATAACTTTCACCATAGGAAAAGTAATGTGACAAGGAGGCAAGATGGACACTGTTACTTTGGAAGAAAGTCTTTCTCTGACTGCTTTTTTGCAAAGATTTGGCAGGAAAAATCAGAAGGTATCTCTAAATATAAAAAATAAAAATTAAAAAAATTAAAAAATATGTTCTCAAATGGGCATGGTTAGACACGGAAGAGTTGTTATTGGAGATGTTAAGTATTTAGCTTCTGCTTCTAGGTAGTCATGTGCTTCATGGTACAGTTTATTTTTTCAAGACTTGGTAAGTTCTGCCTGCTGACTAGAAAGGGAGCTTTTGGTAATAAATGGCTGCATTTTGAACAAATGAATTACACTTGCAGAAGTTTTGTGTTTATAGAATGTGTGATAAGTATTCAGGCATGCTTATTACACTCAGGGTTTCCCAAAGATTATACTGACATTTACAAGTGGCATGTGAAGTATTCAGAGCAGCAACAAAAACAATGCTACGTAAGTTTTGGAAGTCAAGAAGGAAGGCAAATTACCTCTTCTTGAGCACCTGGATGCTAAAGACTACCAGATGCTTTGTCTCATTCAGCCAGTTATTTCTGAGAGGTGGCCCCAAAAGTCACGTTGCCTATCACCTCTGTGGAAGAGGGTTGCTTCAACATCAGGAAAGTGTGGGGCTGAAAATGAAGACCTGATGGTCCAGGGTTGCAGGTGGGTGTTTTTACAATATTGTGTCTGTGAGGTTAACTGCAAGTTCCCAGCTGTTGAAAATTTTGATTCAGCATCTATGTAGAATCTATGTAGAATATACTTAGGTATATCTAAGTTTCTTGTAGTGTAGGTATCATGATCGAATGACCTCTTTGTAACTGTACATGGTAGAAACCTGAAGTCTTCTAAACATTTCAGTTTTGGATGTAAGAAGTTCTGTAAATGACAAATTCTGCCCCTGCTCAGACAGTCCTTATTTTGTATCTGTTTTCTCCCCTTTTTAATCATGTGAGGTCAGTAATTGCAGTGGTTACTAGGTTTGTTTATTCTGGTCTAGAAGCATTCTTTCTGATAACAAACATCAAACAAAAGAAAAAAAGAAGGAAAACATAGTGGATTCTAACTGGCATTCTCTTATATGATGGATGATTGAAGTGCAGTCTATCCCTTTCATAGGTGTCTTTTGTTATTTGGGGTGGTCTGGGTTTTAAGTGTGCAAATTAGGCATATTCATTCGTATTTAGCACTTGAACAAGTAGTCTGATCCTTTTGTACAGTAGCAACCACAGTTCTCACCTCCAATAATCAGTAACTGAGGGGTCCTGGGTACTTACTAATTGAAAACTTTATCTTTTCAGTCCAGTTCTCAATTTTCAAAAGGTAATACCTATATTTAACAATACCTCTTATGGAAGCAAACATTGCAAACAGGACAATGAGCAGTATGGTACTGTTAAAGCGGATATACTCTTGTACACGGGACCTGTTCTTTGAGTGGATTGCCTCCTGGTTTGTGCTAATAATCATGCATGTTTAATTGGTATAACCTCCTTCATTTTCCTGTAAAAAGTCTTCTATTATGATGAACGGTCTTGAGGGATTTTTTTGTACAGTATATATTACAGCAGCTTTTAAAGTGTTCTGCTTTATTTCTTTTTTAGGAAAGCTAAGGGTTGTGAGTCACCCTGCCTATAAAGGAAGCTGTTACAACAGAATTAAACTGCATAAGTATTGTTTTGGTTATGTCAGTGAGCCTCCTCTAAGTGCCTGTCATCTGAACACTGCTTCTGAAATCCTGCTTGAAATGCTGCAGCAGTGGTCTTGAAGGCTACTCTGAGCACTGTGCACAGCTGAGTAGGGAGGGCATGGTGAGGGAGGTATTATTTATTTATTCATTATTTCAGTTAAAGTCTTTGAAATGCTTGGTCTCTTCATCTCTTTTCAAGTCATTTTGGGAAGCTCCTTAGAAAGGGGAGTGTAGCAGTAGAAGGAGGGCTGACTTCTGTTCCTAAAACGAGAGCTAGAGCGAGGGGATGCTTAGTGAATCCCAGCTTCCTAACTGCAGTATTCCTGACTGCACCTGACACAACAGGCCTCTGAGGTGAGGTCTGCTTGGAGCCTGTTCTGCAGCAGCAAGCACTGCGGAGAAGCTGTTTGCAGAGGTGGAGATGGATGGGTTTTTTCCAGAGGGAAGTTTTCCTAGGGCAGCATCCCTTGGGCTGTCCTGCTTGTTAGAAGGAGCCTTGGTCCCTTGGCCCTGTGGGTGCCAAGCAAGGGCAGGGACCTGTCCCAGCAGGGCTATGTGCTAGGTAGCTTGATGCACACAGGTGTTCTTGGGAGTTCCATCTCAAACAACTCTCTAGGCTCTCCACAGATGCCTAAAGTGGTCCCTTGTACAGTTAGCAGCCAAATGCTTGAAGAAAATGACAAATCTGAATGCCTAAGCCTGGTATGTGTAATGCTGTCAACTTTTAGGAGAAAACTGAAGGACTAATTGCTTTGAAATTTGTTAGGCTGTTGGTTAGATGCACAGGGCATATCTGACCCGAAGAATAGAATCAGAAGATCTGTCAAGGTAGGAGATGGGTGGTGTGTGTCTGAATTTTTTCTATACATGATTGGTTTATTCCCTTGAATTTCCTGCTGTTGGTTTTTCCTAGCCTGGCCTAAAGTTTTATCACACTAAATGGAGGGGAAGGTAGCCCTGAAGCTCCAGAGTATGCATCTGGTTTCATAGAGAGATTTCTAGAAATGGTGTATGAGAAGCAATCTTATTGCAGGTATTAATATGCTTCTGTGGGTGACAATCTTGTTGAGTGAAAGGGAGATGAACATAGCTCAGATCTGAATGGTATTTGTCAGTTTGCAGTCTGTAGCTTTGAATGGTAATTGTCAGTTTGCAGTGTGCAGTTTGTTCACTTCTGTAGACAGACGAGTGATAAAATCCTATAAACATCTGATTCCAGTATTCAACAAATATTTAAACAGTAAAGCACAATTCTAAATAAATATGACTTGATATCCAGGCTTGATGCATATCTTGAACAAGATATGTTGTGGTGAATGAAAAGCTGTAAGAAGGTGACAGTTTTTGCCTGCTTACTTACTGGTTTGAATCAGGCTTGGTTTAGGGCTGCATGAAGAGTTCTTCTGATTGCTCATTGTCGGTAGCTATGGTGAGGAGCTCAGCATTGTTCAGATTGATAGTGTGGGAATGGTTTAAGAATTAATCTTTCCTTCTACAAGGTAGGCGTGGCCACCTGAAGCCTCATGTGCATTAGTAGGACAGATCTTGAATTCCAGTACAACCTCTGTCACAATTATCTCTCTTCTGAGCTAAATCCACTGCCCTTTGACTCGGGGACGGCAGTAACTGCATCTGGCAGGATGTTTCTTAGTGGTTTCGACTTGACCAAGGAAGCAAATCCAAGCAAGCCTGTGGAAAACCTAATCTACTGCTCTAATGAGGACCTCTGATCTTCTTGTACCTCTGTTGTGCAGAACATGTGCCCTCAGCTGTACAACCTTGTGCTGGCTGAATTGATAACAGTGAGATCCTGACTGTGTGAAGATTGTTTGTGTCCCCTTGTTTAACACAGTAAGTTAGTCATCCTGCAGGTCAGGTTGCTGACTATGGAGAGGGATACACTAACAGCATTGTGGGTGTGTGTGAATTTAATTATAAGCTACTTTACATATTTCATATTGTAAGAGTGCAAAGTACAATGACTGCACTTGTTTCTTTGCAGCCAACTAGTGGTGTGTGTATATGTTTGGTTTTTTCATGTGCTATTGCTCTACTTTTTTTTTAAGGGCACAATGGAGGCTGATTTATAGAACATCTAATGGATGTTCTGTGTGGTCTTGTGGGACCTCAGAGCTTCTCTTCTGTGTTCTTATTTACTTTAGCTCGTTGCTGTTAGCAGTGGGAGTGGGCAACCCATGGACAACAGGATAATGCACTTTTGTGCGTAATGGTTTTTATTTTAGCATCAGGACTATTTTGTGCAAGTTTGATCTCTTTTACTAGTAGTCTGTCTCAGTAAAAGAGCTCAGGATACTGCAGTGCCTAATATGTCAAGCATGGTAGCCACTGAGTAGATGCAGTGGTGTGCACAATGGTCACACAAAAATGGTGCTAATGACACCATTACCACTGCCTCTTCATCCTCGATGTCCCATCCTTTGTTGGAAGAAGGCATCTTTCTCTGTAGAAGACACTGAATGGGGAGAGCAGATGAGCGTTGCAGTGTGCACAGAGAGGATTAACAGGGGGCTTTGGATGTCAGTGCCTCAGCAGTGACTGCCTGGTGCAGCCTTTGGGCTTTAAGTCATGGCAGTTGTCTTCTGCCTCCCCCTTGCTTCCTATCTGCGCTACACTGGCCTGTGAAGTGCGGAGTGTCCTCCTGGATCCCTGCTTCAGTAAGGCATTGCTCAGCTCCAGAAGTAAGCAGTTAAGTTTTCGTGTTGCCTTGAGCTTGCTCCTGTGATCTAGCTTCTGTGATTCATACTCCTGCTTGCCAACTGGAGCTAGCGTAAGGCTTAATTAAATGTGTAAAACATTCTGAACTTAGTGAGTCATTTTCCTGAAATATGCTGCATGTAGTTGGCAGACTTGCCCACCTTTTCGGATCTCAGAGCCAGCTTTGAATAAATAATTGACTTTGGGCAGGAGGTGAAGTATTTGGTGTGTGTACTGTCAGCCTTGAAGCATCTGTGTGAAAAATATTTAATAATTTAAAAATGCTCAAGATGAACAGATGTATACTTAGTGTGCAAATGAAGAACTTTTTTTTTGTTGTTTTGTTTGCTTTGCGTTTGTTATTAAATTTGAAAACCCCAGGGGCTTTGATGTCTAGGTAAGGCTTATACAATCCTGTTGATGAAGAAGCTAGGCTGAATCTAGTTCTTGTCCCTGGGAGCCCTCCAGGTTTCTGGACTTGAAACAGGAATTGAAAAACTGATCTTCCTTCCAGACAGATAAGCAGGAGTTCACATGTGTGTTAGAAGATCAGCCAGGAGTCTCTGACATGTTACACCTGGATCCTCATTTTGACTTCTCTAACTCTTTGGTTTGCAGTAAACTCATTTTTAAATGTAGCTTTAAGAATATGAGTATTTTCACATGTAACTGGCAGGGAATAAAGAACTTCCTTCAATGTCTGAGTTGGGACAAAATTGATTATAAGTTTTGCATCTGCATGGAATAACTGTTCATCTCTTAACTTAATGAGTCACTCTTGTGACTGATTAGGTCAGTACAAAATTATCCTTCTTTAGTCTTGTTTTACAGTTTTTGCCCAGTCCTACTTTTTTTTTTTTTTATTTAACTGTTCTCCTGAGTTGCTCTGTCAGCTTTGGGAGAAAATTTGACCAAGCTTCTTTGAAAAGTCTGAAATATGCATTTAGTTCCAAATCCTGTAGACTGGCAACATACTGAGGGAACCCAAGTTTTTAATATTTAACTTTTCTAATAGTATAGATGCTAATTATCAGTACACTGGGCTCCGATTGCAGGTACAGAGTGGTTTGGTATGGCAACTCATTGCTTCTCTTGCCTTTGAAATGCTTTATCTTTAAACCAGAGTTCACATTCTGGAATATCTAGAGCTATGGGCAGTTCTCGCTGCAGGTTTGAAGTGATGACTTTATCAGTTTGCCAGGTTTGGGGCTGTGACTCTGGTGCTTCTTGGAAGGTGGTGTAAGGGCATCAGCACAGCATCTTTTAAACTGTCTGACTTAACTCCCACCCACTGTGCCTGGAGTTGAAGGTCTCCTGGCTGTTGTAGAGTGGGTTGAAGCAGGCTTAAAAACCAGAAATGCCTTCCATGTTGCTTTTATGCTATTTTATGTGGGACTGTGTAGGTTTTTGTTTTATTTTTGGGGTGTGTGCATTTACTTTTGGTTTTTTGTGGGGGAACGGGCTTGGCATTTTGTGTTTTTTAAAGTAGTCTGTATCCCATACCTGTTGTCTAAATATTACTACCAATCTTTGCCTTCAAGGCCTTACAACTCTTTCATTGTATTTCTTAGTATCTTGGTAGCCTTTAAAAGTGCATTGCAAGCATAATTGCAGGCAACAAGTGGCCGAAACAACTGTTACCATCTGCTTGGTAAACAAACAACTGTGACTATCAGAGAACACTTTGTGAGCCCTCTTTTCCACTGGCTTTTCTTATGACTCGGTTATAAATGTTGGGTAGAGGTGCTTCTGGCAACTTCTTCTGTTATCTAGCTGTAGATATTAAAGGAGAAAGCTTGTCAATCTACAGGGCCTCCTCTTAAATTTGATAGTTTGTGCCTGGCACAGCATTCCTTACACTTGCTGAAGGTTCCTGGACTTCATTTTGACTGGTAGAAAGCCAGCTATACACTTAGATGTCACTGACCAGCAAGAAAAGCATGCGTGCAGACCAAATGCTTCTAATGTACTTGTGAGGCTGATTTTAGCAGAGAATTGTCCCCTTGAGAAGACATACAGATTCTCAGCTGTACAGCTTGAATGAGATGGAGCCCTGGGAGATAAGTGGATCATTAAAATACTGCTTTGCCTAGCTTGTTCCTTCTGCCTGTCTTTTATTCTTTAACTAATGTGGATGGACCCAGCATGAAGAGTTGGAAGAGCTGCTTTTTATGAGATGAAGCAGCTCTGGGTTCCAGGCTGACAGCTGGGGGAAGCATTTAATGGCACAGTAAGTGCCGTATGAGGCAGATGCTGACAGCATGAGAAGCAGAATAAGTCTCTAGCTGTCTGGAAATAATGGTTTGTGCAGTTCTGAAATAACTTGGATTAGGGTGTTTCTTTCATAATAATAAAAAAACCCTGGAGGATGGGGGAGCACCTGAAAATCCTCTTTAGCAAAGAATACAAGTGCTGGGTGCTTTCCCTGTGTTATCTGCAGGGTGATTACAGCCTGAACCTCTATCTGCAGCTGACAAGGAAATTGGACTTTTTATCACAGGGGACGGAGAAACCCTCTGAGATTTGTGATTTTGACTTTTTTTTTTGTCAAAGTATTTGGAGATGTCTTGGAAAAATTGGAGGGAGCGCTTCCTGCACTGTTTCTTTTAGCTGTTATTTCTTTGGGAGATATACTTAGGCATCATGCAATGTCCAGATATACTGGTGATCACTTGAATTTAGGGCCACTAACTTGCATTGTTGAAACTGTCTTTCACCTCTCTGTAAAAATAAAGGAAATTTAATATTTTGGAGTAGAATACTGATCTTTTTTTCTGTTAGGCCTTCTTCTGTTCATCTGTTACAGATGAACAAGATAAATGTTTTCAGAAATTATAATGAAAACTGGAGTTTGACCTGATCTCATGCCTGTATAATTTAAAGATAAGAAATACTGGAAGACTAGCTTATTGGGGTTGGAAATGTAAAGTGTTTTGTTCACAAGCCTCCTTGCTTACTTGTCATCAACAACAAACCCCCCTTTAGCCCTTAAGTATCTGGCATAGGGTCTGTTTCTGGTCTGAACAGCAGAATTTTCTGATGAAACTCATCTCTGAAGATTGCATGCCACAAGTTTTTAAGGGAGAGATAGTTGTTCTCTCTATGAGGAGACTTGCCTTGGGCCTTGGGGCCCAAAGTTTGATATAGAAACTTCAAGAATAGTTTGGTTTTTTTCCCTCCTGTTACTGTCATTATGAGGTTAGGAAAAAGTGAAGTTTGGTGTGCTGTTTATGGGAGTCAGGTAACTGCTGATCTGGGCACCCAAATCTGTCAGCACATTGTGTATGGCAAGTTATTGTGATCAAATATCTATTCAAGACTGAATGAGTAACCTAGTGGTTTCTTCTTTCCGAAACATTCTTGCTTCCTATAAAGCAGTATGAATACTAGACTAAATCTGAGAAATAGAAACAAAAGAGCTTCTATTTCTCAGATTGCTCAGATTGCTTCTGTTTCTCAGATGCTGTGTGACTTTTCCAATTCTTACAACAAAGCCAATGTGTGAGACCAGAATCAACTTTCTTCATGACTTGGAGACATGGTTATGCTTGAACGTAACTCCATCCCCAGATGAGTATCTTGACGAGGCTGACTAACTTTTGCTGCTTCAGTCTGTGTGAATTAGCAGAAATATCCAGTGACTGAAGATGATACCAGCTCTATACAAGGGATTAAATAATTTTCATCATGTGTTGCTGTGGCACAACATGATATTTCACAGGCTTACTGGATCTTAGTGTTGTGATGGGTAGATGTGAATTTTGTTTAAGGAAAGCAGAGATTTGAGGTTTCTGAATATTACCCTGGTGACATGAATTCAGACATACTTAGATCAATGATCTTTTTAGCATAACGTGGTACTTGGAACCACTCATAGGCAAAAGGGCCAAATGAACCCAGGTGCCTGCTGGGAACCTCTTGTCTGTGGTATAGGAAGTGTTGCCTCTCCTGTCCTGTGCCTATATGAGTCACAAAAATCTTAAGTAACTGGATTGTGGGCTTGGTGGTTTGGTGTTATTTTTGTGGGGGTGAGGTGGAAATGACACAGGTACACTGTGTGCACTTTGTGTCTTTTATCTGAACACATCGTGTTCTTGTAAAGTGCACACTGAAATAATTCCAGATAACGTGATGTGCCCTTCCTACCAGGTGCTGCTCTGCAGCTGGTTGTGATATTTCTGCAGCTGTGGGACAGAAAGGTTCAGTCTCAGGAGCAGATATGTGATGACAGCATGAGCTTTAGCTAATGAGTGTGTACTCTGTGTGGAGAGCCCAACACACACTACTTGGGATGTATTGTAACATTTCCTTGAACTAGCCAGACTGAAGCTGGCAAATAAGCTGCAATCCCATCTCCTAAGTGGGGTGTGGACATGACTGCAGTCTGTTGCCATGGGGACAACGACAGGTCTCAGTTAAAGAATTTTGCTGAAAACTGCTGTACCCTGGGAGTGCACGATCTGTAAGCAAGCAGTTATGCAGCAGTCTTGTTGAAGGGTGTCAGAGTTGATTGACCTGATTTAGGGTGTTCCTAGGGAAGCAGTGTGCATAATCACACTGATTAGATGTCCCAACAGTATGAATACCATGACCTGCTGCAGTCAAGCTGGAAAGAGGAGTAGAAACTCAAAGATCTTGTGAATGTTCACAAATGAGCAGAGAGATTCAAAGCAGTACCCTACCAAGGGATGGAAAAGCAGAACTGTACCTGGCCACAAGTTAACATGTACTATTCAATACAATAAGCATGCTAGGAAATCTGTCCAAAAGGGTAGAAGGAGGAAAGACATCCAAGAAACAAAAGCCATAGGTCTGTTGAGAAACAGGCTCCATTAGTTCTGCTTCTTGCAGAACTTATGTTTTCCTCTGGGAAATTTCATCTTCCTAAAAACAAGTACAAAAGTCTGTTAGCCTCTTTATTTCCCTAGAGAAACCAGATTGCACTTCTTGTGGCTACCTGTTGACCTGTTCCTAGGTTTGGTTACAAGACCATCCCAGCTTTGCAGGAACACGTTTTAAAGACAAAACATGTAGTTTCTTCATATTTGTCCATGAGAACAGAAAGCTGTTTTATTTTCTTGTTCTTTGGCCACGATGCAAGCTTGACCCTTGGTAATCTAGAGGGGAAGCGCAGTGCTTTGGGAATCCCCGTTCCCTGTATCGCTGCACGGCTGCGTGTGTGGCTGCCTGGCCATGCTGGGGCAGGACTGACACCTACTGTGGGCTGCCTAGAACTGAACATTCGCATCATGAAGCTGCCGCGAAGATAAATAAAATTTACTCTAAGCTTTGGTTGTCAGAAAGCTTTCGATATGTAAGTTTTCAGTTTGGACATCTGACAGCTCACTTTCCCCCTTGCTCATCTTTCCAGCAGCTAGCAGAGATGCTGCTGTAGTGAGCAACCATGACAGCTGGAAGGTGTGGTCCTTTTTACCCTACTTCCCTTCCCAGCTGGCTGATTTTAGGCCATCAGGCACATTTCTGCATGATGTAAGACAGTCATCTGTAATGTAAGACATTCACTGTATTTTCTACAGATGGAACTGCCTCAGTCATGTTACTGTCATGACATTGGAAATGGTGCTTCTACTGCTGTCACTAATGCAATACTCTGCCTTTTAATACGTGGTGACTCTTACCCTCTTGAAGAAAAAAGAACAGGTCTTGGAAGGTTGAAACAAATCCAAAAAGCAGGGTGAAACTTAACCATGGCAGTTATGTATTTACAGACTTGAACTTCAGCTACTCCAAAGCTTCCAGGTAAATTTATTTCATATATCTGTGTTTTAAACTGCTGCGACGTGTCTTGTATCACTACATGGTAATAAACTGGATGTAGTGTTACTCTGTTGCAGATGATAATGCTGAGTTTTGTCGTAGAGAACAACTATCATAGCTGTAATTATTTACTTTTTTGTAGCAAGACTTTAATTCTCTGGGTAGACACACCTCAGCCAAGTACTCAAAGAAGCAGATCCCTTCCTCCAGATCCTGCCTCTGAATCATGCCCCAGCTTATAATTGTCTCATTTCTGCCACTGAGTGGAGAAAAATGTATATGAGGAGATGGGAAGAATATTAAACCTCTTTTAAATAAATGTGAAACAGACAGGAGATGATTCTTTCGGTTTGTGTGGTTCTGCTTTTGTGTGAGAAATTAAAACCTTTTTCTTCCTTATATGTCTAAAATGTACAAGAATCACAAAATTCTGAGTCAAATGTGACTTTGGACTGACTTCTTTGAGCATGTAGTTCATCTCTGTTGCCTTGTTAGTGGTTGCTTCCAACCCAAATGATTTTATCAGTGGGGATTTTAGCCTTTTCCCCCTGCTGCTCTTGCTTTGAACAATGAGGGAGGATAATTCTGTTCCTTAAACCATAGCCTGCTATTTCAATGGGAGGCACAAGGGGAATTGCTGGCTGCTTCTTAACCAAAGAAGAAATCACATTTTCAGCTCCAATATTTGGAACACCATCACAGCAAAGTTGCAGTCCACAGTAACTGTGGTGCAGCACAGGGATCTGACAGAGGGAGACTGGCACTGGGTAGCACGAGTACAGCTGTGGTTTAACTTTGACAGGGTTGGCATGCAATTTGGGATGCTGTGACTGGCAGACACATGTTAGTCCCAGTGTCATAGACCTTGGTTCAGGTCAATGGAAAGCTGACCTGTAAGCAGGCATTTTGATATTTGTGGAATATGCATTCATTTTAAATCTTTAAATGTCTTAGTCTCGCCAATTGCATCTTTTAATTCTGCTTGTGAGAGCTGCAGCACCTTATTTTAAGGAGCAACAGCAGTGCCATGAAGGGTAGCTTTTTATGGCATTCTGAGTATGTTTGTTTCCATTAGACGAAATGGAAGTTTCTAGTTTTCTAGAAAGGAATTCAATTCCGATTTGAAAATTACAAGATAAGGACAAGCTCACTTCCCAACCTCTAAAACATCACTTCCCACACTCCTAAAAATCTGCCAGCAGTTTCTTAGGAACTTAGGAAGAAATGCACTAGGAAGGAGGGACTGACCACCTCATCTTGTGCTTGGCTACCTCTGCCAACAAGCAGATGACAGTGCCACTGTGGTGCAGCAGGAGCTCGGCTTTGCACTGCAACCTATAACTATAACCAGCCCAATGGAATTATTCTGGGGTAATGAACAAGCTTGTGAAGCTTGCAGTAACTTCATCCAACAGCAGAGGTCTGTCTTGTTTGGCAAAAGGTTTTTTATCACTTTAACACAGAATGAATCGTTGTATGAGAATTTGGGTATTTTTTCAGTCGTTTTTAAGGTGGAGTTTTCTTTTTTGTTTCTTTGAACACAAATTTAAAGTTTTTTAATGATAAAAACTGACTCGAAACTGCAGTGTGCACTTAAGTGAATCATATATGGTAGAAGCTGGGGAAGTCAGGCAATCACTGAGCTGGTGTGAGAAGCTGTAACTGGAATCTGAAGCCTGTGCCCCCCTCCCCAGACCCAACACTGAGAACACAGATGGAAACTGCTGGCAGATTTTTGGGAGTGTGGGAAGTAATGTTTTAGAGGCTGAGAAGCGAGCTTGTCCTTATCTTGTAATTTTCAAATCAGAATTGAATTCCTTTCTAGAAAACTAGCTTTAGCCAAACCCCAGATATTTGGCTTCAGATAGGCACAAGTGGATGAAAGTTCATGTTAGACAGAAACTGATAGAGCAGATGAATGTAGTTTTTTTCTTCTAATGTTAACTCACAAAAACATAAAGCTTCTGCCAGAATTTGTTTTTCAAACCGAATCACCTCCAAATAGTCTCCATATCTAATTATCTGTTACATCTGTGAATGAAGGGATCCTGTCCAGTCTAGAAATGGTTTAACAAGCTCCTAAAAGCCCAGGTCTCTAGTGTGGTTTTTTCATTACTTAACTCAAACCATCTCTAGTTCATCATTATCTATTAAGGCATGCAATACTTTCTTCAGCCATTTGCTTGTGCTCTTCTGGAATGATATTTTCCTTTAGGCTGTGGTGCTGTTTCCGTCGAGCTATTGGAAGCTTATGTTTGATTTTGCTAAAGTTGAATGACTTCAGCCCAAACACATAATTTGCCATTTATGAGTCAGAACTATGATAATTTCTGCAAATCATCCTGTAAAGCATCCTACATCTTGGCTAACTACACAACATACAGATGGTCCTCTTGTTCCCTCTGTCCAAACTTAATGCAAGTTTGCTGTTAATCAGTATAAATTTCAAAATCCTCTTTCCATAATCCTTTGTAAATTTTTAGATAAGAATTTGAGAGGCAATTGAACTGCGCTCTTGCATTGCAGACCAAATTTGTAAAGGCTTAATAGTAGTTCTTTGGGTACTTCATACGGAAATTTTGAAAGGTAACCACAGTATAAAATTCTTCATAAATTCAGTTAGAAAATTCATCAAACTTAGTGGAAGTGAAAATTATTCAGTGAAAATACAGTCCTGCATTAGCTAATCCTTAATTAAATAGATCTTGCAGCTGCCTACATCAAGCTGCAGCTGTAGTTGCTGTTTTCCTGGCTTTTTTGGTTTAACTGAATGTTGGAAATATAACTTCAGAATCATGCCTGTATTGACAGTGGTTTTGCTGCCTTATTGCTTTTAAAATTCTGGATCCTCTGTCTCACCTGAGAGATAAAACTCCTGTGAGAAGATCTACATTTTCCAAGGATTAATCCCCTAGCACATTGTTTTGAGGGGACTTTATTTAGCAGTTTGCTTTACAGTAGCTATGATCAATGCAGAAACTACTGAAATTATGACAAAGAGTATTATTGTGCTACCATACATGAGATAAGATAATAAAGTCAGTGAGAAGATGGATATTTTTTAAATCCATGAGCAAAGAACTTCTATGTTGCCATTGTGATATTATATTTTACATTCACAGTTTTGGTACATCCACATAATGTTTTAATAGAAGAATAATATCATCTTTAGTCAGGTGAAAAAGGTCTGAAGGTGAAGAGAAAAAGGTTTTGTTTTTTATAAAGTCAGCAGTGTAGCTATTTCTAGAAATCTCTTTCAAAATGCTAACAGTATGCAGGGATGGCATTGTTGTGCCAAGCATTGTGCCACTGTGGGAGATGCAGAACACAGGCTTTGGAGCATCAATTCTCTTTCTGTTTGTGAAGCACTGGGGGGGACGTACAGTAAGGCAGGAGGAGGTGAATATGCAGTACCAACAGAGCTATGCCACTGTGCTGATTTTTCTCAGTTGGAACCCTCTTTTCAGTTCCAGTCATTTCACCTTTGAAAAAGTATAAAGAAACATGGTTATTGAGACCAAAGAGTTGGTGGAAAATTATTAGAGCAGTGGAGAGAAATGTATATGAGGAGATGGGAAGAATATTAAACCTCTTAAATAAATGTGGAACAGATAGGACATGGTTCTTTCAGTTTGTGTGGTTCTGCTTTTGCGTGGGGAAGTTCAACCAATGTAAGAAATTAAAACTTTTTTCTTTCTTATATGTCTAAAATGTACAAGAATCACAATGAAATTAAAATGCAGGTAGATTCAATTGAATGCTAATAAATGAAGAGAATAGGATTAAGTTTGTATTTTATCCTAAAGAAAAGATATTATGTATTTCTAGTCGTGGGCTTTCTGTTTTTCTCCAAGGTCTCTGGTTTAAGTAATGTATTACTACTGTTTTTATATCCTTTGCAGCTATGAGCAAGGCATAAGGGTCACCAATACAATAAATATTTCTGCAACTCTGGAAGTGTATGCTTTTTGGATAATCTATGAACTTGGAATATTTAAAATGTCAAAAAAAATGGCAGTCACTTTGGGCAATAGGCTTTCCTGGTTAACTGTGCTAAGGAATTGCCCTCAATGTGAGTTAATCTTTGTAGTGGTTATTGTAATAAGAACAGTTTATGGTATGAAAGATTTTCCATTTTCACATCTACTTAACTACATAGGTTATTCGCTTGTACTTACTCTATCTATGGGAAAGGTCAGGTGAAGATATGAATCTGTTCAAAATAACTTACTAGCATGCCATGTTTCCAGTATATATCTAAATTACTGATCTACCATAAGGATATGAAAAACCAATAGAAATCCTAGGCAATTTCATGTTGAAGCCGTAGATGAATCATCAGTTACTCCTCCTGCAGCAGTCTTGCTATTTTTTTTTTTGTCCACTGTCTTTGTGTTTATGAAGACATTTTGAGTGCTTCTTTTTTTATTTTTTTCCTTTCCACTTTGCTCTGCTTGTCCCCTTGGGATGCTGTAAAATGTCTGCCTAAAACTTGAATCTGGAAATAGAATGTGTCTACTTCCCAAGGAGCATGGTGTCTCCCTAGAATCCAGTGGATCCATGTATGGATCTGCATGTAAGAGGTCAGAATCACCATACTGGTGGGAAGGTAATGATTTTGCCTGGTACTTCTTGAGTTTTTTTGTCCAGGTGCTTCTGACTAAAGTTCTCACTTTGAATTTTGGAATTATTGTATTTTTATTAAAATTAGGTTAAAAAAAATTAAAAAGCTGAATCCTGTACCCAGAAATACCCAAAATCCAACTTATTTTGCAAATTAGGTACTCTTTTCCCAGGCAATCCTAGCAGTGGGCAGCCACAATGAAAGCAGTGGCTCAGAAGCAAAGTATATGGTGCTGCAAGTGCAAGTCCAAAAAATTCAGTCCTTGCTCACAAATGTTGTCAGAGAAATTTCTCTCTGCGATCAGAGCTTGAGCGTACAGTGTTGTTATAAATGCAAAGGCAGATTTGGGTTAAATAAAAACAATTTATTATAAAACAATTTCTATAAAAAAATAAACAATGAGGAAAAACCACAATAAAACAAACAGCGCAGCGCTGGGTGGACAGGGGTCTATACCCAAAGGTATAGGTGTTCCCAAATCCACGAAGGAGGGTAGACTGTCCGGGGTTTTTATAGGGATTTTTAGCCTTGAGGCCAAATTCCAGGCAGGCACCATTCATCAACAGTCCTTGATTGTCGTATGAATTGATTTCCTGGCGTTGGAGAATAGAGTCAAATGGACGTCCGGACCGAGTCTCCTCATATGTAAAGAAGTTCTGGGTGGTTCTTGATTTCATTGTGGTTCAGGCCATCTGGATGGGATGGTTGGATCCGGGTTGGAGCCGATGGATATCTCGGCTGGATTTTTCCTTTTGTTTACCTGATGGCTTCCCCCAACGGTAGCCTGCAAGGCGAGGTGTTCGGGTCCGGTGATGAATATCTCGTCGGTGCCTCTCCGTTTTGGCTTGATGTTTCGTGTCCTGTCTATTCTTTCCCGTTGATGGGCACCGAGCCTGTCCCTGTCAGCTTGATGAGTTTTGTCCTGTCAGCTTGATGAGCCTTGTCCTGTCTATTCTTTTTCGTTGATGGGCGCCGGCTAGGATCGTTATCCTTTGAGTGGGAATTCGTGGCTAGATCTGGGAAGGGCTTGTGTGCCATACTGTACTTTATATTTTATATCATTATTGTTATACATTTATTTAGATTTCTACGAATTTTTACAAGTTCATTTCTCACAGTGTTATATCTCCTTTGACATATTACCTTTTGGCATATTTTTCTGTTCATTATGATGGTGGTGGCTCCTTTTTGTCCAGTTAAAGTGCCAGATTTAACCTTTTTTGTTGCTGGAAAGTTAGTTCTGCATGGAAGATTATGATGGAAATGAACTATTAATTATTATTATTTTTATTAATTATTTATTATTATTAGTTAACTATTAGGGTTTCCCAAATTGTAATTAAAGTGTCATCTGTAGACAAAAATAATGCTTTAAATTGTTCTTGAGGTAGCTGAATTACAGTCTCCACTGTCTGTTAAAGAAACCTCTACCTAGAGGGAGATTATATTATATTGAATAGCGATCTTGAATTTTTTTTAAAAAAAGGAAGAGAAATAAAAGACAAAGGTAGGAATCAAAATAAAACCCCAACTACCTCCCACCAAAAACCTGCTTGTCAAGTGACCATTGTGTCCTTTGTGTGTTGCCAGTGCTCAGAGCTATTCTGCTAACTGGGGTGTGGTACTTAGCTGGCAGACATGGTGCATCACAGGCTTGATAAGACAGTAATTGCAGAACCACAGGGTGTGTGGTACTTCAGAGCTGGGTCATCAGGAGAGCAGAGCTCATCAAGGGTACATCTGAGCTTTGGATCTGGCAGAGCTCAGCGATCTGCATGCAGCCTCCTCTGGAATGTACAGCTGTTCATGTGTGGCAACTGGACCTTTGCTATGGACTCCTCATTGTGGGTGAGCAGTGAAACTCCTCTAAAATGTCATCTGCTTCCTGAAAGCTCTTCCTATATGTGAGAAGAAGTAACTTGTTTCTGAGGCAATTCTTTAAATGTCAGGGTCCTAAGTGCAAGTGTTTGCAAGGTTTGTACTTCTCAGAAATTAAATTGCTTTGAAAGCTTGATAGGCATGTAACCTTGTACATGAGTAACTTCTCTGAGAGTTCTTCTCTGAAATGCTGTCCCATGACTCACACTGGACCTTTACAAAGAAGCCCTGGTTTCAATTTCAGGCTGAAAATTTAGGGTGCTGTCAAGACTGAGCTCTCACAGCATGGCTGTTGGTATTGTGCTGCACAAATCATGCTAGGGCTTCATGAGCTGTGATATGATCACACATTTTGATATATTTCCTTGGCTTGGGCACATTTGAAAATGTAGACCTTCATTTAGAGGAACAAGTCTCTGAAAATTCCACTAAAGGGCTCTCTAATGAGAGCAGCATTTATTTGGGGCACTGGATTAGGTTTCCAAATGTAAGTAATTTCAACTCTATACAGTGTTGCAAACTTTACCTCATCAGTAGAGGTGTTTGATCACTGCAGAGCACTTAGTGGCATTTATGAAATGAGAGCAAATTGCTACATTAGAAAATATTGAAAATACAGTCAGAACTTGGAATTTCCTTTCTTTGTTTTCACTGATCAACACAGTAGAAACTGCAGAGTAAAATGTGACTGGGAATCACGATCATCTTCGAACACGTGTGGCTTTTGATTAAATGGATGTGGAGAAGCAAGGTGTCAAGGACTTATTTGCAGCTTACAGCCTTTTGTTGTCCTGTTGCTGTTCATAACTTCCATCCCTTTCTTCTGCCTCCAGCAAGGGGTGTTTGTAGCAGTGTGTATGTGAAGTTATAGGGATGAGTACTGGCCAGAGAGCTGCATGTTTATGGACATGGGTATTTTTCCCTGCTAGGTTCCTTAAACCTGTCATCTACCTTCTCACCAATGCAGAGGTGCTCCCTCTCTTCTTCCAAGCTTGAGCATGGGCTTTGGTCATAGAAGAAATATGGGAGGATTATCTCACATTTTAACTAATGTGAGTTCTTTGTACCCAGATGCAGTGTAGAGTCCAAAATAACTTGAACTTGGTTCAAAGCAGATCAAAATCTCAGCAGGACCATGAGTTCTAATGACACTTTTAAGGATAACCTGATTTTTGTCTGATGAAGAGGGGAAAAAAAGAGTATGGATTATTGTGAGTTTGTGTGAAATATCCCTCCCCCCCACCAAAGAAAATCTCTTGACTCTTGGAAAGATTTGCAAAAGACTAGGCAGTGTAGCAGCTATTTAATAGCATATTTAATAGCAACTGTTGTTGCTTAAAAAGGCTTCTGAATAGAAATCAACTTGAAGGTGGCTTGCATTTATAACAAAGATTTAGAGAAAATACATGGAGCTGTTTTACCCCCATAGAAGTTTAATAAAGAAAGGAAAATATTGATTGAACCTTGATCACAGCATCCGAATTCACAGAAGAACTTGAAATGAATCCCTTAAAACCTTGGCCATAAATCTCCTTGAGCTTTGTGATATAGCAAGTTCCAGGAAAAAGAATATGCCTCTCTTTTCTTAGAAGCTGTTCTCTTTTCCCGTTTAGTTACTTCTACATCTAGATCTCTCCCAGCTGTGATGTAGTCATGTTTCTTTTTTCTGTTTTTAATTGCAGAGAACTGTGTTGTTTGTATGTTTCTGGTATAAAGGGGATGCAGTCATTTTTTCATTGAGAGCATCTCAAAGGGTAACTCAAGGATTCTTGGGGCAGCAAGAAGACAAAGTGGGTCCTGTGGAGAATCAAATTCCTTGCTTTTATGGCAGCAGTCCTTGGTACCAGTCCCCCTGGAGAGTGCCTTTGTGTTGGGTGTTTGGGAAGGTGTGAGGGGAGAGGGGTTTTTGTGAGTTGTTCTAAAGGCTTGAGCAGGATCTGCCAGGCAGTGGTGATTGCTAATCGGAACAGGAGAAAATCAGGTGCTCTTGCTGCTGCCTGAAGTGGGCACTTGCAAGCCTCAACTGCTGGGGGTTTTGGCACCAGTTATTTTCAAAAGGGAGTAGTTCTGTTTTCCAAGGTCAGTGGTTTTGACTTGCTCTCGTGTATTCAGCACTAGCCGGGCCACAGGCACTGTGCTCTGTGGTCTGCTAACTTGTTTGTCCCTCAGGGTGGCTCTTGAGGACATGGGCTTGGTCTATCAAGTATATCAGGACAGAAAAGAGGATGATACAATCATACCTTTAGGCTTTTGAGGGGTGGGAAGGGAAAGAAAAAAATTCTTCTGTAATCCAAACTTCTTGATCAAATAGACTTAGTGATTTTTAAATAAGTTTGGAGGAAAAAGAAAAAAAGTTAAAACAGATCATTATATTGGAATCTTTCTTGATCTGAGTTACCAATGATCTGTAAGAGAGTTGGATCAGTCATTTCCTGTGCAGTCCCAGGAAGCTTAAACAGATTTGCATTAGATAGTTGTCTGGAGAAATCCTTTCAATATCAAAAAGGAAAAAATATGCTTCTCTATGTGATGAATTCAGATAATTGAAGGGGAAAAGCTGAAAATATCAGTTTTGATTTTTGAGTATGCAGAAACTTTCTAGTATTAAACAATTCTCCTAATGTTTTGTAAGTCTGAATTTGTATATCAGAACAGGAGGTGAAAGGGAAAACTGTGAGCTACAGGACTAACATTTGGTTAGAATTGCTAATAAAATCACTTATTTTTTCAAATTGTGTTTCTTATTCATTTTATCCATATGAGTTAAAGGAGGAGGTATTTTATCTTTTCAGATTTGAGTTACTAAAGAAAGGTAACATCAGTGGGTGTAGAAAAGAGTATCTAATACCACCTACATTTGTATGGAACTCTTTAATATTGTTTCCAGTCAAGAGTAACACTATTGAAAGAAAAATCTGAGCTATGTTTTTCTTTAACAGAAAATACTGTATATATGCTCTCTGTGAAGGTCTAAATATAGCCACAGGCTGCTTTATACCTTCAGTCTTGTAGAATTTGCTTATGGCTAGCTTCTCTTGGGATGCCAAGGCCATCTTTGTAATATTAATGAGAATTAGTATTAGATGGGAGCAGGCTTGCTAAGAACTGTGTAGTTCATAAACAAAAATAAATAAACAGCAACAAAAACTTTTAAAAAAATGGTGTTCCTTCTCTTGGTTAGGTCAGAAAGATGAGGTAAGCATTCATTAATTAATGAAGAATATTCCATTTAAATTGCCCAGGCAAAGCCTGTATAACACATAACAGTGCACTGACTTGAAAAGGGCAGATAGCTGTGTCTGGAAGGAAAGGTGTTTATGCACATGGAGTTTGGAGGACTTGTTTGTATGTGAAATGTTGCTTTTAGCTGAAAGGATTGTGAATAAGCAGGGACTGTATGTGTTACATCTGTTCACTGTCAGATTTAACAAAAAGCAATTATCTACCATAGTAACCGTGACAGAATTCAGAATGTATTCTGACAGACAGACATAGATAAATACCTAAAAATAATGTTAAAGGTGTGTCTTCAGTCCTCAATGTTTTTCTTGAATTTAAAGAAACACTAAACAATGCAAACAACTGGAATTAATGAAGAGCTGAGAGTCTACCTTTGACCTTTGCTGTAATACAGCTTTTTCCAAAACCTGGTTATTTATTAGAAGGTATAGATGTGTCTTTATGGTATTTTCAGCTTAAATCTAAATGTTTAGCTTGAGCTGAACTTTAAAGAACTAGATGAATATAGAGTCTGGGATGATTATGTATTATCTCAAAAAAACCTTGCAACTTTTTTGTGAATGCGAGTACAGAAATGAAAATGCAGCCAAATAATTACAATAGGAAAAATGAAATTCTAATTCAATGCTGTTTGGCTCTGAAGAATCTCCTAGACAGAAGTTCAAATCCTGAGAAATTATGGAGATCCTGGTTATCTGGAGTAAGAATTGTTAGCTTTAAAGGTAAGTATGCTTCTTGGTAATGCATACCCCAAAATCACAGGGTTTTTTTAACTTGAAAAGCTTCAGCTTTCAAAACCAATCTTGCCTATTTATAGCAGAAACTGTTGAGGTAGATACTATAGCTGCAATTAATGTTTCTGCTACATGCATCCAGGTGGTTTTATGGTGTGTTCACCATCCCTTTTTAACCAATATCTTGGATTCTTTTCCACCTTACACAGTACACAGTGAGAATTTCCTAATAAATGTTTTTTCTAACTTTTATTAAAATTGAACCCAAAAGCTTCTAACATATAAGACACAGAGAATTACCCCATCTTGCTTTTTGTGATACCCAGTTGTCAGTTTTGGAACAATTTCTTGAAACTGGACTCAGAATTATCTTCTCTGTGTTGTTTTGATAGATATCCTCACGGTACAGGATGCTTGTGGAGAGCTAGTCTGGAATTTTCCATCAGTTTAAGTGCCTGATGATCAGAATAATCTAAATACCAGGTCTACTGCTTATTTTCAGCTGCTGGTTTATCACAGTAATTGTCCTGGGTCTCTGTCTTTCTCCTGACTGATATTTTGACATATGTTGCACTTCTGTTCTGTGGCATTTTCAGAGTGCTGCCTCTCCAGCTGAACTTGGGGTGCATAGTGGCACCAGCTCTCAGGGTTTGGTTCTGCATTTTGCTGCAGTTCTGGCCTGTCATATTTGGCCTTAAACCTCTGCAGCTAAGAGTGTGCTGAACTCTCTTAACTTCCTTTTCCTTGGCTTGCCTCAGATCTTGCCACTTGTTGGAGGTTAAGCATGTGTGCCTTTGTAGGAGTGGAAATTTGCAGTGACATTTAGTAGGGCTTTTGTGGTACTTAAGCTCCTGAGGAACGGGCAGCAAGAGGGCAGAGGAACATAGTCCCTGTGGTAAGAAAATTATGCAAATAGCAGAAAAATGATGCAGGTGTAGATGGATTGTTAGAGATTTGCAGCTTGTGTGAAATAATATTTATAGTATAAAAACAGGAGACGGAGATTTGGGAGCAACTGGTAATGTTTGGAAGAAATTCATCTCATAATACATTTCTGTGTATTCTTACAGGGACTGACTCTTCAAAGGCTAATCAGGGAAATAGCTTGACCGTGGAATGATTTTTTTAAACTGATTAAACTAGCTTCTTCAGGATGCTTCATTCTTAAGCACATGGATTATCCAACTGGCACAACTGGGAATGAACACAGTGTTTGAGATCAGATCACCCTACAGCACTTGCTGTTTTAAGACAGCAGTGGCCCAGGAGATGCAGCATTGCTGGTGTGCTGCTGAGTCCTGTCCTTCCATATCTGAAGCTGAGCTTTAGCTGTGAATTCCCAAAGGGAAGGAAGCGATGCCCATCATGACTGGTTCCTATGGTATTGAATCAAACTCAGCATTGGTGTGCTCTATAAATACCTCCATATGTATCCGTATATAACATTTTTGCGTGCAATCTCTCTGTGTAGAGTTTTTTCTAAAAACTATTCAGAGGAAATAAGTCTTCCGATGATTTGAAGAGAACATAAATGACAGGCTCTTTCCCGTGCTTGGCTGAATCACATACAATGTGCTTAATTAACAGGTGCACAGTGACAAGCTGCACTCAGCAGGCAGTGCTGGGTCGTGTTCAGAGTCCTGGACATGGACTTTCTTCTGTAGCATGGGATTGGAAAGGATCAGTGAGATACTGAGCATCTCTATGCCTCTTTTGTAAATTCTTGCCCCTGTATAAGCACCCTTTTAACTTTGCAGGGTTTTTTTAGGGAGCAGTGCAGCCCACATACTTGCTCTCTTCCTCCTTGTGCTGTCAACACAGCCAAAGCATTCAGCTGGAGCTGGAGTGTCTGTATTAGAGCTTCCTTGTTTGAGTCAAAAATGAGATCCAGCCTAGCTCTTGCCTTTTAATCTGTTGCGGGGCTGGGCTGGTGTTTGGTGACGCACTGGGCTAAGCTGACTGCAGCGAGTTAATAGAGAAGGGAAAAGGTGTCAAGCCCCTGCAGAATGGCTCAAGTACTTGCAACACCTGACCTGTATCCTGGATGGTGAAAAAAAGATGATAAAGCTGCCTCACAGGAAATTGCAGAATTTTTTCCTTAAAAAGGTAAAGTGCATCTTTTTTTCCTTGTCTACTTGCTTTCGTCAGGTTGGTGACAAAGTTTGATAATTGCATTGTTTTTGTGCTGTCAGCCCTGTGATTTCTTTGTACTGAAATGCCTCAAACTGTTCTCTCAATGTAATATTATTCTTGGCTTGGGGTCTGGGACACAATTAATATCCATCAGAAGCGGACTTTAGCAGCATGCTAAAAACAGGGGTTAATTTGATTACAGATACAGTTTACAGTATTTCTGTTGTATTATGCTGGATTTTTGCAGTGCTCCTTGACTCAGTGGCACTGTATAGTCTGAATCTGCCAAGCAATTTAGTGCAAAGTTTTTGTATGAGACAGAATGGTGCTCATTGAATGGTTTTCATTAAAAAAAAAAGAGCTGGTATTAGAAGATGTATGTATATGTTATGTGTAGGCTGTATATTTGCACTCTGTTTTCAAATATATTCACAGAAATCACTAGAGATTTGCATACATCTAACAGAAAACTGTACGATTTCAGGTAGAACTCTATTTAAATTGAGTTTAAACAGGGTTTAAAACTATCTGTAGATGTTTCTGTAAAGTACTTTATCTAGCTAGGTATTGAATGCTGTGGTAATTAGCTATCCAAAATACCATTCTTTAATTTTAATGTCTGCACTATCGATCCTGTGTTGGCAACATATAAGGATTTATCCCATAAGTTTTGAAAACATACTGGGTTTTTTCCCTTCTCCCTCCTTCTCATCTTGGCTACTCATGCCCAGGGTTTATTGGTGGTTAGTTAGAAGTGCGGTCTCTTTATTCCATAGAGCAACTGAATTTTCATGAAGGGCATTTGCAGTTGTAGTCAACTGGAATTTTGTATTTACATCATGCTGCATGATTTAACATCTATGCAATTTCATACTGATATCTGCAATATGGTTCTTCAAAATGAAATACTCAGCTTGGTTGTATACTAATTAAAACAGTTTTAAAAGGGCACAAGAGAAGACAGTTGCGTTTCAATGCAATTTAGATCCGGCGCACGGTTCACTGATTTTTGGCACATTCACAGATGCAGATGGTTGGTTGTATCTTTTTCTCTGGAGTAAATTTTCAGTATTTAAATGTTGATACCACCATTGTGCTGTTGAACTGTCCTGTTTGGGTTTCTTATGTTGATTGAGAAGAATTTCCTGTCTACTAGTTTATATATCCCTTAATGCTGGCATATCTGATCAAATGGTTATAATTTCACTGGGATGTATTAACAATGATGGATTTTTTTTTATACACTTGAATACAGGACTGAAAACGCCCAGTCAATTAAAGTGGAATAAAGTGCAAGAGAGAAGACTTATGCTGGATTTTATTTTAATGTAGTTGTTAGAAATTTATTTAACTGAGCTACTAGTCTGAAGTGACAAAGTGGAGGTGGTGACGAGCATAAGTTAACATGAAACTAGCAGTAGGTTATTGATAGGCTCGGGAGTCCCATAGCATCTTGTTCTCTCACAAAAATGTCTGTATGGTGGCACACAGCAGAAATCATGTATCATTCACGTACTCATCTGTGTTGATGGTTCCTGGTATTTCTCTGGAGGTGGATGGAGTATTTTAAACAAGCTGATTTTGTTTGTGTTAATGTGAAAAAGAAAATTGTGGAAAACATCCATAAGCATTCCAAGAGTTATGTGCAAGTTCATTTTGGAGAGGCCTTTTTCTAGATGCTATAAAAGGGAGGCACCACAGAACAAGTGGCCAGATCTGCCCTAAATTACGTGTGCATACTTCACGCTCAAGTGAGTGCATGAACTTATTATGACTGTGTCAAGTTTCTGTCTTATGCTGTCATTTGAATTGCAGGAATCAATAACCTTTATCATCTTAGATTGCCTGAATATACCATAGATAGTTAGTATGGAGAATTTTGTTTCCCTTTCTCTTTAATGAGGCTGTGGGGTTGTGGTTAAAAAAAGTAATCTTCAATAACTGGAAGGTGACTTAGGTGAACTAAGTCTTTGCGTGGTGGCTGGGAAGAACTTATGGATATTTTTGAGGAGTTGCTGTGACAAATACAGAATTCAGCTAATGTTATCTTTATTTAATGTGGCCACTCTCACTGCAATATTTTTTTGAAACAAGTTTTGAGAAGGACCCATAGCTCCCTTCTTTCATTTTGAGTGTAACATCTACCTGATGGCTAGCCTACATGAATATTGTTTAGATGTTGGTGCAATTAAGTAGCTAAAAGAACATGCTTTTAATTTTGTGTATGAAAGAATGACCCAAATTGATAAGTTTCTTAATATAAGTAGATTGGACCTAAGCACAGTCCTCTATTTTCTGGGAAAAAAAGTATCTAGTGAAGAATGACATATTTTTTGCAGTGAACATCTTCGGTTTACTCTTCAATATTATACTGAAGCAGCCATTGAACACCTTATCAGATATTACTCAGCTTGCTGTTTGTGTAGGCACCAGCAGCTCTTAGACAAGTGAATGATTCTTCTTGAATACACGAGGGGTGGTTTCAGAGTTGGGTCTTTGATGGCTGTGTTGAAAATATGACACTGCCCTGGAGAGTGACTAAAAAAGGACGGGTTCAAGCTTCCAAAATCACACAGTGGTTCCCAAAATAATTTCTTTCAGGACCAGAAAAAATTAATTAAGAAAGCATTTGACAACTTAGTTGCCTACCGAACCTTGGAAGAATGGTTGTCCTTCCAAAGGAAGTGCTGCTGCTTAACATGTGAGAGTAAATTGTACATTACATTTCCATGTAAACTTATCTGTGCTGCTCAGTTTCTTCTGAAAGCTTTGTCTGAAACAATCATGTAAAGACAGAGAGGTGCTCCTCCTGTATTGCTTTAACATTGAATTATATGCTTTACAAAATTGGTATGCATTGAAAACACAGTATCACCTAAACTGTTTGATTTAAGGAACAGATCTGGGAACAGTTGTTTGTAATAAACTATAATTCAGTAACTGAGTCAGCATGAAAATAAAAAGCTAGTGAAAAACATTTTGAACAGCATTCTGACAGAGAAAAATAGGTTTTATTAAAAATGGGTAAATTAGAGTTTCACTGTTTAAAAACAAGGTGTAATGTCACCTAGTAAGAGAGAAGCACTTAAGGAAAACAAATTAAGATTTCAGCTGATGCATTCTTTTACAGTGATCTGGTGTTGTGAATGCTGATTACATGATTTACGGAAATGCATATGTTCTTTGTAGCATTAAAAAGGAGGATCTTAATTTTGTTTTAGCTTTGTGAAAAACAATTTGGTAATGACTGCAGTATTGGCAGAATATTGCTCTGTTGTAGTTTGTGATAAATGCCTCTGCCTTTTCCCCATTGCCACCAATAGAAGTTTCTGTCCTTAAGGAATATGTGACTGAGTCACTGATGCACACAGCAGAATGAAAAGATACCTAGCACCAAAAGAATCTGACAGCACGGACCTGTTAAATGTCTTTCTGTACGTTCTCACATGGGAGAATCATACACATGGGCAAGGTATTTTGTGATTTTTGTTTCTGGTATTTGTTAATATTTTATGTAAAACAATATTTTTGTATAAAATTAGCTGTTTGTCATATGCATGCTTATCTGTTGGGTTCTCAAGGACCTAGTCAGCTTGAGGGAACTGCTCTGTCTTGGTGATGATGCCTGTAGAGCTCGGGTGGAGGGCTTGAACCCTTCGTAATGCAAGGGTTTTCAAGGACTCTCTCCCATCCTGCACCGACACCACCTGTAATATTCAGTGTCACAGTTCCTGTCCTCAGTGATGACATTGTTTGGTACAGGGTGAACTCTTGGGAATGTTGGGAATTCTCGTGGTGTTTAGCTGACTCATGTATTACATGTATTACATGTGTGGCTGTTGCAGGACCTGTGTGTTGAGGTAGTGAAATGTGCCTGATCTGGCAAATAGTCTGCTTCTGTCATGACTGGGACAATGTTAGAGAAAAAGAGGGAGATGGTACTTGCCAAATATGTTGTAGAGCATAGAAGACACGAGAATTAACTTGGGGATCAGTTTCAGATGAGTGTGTGGGGTTTCTCTTATGTTTTGTTTTGTAATTAACCGACTAATAGGGGAGAGAGAGTGTGTTTGTAGGGGGTTTCCTGTATCTGGTCCAGAGAAAGCACAGGTTGCCTCAGCTGGAGGCAGCGTCCTCGGCTCGGGCTGCAAGGACCTAGGTGTTTGATTCATGAGGGCTTTGATTTGTCTGTGAGGCTGGCACATCATGACCACTGTTGATATTGCTTTGTCTTATGAGTCTATGCTAATGAATCTTCATTTTACTGCTGTTAGGACAAAGAGAGCCAAGCAAAATTACTTCTGGCAGCTGTAGGGATGCTTTTGAAGTCAGATACAGGAGAGAACTCTGTCACACTCAGCTTACAATGCCTCAGACTGTTAAGAGGCCAGGGGCTGTTGTAGTCTGGAGCCAGCGAGGCTGCTGGGTGGGTTTTGAGGATGACTGTTGTTCTTGAGTATGAAGATCTGAGGCTAGTCAAGCCAGGCATTCTTCCCCATGTGGTAAAGGGAGAAGAACAGGTTGGAGCTGGGACACCAGGTCAGGGACAGAGCTCTGGAGAAGCAGCCTTGTGTTGTTGCCACAGCTGCTGGAGGACTTGAGGGATGGGACGGGTTGGAGAGTGTCACTTCTGCAAATATGAAGCAAACTGTGATCCTTATCCTGCATTTTGCAGGAATATCTATCTGTCTCTCTCTGAGACCATAGTATAGGCAGGATTGGGCAGGAGGGAAGACTGTTTTGCCCCATATATTAGTCTATTTCTCTAGGCAACTGCATGCCTTGATTATGCCTAGAGCTGGCTCCAATGCTGTATTGTGTTCCAGATACAAACTGGTGTTAAGGAATAACTGTAATATTTTGAACATGCAGTATTACCTGTAAGTCCATAGATGTTTTTATGAGGAGCCTTATTGAAAGTTGTGCTCTAAGAAATACGTAATTATTTAAAATAATCTAGGTCCTTGATTCCCAGAATAGGTAATGGATAGGCATGACCACTTTGAGCAAGAAATCACAGTATACACAGGAATCACTGTCAAACTAACTCTTGAAGCATCTGTTTTATGAGGAAAGAAGGAAAAACTGGATATTGTTTCTGGTTGGGCTTTTAAAAGAAAAGTTGCAAGTACGACCAGTTCTCTTACTGCTGGCATGAGCCATTAATGGTAATTTAAAAAGACCCGCTTCACCATCAGAATAAAAGACTTGGACTTGTCCCTGTGGCACTGGCAGGTTTTAAGGCTCTGTGAGTTTTTTGGTTCATGTGTTCTTGTAGCACTGAGTGGCAGAAAACGCAACTGTGTTTTGCTGGTCATTTATTTTGAAAAGTTGCAGTAGAAGCTTTCTGAAGTGTACAAGTCTCCTAAACTTCACAAGCCATGCATACAAGACAAGTATGCTTTTGAATGTGTAGTTCTTGTAGCTGAAGTACTTGTTCAGTTCCTGGTGTCAACAAAGAATGAAGCAGGCTGTTCACAAAAGAAGAGAGGGAATTTCTATTCAAGTCAAGGCAGAGAGTTTTAAAAAGAAAGCAATAAAATTCTGAGTTTAGCATGGCTGCAGTTATGAATTGTGATATATATATATAACACATACATTGAACTAATATAAAGATATATGATATGTTAATATGGCCTTCAATCATGTATAAACACTACACATGCTTTTGCATGTTACAGACAAAAAGCTGTATCCCTATATAAAAGGAACATTAAGATTTAATATAAAAGACTCCTGAATTTAAATTGTTTGATCACTTTCAAAATTACAGCGGGATCTTTATACTTCTGTCCTTTCCTCAAGAAGCAGGACTTGTACATATATCTGCCCTTTGTACTCACCTCAGTGTTCCAAAGGAGTGTTTTATTTGGGGGAAGCGAGGAATGGTTTGTTTTTGACCTAAGCAACACAGGCATTTTTCTTGTCACCTTTTTTTTCAGAAATAGCTGAACCCGTTAAGCTTGAAAGTTTGCAAAAGAATTGAGCCTGAGGCAATCCTCTGGCATGGAAAACTTCAGTCTAAATAGATTTGAGTTGGTAGAAATAGAAGCAACTGAAGCATAATTCTTTGATAGAGGTGCGTCAATAAATTGAAGAGGAGGTGGTGCTTGTGGAGGTGTGCTGGGAGCCACAACACTGAGGGAATGCACAATCCAGCTCTTTCTGTCTCCACTCTTTCCTCCTCCCACAAGCTGCGTGTCTTGAGCAACACCATGCCCAAATCTGTGCGCGCAGCTCAGAAATATCTACTCACACATACCACTAATATGCCAGTGAGGCAGCTCCTGCTGCCCATGGGTTATGTAACTGGATTGAAAATGAAAATCAAGCCCAGTTGAGAATTTGTTTGTGGGGAATGTGCGTCTTGTGCAACCTGGGTGGAGTTGGGTTGGCATGCCATTTGCTACACGTGATATAGCAATTATTTTCAGGGCCTAGTAACAGTAGAGGTCATGGACAAGAATAGCATGTGGACAAGAAACTTTTTATCCTTGGACTTGATGTGGAGGAAAAATAGGTTGCTTTTAAACTGGCACACTGGCCCTAAGGAGGTGTTTGGATGGAATAGCAGTAGTTATGTTCAACAGATTGATAAATAATGAGATGAAAAACTCCCTGGATTTCTGATATGAATCAAGGAAGTAAAATATTAGCTGTATTTTCCAAGTCCAAAGGCTGGATGGGGCTGATCCATGGTTCTTTAATAATAATTTATTGCAGGCATCATTCTTCCTCCTTTTAAAAAAAAAAAACCAAACAGAGAAACAAGTGAAACAAACAAACAAAAACCCCAACAAAACCAACCCTAAAAATGACAGTGATACAGGAGGACCTGTGGAAATGCCAGCAAATTTCCATCTCCTAGCTGTACCTGTTAACCTCCTATAAAATTGCTTATGTGGAGCCTAGCACTCTTAATGCCTCGATAAGCTTGTGCTCTAGTGAGACAGACCTTGGCAGTGCTTTGAGAAATGTACTCTTTTGGCCAAGGGAAAAGCCTGGAGATGCTAAATGCTACCAGGTGATCTCGTCATTCAGCCTGCCCCAACTGCTGTGTGCTCCTTGCTTGCAGCATGACCTGGGCTGTGTTGCCAGCCTGTTTCCTGCCTTTCCTGCTCCACTGGGCACCTCTCCTGGCCATGACACACTGTTGCCTCCCCTGGGAGTGCTGGGAGAGATTCTGGGGGGAGCAGGACCTTGATGCATGCGGGTGTGGGAGTGCTCTCCGTGGGCAGTGCTTCTGCCTCCCTGGCTGAGGATGAAGGACTTCATCTGTCTCCTGAAGCTTACATTTCACCAATAGATTCTCATTTTGGTAAGGCTGTGGAAAAGGGTCTGACTGAGGAATCTGGATGGCCTCTAAGATGGGAGGAAGCACTGGAGGGCTGAAGAGCAGAATGGGGATTGTTACATTGACCTTTGTAAAATTGATGTGAATTTCCTGGCAATCGCTAGCCTAATGTGTCTATTAATTATGTTTTGTAATTTAACTTGTTTAGAGAATTGGTAGGTAAAGAGACACTACTGGAAACACCATTGTAAGATTAAATGCAAGAAAATCAACAAAAAAAAATATGTGTAGTGTCACACATTTACATACACTAAAGTTTGCCTCACATAGATGTGTATCTATGTGTGTGTGTATCAATAATATGATATGTTTCCCCCCAAGTCCTTCCTGCACAGCAGTGACATTCTCCCCTGGAGCACAGAATTGTAGTAATATCCTTGAAGACTGTTTTCTAGAACTACTGCCTGAGGGCTTGCTGCTGAGTGTGCAGAAAATATAAGGCTTCTCTTACATGAAGCCTTCTAGCATTGTGCAGATTTTTACAGTGTACAGCAATTTCTTGAAACATGCAGTCAAAAATTAAAATTTGAGTAGAGGTGTATGGTATATTGCAGCTTCCTCTCCCCCTTGTTTTCTTTCTCTCCTTTATCAATATGTCACTTGTCATTGTGCATTAAGAGACTTAAAGAGATTGTATGACTAATTCATTGTTAGTTCAGGAAAGTTTTCTCTGAAATACCTTTTCCATTTGGCTGGAGGCAAGCAAAGGTGCTTCAAGCTCCAGGTTCTTCCCACTGGGATTTGGGAAATACCTCAGGGCTTCAATATATCCCTGTACCTCGTATGTTGGGGCAAATGCTAGAGCAGTATAAATGCTTTAAATAACATTTCTTCTGAGTTTCAGAAAGAAGCTCCTTGTTTGGTGACTCCTGGTGGCACTCTGCTGCCTGCTGCCCAACCCCAAGGACACTGACTAGTTAACTTTTACTGCAAAGTTGCAAAGTTGGATGTGTATTTGTGTTTTAAAGTGAACTCAATACTGTTTTAACTGCTATGAATATGCCTTGTATCTCAAGTAAGAGAAACGTTCAAGAGATGAGGAACTGGCACTCTGAAAAGTGCTACTGCCTCTGTCTGCTCAGCTACCCAGCAGGATGAAATACCTCTGAGTCTGTGGTGGGCTGTAATTGCCTTCTGAAAGGCTCTTCCACATACCTGTGTGTAATATCAGATGAATGCACAGAATTTAGGAAAATATTGCATAAGAACTGTTCTCCCCAGTATACTTGATTTTGGTGTGTTAGAAAAATGGGAAAATGTGATTTCTTGGTGCACATGATATGGTGTCATTATTGAGTGCACTGGTACTGTAGTCTCTGGAAAACACCTGACATAATTTCATATTAAGTCGAACTTCTCCATATCTTTCATTATTTTTGAAGGGTTCTGTGAGTATATATATGGCTTTCTGTGAAGAGAAACCCTTTTTGGTTTGCTTCTGTTAATTACTCTTAATTGTGGTTATGCTCAGGTCAGTTACTGCAGCTTGTTGCAGAAGATTGTGAGACCCTGTTCATAGCAGAAGAGCTGAGCAGAATTCAGCATGGCTGATGTCTTATGCCTGAAGTGCATTTGGCCTAATTCTGTACCTCTCATAGCACTTTTAAAATAGCCCTATGCCATAAAGGGCTGCTCCCCTCTGTAGCTTCCATGGATACCAAGGCCAGAAGTAAGAGCATTCATGTTTTTAAGAACTGCTCTTCTGTGGCTTGGCTGAGCGCTGTACATGCCATAACTTCTGATGTACCCCTAAATTCTCCTGTTGCTGAGTAGTCCTATGCTGTCCTCTTCCAAATCATTTCACTGGAAATTCGTGAGGACCTGTGATGAAGAAGCACTTGAAAGGAGCATGGTGAAGCAGTAGAACCTGACATCAGGACATGCACAGGCTTGGTGTTGAAGAACCTGACTCAGACTAGAGTAACCACCTTATTCCATGGGGCTTCTGTGTTTGCCATAAATATATGACATAGGAGTGGAACTTGCCTGCAAAGAATATCCTAGCAGCTCTTCTGGGGACAAAGTCAGTATGAAATTATTGATGTACTTTCCCCTCTCTTATTCTGCACTTTTTTTTTCCCTGCAGCCTGTTATCAGCGCTTAATGTGTATACTGCATTTGTATCACCTTTCTGAACAGCAAAATGTGTCATGGCTTGGAAACTCTTAGTAGAAAAGTCATGTTCAAATGACTGAGAAGTCTACAGCCCTGGAGAAGTCTGAGGCAAAAAGTAATGATTTTGTGAAAGATACTTGAAATAGAGGAACTCTTCTCCAAAGGTGTAAGTTTTAAGGAATTAGAGATGTTTTTGGTTCAGGGGAGTGCACACTTCTGCATAAGTTCTGGCAGCACTGTTCACAGCGTTGGCATTAGTCAGTTCTTATTTTCTGCACAGGTCATATGCTAGATTCTTTGTTTGAGCTAGGCCATGTGATGATAAATATCAGTTTCTTGTTCTGAAAATCAGAGCATCCCTCAAATGACTTTATGATCAGTGGCTCCAAACAGGTACTTTTCCCTGCATGGAAATTTGTTTGTCAGGGAATGTACCTGTAAGTCTTTTGTGTGCTGTTGTCATTTAAGTTATTTACCCTTTGTTAACCTGCAAAGCTCATTATGTGTTTTAGAGAAGAGAAGAAATTAGCAGCTTCAGAAACAATTAATGATTACCTTGTGTGAGCAAGTTTTTTCCTTTGCAGAACTGCAGTTTCTTTTGCAGGTATCCTCAAGAGCAATTAGTAATGTGATTTTGATTGTGTTTTTAATCCTCTTTAATTTATTGCTGTATTTCTTGGCTGAATTTTTAACATACTTTTTTCAAAGCTTTGGTCTATTATACTTCGTATGTTTATTTAGCTTGATTTAGCAGATGTGACTACTGCAATACTTTACCCTTCGTACATTGCACCTGAGTAGACTTTTCAAGCTACAGAACTATGCTAATGGAGACTTCAACTTCATTCTTAATGATAGCATTTCTTTAGCTATCTCTTTGATTATACCTGGTCCTGTACACACATTAGGAAGGAACCAGAATTTGTACCTTGATCTATACTGATATTTGCAGGTCTTGTTGAATAAAATGGGGCAGCCTGGGGAGAGAAGAGAAGTAACCTCAACGATTGCATGATGTTCAAGCAAAATCATTTTGCACACCTGCACTTAAATTTTAAGTATTCATAGAACTAGATGTAAGCTAAATAAAGTGTGGAGGAAAACAATGTCAACATAAAGAAATTCAATCCTGAAGGCATTTTTAATCTATTATATGCAAAATAATTTAAACACTGCTTGTAGTTGTCTTGCAGCTGGATGGCTACTTGTGCAAAACTGCTCATCCAGTATAACTCCTGTTGAAATTTTTAACAGTAACTATGTCTGGTCATGATAGTTTGCAGCATGCCTGAAGGCTCAGGGCCTTAAATATCATTGGTGCCTTTGGGCTTACTCACAAACTTTGAAATGTACAAACAGTAGAGTAATTGCTGGTCTTGAAATAAAGCAATGCTAAGTTGACCATTTATTTGTTTGTTTGCTTTTTTTAATAATTGTGGGAACCCAAAAGAGAGGCAAGAATCAGAACAGTGGCTGAAAGTGAGAGTATTTCAGTGTCATTGCTAGCTTTGTGCTGTTATATTTTGCTTTAATGTTTTTGCATCCTGGGCCTCCTTAACTTTTAGCTAGTGGTGGTTGTGCTTTCATGAGATTAAATCTATTTAACTTATATTTAAGAATAGTTCTTGCTGTTTTGAAGTGTTTCCCTTCTTCTAAACTTACTTTTCAGATATCTTCCCTAGCTAAAATTTGGGAAAGCAATGTGAGCAGCACCCTCCAACATGTATTCAATGTCAGGTCCTCTGAATGTTTTAGGTTCAGTCTTGCATGTGTTGTGGTTGCTGAAGAGTTACTCTTTTGATGTGCAGCAAACACAGATTTTGTGGGATTCTTGTTTTACCAAAATGCTTCCGAGCCCAAGCGACTTTCTCCCTTAGTCATTCGGTACTGAAGCCTTCCTACAAAGACAGGTAAAACTTGACTCCTTTTTGCTTAAGACATAGTCTATTTTGGAAACCTTGTTTCTCTGACTTTAAGGGACATCACTCCCAGAATGAGTCTAAGGCATCTAAAACTACCAATGTTTTTCATTTATTTCTTCTTAAGGAAAAACTAGTGGCTGAGCATGGAGATTTTGGTGTCAACTCTATTGTACCTTCTCCTTGGATTGCACCCAAGGGATGCTGTTCTGAAAGATGGAACCCCCTTTTCTGTTCCTAAATGGGGCTTTAGCTTCTTCCTTTGCGGAGTATCCAAGTTGTTTCTTGTTCTCTGGCATAATCCCTGAATTCTTTGCACTGATTTCCTATTTGTTTTGTCTGTATCCAGGATTCAGTACTGTTGCTAACAGCAAAGCGCACATGCTGTGCACCTTCTGCTGCAAGCACAAGTCATCCTTCCTGCTATTAGCTGTTTCAGTATTCTGAAAGCCATTCAGACCAAGTTAATTTTTCTTACTCTTTTGCCAGTATGATCTGCCTTTGCCTTTTTGCTTTAATTAATTAAATTAATTAAATGCATCCCAGTTAATTAATGCATCCCCTTGAACATGGGTATCAAGTGTCTGCAGCAAGTATAATCCATATATATTTTTACACAGGCAGCTGCATTTTTTTCCTTGCCATACTGGGACCAGTAGGTATTAGCACTGACGTGTTTCATGTTTTTTGTAGTTTTCCAGAGTGATGCAGTGTTGTCTTTCAGCAGTCACTGCTGACCTTCAGAAAGTATATTTAAAAGGGTGAAACATGCACGCATTCAGTCTCCAAACTCTCAGGAAGTAAAAGCAGCAATCTTGGCAGAAATCTCTTCTCAATGACTTCTGGTGCTACTATATAAAGGAAGGTATGAGTCATGCGATGAAGGTAGGCTCCTGTACATTTCCATGCTGGCATAACTTGGGCTTTTTCTCACCTGTTTCAAGCTTGATGCAGGCTACCCAGCTGGGTGAGTCTTAGAGGAAATGTAAGCATATAAACCACGTTTTCTAGAGAGTAATAAATCTACACTTTAGTTGTATAGGTGTAGAGATAACTTACCTATTTCTTACTAGCAGTTGTGTCAGCTCAGCACCGCCTAATTAAACCTAAAAAGTAAGTCTGAGCTATATCTTCATTTACAGCTCCCTGATGGGTATTATCTGCATGTAATCTCTAACTGGTCTCCTGCACCAAGCAGAGTAATGTTCCGCCAAAAATAGTAGAAATTATTGACATTGCATTTGGAACTTTGCATATAAACTAGGATTTAGTATTTTCTAACTTTTTCTAGCTTTTTCATACTGTATGTTGTATTTGCAAGACTGTATTAGTTTCCAAAAGACACTGGTAGAAGTGGGGAATGGTAAGAATTGGCTGTGAGATCAACATTAAATCTCCAGTGAGGCTCTGTACAGAAGCTGTGGGATTGGTCTTTGGCACAAGCACCCACAGTAGCTACCTTGGGAAAACCTGTCAGACAGAGGCCAAAGCTGGGGTGGATGGTGTGAAAGAAATATAAGATTGTTATTTTACTAGCTCTAGTCCAGGATGCACCATTTCTGAATTGAATTGTGAAGATGGTTAACTAAGATTTGAAGCGCAGACTTCAAATATGTTTTGTTTAATGTGAATTCCCCTCCCCCTTTTGATAAATTTGGGGGTTAATTACTATGTTTCAGCCTTTGACTAGAGTGAAGTCAGCGCACCATGACATGCCCTTTAGTAAAAAATAGCTTTCTGGCCAAATGGAAATGGAATTATTTTCCAAAGGAGATGATGTCCCTTCAGTTCTGCCTGCAGGCTGGTGAAAGGTGTGCCATTCCCAAAGCAAACAGTGAAGCCCTTTTCAAGTAGGCACCAGGTTGTGTTCAAAATGAACTCTGAAAAGTCTGTGGGCTAGGGAGCTCATTAAGATGAGGAGCTGGAAGTTTACAAGTATGTTTTCGCCTTTATTTTTCGGATTGTGTTGAAATCAGGGATGTTTATTTAATCTTTAAAACACAAAGGGAAATAGGCAGTGTTGAAGAAAAAGCAAATCTTAGTATGTCTTTAATAGTCATCTAATAAGACAGTAAGTCTTAAAATGAATTTGCAATACTTTACTTCATTACACTACTAGAATCCAATAGATGTATAAAGATACCAGTTACAATGCATGTCTCTAGCTTGAACTGTAGTTAGCTTTCTCTTCTTTTACCATAAGATTTTATGTTGCAGTCTCTTGCTTTGCTCACAGATCTTGGCATTCAGGTATTCCTCAGCTCTGCTTTCAGAGAACTAAACTAGCAGGAGCCATACAATTGTACATAATTTTTCCTTCCCCCTTTTCTGATTGTTGCAGTTAAGTAACAAAAGAAATGTGAATGGACTTTAATGTGGCTTTTTACTTACATCTTTGTTTAGAATTTGGACTTACTTTGTTGTGGACTCTGTGTCTAACTCTGAAACAAAGAGCCTGTAGAAATTACAGGCCACATAGCTCTCAGTCCTGCCTGAGAAGCTGGCCTGAGAAATTCATGGGAGTATTCAAAACAATTCTCAAAGACAGAAAACAGCCCTTGCAGGTGTTGTTGTCTGTCTCTTGTTTTCTTTGCAGGAGAAGGTCAGGGGGTGGTGTGCACCACTGACCAATAATGATGATGTAGTCATTTGCTAACCAATGAGAGTTTCCTTTCTGTACTTTACACGTATCGGTCTATAAAACAAAGCTGAAGTAATAAACTAAGAGAGATTCTCCTAACTGACTCCATGAGAGTCTGTGTTGCTCATTCCCAGCCGTTCCTAATAGAGTGACACTTTGTCTGTTCTTTCTGTGCTAGATTATTTCTCCTCTCCATTATGCTGCACTTCTGAAAAACTGCCACGCAAAAAACACTTACAGATGTCTAAACATGTGTTTCCTAAGTGGAAGTTTCTCTGCTGCTCTTAGTCTGTTGCTTGGTGTTGTTTGAAATAACATTCTACAAACCAGGTGATAGACTTGTATAAAAAGTCTTCTGTATGGAAGTTTTCTCATCCCAAATTGGTTTAAAATTCTGTTTCATGTCCTCTGTATCGTAGATACAGAAACATATTTGTGGTTCCCTCAAGCAACCAAAATAAGAAATGAATCTAGATTTTCAAAACAAAGCTCTTGCATGAGGTTACTCATTCAAAAGAGCTCTTAGGCATTGGCTGCAAGGTGTTGGTATTGTATTAGCATGGAAGGCTGATGCAGCAAGCAAATAGTTCTGCTTCTATATGACTGGATGTTTATAGGATCTTGTTCTCTTTTATTCTCCCTTCCCTTTCTCCCTTCTTAATACTCATATTTTTTTTCCACTTCCTCGAGGGTAAAAAAAAGCCCTGTTGAAAAAAACCCCAAAAAATAGTCTTTGTAGCTGCTTGCTCAAATACAAGCACTCTATGTCTGGAGAATAAAGGTACATTTACATATGTCATGAAATGACCAAGGCAACAACTACAGACACTGGCATTTCTTTAAGCATTTTATTAAAAAAGAAAATGAATGCATGTTTAAATTTCATCTCAAGGGAATTATTTCTGGAATCTCTAGCAGAACGTGTTGTTGAGTTCTGAAAATCAAGGAGATCTTGCAGCCATGTGTGCCCTTTTTCTTTTGTTGCCTCCTCCTCAAAGAACAACTCCTTAACATGGGAAGGCATCCAGTGTATCTCATTTCAGACTCTGGTGGTAGGCAAAGTCAAATACAGGACAAGTAACTATTGTAAGCAGAAAGGAACCTGACTAGAAAGTCTTAAAAATATTTTTTTGCCGCTTCTTGCTGAGGGAATAGCAGTTGTTTTTGTTTAACACAAAACAGTTGAAGGTACAGGGCTGTGTGTAGGGTAAAATCAGCTATTCATGAGGGCACTAAAAAAGTACAAGTGCATATCTGTTTGAAGAGCTGTGAAATGCCATAGCCTTGTGTACCTGTTGTACCATTTATATATTCATAAGCAATACTTGTGAGTATGTTTATTGTATGCTGAGGATTTAACCTCTAGTATTGATTTGCCTGAATTATCTTGCAGGATGGAATTGTAAACATTTGTTTGTGAAAGAGCAAGCAACTCAGGTGCACTGCACGGATAACAGTTATGAAAACAACTTTCATAGATATGAACATATGTAGCGGTGGTGGAGGGGGACAAACAGAACAAAAACAACATCCCCTCTTTTTCTTGCAAATACCCTATGAAACAAAAACAACAACAAAAAAAACCACTCTCCCCCCCCCAACCAATACAATAAAAAAACACCTCAAAGCCAAAAAAAATCACTTAATGAACTTCAGAAACTCCTTTATTTTCCCTGGAAGTCAAATGATTTTCTCATGCCTCAGACAGTGTCAGAAGGTATCACTTCAATATTTCAGCTTTTGGGGTAATAATAAGATTGCCCTATTCATTGAATGACACAAAACATCTGTAAAATAACTGAAGATAGCTGTAAGAGACCTGTTGATTAAAAGAAATTGCAGAAGAAACAGTGATAAACCTAAGCAAGATGTTTCTCAGTTTTGGTCTTGGCCTTTCTTCTTGATGTTGGGAAGAGAAGGTTTAACTTTCTTCACCTTCAATGCCTTCTGGTTTATCACATTTAACTTTGTCAAAGAATTTTTAAAAATAACATTTTTCTACTAAAAGCTGCAGCTATGTGCTCCCTCTTAGTATCAGACTGTAGTGAGAAAGACAAATTCAAATGCAGAAAACAATCTGCTTGATTTAAAGAGAGTCCTTCAGAGGGTTGTGCAGTTGTATCTGCTCACTTAAGTAAATCCAGGCTAACAAAACCTGTGATTTTTCCTTAGCTCTGAAGCAGAGTATCTGTCCTCCTGCTATTGAATGCTTCTGAGGAGACAAATAGTCAACTCTTGCAGGTGGTAAAGTTGGTTACCCAAGGCTGGTGTGTGTCTTGATCCTCATGTATAAATGTTCCACTAAAATCTCAATGACAAATACTGGTCTGCAGCTGATGTTTGTCAAGTCTCTGTGTTGAAAATCTTGCAATTTAATCTTTGACAAGTAGCAGTGGAAGAGGTGACAAAGAATGGATATTCCATCTGAATATGTGGAAAACCTTTACTGTGAGGATGACAGAGCACTGGAACAGGCTTCCCGGAGAAGCTGTGGTCTCCTTCTCTGGAAAGAGTGAAAACCTGCCTGGATGCCATACTCTGAAACCTGCTTTAGCAGAAGGGTTGGAATAGATAGTCTCCAGAGGTACCTTCCAACCCCAACCATTCTGGAATTCTGTAATATAGGACAGACAGGTTAAGGCAAGGGAAACCAAACCTACATTATTAAGGCTATGTAGTTACTTAATGTAAAAGCAAGTAAAAAAAAAAAAAGAGATTAGGACTCTTTTACCAATTTTTCTCCTCCTGCCTGAGAAGCTGGTTCCCGAATTGAATAGTGCTGGTCTATATTGATGGACCTAGAACAAAAAACCACAGTTAAATTAATAAAACATTTCCAGATTTTCTTTTTCAGCCTGCTACGTACACAAATTTGTAAGGAAGAAGTAGGAAGTGAAGTCCTTCCATTATTTCATGCTCAGAATTCAAAATTTAAAGTTTTCTCTTAATATTGGTCAGAATTTTGCATGATCATGATGATAGGGAAATAAAATGGGAAAATATATCAGGAAGCCGTTGAACATTGGTGTTTTCAGATAAGCTCTTTTTACAGTAGAATAGATTCAGTGTTGTAATAAAATCTCAACTTATAGCTACCATGGAGAAAATCAGGAAGCAAATATACAGTCATGGTCTCTGATGGAAACTTTATCCAGGCTCCTTTTGTGACTTGGCAGCAGCAGCCTGTCATGAGCATTTTACGAGCTCTCCTGTTCGTCTCTAGCATTTTGTTTCCAGCTTCTGATCAAGGTTAGATGGGGTTCTTAGGTCTGAATGGTGTGCTGTTTCTGGTATGCTGGGGGAAAAGTAATCTCTTGTTAATTTTCACGTTAACATCTGATCCAACTGCCTATTCAATATCAGCAGTTATGAAGAGTAGTTGCTTGTTATGCTGTGTGCGCGTGTATGGGAATATCAAAGCTGCTCTGCGCTGTGGTGCTGATCTTTAGGAGAGAAGTTAAAAGAGCATAACAGATGTTCCCCTCAAACAGCTCCGAAGCTAGCAAGGCTGCATTAGCAAAGAGTCTCATGGACAGAAAAGGTGCAAAATGCAAACAGCCTGCTGAATAAAATGTGCTCAACTCCTGGTTATTTCCATTGCTTCCATGACAGCATGGGGCACCACAGATTGATGCAGCTGAGCAAAGTGGTCTCCTCAAACCTGGCTAATGACTCTCTTTCACACTTGCCAGGAGCTAAAAGGAGAGACCTCACCTTTTGGGCTTGTTGGCATCAGTGCTTCTCCCAGAAACAGCTTCAGTTTACAGAAAGTTTATGGGCTGTTAGAGAGGAGGAGTGGGAGCAGACAGTGGAAACAAGGCAGAAGAGCCATCAGAGACACAGGTATCCACCTATATAACTAATGGACACTAAATATCCATTCAAAAAGAAGAAGAATGGGAAGGAAAGGTGCAAAGGAAAGACCACAGCAACCATCTTCAGATGACTGAGCTGGGAGAAGAAAACAGGGTGATTTAAGTGGGGATGTATGTCTGCTTTGGGGAAAATGAAAAGGAAGGTATATGAGGGAGCATCTGTAAGCTGTTGTGAGGCTCTGGCTCAGGTGGTGGCCATTTTTGTAGCCTTCTGGGAGCTCTCCTTTCTCAGGGACATAGACAGGATGTTAATGGGGAAGGGAAGCCAATGCTTTTCCTTGCTATTGCTTTACAAGCTCCCAACCTGCGTCACTGTGTAAGGATCTATATAAGCATATCTTTAATTAAGAACTTTGGTTTGGAATCCCACAAGCCAATTTGAGAAACCAGTACTTACAGATGAGCGACTTTAATTTTGCTCTTACATTCTCAGTGAATGGCATATGAAGGCAGAAAGAAAAAAAGATGCTCTGTCCTGTAACTCAAAGTAATGTTATAGATCTGTGAAGAATGCTTGTGATGAAATTTCTAGGCTTCAAAGTGCCATTAGGCTGAGGCTAATAAAATTAGAAATACCACATAATTTTGGCAAGAAATATATTTGGTATTATTATTGTAACTTACCGTGTGATAAGATAAAATAACTAAGTCTGCATGTTTGAGAAGTCTCTCCAAATAAAGCAGATTTTGACCTTTTATTATTAGTGAAGGTTGATTCACCTTTGCAAATATGTAAATGAAATATAAACTGAAAGTGACCCATAGTGGTAGACAGTTACTTGGAGGTCAGCAATGGGATAATGTTTCACATTAACTGAATTGAATGAAGGATGAGTACAAAAACATACAAAATTTGCTAATTCCTTTTAAGCCCCCACTAATCTATGTGATTGTGGATAATCCTTCAGGATGGCATCAAAATCAGTATGTGGAGTGTAGTCATAAGCATGATGTTCAGCCTCACAGCATTGTTTGTAGCCCACTAAAGCTTTTAGGACACTGCATTGCATATAACTTTTTTCTATTTGCCCAAAATAGGAGTGTTCTCAAATTTAGAAGTGTCCCTATTATCCTCTTGTCCTCTAGGTTTCTTCAAGATTAGATAGGATCGGGCAAAGAAGACAAACGTGTTTTTGCAAATCTAAAGACACAGGTTTGTTTAGGTCATAGAGACATTGAAAGCAGGGAAGTTCCTGACTTGCTGGGCAAAAAAAGCAAATTATCACCTCCATATTCATCATATCTCTTTACAAATTATGTTCTGGGGCTATTTACTTCTGGCTTAATGTTCTTTACCAAAGCTACCAAATATTAAGAATGCTCTCTCTAGTCAAAGGACCACTTGATCTAACATGGCTTCTTCTCACTCTTTCTGTTTTCTTTTCCATCCCCGCCACTTGGAAGTCTTTCTCAAGACAAGCAAGCTGAAAAATGCAAGCCCTCAGCTCAGCAAGGAATTAAAAGATGCCTCAGTTATGCCTAGAGAAGCTGTTCTTGTTACATGCATGACATACTTCCTTCACCAGTCTCTAGGTTTAATAGTTTGTTTTGAAACGATGGAAATTTACTTCAGAGTGGTCTTGAATGTGTCACACAGGAAAATGAAGGGGTGTAGAAATGGAGAAAGTGTCCTTACAGTTAAAATATCACATGCTTCATTAGATATATAATTGAATTGAAAGTCAGGGGTTTTTGCAGTTTTGATTCGGAAGCTTTTATTTACTCTGTGCAGCACTGATTTCTGAGCAAACTTCTAAGCTTTAGCAGCACTGCCACAGCAACTTGTTCAGACAGACAGATGGTGTGCCATTAAATCCACCTGACTGCCTCATCAACAGGGACAGCAGGCATTGGATGGTTTAGCTGCTTTTAGGGAAGGGGAAGAAAAATTCAGCATTGATACTAAAGCAAATTGATGCAGTATTGCTTATGACAACCCTGAAAGTGATAAGGGGAACTTCTAAAGGATTTGACTAGATTTTCTTGGTTTTTTCATGAAGATGGTTCTTTATCTTCACCATTGTTCTCTTGGTTTTGTTCTGGACCTTTGATTGTTTAACCTTGAATATATTACACTAGAATATTAACATTGTGCTTAAAGAAAAAAAAAGCTTTTATTCAAATGAAAGCAATTGCTATCTAAATATGATATCAAACTCAGTAAGATATCTTAAAAAATTTAAAAGCAGCACTTACAAAAAAAAGGATCATTCTTGTATGTATGAATAATTTGCAATGACTCATGCAGGTTACCAAACAACCTGATTCAAGGACTTTGTTTCTGGCAAAAACTGATCTATGAGAAAAGGCCTTTAATCTGGCTATTAATCACTGCCCATTCTAGACTTGTCAAGAGACCTTAAGGCAAATGTACAAATGAAGAACGAAAAACCAACCCCCAAATTATCAGCCTATTTAGCCTTATCAAAAATGAAATATTAACTTGGTGAATCTTGATTAGTTCCTGATTCTCCCCTTCTGTAAGTGGTGGTTGATATTTGCCTGGCGAGAAACTAGTCCTGTTGCAAGTTTGATTAGCAAGGATGAAGGGCTTTTGTTTTGGTTCCATTTTGTTTGCTGTACTGGAGTTCAATAATATGGGGAAGAATGTTTGCACAGCACACATTTCTTATGGTCTGGGAGCTTGTTCACGTGTTTATGTGAAACTAGTGATGCAGGTTCCTCTTTCTAATCAACAATCACTGAGTTCTACAGCAGTGGAATGTAGAGCAAGAAATGACATTTCTTTTTATGGGATTTATGGGATTGTTTTGTCATTCAAAAAACCTAAGAACGAATGTGGTTCTTGTATTTACACCTGTATTGGTTATTTCTGAATGGTAGCTCTCAAAACTGCTTTTTCTTTTATTTATGTTGGAGATGTCCATATTTTATCATTCACAAAAGGTTTAAGTTTCATGATTCATTCTGAGATAAGACATTTTTGGAGACCAATGGATGGGAAAATAAAGATCAAAAGAAAGTATCGTGATATGGAAGAAACACAGTGGGAAATGCTTAGATTTTCTTTATTAAATGACTAAACCTCTGTTTTAGTGGAAGAATTCCCTCCACTTTCCCATGATCCTAAATACTTTTAATGGTGAGGTGTGCTGGAGGACTTTAAAAACTGGATGGTAAAATGCATTGCATATGAAAAATCCACAATAGCCTACAGAGATATTGTTGAAGAATATGAGCCCCAGAAGCACCAAAACTATTCCTGTTAATTATTCCTATGAATTTAGATATTCATGTTCAACGTAATAGCTGGTGGTAAAACCCAGGGTCAGAATATGACTCCAAACACATAGGATTGCAGCATTTTCAGTCTACTCCAGAGATCACCTCTCTACCCACCTCCTCATATCTCCAACTTGCCTATTTTGTTTTACTACTGAGGTTCATATACATAAAATGCCTTACAGATCTTAGTAGTGATAGTTCTGACACTGTGTGGTATCTTGGATTTGTGCTGAGCACAGGGTTGATAATATAGAAATGTTTTTGTAATTGCTAAGCAGGGCTTACATACAGCCAAGGCCTTTTCTGCTCTTCATGTTGGCACACTGGTGAGGAAGTTGGGGCTGCATGGGAGGTTGGGAGGAGACACAGCCAGGACAGTTGGTGACCCAAACTGACCAAAGTGATGTTTTTTACTCTTCCACTTGTGGGGGAGTGAGTGAGTGTCTGTGTGGGGCTTGGCTGGTGGCTGCGGTTAAACCATGACACACCCTTAAATGGCTTCTATGCTTCTCCCATAGTCTGCTTCACCTTTGATTTCACTTATTGGAACACTGTCTTGCTCTATTGCTCTCCATTACCCTAGTTCTCTCCCAGTTGTATCGTTGAGAATGTGGATAATACATGTCATTAACTCTCTGACCCTGGGCTTGTGATGTATAGAGATGTTATTAAGGGTTTGAGGTGCTAACAATCAGAGATGATGACAAACTTCCCAAGTAAGTGCTGACCTGATGTACAAGGTTAATGTAACTGTTTGATCTGCTTAGTGATGACTGATAACATTAAATATTTGCTGAGTAAACTTCCAGGAATCTAAATGGCTATTACAGATAGAAGGTAAAATGTGTGCAAGGAAGCCTAATTCATATTAGTTTAAGAGGATGTCCATGATAAATGGTCTTTTACTTGTTGCACTATTTACCAGCCCCTGGTCTTGGGCTTAATATCAGATACCATTGTAAAGGACACCTTCTTCTTACCTGATGCATTTCTAGACACTTTCTCAGACAGTGTTAATAATAGATATTACAGTTAAATTTTTGAAAGAAACTGTGTTCAGATCTTGCAGCGGTGGCTCTTTTGGTTTTATATCCCTCTTTATGCAGCTTGAGGCAAGTATTTAAAGAAATCGGCATTTCTTCGGTGTGCTCCAAATGGCCAAACACTTAGTCAAATACTTATATTCCCCTTTGGGATAGAAACATGTTTTGTTTCCAGCTGGAGAACAGATTACAGTTCAGTTTCCTCTGAAGGAATATGCTGTACATGCACCCAAATTGCTAGGTGGTCTAAACCAGTATGAGTTTTTGTGGCTGGTGGCAGGATTTGCTTCATGGCCTCATTGTTGCTCTTAAATAGAACAGTAGTGCAGGCACAGCGATGGGAGCAGATGAATGGGTGTTTTCTAATCTCTGGGAATTAGTACTATGTTGTCATTTGTGCCTCCCTGCCTTTCATAGCAATGAGATGGGAGCTTGTTTTCTATGTACTAATATGGGCAGAACTGTCCCATCATAACTTCTGTGCCTTGGTCTCTTTCTCTTTGCAGCTAATTTGTATTGTGCAAAACGGAGCGTGTGGATTGATGCCTAGATTGTTCATGCGTATAATGATGTGAATTGACTTGTTTATTCTCTGAATTCTCTTTATGGACTCCTCTTAAAATAACTTCCTCAGTTACTGATCTGAGTAGTTTGTGAGGTGGCTGAAAATGTTATAATTGTCCATTTCACAAATGGCAGTGCAGCAGCTGGAATGAGAATGCTCACGTATGAACAAGGTCCAGTTTGCCAGAACCAAAAGCATGACACTGATGCTGGGGATCCTTAGCCACTAGAGAGAGAATGTGCAGTGAGTGAAATTTGATTGAAATGTGCTATGAGATTCACTTGTGAAAAAGGTGTTATTTACATAATACTACAATACTTCAACCATGCAGAGATGAAAGTATTGCTTAGGTAGACTGTTTTCAAAGCAGATTTAGTAGCCAGCAAGTGTAAAGTGTAAGTGGCAGGGTTTTGTTTTTTTATTTTTAACAAAAGAAAATGTTCTTTCAAGAGCCTCTTTTTTTTTTTTTGTTATTGAATTTTGTTCTTGTTCATATTTTTTTTCTCAAGCTTCATGGATGTGACCTCACTTCCCACAACAGTGAAGAGAGGAAAGAGAGGAGTTCCAGAACTCCTCCTTTTGCCAGTTTTATAGGACTGAGTACTAGCTAAGAGTTTTGCATGGCTTTCTTCCACCCCCATAATTTTCTTCATCTGTAGAGGAAATTCTCATTTCTGGAATTGCTGTACTCTTCCTTCGCAAGGAAAAAGTTCTTTGGAACTTTTGGAGCCTGGTGCATTGCTTTTGGGAAATTACAGCCTCTGTGTCTGACTTTGATATTTGCTTTCCATGCTCTTTCAATTCTTTTTCTCAATTTCTGACAGCAGAGTATTGTGTGGGACATTAACTTTTATGTTCCTACTTATTTCAGATGCATCTAGAAGAACTTAGTGCTGCTTTTGTTGTTACAATTGCATTGAAAAGCTTTATGCTATCAGAGTGCTGTGTAAATGGTGAGGAATATGATGCTTGGCTAACGTAGGCATTTCAGCTCTCAAGAGAAAAAGTAGATTTGTGGTGCCAACAGTAGAGAGCTTTTAGGAACAGGTAGATATTTCATGTGTTTCTGAGTTGTGCTGTTGGAATGAGTACACATGATAATGAATATCCATATACTTATTTAAATAACCCGAACACCTCTATGTAGAGATCTTTTCTGCATTTACTCTTTTACCTTGTACATTTCAGCATAGTGCTCTGTGCTAAGTAAGCCTTTTAAGCATGTATGAAGAGATAATGCCACTGAGGTGAGCTCAGAGCATGGTGCTAATAACACCAAGGTTGGAGGTTTGATCCCTCTATGGGATCACTTAAGAGTTGGACTTGGGAGTCCTTGTGGCTCCTTTCCAAGTCAGAATATTCTGTGACTGTGTTAATATAAATATTCTCTTCTACGTCATGTTTTTCACATGTGCTTCATTGGCTCACTTAACTCTTCAGCCACCAGAAGAAACAGCTTTTCCCTGGTGAGTGGAAAAAGTTCTATACTGACAAGTGCTGAGATGTTGGTGACTCATTCGTGGATTCATTGCTTGATTTGAACTAACTGTTTTCTATTACTATAGATGCTCAGAATATAGTAATTTATCATCTATCATCAATAATTTTGAAGCTTTTCTCCTGCATTTTAAAATAATTTAATAAAGCAAATAAGAATTGCCATTTTTGTTATTCTAGAATAATATTTTGATACAAATGTTAAAATAGTGACTGCATAAGGTCACAGAACTACATTATATTTTGGGTTCATTAAAAAGCAAATCATAAGGAAGACTACAGAAAATTGCAGTCTGGTTGTGTTTGCATCCCCCTCTTTTCTCCTCGGAAATTTGCCCCAGTTTAAAAGTCTCAATATCTTTGTAAGACTGCATCTTAGATCATTTTCTTAAATGCTATTCCTAACTGTGTGAGTATTCTCATAGGGTTTTATCTATATTTGCTTGAAAAAATGTAATATTTGTTTTGGTGTAAGTGTATTTTAAGCCTCCATCAGAATGCATACTGTATCAACATTGTTGAGATACCAACTGTGTGTCTAATATATTTTACAGGTTCTTTGGGCTTCAGTGTTTCACAATTAATTTTCTTTCTTCAATTACACTGCATTAGTTTTATTGCTGCCTCATAAATAGACTGGAATTTTTCTCTCATTTTTTGAAATTAATTTTGCCTACAGATTTTCTTGATCATGAACATTCATCCAATCTTTATTTTCTATAAGCCAAAATAATTTTTCATAACAGTTGCCTAAATCATGTGCTTTATAGCTAATAAACATCTATTGAACACATCAGCAAAGTTTTAAGAGGAGAACTCAGTAGAGTATAGAGTACTGTAATGTTAACTGGGTAGATGACTTGTGTGGCAATGTTTTTTTAATGATTTCATGGAGTACTTTAACTACTATGCAACTACTTCAAAATTCTTTTAGTAAAACACTCTTGAGCAAAGCTAATGTCTTACTCTTTGAAGGCTATTGCTATTTGAATTTGAATGGCAGGCCATTAAAGTGCTCCTTTTGTATGCTTCACCCACTGAAGTAACTGGTGTTTTCAGAACTTTGTAATGGTGTCTTTTTGTCAGGAAAAAAAAAGTATTTAAACAGTACAGTAATTTGTATATTGTCAGAGAGCTTTTCTTCAGCATTATCCACAAACATGAGACTCTCCTGGGAAACCTAAAAACAACCTATCAAGAAACCATAACTAGTACCCACTACAATAATTGTGTATCAGCTGATGTACCTGACAAAGCTAGAGGTTGTCTATGTTAAGTTGAGAATAATGAGTCTCTCTTTTCTTGTTCTTTAAAAGTTTTGGTACGGTTTTTTATTTTAATGTAATATGTATTTCTCACTTGCAGTTTTTGTTTGAAGTTTATGAACTGCAAATCTGAGAGATCTGAACTCTTGGATCCATTTTCTTATTGGTGTTGATAGATATTTTTAAACTGAGTGCCAGTAGTGATGCACACCTATGATGACAACTGGTCTTTTATGAAAGTGGGGATGTCAAAGGTAGGGATGCAGCAATCACCAAACACCTCCTGAAGTCTGTGCCAAAACAGCCCTTGAACACTACTGTATCTTGTCTCACTGTTGCTTTTTACAGCTTCCCTCTTTACAGGCCTCTTAATTTTGACATCACACACACCCGCTGTTCGAAGAACGCAGTTTTTCCTAACTTCCCCAACAGGAGAGCTACATATATATTTTGTGACATGTTCTGTCCCTAAAATGCAAGTACTTCTCTAAGAATGCTTAGCAGTACTCTAAAATCAGTAGATTTTAGCGGTACTCAGTAAATCAGTGTATGCCATAGCTTCTGCTGCTTTGGGCAGTCAACTGAACACTTGTTAGAAGCTGGGAAGTTCTGGAGAGGATGGGGGCAGAAAGGGGGAGACAGAGAAATCTTTGCACATTTTTCCTGTTTCTTACTACTTCTCCCAACAGGTTGTACAATCCTCTCTGACCCAGATGTTGGCCTAATAGTTTCGACCTAATATATCCTCTTGCTTTTATGCCTGCGTCACATTTGCTAGTCACATGTGGCTGCTTCACTGTGATAGTTTTAAACACAAGCCTGAGGGAGACTTAGCCAATACAGACTTTTTGAATAGCTTTTAATTAATGTTGCTGCTGTTACAATTTAAGTTCATTGCTGTTAGGCATGGCTTCGGTGCAGTATGTGCTGTAGCGATCTGTTGCTTCAGAGTTGGCTCTGCCCTAAAGGGCTGCAAGGTTCTTTCTCTCCCTGCCTACCCTGCCCCCAGCCCCCAGCTTTTCTTTAGGCTGATGTGGATTTTTCCTGATTCAAAATGGCATCAGACTTCTGTTTCTGTGACAGAAATACACCCACACAAGGAGTCTGCATCCCCTAATTTCAACAGTAATCATTACACAGGCTTGTTTGCTTGTTTGCTGTAGCAGCTGTGTTTGAAAACTCAGATATCTGCATCCTACAGTCCTTAAGGGGGAATTTCTATTAGTTGTAAAATCATATTCATTATTAATTTTGTTTAGTATTATCTGCTGTAAGGTAACTAGAAACTAATCCCTTCCCACTACCAGTGTAATCCTTCCATTTCCTCTGTAATAGACGCCTTTCAGACTAGTATTGCATGTAATTAGAATGGCACCATTTGTGAGTTTGAATCAGAAGTAATTGACGTTTACACCATATGTTGTTTGGTACTCTATTTTGGGCAAGTGGTTTAAAAAAGCATTTCTGTCTGAGAAGGCTATAGAAAGAAAGAAAAAAGTCTGCTTTCATCACCTGTTCTTCTTACCCATTGTCACCCTACGCTGTTGGTCAGCAGGCTATTCCGTACCAGAAATTTTTCAAATTGTTTTACGCATGTTCCTGTGTGAATTGTTTAGGCAAACGTAAGCAATCTATCAACATGTGCAAGGAGTTTCCTTCAGAAAACAAACCATAAGTCTTTCTGCCCTATTCCCACTACAGTTTCACACAGTGTTGGACAGTAGAAGCCGCGTTCCTATTTCTTTGTTCTGACTTAAAACCTGAGTTCAAGCTCCACGTTCAGCAGCAGCAGCAGTAAGTTCTTGCTCCGAGAGGCCTCTTGGCTGTGTTCACACTGCACCCACTGAAGCGCTTGTGGGATAGCTGACATATTCCAGACCATCACCTGTAAGCCCATGATCCAGGCAGGCGGTGTTCCCTCAGCCCATGCTGAGATCACCCTGTCCTCACAGCACTGCCTTGGTCCTCCTGGGAAGCCTCCTGCCCATGGTCTGCTTGGGTGCCTGGGAAATCAAAGTGTGAGCTGATGTTTCCAACCATCTGCAGGATGACAGGCAGCTGACAGATATTGCAATTCCTGCATTTCCAGCTGAGTGGCTGTGTGCAGCAGGAGCAGGATCTCTGCTCCGTCAGCATGTGACAGTGTGAGGAGTGGGGTGGGATGGCTGGGAGTTCATAATATGTGACCAAACAGGCATCCCTTGTTTATTAACTATATTTTATGTAGACATACCCCAGTACTTGACTGCTTGTGAAGTGGAAAGAGCACTCTATAAAAAACTTAATAGATTTGAAGTGTGATCTGGTAAGAATTTACCATTAAAATAAAACAACCTGAAACCGGTAGTACCATATTTTAGGTATTTAAATACACTGATTACAGCTTCAAGTGCTAATTTTGCACTCAAAACAATTGAAACAAGTGGAGAAGAATGGTTCATAAATTCTGGGAACAAATGGAAATTACTGCCTGCCAGCATCCCTGGGCCTATAGAGTATCTATTTTGTCTAATGGTTACACTGAAGCCAGTGTGATTCCAGACAGGTGTATCTGGGTTTGTGAAATCCCTCAGCAGAGTTTAAACCAAAACCAAACCACCTTGTTCCTGTTAGAGGTCATGTCAATCCATGTATTTTCTCCCCATATTTCTTCTTCCCTCTCTCTAACCTTTTCTGTGTGACTTTGTATTACAAGCTAAGGAATGAGTTAATATCTTTATTTTGTTGAAGTGGTGTTCCTGTCAGATATGTGTGTAACAGTAATGGTGTTAGTAAAGTGGTGATTTTAACAGGAACGATGTTTGCTTATTAGTGGTAGGAACTATTGTTCTGCATCTTACCTTACCCAGGGTTACTCAGCAATTGTTCAGAGATCACAAACTAATTTTTTACTATTCGGCTTCCAAAGATGATGGATGAGAAACATTCACAGTTTTGAGTCAGAAACAGAGGAATTTATCTCTTTACCTCAGTATTTATTGCTAATTATTGAGCTTCATAGTGCTATCTTTAAAACACCAGCAGCTAGAATTGTGCTGATGCATTAGAAATGTGGCTTTATATTTTTAAACTAAGATATTTATTTGCCCTTCTAGAAGAAGCTTTGAAAGTGGGAATTGGATGTGGTATAGCCTGAAAGGCTTCAAGACACATGAAAAGAGTGCAATATTAATTTCAGAAGACTTGGTTGTTTTTTGAGTGGGTCGTGTGTTTTATGGGAGACAAATCTCCCATTTCGAATTTCTGTGTTGAGCAGCTGAGCAGGCTGAAGGCACAGGAAGGGGATGATGGGGTGGGGGAGCTGGACAGGGCTTTCCCATGCCCCTTGGAGGTGTAGGGGTTCAATCACTTTCTCCTTCCAGCCCTGTTACATGTCCAAGACCAGTGCTAGGAAGAAATAGTTATAGAACAGAGACTTCTTCTTCTGATTGATTCAGTAATATGAAATGGCATTATTGCAGATAAGGTAGCTGTCATCATCAGTAAAATCTTGGCACAACAGAGTATTGGGCCAGGACTGGGGTTTGTAAATAATGCTGGCAGCGTATGTTCCGAAGCAACTGATAACCAATTCTAATTTTGAAACAGTTCAATAAATGCATATCTTTATTTGTGGGAAAGATACTACTCTTTTCTAAACAAAATATTATGTTAGAGAAGGGAGATAATTATTTTTTTAATCCTTTCTTCATGCCATGTTTATACTTCACAGCTTGCACTATGCTAGGAAGTATCTGACATGATTCCATTCTCAGTTTTTAAAGAACATTGAGTTGCAGTATATTATTTGACCACTAAAGGTCTCTGAAAACCATGTAAAGTGCCAGGAGCAAGCAGTAAGTACATCACAAGTAAGGAGAAGAAAACCCACACAATTCTATTGAATTCCACAATTGTCACTAGTGACAGGCACACAGCAAGTTCTCAAAAATTGTATTTCCTGTAACTTAGCATATCCTGATAATTGGTCCATTTCTTTTAAGTTCTTCTGCTTCTTCCTACTTCACATATTTGCAGAGTGTAAGCCTGGAATCACCTGCTACGCTGTATCTGGTTCTCCCTGGGTTATCCTGGATATGGCTTGCGATTGTACTTAAAAGAAAATGTCCAGAATGCAGCCAGACCTCGCTGAAAGACTTCAGGGGACAAACACATTCTTTGCATCTCTTAGCAGTTTGTTTCTCTGTCTTGAAACTCTGGCTCAAAAGGTTTTTTTTGCCTTTCTGGTGGGCTTTGGCTTCTGCTATTGTTTCTTTATATATGTTCCTCATTTCAGGTATATTGGAGGATCAAACTTGTCCTTACAGTTATGATACCTTCTTTAAAGAGCTCATTCTAATGAACTTATCAAAAAGGGAAAAAAATAGTTCTTGGGGTTCTTCCTTACACTCTTTTGGAGATATGGAGACCAGACCTGGATCAAACCTATCTGCAGAAGTAAAATTCTCACTGCAGAGTAGTGACAGGAGCGAGAATATGGTGTCTTGAACCTGCTATTCAAATCTCCTTCTGAGTCACATGATTTTTTCTATGCAGTGGTGACTATTCTTTTTGTAATCTGCTGTCCATAGTACTACTCTATCCACTTGATTTTTGTGCTTCCCATTCTGTAAATTTTCTCCTAAACTTCTCCAGAGATGATCCAAAACGTCTTGTTTCCTGAGATGTATTTGTAGTAACCTGAATCTATTCTTTTTGATCTAGCAATTGTTCAGGACCTTGAAAGGCTTTTCACTAGCATTTAGCCGTAAACCCCCCAGGGTTTCCTTTAAGTACCTAATCAAGTGTAATCTTCTTGTTTCAAGTGTGAAAGTCTTCATCAATACTTTGGTTTGGCGAGTAATACTGTTTGATATATGAACCTGGGCTGTCTGTCTCAAGTCTTCAGCTTTACAAGCACATGCATATGCCTTCAGAAGGGTATTGAGATTTTTATACAAAAAAAAAAAAAATTGTAGGTTTTAAAGGTCTTTGAAATCCTGTGATAATGGATTTTGTATTTGTTTATTTCTGAGAATAACAGATTAGAAATTACTTTTTTCTTCATTTGAACTTTGGACATTATTGAGCTGTTTTGTGTGAATTATTTAATTGCTAAAGAATTATCTATAAAGTAATGAATAAAGAAGGGAAAAAATATCCTCAATGACAAAGAGGGATAAAAAAGATCTAAAGAAAATTGTTAAACATTGATAAAAGGCATGACTCATTGTGCTTAAAAACATAGCTGACATTTATTATTGAATTTTATAATAACAAGTTTTAGTGGAGCTGAGTTTGTTACCAAATTTCCAACTCTGTTTTGTTGCGAGGGAAATATGTCTGCTTTGGTTGTTTCCCCTGAACAATCTCCTCAGAACCAAAGCTTTTCACACAAACATTTTGTGAAGAAAGTTTCCCTTGGGTGAAGGTAAGGAAGGAGTTTCTAGGGGGTGTGGATGGCAGTGCCTATGGTGCAACCCAAAGCAGGGGCCCTGGCAGAGGGGCAACAGGCTGGGCTGTGCAGGCAGCGGTATCAGGGCTGAGTCAGATAGCACTAGGGCAGGAGAAGTTGCTTGGCCAAGTGTTAGAGGTATTAATGGTCTTTCAGTTGTCTGAAAAATCTTTGGGGAAAATTTTATATGCCTAATAATATATAACTTCTATCCAAAGACTGTTGAGTTGCCTCTGATGCATGTTGCTGAGAAGTGTATGCGTAAAGGCTTCAGGACATCGTGGTGTTCCTGACTGTATTTCACAAAAGACTAACTGCAGTGTATATCCTACTCTGTGTTGCCCTGAAAATGAAGCCTTCTGATAATGTTTTCATAGTTTTAGTTACTTTCCCATGAAAGTTCTATAAACATAAAGTTGTTTATCACATTCCTTCTAAGAAACATCTTTTGATGGACATTTCACATGACCAGTGTGCTTGGGAAGGTGGTAACTTAGTTATCCAATCCCTGGTCATTGTCGAGAATCTATAAATACTGGAGTCAGAAAACAAAAGAAGGTTTTTTGTTCTGACATTGACAGTGTTTGTGTGGATCATTTTGTGTCCTTTAGCGACAACCCTGTTTTTCATATGTGTAGAGTTCTTTCTATAAAAGATCTGAATTGCTGGTTTCATCAGCAACAGTAATTCCTAATGCTAAAATAACATCCTTCAATAAAGTTATTCCCTTATAAATAAACCATAACTGCATTTGACCCCAGTCCTTGGGTGGCAGTGGTAGAGTTTCCGTGGCCATGTAAGTGGAAAGTATGTGGAAGTGATCCACGTGTGTAAGTTCATAGAAGGGTATGTGGGCAGACACAGCTACTGGGTAGGATCCTCTGTGACTACAGTTTTAAAGGCTATCATTTTTCTAATCTATGTGTGTTATAAACACTGAAATACAGATTGAAGAGTAACTGCCACAGCATTAATGATTTACAGTGCTTGATATACAGAATTTGGCCTAGGATGGGAGTGTTTATCATCAGTAAAAGGATAATATTTCTCTAAAGGTTAACTTTTTGTATTTACAGGTTATGTTACAAGATGACAACCTTCTTGCTCTCTGCTTCTGCAAGAACACTGTCAGTGGGTGTTTCCTGGGGCAAGAACATGCTTCAGGGAAGCAAGGACCATGTTGAAATCATTAACATTAAATAAATTAAACTCACAAAGCACTGTTTGTACTGTAGTGGTGTGTTGCGGCTCGATGGTAGGGTGCCGCAACCTTCCCAGAAGCATCTCCAGGAAAGCCGCTTTGGTCAGCGCCACGCACCCACACAGACACTCACGCAGCTGGACAGATATTGTTGGAGCCAGCAGCAAGGAGTAGAGAGGGGTCTTTGTATGGGTTCCACGAGGAGAGTTTTTTCCCCCTAGCTCATGAAGGGTCCAGGAACAAAGGGCCCAGAGCAGGGCTGTGCAACATTGTTTGTACTAGGAGTGGAGAGCAAGTGGGACCAATGAACTTAGGGCCGGAGGGTGGTACAGAGGAGGGTCCAGGGTGCCAGAGCCAACCAGTCTGGGGTAGGGGAGGGATCAGAGAACTCGGGCTAATAGGGGACCAAGGACGAGGGAAGGTTCTAGGGATAAGGGAGGGTCTGAGGAAAGGATGCAGGGAAGGAACCGCCCAGGGGGAAGGAAAAGGGGCTGGCCAACAGGCCGGGGGAAGGGTAGGACTGGGGTACAGGCACCATCAACAGGGATGGACCATAGAGGACGCCTTAACCCTTAAATTATAGTGTCATCCCTCCAAGGAGATTTACCAATCTCCAGGGCAGGGGGCTCACAAATCCCCACAGTGGATTCCCACTCCAATATAGTGCTCCCCCTGAGACTCTCCAAACCATGCTGCCGCTTGCTTGCTCTCCCTTCTCACTGGGGTGGCATGGAACGGAGAATTGGAGGCACAAAAAAGTGATGAACATGGATTGGGGTGAGGTCAATTTACTGGAAGCCAGAATGTGACAAAAAAAGTGAATAGCAACAGGAACAACATTAATAACAAAAGTGTACAGAAGAGAGAGTGAATCACATGCAAAAATGCTCACTACAGCACTCAACTTCTCCCCCACCACAGCCTTGTGTTTCCCTGGCAGCTCCCTCCAGTTCAGAATTGGTGCTGCCTGACCTCTTTCTCCAGGCACAGGTGTCTGGGCAGGGGACACTTCCCTGCCTGTCCTGCTTCAGCAAAACTTAAACGAAGAGAACTTGTGCTACCTGTTTCTGCTTAGCTGGCAGAAGTTTCATCAGTTAATAATTTTTTTCTTTTGCATAATTTATACAACAGCTGCTATTTATCTGTCCCACTCATTATGCAGGAGACTTTGGATGGAATATGCTGTTTAAAACCAGTGCCAAAATAAGAATTGTACAGAGTATTTAGTACTTGGTGTTGCATGAGTAATAGCACTGAACTAGAGTTGTGTAGAGCAATGCTCCCTGTAACTCTTTTGATCCCTTAGAAATTGTTTACAGTTCTCTAGTAAGATGTATTTGCATGCAATTTTAATTTGGTAATTTATAGAGTGAGCTGTAACTGACACAGCTAAGAGCATTATAAGCTTGATTTTTGATGCTGCTTCTTTTACAGTCCTCGTGATAAGCAGTTTACTGGCAAAAGTTATGGACCTATGCTTGCCAAGAGACACATCTTTGTAGTTTTGAGGAAGGTATTTCTAGATGTGATCTTGAGGTAGGAAAAATGCTGCTTCATTCACTATAAAATTTGTAACTTTACATATTATATGTTTCAAATTTATCAAAAGAATAAATTAATGAAGGCTTTAGGGGAAAAGCATCAGCTAATATTAAACATTTTTCTGTCTTGTTTAAATATTTTTCCTCTTTCTCTCTGAACATTTCCAAAAATATTTTGTATCTAGAAAGTACAGAGAAATGACTTCATAAAATGACTGTGGTAATTTTTGGAATTAGGCTTGGCACATTTGTATTATTTTAGATGCTTCAATACCCTATTATTTAGGCAGGTATCCCACCCTTATCCCTATTTTTACAGACCAGTAATTCACAGGAGAGTGGTGGTTTCTCAGTGTTCCACAAGGAGCTGGTGTCTGAGAGGGAATTGAATCCAGGCTTCTCAATGTCTGAGCTTGTCCTCCTGCCATGGTAGGGAGAGCAAATATAATGTACTCTGCCAAGACTAGAGAGACAAGGAAGAGTTGTTCTACTTATATAAAATTCAGAGAAGAACATCAGGGTTCTGCCCTCCTCTAGTATTGGGAAGTTTAAGAAATCTTTCAGAGTTCTGTCTGGTTTTGGCATTTCTCTGGCTGAGCAGGGCTGGGCCCTTTCCAGACATACTGGGGGCAGCTGAGTGATATTGTGTAGCCTTTTATTCTTCATTCTTTCCTTAAGAATATCTGAAATAAATCTAGTGTTCCAGAACAAAGAGTGAGGATTTGCAAGAATTTGGAGCCTGTCAACATGTAAAATTCCTGTCACTGCTACTTTTGCCATGGTTTTCCCCAAGCAGCACAAAAAGATTTGCAGATACTCATTTTAAACATGTGGAAAAAAATTCAGAAATTTGTGACTTGGCACTAGGACAGAAATCCATGTTGGTTCAAAGATCTTAATCTTCATCTTAACAAAATGTTGGATTTTGCTTTCATTCACACTACTGTAAATCTTAACTCCGTGGAAAGCTGTTGATTCAGTCCAGAATTACGCTAGTGTGACAGAGTAGAAGTTCCTTCATTAGTTTTGTCCAAAAGCAGAGGATGAGTACCCAGGAGCTGATTAGACAAATGGCTGCACCGGTCACTCCCAAGCCAAGCAGCACTCAGGTAACTGGGTTGTTGTACTTAAAGAAGTAAATTACTTTCTATATTGTATTTTCCTTCCAAGGAGAAACCTTTGAAAGAGGTTATTTTGTTTGTTTAAGATTTGGAAGGATTTGTAGCCAGCCTTGCCTTGCCTGTAGCCAGTCTCTCTGTGTGAGCTGTGTGCCACTGCCTGTGGCTTATGCTGTGGAGCTGATGCCCAAGGGGGTAATTCGGATGTCTGCACATTGGCCCAGTTCCCTCTTTGTTCTTGCTGTCACTTTTTCCCTTGGCTAATGCCAGAATTAGCCAAAGTGTTGGGTATTTGCTCTCGTGTCTCAGGGAAGGGTCACCCTGAGGCACCTCCCTGCAAGCTGGTGCCAAGTGTGGCACATGGCAAATACTACAACAAGCCATGGAGAGACTTGGGCACAAGGAATGAAGCAAGTCTGCAGCTCCCCTGCCCCTCTTCCTTTGTCTCTGATCACTTACAGGTTCAGAAGAGCAAAGCTTGACTTTTGCATTTGGATTTGTCCAAGGGAAGTGGATTCTTGCAGTGCATTCGTATTATATATATGAATATATATACTTTTTATATATATATATATATATATGTATATATATATAATATATATATTATTATTTTTATAATATAAAAATATTTTATATTATTAAAATATATATTTATAATAGTCTTACTTTTTATAATAGTTCATCTTAGTGCTTTCCTTGCTCTTGTTACCCAGGAATTTTTGAATGGTTTATCTGGATAAATGTATTTAAGCATTCTAGGCAGTCATTTTCCTCCTCGCTGTATAATAATCTTTATTTTTTCAAGCATTTTTAGTGCTTAGTTAAAACTCTTTAAATTAACCATTTTAATTACTAAAAATAGAAATAATGTCTGTGTGGCTTAGTGTAAAAGCAGCTATTATGTTCCTTTCCAGCACAAGAGAAGGAAAGAAAGTGCACCTCAGCCTTTCCTTGGAAGGGTAGGAAAGGAAAGTGCAAATGAAATTAAGTTAATAAAATTTGAAATTAAGCATTGACAACATTTCTTTAAGTGATGCCTGTAAACGTATGCAATTGCCTCCCAAATGCTACAGTCCATGCTATTTTTTCCCTTTCAAAGAAAGCAGGAGAGAAGACAGATCTTCACTCTAGGAAACAAATTGCAGTTTAAATATGTGGCTTCTTACATTCATCATTTTCTTTTAAGTTCTGACAGTGTACCTGTACTATTTATGATACAGCATGAATTTTACAGCAGAAAGAGATGACAAGATTTAGAAAATAACTTATTTTTTCCAAGCTATGAGACTTTTATTTCCATCACGAGGGTAACTTGCTTCCTTCAGTATAATTCTATTTGTATCTTTGGCACATCTGTTCCTCTTGGTGTTGAGGTGCTTTTACAAGATGAATTATATAATAATTGCAGGGGGCCAGGGCTAGATGCTGCCACCAGCTGGGTGTGGATGGTGGCAAGGAGAAGCAATCTGGATGAATAGCTGCTGTCTTGCCTTTTAGCCTGGTGCACACATCCTGGGGAGTATGAATGGAAAACAAGGTCTCCCTACCTGATAAATCTGTAACTATAATTCTGTTGGGATGGGGAGATTGGTGTTGCATCTTTCACTTTATGTGATCAGTCTAGTAAAATTGTAGCTTAAACTAGAGATCAGTGAATGAACCTCTTTGGCTGGGGGAGCAGCTCTGCCTAACAATCCTAACTAGTTCTGTTTACCAGGATAAATAGGGGAACTCCATCCTCACTAAAAAGGAGGACTCATGAAATAATATTTCCATTTGTGAGAATTCAAGTCCCTTTCCATCCTTGTGCCCTTCTGTGGCTGATAAAAAAACCTTTACCTGTAAAGATTGAGCAAATATATTTCAATCATCTTTTTGGCATGCAGAAGAGAAAATGAGTGTAGCTACAGTGAGCAGAAAAATTGCTGTTGAGGAGTGTACCAACCAGTTGTGCTTGACATGAGTGAGAGCTTGACATGACTGAAGTACTTTCCAGGAAAAATTGTTTGAAATACAAAGGGAATTTTTTCCCCTGTAAAGAAGAGAACAAAACCAGCTCTTTAAAGATTTGTTAATCATACAGCTCCTGCTTTACATTGGAGTAATTTAGATATAGATTACCTTAGTATATGGACTTGTCTCTGGAAAGATATCAGTAGGAAAATATCGTGATTTTTCATTAAAAATGGTTTTACTAATCATGACAATTTACTAATATACTGTAGTTTAAGTGAATAATTGAAGAGTGCAGAAATAAATGTATCTTGCAGATTTTAGTGAAGAGTTTTACAACATTATGACTGTGTTTTAGGTCATGTTATTTTTTTAAGCTGAAGTATAATTTTTAATACATCTTACATTGGGAAAAGATACTCAGCAGTTTCTTAACTTGGACAGCTGAAGGAAGTGAAGTTTTTCCAAAGCCCTGAATAAACATCTGTCCTGAGTATGCAAGTATTTGATGAAGCAAAGCCACATAAGATGTGAATAACAATGCCTCATTAGCTATCATTTGTTTCAGTTCAATTTTGTCATTGCAGGCTGTTTCAGTTCACAAATTAGCATGCCAGTGGCCTTTAACTGTGTTCATTTCAATTTTTTCAGGGAGCAATAGCCAACTGATTGGGAGGTCTCAGACCAGATGGCAAGAAACTTGGAACCTGATTCTGATTCTCCTTCCATAAGGAGAAACAAGAAATAGTGTTTATGCAAGTGAAACTTCATGTAGAATAAAATAATTTCAAAGGCATCAGTATGAAAACCATAACGTTTTCCCTAATCTCCAGAAAGTCCCATAAAGTCAGACATTCAATTTTATTTAATTTGAATTACATTCACATGCATTTTAAATTTCTAAGTGAGCTCAACTTTTTGATGTTTAAGTTAATGTTCTGAGACAAATCTTACCCATTGGAGTTGGTAGACTTAAACTCAGAATTAAATTTGCTCCTAAATTTTAATTTGTTTTAGTCTTTCTAGCTGAATGTAAAACAAGTTCCCACAGAACTCATATGTTACATATATTTATATTTTCTTTTAAAATGAATTTGAGTTGTAATCTAATCTGGATTTTAAGTATATTGGTTTTGTTTTCTCTTCTGCTTTTTATTCTATTCCTTTGTCTAGTGGTATTTGTCCTAATGATAGTTGGGCTTTATGTGATTTCTTGGAAGGCAAAACATTTCAGAAGCCATAATTAAGCTGTGCAGCATTCTTTCTTCATAATGATGACAGTGATGTCAAAACCTTTGGGAGTGATCAATGTATCTGCTCAAAACAAAGATGGGGGTTTTTTTCTGCATTTTAAGATCGGGGAAGTTCAAACATTCTCTCAAAGTAGTAGCTGTTAACCCAGATATGATTTAAAAGAATCCTCAATTCAATACCTGCATCCAAAATAGTTCTATGAAGTAGTTTTGCAACATTGTAATTTGTACATTTGTACCTTTTAAGTGTGTAAACTGGAAAGAGATTAACCAATTAATTGTGTTTCCAGTGTCTTGATGCTGATTTCTGCTCAGTGTAGAGCAGCTGAGGTGAGGGAAGGTCCTGTAACATCTTGCTATTGCTTGAGATGCCCAACCACAGAGACAGGCAAAACTTGTGTACCCCACCTGAGTTACAGCCAGTGCAGTGCATCAGGGTCATGTCAGTTTTTTGGGGAATGCTCAGTAAATCCCTGTTTGTTGACAAGAGTACTGGGGAAAAAAGAGAGATGAAATGTTTCATTCCACTGAGAGCTTTGCTATGAACCCTTCTCTTGAAGGCTTCCTGTTGGTCTGAACTTGCTTACCCAATATATGCTTTTGTCTTCCTTCTGCTTTTACTCCGTAAAATGAACGGTCTGGGCAATAATGTTGCTATTTAAGAGTGACTTGGAAGATCAGGGATATGTTGTGTTGACACTGAGTCGGCAGTTGTCTTGCTGTGCATATGTCAGAATGACTGAGGCTTCGGCAGGCAGCCAAAAGCCATTTGTAACATATTTCTTCACAGAACTCTGCTGTGGTAGGAAAGAGTTAGTAGACTTTAATTGCCAGACTCCCCATTTGTGAAATATGTCTTCAATGTCTTTTAGCTCTGGCCTTTCATTGTAATTTTTTTTCAGTTTTCTCTACAAAATCCAATTATTGGTTCATTTATAAATCCAATTATTGATTTAATTAAATGATAAAGAGATAAACCAACACTGAGCGACTTAGTGAGAATGAAATCTTGAGTAGGTTTGCCCTGAGCAGATGTGTAAAGAGGGCTTGTGCTTGCCATAGCCACCTTTCCATGAGGGCACCTGGCAGTTCTCTGGGAGCACAGGCAGACAGGTCTCACCAGGAGATAAGTATTCTGCTCATGCATGCAGGGATAGATTTTAACAGCTTGTTTTGACCTACAGTGGAAGAAAGCACAGACATACAGAAATGTTTATCAAAAGTACCTGGATGGAGAAGCACTTGATGCAGAGCAGGCATCAGATAGAACCTGGCTCCTCACACAGTCCAGGTAAGTAGGAGTCGCAGCCTTTCACCCTTTCTGGAAGAATTCACCTTAAAAAAAATAGTAGTTGGTAAAATTGTCCCCAGTTTAAATGATGCCAGAAAAACTGGAGTTATTCTGCCCCTGCTTTCAAACTGCAGCGAGATTAACTTTGAATGAACTCAGAGATAAAAAAAAGACAATTTAAAATGTTGTCAAATTCCATTTGAATTAGAAAATGGCACCAGAAGGAAGCAATTTTATTGTTCTAAGCCAAAACTTCCAAAAGGTTAGGGTTAAAAAGACAAACTTGTGATTTTTCGAATGCTTGTGACTATGAGGTCTGATACAGCATTTAATTACACAGTCACTAAACACTTCTTTTGGAAGTGTGTCACTGACTGAATGGAATTTAGAGTTAATTGGTGTATGTTGGTTTTTTATCCTCTTGCAACACATTTGAGGGCTTGAACGTAACGTGTTACTGTTATCTGCTCTGAAAACCATGTTCATTTCTTTCAGGTGCATTTGCATATTTTGAAGTTAGAATCTGGAATGCTTTAGCAAAAACACAGTTATGAGATTAATGGGGCTGTTTTGCAGCTTGAAGAAAGGGAGATTATTATGGCATAGATATGAAAACAAAAATATTCTGGAAAAAATAATAAATTAGTCAATTAAAACTTAGGTACAAAAGTCCTGTGGCAGGAAAATTACTCTTTGGAGGGAATCTTTACATGGCAGTGTTTACTAGTTGAAATGGGCTGAAGTAAGCTCATGTAGAAGCAGCATCATTCCCAATTCTAGAAAATGAGGTAGCCCTACCTTATATCAGGAGCAGACCTGCTTGTTGGTGCTTTTAGCATGCATGGATTTTCATTCAGCATTTCCTTCCCTAATTTGTTTGCATATTTTGTCTAAGAAAAAGTTAGAGTAATATAGGGATTATATTTAAGGAAAAAAAGCCCTAAAACCCCAATTATCTATGGGGGTATGGCAGAGATGACTCATGAATCATATGTCAGGTTATGCAGTACACACTGGAGATACTTTGAGCCCCTCTTTAGTAGCATATTTTTACAACAGGATTTTAGTGACTGACCAGTGTTGTAAGCTGTGTTGCACTAAGCTTTTAGCACAGAGATGGGACACAAGTTGATAACTTGGTTATGCTGTGATGTTTGCAATACCTGTTGCATTTTGCCTTGAATCACAGCAGAACTGTTGCTGTGCTGCTTTTTCAGTTTTTAAGAGAAGGGGTAGCAAAAATGTATTGATTCATTTGGCTGAATTAAACATGTAATATGTACAAGAGCTAAACTTGTTCTATGTTCTAGCAACTACATCAAAACCTTTAATTTTTCTATTTTTTAAAGTGGTGAGATGAAGATGGTGAAAGGTCTAAGCAGTTATTATTTGGTCTGTGATCCCATTGCTTGAACTCTGACAAATCTGTTCACAAGAAGTGCAAGAGGGCTGGTACTGAAAAAGATATCTTAGTGTAGTCACATGTCCCAGAATACCTTCAGATGTTGCTGGAGGTGTTACTCTCAAAGGTGTTTGTAGGAACAGAACTCAAAATGCTGTAGTTCTTGCCCCCCAAAACAGGCTGTTTACAGTGTTGCCACAGTCATGCCTTCCTTGGGTGAATCATTAGGGCTGAAGTTCATTTCCTTTTAATTTATGAAGACTTGCAGTGGTTTGTTTCATCATATCTGTGGGAAGAAGGATGTTGGAATTGGCCCTCATAAGCACATATGCAAGTAACTGTTGTGGTTTACAGGGGAGTCTGTGGCAGAACAAGTTGAATTTAGGCTGTTGAGGGAAAGTCTAGAGTCCTGCACATAGAAACAGCCTAGGTTTACTTAGACTAATCTGCAGAACTGGAGGAGACCTCCTAAGTGCTTATTTTTTATTGTCAGTAGTAGAGAAATGCTAAAACTTAGAGAATACCCCTTAAAAGCATCTCTTTGAACATTTGGTGTCTCTATGGCACACGCCAGTTCTGGCTCACCAATGTCATTAGGAAAATGCATTATCACAAAGTAGCTGAGCCTTTTTCCTGAGCAGCTGAATAAACTGCTTTCTTGAGGCAAATATTGTTGTACTGTGGATGGAAATCTTTATCGCAGTTTAGTCTGGGGCTTAAAGATTTCTTGCCTTCCTTTCCTCTTCCCCTCACCCCATCTGCTCCAACTCAGCCTCTTACCAAAAGGCTTTAGTGTAGCAAAATATGTGAGATAAGCAGCCTTTGGAAGCCATGTATCAGAGCAAAGGCGATGTTTTCAGTTGGTCAGCATAGAGCAGACCACATCTGCAAATCTGTAATGAAAGGGCAAGGTGTTTCTAACACCCTGACACTCATATTCCTGCCAATAACTTATTTTTCCTCTGTTTAAAAGAGTTAATGGCCATTCTTCCTTTTCGGCACAAATACTTATTGATTGTTTCTTCATGCGGTCCATCGGTGGATTTGATGAACGGAGAAAGGAACAAGGGAGACCATAATTTAGCAACTGTTAGTGTGAGAGGATACAGGGTTGCTGGAAAGGCTGGGTAGTTACAAAGAGCAGGATCAAATACCTTTGGCAGTCCTTGACACCCAATGTATTCTCAATATATCATTTAGCCTGTCTCCAGCCAGCTTATGTGTCTCAACAACTTACCCTGACAGCCGAAGCTGGTGCCTTGCACACATCATGACTCTGTGGAAGTGGACAGAGCAAGCAGCCTACTAGATCTGGTGCTTTGACTCACACTGAACTTCACTTTCACCAGTTCAGTTTGCTCCCCTGAAGCTGAATATGAGTCTGGGTCTTCAGAGTTGGGAATGAATACAAACTTGCTGTCCTGGAACAATTGGAGTATCATTCAACAGGATGTCTCTTATTTTTCCACAGACCCATATGCCAGGGAGCTGTATATTCTCAATTAAGCCAAACCCCTCTCTTTTTCAATTGATTAGTGAGAGGTAACATTTTTTTAATACTTGTTAGCATTTCTTTAGTTTTGTTTTGTTTTCTTCCTTTCTTTGTAATTATCCTTATACCTTGTTGAATTTGACTGTGTTAACTTGTTCACAGGTGTCTGGATAAAGTTGGAAGGTTGATTATTTTTAAATCGTTGCAAATTAGCTGTGTTCCAGTTCATTTGTTTACTGGGATCGTAATGGAGAGTAAAAAAGGAAAATCCAGAATACAGTAGTATGAAAGGTGGGGAAGTTTCCCACACCTGCTTTTTTAGTTGCCCTTAAAGTAACACCTGTGAGCACCTGGATCTCCTTTACTCAGAAAAGGGACAGTACAAAATCATAAATAATAGAGGTTCTGCTTCAAACTGCCTAGAAAAAATCCCTTCTGCAAGGAAGATATTTTTGTCCCTTGGTACCACATCTCAGCAGCTTTCAATAGCACAATTCAATAGAACAGTTTGTGTTCTTTACACTATTCTTGTTAGGGTTTTCCTATAATGTAGAAAATACAGATTTATTTATCTAGCATATTTTTGTTTAGTCTTTCCAGTTTATTTTTTATTTAGCAAGTTTTGATTGGGTTATTTTTTTTTTTTCTTGAGCATATCATAATTCTTTAGCCCAAAACCCCAAAATGGCCACAGTGTGGAGTTCCTGTTCATCATTCACCCCAGTCCAGGCTCTTCAAGGTGGGTGGTGTCTGCTCATTTTGTTCAGAAGTCAGTCTCATATATCTCCTCTGTACTCGCCCACTTGTCTGCGTTGGTGTGCCAGGGAGGAGATGTTTTATTTGGCAGGCTGTATTTGAGGGCTTTCCCTGCAGGGGTCTTCACAGCTCCCTCCCCCAAAGAGTCTTTTGCAAAGGTGCTGCTGATGTTCCAGTGAAACTGTTTTCCTTGTGGTCCTTCACAGGGATGTAGGAGTGAGTGCTGAGGAGCTAAGCAGAATTAATTTAATAGTAAATGACAGCAAATCTGTGGCAGGAATGGGAATTACTCTGTGACTAGTGAGAGGACTTGAGAGGAGGGGAGATATGATAGAAGTCTGACAACTGTTTACCACATCTTCAATGTTTCAGGAACCCAAATAATGATGGTTGTTTCTTTCTTTCTTTGGGTTAAATACAGACATCTGTAGCTTCAACTGCAGAATGAGGAACTACTCAGGCAAATAATTAAAAATGCCCGCCAGATAAAAAAAATTCAAAACAGCTGTCTTCCCTCCTGAGGAACTTTGAATGAATCTCATTTGTCCAGGATTACTTGCCATGAATAAGAGAAAGGTAATGCAGAAGAGCAAAAATATTGATGAAGCTACTTGCTTGATGTGCTATTAGAAAAAATGACGGTGAAGTGGAGAACCAGACATGAAGCTGAAAAGGAGGACATAAAATTCTACATTAAATAATTTTTTATTTAATAATACAGTTTTTGAAAAATGCTATTTGAGGAATGTAAAGCTTTGAGCTGTTAAAAGGATCAGACAATTAGTTTCTGAATCTGTATTATGGCTATCAATCCATCAAAGTCAAGACACCACCAGATAACTCAAAACTTCACGGACTAGGAGTAGGGAAAACATTCCTTATTATTATCTGTGCAGAATTTCTGTAAAGATAAAATATTAATAACCTGTGTATATCAAATCCATGTTACTTAAATCCTTTTTACTTACATTTCTTTATTTTGTTGTGAGGCAGGATGTAAATATTAGTTTTGTAGAACAGGAGATGAGTTGAAGTGAAAGCAGGTTCTAACCAGGTAGATCAGTCTTGGGATGGGAACACACTGTGCTGAGTTGCCCACACAGTGCTACCAACGTATGTGAGTCATGAGTACCAATGCCACTTCCATTTATAGATTCCTTAGGAACAGAGGCAGCTATAAATGCCATGGAGTGGCAATTTTTTAAAAGAAGGTTTGGACTCAGATGTTGAGCTGCACAGAACTAATTAAATCAACACAAGATGTCCAAAGTAATTCCCCTTTGAGAAACTACAGAAGTTGCCAAATACAGCTCCCATCCTCTAGGGAAGTGCCAAGACTTCAATAATTGCATTCATCCCCAGAACACTCAAGCCATCAGAAATGTTCATGTAAGACATTAACAATGAAAAATGAAGTTTAGAATATCAATATTTTGAAGTACAAACTTCTTGAAACAAAATGCTTGGTTCTTATTTTTTTAATGGAAAATTCCAAGATTTCAACAGCAAATTGTATCAGATTCACCTTCTGAAAATCCCCAGGCTAGAAGGCTGCTCAGTTACAGTTATTTCACCTATTTAGGTGGTAACAGATTGAAAGAGTAGGTTACCTTGAACTACTATGCATGTAGTATAGGTGGAGCATAAGCTATGAATAGCCACGTAGTGTAACGCACTTTCAGAGGCTGAGAACACCATCCATAATCTACATATATTAACTTAATTCTTATGCACAGACTTCATATGTATGCATAAGTTTTGGGTAAATTAATTTACATTTCCACACACCAAGTATTTATTGAGAAACCATGGAACTAAGAGAATAGCAGTTCCAGATTCCTCTTCCATTATCTTATGGAAAGAGTGGTCTTCATGGTCTGTATAATTCAAACTGCAAAATATCCACTGTAAATTAGGCATTTGTTCCTGATATAATTATTAGGCACTCCAATGGGATATTTGTTGTTTTTGTTGTTTCTATTTAGATGAATATTCTTCTCCTTCCTTCTACAGTAAAAAATTTAGGGGATGCTGCTGTTCATATGCATATACTTATGTGTATATCCATATGTATATTTTTATAGTTAAATCTACACCTAGGATTGTTTCTCAATGTCAAAATTTATCACTTCTCAACAGAGGAAGTTTCTGGCATCCAGATGGAAGCACCTACCCTGGCAAAGCACACACACACAGGTCAAGTATTTAAGTCCTGTGGATGTAGTTCAGGCTGAGAACTTGGAATTGTCAGTTGTGTCCTATATGAATGTCTTAACCTTGAGGCAGTTTTTGAGATGTTACAATTTCTGCCTCTCTTGTGAAAACAGTTCTGCTTTATGTAAGTAATTAAAATACTAATTGAATCTGGATCTTTCACAACTTGAGATAAGTCCCATAACCAGTGGGCTTGGAAAAACAGCCTAGTTAGCCTTGTGAATGTGTAATTAGTTATACAAGATGAGGTTACTCCAGTAGAATAAATGAGAGCAGTTCACCTGAGAATAGAGAAGCTGGTAATTAGTGCACTCACCTAGTCTATAGGAGAGCCACCCATTCCTGGTAGGACTTAGCCTGTGCTGGGATTTGAAGTATGGCATCTTGGATTTCCAGTGAGGCTGTGAATGGTTAAATTGTGGGAGATGCTTGTCTAGATTTTCACAAGAATTTTCAGATGCTTTGGGGTTTCTCTGGATGAAGTGAAAAAGAGATCCTTAACTTTTAATTTATTTTTTTTTCAGCAGAAGCGTTTTTTCTTGCATAGGTCTATCACGATTAACAGCACAAGAAATTCAAGAACTTAAAAAAAAAGTATCAGCAATGATCCCTGAAATATTAATTTGTTAATGCTGTTATTTATGATGATGCATAATGAAGGTCACTCCTACTGCTGATAGGAAAAGTAGACAATGGGAAATGTGATGTTTCCACTGGTCTCTATTTGTGTCTTGACTTCTCGTAGTGTTTATATGTTTTTCTTTCTCTTGAGTTATGGAAAAGCCTTAGCACTCTGTTTATAATAGATTCTGCATGCAGCAGCTCCTTTGGGAAAACAAAATTCAAATACCTAGGAAATGTTGCAACCTATCTTGCCTTCCATAGGATGTGACAAACTTCCTCCTCATGCGGTACGTGGTGTCTGCCTGCAGTCAGGTCCCAGAACTTCTGATATGGGCTCTTCCCTTCCGCGTGCTCTCTACCCACCAGGATGGATCAGTGAAGAATGCAGGCAAAACATTGTGGAGTAGCTTGTGCTGCTCAAATTCTTAACTGTATTTGTTCCTTGGAATGAAGGGAATGCTCCTCTCCAAAACAGGCTGGGGCTATGTACAACAAATGCAGTAACAACGTGAGCTCCAAAATATATTAGCTTACCTTACAAGTACTTTGACAGAACACAACCTCACAGAAAGTCTTTTTTCCCCTCTCTAAAGGTGCACTATTTGCACAAAAACTATCCTGCCTTACAAAATAAGAGGGTAAGTGCTCCTGCAGTTAATTGGTGGCTTGGGAATTTAGTAGATCATATAATCCTACTTATGCAAGATTGTGCTTTAGTAGTCCAATACTTTGAATTGCTAAATCTGTCTATAAAGCTGATCTGTTCTGTTACCTGCTTTGGTTGTCTGAGAGTAGTTTGGCTCCATAATTTGTAGTAGGAAATGGATACATTGAGGCTGATTTAAGTTTCTGTTATAATGTGTTGCATATTAAATCGGCAAATAGTTGCTGTCCTTAATTGCAAACTCTCTTGGGTCTGTAGTCTCCTGTCTTTAATATTTTTTTATTGAAAATGCTATTGTGTTGCCTGGTGCCAGTGAATCATCCCAAAATGTGCTCTGTTTCTCTCACCTAAGCACAACTGTGATGCTGTGCCAGACTTGACTGGAGCAGCCTTCTGACTATGACAGAGAAATAGTAGATGGCTCCTTCTGTGACAGCACCTTAATAGTTTTTGGCAGTTCTTTTTGGCACTCAGAGGAAAACATTACTGAAGAATCCTTGTTCTGCTTAACTGCTCTATCTGATGTTCAGTAATGGGAAGCACTGAAGGGAAGGAAGTCTAGATCCACCACAGTGGGTAGGTAGATTGATGTTCAGTGGTAAGGTAAACTATTATTTTTATTGTAACTCTGACCTGTCTGATGCCAGTGTGCCAATGTCCTCATGTGAGATATTTTGAAGATTTTGGTGCAAGTTGTTTCTACTTTTGCACCTGTGGGCCAGTCAGGAGACCAAATAATTTCTCCAGTGTCACAGTCCCATAATTTTGTCTTTGTCAATTAACTGATGAGGCACCTTTAATTCTGTTACAGTTCTAGCTCTCCTTTGCACTTGCATTTATAATTTAGGCTATTGCTTGATATTCTTAAAGCATGTACAAACGTCATCTGTCACTTCCTCCTTGTTAGGCTTTAATATTTTATGTTCATATGGTCAGCCTATGATACCTGACACCTTTTCTATCCAAGGGATTGTGGATTTCTCCCATGAGGTTAAGTTTATCTTTTATTGAATGCAGTTGTAGAGTTCCATGATTTTGCATTGGCAAGGAGAGCAGATCTAATAACATGACTAAAAATTTTTTGATTTAATATCAGTTTTGATTCATGCTTCTACTTTTATCCTCCTCCCTAAATTTTTAGAAGTTTATCAAAGCCTCTTTCTGACCTTGGTTTGCATTGCTTAAATTGCAGGAGGGTTTAGTCATCACTATATGGTCTGCTTCCTTAAAGATAAGGTGATAGAAATGTAATGATATTCCTTTATCTGCCGTGGAGCTGGTTTGAAATAATAGACATGGGTTTTGGCTTCACTCTCAATAAACTGACCAATATATTTTGCTATGTCTGCTAACAACTGATCTGTTTATTCCACTTGGGAAATGAAGTGAAAGTCACCCAAATGTGCCTTTTTGTCTGTGAAACTTCAGTTGCTCACTGGCCTAATTTTGTTGCAACCCAATGATGATCAGTATTAACAATAATGGGTATTATACATTCTGGTCTTGTTCCAGCTGTGATCACAAACAACTGGACTGTCTGACAGCACAATTGCTATCACAGGCTTTTTGAAAACCTCTAATATTTTTCATGAATGGTGCTTGTAACTTTCCATTAGCTGTATAAAATGAAAACAGCCACTTGACGCTTGGCTTAAAATCTTCCTGGTGCTTTCTGGCCTGGAAATATACTTGCTTCTAAACAGGTTGTAGAAGGAAATTGCTCTTGATTTTTATTTCCCCTGCTCCCTGGTGTGGAGAATAATACAGGGTTTTGCTAGATGTTGAGGCTGACAATGCTGCCATCATCTGAAATGCCTGCTCTGAGTCTTTCTTCTTTCTGTTGTTGTCCTTTGTGCTTTCCATATTCTTAAAAGCATGAGATGAATAAAGGTTTATTTGCCCTTTGTTTAGCAAATGCTCTCTATTAATTTTTTTATTTTTGTATTTACTCAGTTTTAAAATTTCTGACACTTTGAAGTTTTTAAATTAGCCTGTCAGAAGATCTATATTGCCAAATCTTGTCCATCATTTAGGCTTGATCGGTTAAAGACAATATAGGCGTATTCTGATTGTTAATTTTCATTTGAGCTTGCTATTTGTTGAGAATTTTTCTGCTCATTTTTTCACCAGGACAGGAGTGCTGATTCAAAAAGCACTCATTGGCTATTTAGTCTTTTCTTCGGATCTGTTGCCTTTTCAATCTATATTTCTCTGGAGTTTTTGTCACTTGATTTTGGTCTGATTTTTTTTTTTTTTTTCGTTCCTGTACTCTTATTATCTAGACTTTGGCTTTCTTTTTGTTGCTGCTACTAAATTAACAATAGAAATGCATTCCTTCCTTTTTAGCTTAATTATCTTTGGAAAAGTCTTTTACTTTTCTACTTGGACTATGAATACACAAAAGACATAAGTCTTCAAGGTAGTTTTTACCTTTCAGGCTTCCAGCTATGAACTGTAAACTTGAATTAATTTTTTGAGATTCTTGTCTTTGATTTGCACTTTAGCCCTATAGTGGTTATTGTTGCAGCCTGTATTTGTTTGTTTATGTGTGTAAATATTTGCTGAAGGATTGTAGAGTTTACTTTAAATGAAGTAATTTATATATAAAGTTCTACACTAATTACAGTCTTGCTTTCTGTTTTCCTGCAAGACAATAGGGATAGACTTGTGAACTTTCCTTGTGGAAGCTACATAGTTTTTTGTGAGAAAAACATTTTGATAATGAAATTAAAGGCAGCTTGAACCAAGAATATCTGCACCCTCTTGGAGGCAGCAACTCTTTTGTCATGAGGGACATAGACTTCAGTGCTGATGATGGTTAAATGCATTTCAGCTATGTTGTAAAGTGAATTCTTTAAGTGTTCCAATGATAAGTATTTGCACACAAAATCTGTTTCTTCAGTTGTGTGCTGGAAAGGTTTTGTTCGTGCTGTATAACTGAATGTTAGTTTAAACTGTTGTGCCAGGGTGTGTTCATATGGAAGTTCTCAAATGCCATTATAAAATCCAGCTAGTTCCCTGCTTTTTCTGGCAGTATTTCTGGATACTTAAGATACTTAGTTTCACATTAAGGCAACTGATTTCTGTTCCTTCCTCATACCTGGTATTCAATTTCTCTGCAAAGAATTTGCAAGTATAGACACTCCTGTTCTAACATCAAGGCAAGGTCAAAGAATTTTTACGCTCTGGAACCAATTAAAGTCTATGCAAGGGCACTTAGTTATTTTAGAGAGAGACCTACTTTGAAAATCAATTAACTGCTGTCACCTCAACTCACCAAACTACCAATGCTCCCTCTAGTTCAATGCCTCAGAGAAAAATAGAAAAAAATAACTCTTTCTACTGGAAAATGTAGTAGTTTGACCTTCTCACATGTGCCTCTTCATCATATTCCTGAGACTTGCTGCATTATGATTTTTTAATTTTTTATTTTTAAATATAAGATGTGTGCCACTCTTACTAGGAATTCACCCACTGGCAGTGAAAATGCACAGGCCTCCGGTTCTAGAGCCACTTGCAGTGATAGACCAGCTTAAGCCAGCTCAGAGCAATTCACTGGATTCTGAAAACAGCTGCAAGAGCTAACAAGCCTCAAGTGCTCATTCTGACAGTCTGGATACGTATAGTGCCGAGCTGCTGTTAGCTGTGGTGAAGATGCCTTTCTATAGATAATGTGGGTTGTATGTGGGTCAATTTCAAATACTCAAAATCCAATTAAGACTGAGGGCTTTCAATTTGCCCTTCAGCTACCATGAGGGCAAAATAATCTCATTTTTGCAAAGAAAACTGTCATTATAAATGTTTGTCTTGGCATTATCTTTGAAAGACATTTTTGCAGCAAACTGTACCTTCCTCATTCTGCTCACAAGCAAAGATGAATGTCAGTGCAACATGGGTTTGCATACTTAGAGAAAACACACTTGGCAATATCATTTAAAAAAATCCAAAACCAAGCAACAAAATTTGGTAGTAAATGTTTTAGTGTGGATTTTATCTATCTAGAGTACTCAGGTGGTCACATACAAATTTGTATATCTACACATACGTGCAGACAGGAGCCAATTGAAAAACAAGCAAATTCAATGTTTTATTTTTTCTTTTATTTTTTCAAGCCCTAAACATTGGCCCACTCAACTTTTGTATTTTCCCATTACATATGCACCCACAATGTGATGAATGCAAACGCTTAGTAAATGGGCACAGTAATACAGTGTACTCCAGCAGTAATGTCTCTTTTGGTCTCTTGAAAGCCTCTTGATGCAATTGCTACTCATGATACAATACTATCTCTATCAGAGACAAATTGGAGCATCCAAGCCTCATGAAATCTTTCCCCTTGTCTGTGGGTGAATATTGTTACACTCCAGCAAGGTTAAGATTGAATTTGCTTACATAAAAAAAATAAAATAAATCAACACTTAAGAATTTCTCTGGGTATTAGAATAGCTCATAAATGGATTCAGAAACCTGATTTATCTAAAAATCCAGTGTAGAAGAGGGGATTTATATTTCCATTTGTCTTTGTCTATAATAATTGTCTACTATGGCCAATTGAAATGTTTAACATTCAGTAAGATGAGTATGAGGGTGTCAGCATTTGCAATACTTCCTATACTTCACATTAGGTGAATGGAACATCAAATCTTACAGTAATTTGGCTGAGTTGTCTGAGACAAAGTGCTCACTGCGCTGACTGATCCATGGTTAGGACTTCCAGGTGCCGTGTGATACAGTTAGTCATATGCCAGTTTCAGGCAAGGTTAAATCCCAGCTGTACTGGTAATTTTCCATGCTGGATGTTAATGGTAATCCAGTTCAACTGATGGTTACCTGACAACTAAAATGAGGAAAAAGCTCTGATGAAATGAGACTGGGAACAACTGAAAAATTAGGTGGACTGTTGATTCATTAGTTAATTCTTTCTTTATGAAGTTATCAGGATTATTTTTTTCCTCTCCTTTAACAGGATGAATTTAAGATATAAAGCTGACGCAATTATGCCTTCAGGGATAAATGATGTGAAAATCTTGCAAATCGCTCCTAATGCTTCAGACAGTATGACTAGAGGTTTTTCCCTTGAGGGGGGTTATGGTTTAAAATTGTGCATTTGGTGAAAGTTCTGCAGTGGGAGAATCTTGAGTTAGTGTATGGATAACAGAAGAGCCACAGAGTTTTCAGGAGTTGGAAATTGATTGTTATTTCTTAAAATCTGTGACTGTCTCTCAGAGGCTCCTTACAAAATTTAGTAGACAGAAGAGCGGTAAGAAGATCCTTTCAATAAGGAAGAAATGTTTGGAAAATGAGGAAAAGCAGTGAATTAAATGGCAAGTTTCTCAGGATAGGGAACTTACTATTGAGACCTGTGCTATTTATAAATATTATAAAAAGGAAAACAATTAATTTGGTGGTACTATGTCACTGAGGATAAAGAGAAGCGTTGGTAATAAAGAAGTGGCAGGACCTTCATGTGCAACAAAATGGCAGATGATGGTGAGTACAGATAAGTGTAACCTGTTGCATGTGTGAAAAAAATTATAAATACCAGTTTCATGTACACAGTGATTGGCCCTGGGCTGACTATTGCCATTCAGGGAAAAAAGGGTGCTGATGTTATTGCCCCAGTTACATGAAAATGTCAGCACAGCACATGGTAGCTATGTGAAGCACAACACACTACTAGAAATTATCAAGAAAAGCAAAGAACAAAATGTTTTCTTGCCATTGTAGGACTGTATGGTGCACCAGTGGCTCAAATAATGTGCAGACCTCTGGTCCTCCTACATTTCAGAAAAGAATGGTACAGAAATGAGAACACCATGGAGACCAGCCATTAGGGCAATCAAAGATGTTCCCTCTGAGGAACAACTAAATAACCCAAAACTCTCGGCTTGAAAAGGAAACAACTGAGGGAAATGAGACAGAAACCTACAGAATCATGGTACTGGGATGAGGTTAATAGAGGCTGGCCAACTTCTCTCCTACTGCAAGGGCATGGGGCTGGTGGATGAAAGTAGTGAGGGTTTCTTTAGAGTAGTGAAATAAGCTATTGGTTTACTGTCTTGTGTAACTAAGCTGTGGAGCTCCTTGCTACCAGAAGCTAATGTGTGTGCGTTCAAATGGGGCTGTACAAACTAATGGCATAAGAAATTGTAACTGGCTGTTAAATAGAAACAAATTCTGGCTCAGGAATTCCCTGACCCATAGAAAAGTACTAGAAGGCTATTCAGGAAATACCAGAACACTTTTGCCGTGTTCTCTTGCTTTTTGGACTACTGATACAGCTGGAGAGGAAATACTCATCTCTGTGGTCTTTGGTCTGAGCTAATGCCTTAAGTTTTGGCTTTCATATTTTTCAGATTCTTCACTGCCTAGGTGTGTAGTTTTGAGTTTCATATTAAGTGTTAGTGAGCTCTCTTCACAGAGTAGGTAGACAAAACAATTCATTTTCTAGCTTAATACCAAGGACAGTTGTTACAAGTTTCAGGCCCAAAAGCATAAACAACAGTGGACTGAAGAGAGAAAACAGGAAGGATGGGACTTTGTAACCTGAAGCTGTAATTGGACAATTAATTCCAACATGCAGAAGAACCAAAACTTGTAAAAGTGTGAGACCTCGAGACCAGCCCTCCATTTTGTGACCATTTGGGTCCATCTTGGATGTAGCCCTGGCCAGGCTCTTGTACTGCCCAAGAGGTGTAATTTAAGGCTTTTCAATAAATACCTACTTAATTCTTAACTCTGTCTAGCCTCTGCCCTAGGTCAGCCTTCTCCAGGCATCAGAGCCAATGTGTTTTGCTGCAACTCTGATAAATTGTCCCTTGCTCCCATCTTTGTTGTCCCCTGCTCCAGATGTAGCAGGCCTCTCCAAGACTCCTAATCCATTTCTACATCTACACATTTACCAGGCAATACCTGTCACCATAGAACAGATTACCAATGGTTCCTATTTTGACTGCAAAAAAAGCTTAGCAAACCTAAGATGTTTTGGAGAAAATACTTGGCACTAAAAAATGGGTGTGTCTGGATGCTCAGTTCACCAGAAAACATTCGCTCAGCTCTAGTCTCCAGGAGTTTGTAAAGCTCAGAAACCTGTATCCTGATAAAGGGCAGGAAGGTAAGCTGGATAGTAACACTGCCACGTGTGCCTGCAGGCCGTCCTGGAGCTGAAGCAGGGCAGCAGTGCCATGTAGCCATCACTTCTTTTCTCTGCCCTGTTGCGTGAAGACCTGCATCAATGCTTCATCATGTGAGTAAAATACGTTTTAGCCAGTTTACATTCATAACAATGGCCTTTAGTACAGCTGTCAAAAATCCCTGAAGCAGTAAACCTACGTGTTCTGTACTGCTCAGAGTTACCTGATGGTAACTATTCCATCTGCTTTTTTCTGTGTTTCCTTTTACTGTGAAAATCTGGGCATAATGTTTGAAGCATAGACTAAGTGGAAATCTAGTGAAATGAGAGAGACTGTAGGGTTTATGGGTGAAGGACAAAAAGAAAACATTTTTCTAGTTCATCAATTCTGGCCAGTCAAATTATTGCCACATAGTGTATCTGAAGCTGCAAGCCGTGACTGGCAGTACATGATTGGCTGTACAATTATTCAGATTGCTCTCTCTAGAGACTGATGGCATATTCCTTGTGACAGATAATGTCTGAAGCAGCTGTCTGCATCCAGTTAATATAACTACTAAAAATCCCTTGTTATTGATTAAAGCAACAGATTCATCTGGGTGCACAATGGACTTTCTTGAGCAACTTTTACAGTGTTGTCTTTGGTAGAGCTACTCCTGATTTGCTGGAAGGAGAACCAAATCATGCCCAAAATACTTTTGTTTATATGGAAACATTGCAGAACTGTTCTGTGGAAACCTTTTCCTATCTTACCCATCTACAACCAGATTTGAAACAGTAATACTGTGCAACTCTTTTGTGGTGTAATTCTCTTCCATTTTTATCCCTTCCTTCATTTTTGTGTCGATGTCAGTTTTGCTCAGGGTATTTCTAAGACTGATCAGACAGAGTACAGTTAGGGTGGAAAATGACTTAAAATAAGGTGCTGGTATTTATTCTTTCCCCAACCTGTACTTTACTGGTGATGTACTGCACTGCTGAATTCCCTACGTTTTGTGTGCAAATATCAACCCAGCATCTGACCCATTTGTTTCTACAAAAGTAACTGTGTTGACTCAGTATCCTGGCCAGATTTCAACCTGGGTAATTACATACTTCTGTCCATAAGCTACCTTCTGACTTCCATTTCAATACATGACTGTGTTCAGCCTGTTGTATTTCAAGCCCTTTTAGATTCCATTTTTGGTCTTCAGTTGACCTTTGCAACTTGACAGTACCTTCATTTTGAATTCTGTGGCAATCCATTAAAATATTTTCTCACTTGACACACAGCTCATATTGAAACCTTCAGGGAGGGAATGTACTTCTATGTGTCACTTTATTATTATCTCAATTACTATTATATAAGAGAAAATATGAGCATATTTTCAAGTTAAAACCAAGGTGAAACAGCAGAGGACAAACACTAAGAAGAACTTTTGTAATAAAAAATTATACAAGGCTATAATATTTGAATATTAAATCTTTTCAGAATTTCTTATACACAGAGACAAAGAATTAGAAAAGTAGCAGTTTCCCAAACAAAAAAATTAATTTGTATTTATTTTTTTTCTTTTTGTTTTTACACTATTCCACTCTCATCCTTGTACCCTTTGCCTTGAGGAGAAGAGTAGATTCCACAGAGATTTTTGATAATTTCCAGTTAGATAATTTCCTTTTTTTCAGGAAGTCATATCTTTCCTTTAGTTTGTGCAATTAGAAAAATAGGAAATGGTCTCTACTTCCAAAATTCTTGTCATTGTTCGTGATTAAATTTGTAATTTGTCTTCTTCCAAAGTGGATACACTTCCTATCAGGCAAAAAAAAAAATACTGTGTTCAAGGGCTGGTATCTGTTATTTGGAATTAATTACTCTCATCTCTCATATTTTTAGCAGATTTTGTTGTCTCCGTAGCAAAATATCTACAAATATCTACAAAATGTCTACAATAGCATGTGTATATATATATATATATATATATATACATACACATACCTGTAAATATGAACAGGTAATGTGAAATCAATATCTAATCAATATCTAATTTTACCTCGTCTTTAATTACCAACCTAAAGTGCCCTAGGATATCATGTACCTCCACTTTGTCTAAAGTGTATTGCTTCACTTTTTCATCTGCTGTTATGCTTTCTACTTCTTTGATTTGTTCTAGTCTTATGCTCATTCAGTCATGCACCTCAGATGTTGATGGACTAGACCTATTTGTTTCATGGTCTATATAAGGACTAAACTTTTATTCTAGGCACTAACAGCTGGCCTCAATCTCTATCAGGGGAAACATTACTTTTCTGCAAAAATCTTTGAGTAATCTGTCCATATCTAAAAATCACCAGATAGTTATTTCTTTCTCTCCCAGGAGATCACAGAAGGGTTTGGGTTGGAAGGGACCTTTAAAGGTCATCTAGTTCCAGACCCCTTCAAAAAGCAGGGACATCTTCAACTTGGTCACGCTGCTCAGAGCCACATTCAATTTGACCTGGAATGCTTCCAGAGATGGGACATCCACCACATCTCTGGGCAAACCTGTTCCAGTGTTTAACTACCCTCATTTAAAAAATTCCTTTCTTATATCTAGTCTGAATCTACCTCTTTTGGTTTAAAACAATTACCCCGTGTCCTATTGCAACAGACCCAGATAGAAAGCTTGTCCCTATATTTCTTATGAGCCTCCTTTAGGTTTTGAAAGAGCACAGTGAGGTCTTCCCAGAGCCTTCTCTTTCCAGGCTGAACACCCCCAGATCTCTTAGCCTGCTTTCATAGGAAAAATGTTCCATCCATCGTTTTTCTGGCCTTCTTCTGGACCCACTCCAATGGGTCCATGTTGTTCCTGTGCTGATGACTCCACAGCTGGTTGCAGTGCTCCAGGTGGAGTCTCACAAAAGCCAGGTAGAGGGGGAGAATCAGTTTCCTTCAGCTGCTGGTCAAGCTTCTTTTGATGCAGCCCAGGAGAAAGCATTCTGAGTCACAAGACACAATGCCAGCTCAAGTTCAGCTTTTCATTCACCACTACCCAGAAGTTCTCAGCAGGGCTGCTCTCAAACCAACCCCTTCTTCCCCAGGCTGTATTGATTCTGGAAGTTGTCCTGACCCAGGCAAGACTGTGCATTTGGCCTTGCTGAACCTCAGGAGGTTTCCATGGGCCCTTGAGCTTGTCCAGATCTCTCTGGATGGCATCTGATTCCCCAGACATGTCAACTCCACCACTCAGCTTCATGTCATCTGCAAACTTGCTGAGGGTGCACTTGATGCCATTATGTGATTGATGGAGATATCAAAATAGTCCTGGAACAGACTCCTGAGGGGACTCCACTTGTCACCATTTGTCATCTGGATACGTAGTTATTGTCTGCTACCTTCTGTGTGTGATCATCCAACAAATTCCTCATCCACTTAACAGTCTGCCCATCAAATTCATATCTCTCCAATTTAGAGAGGAGGATGGGGGGACCATGTCAAAGAGCTTACAGAAGCTGGGATAGACAGTATCCATAGTTTTTCCCTTGTCCACTGATCTAGTCACTCAGTCATGGATTGGTCAGTCAGGACTTGCCCTTGCTGAAGCCGTTCTAGCTGTCTTGTATCATCTCCTTGTTCTCCATGTGCCTTAGCACAGCTTCTAGGAGGTTCTGTTCCATGATATTCCCAGGCACAGAGGTAGGGTTGGAAGCTCCTGGGGATCTCCTCTCTACTTTTTATTAAATAGGTGCAGTGATGCCCTTTGAAGTTTAGGTGAAGATGGGTCAATATTCACTTGTGACTATTTTATCCTTAAAATACTGTGCAGTGGTAGTAATGGGGCTGTTATTTGCTATGAAATATGTTACTGAGAATGAAATGTCGGCATCTGAGGCCTCGTAGCAGAGGCAGATTTCATGATTTAGAGCAACAATCATTGAAAGTACATGGGGAGCAACCAGTGCCTGATAGGAAGAGAATAGATGAGGCTTCTTTATGCTATGCAGAATTTGTGATCACCTGCATACTTCTCTACTTATAAGCTGCTTTCAGTCTCACTGTTAATATGGTTGCCGAACTTTAGCATTTCATGCCAGTATTCTCCAGGCTGTTCTTTAGAAGAACCAAGCACATCAATGCTGGCCCTCAACAACAGCTTTTAATGAGTGTTATACAGGGACCAGTCAGTCTGCTACCAAGCTTGGTGTGCATTTTATGGTTCCCCTTGGGAACTGTTGACTACATAGAACAAAAGAGTAAGGCAATCATTCACATTCCTTTTGGCAGGTTAATTTATGTGAAATGAACATTGGATGGTACCTGCTGGGAACATTTTATGTGACTTGATGGTAGTTCAAATTCACTGCCTTGAGGCACTCTTCATGACCTAGCATAAGCAAGAGTGTACGACTCAAGGAATGTGTTGGCTGCCATCTGTCCTGGCTGGTGCACGCTTTCAGATGTGTCCCCCAAGGCTAAGCAAAAGAATAAAGCATCTGGAAGGTTTTGCCCAGTTTTAAATGCCCTCCTGTTATCTGGGCATGACTTAATCTTTTGACCATTAATTTATTATGCAAAAACAGTAAAACATCTGTGGTTAAAATTCACTGGAATTCATGTGCTGTCTAGAAACTTGTTTGAAATAGTAGTGCTTTAGTTTGAAGTTGTTATTCTTAGTAATTTTCTATGAAGAAGGATTTGACCAATCCAGTTCATTTACAGTTGCACAAAGGTTAGGATATCTGCACAGTTTTACCACCACACTCTTGAAGCAAACCATCTGCCAGTGTGATTTACATGAGAAAACTGCTTCGCCTCTGAGCCGCTCGTATAAGGAGAGAGCAGCGCCATTGCTGCAGTGAGCTTTGTACCGCAGCTCAGTGTCTGACAACAGCTCACAGAAACTCGCTCTCATGTGTAGCTGTGCATGCCTGTCATTCATCAGAGCATTCTTCCTAGCTCCCAGCCATTTCCACTGCCTGTCTTCCCTTTCATTTACCTATGATACCACGTACTCAGCCTGTAGAGAATTTGCAGGCAAAAATAAAAGTCGTGTATGTGCTGGACTGAGTGAAAACTGAGCTCCTTAGCCTTTCTGGGAAGACATATATTTAGAATTGTAGTCATTTGTCAGCTTCAGCACTTAAGCAGCACTGAGAGTTGCAGTCTGAGGTACCAAATTATTTGATTTTTCAAAATAGGAGCAAGAGTTACATTTACAATGTTCTCACTCGCAGGTAATTTCCCTCGGTTTGTGAGGAGAAAGGGAGCCTGTTTGAGGCTTTGTAAAAAGAGACTTCACCAGCCTTAGGGTACTGTAGACCTGATTCTTACTGTCCCCGAGTCCTTCCATGTGTGCTCTTCTACAGATTACTTTTCTGTTCAGGGAATAATCCATGTAGCAGTAGGTGTGATTAAAGGGGTTAGAAAGACCAAGCTTAGGGTGATGTTGTCTGGCCCTGAAAATTATTTAGGTGCTTTCAGGTGCTTAATTGGAATTCTGAACTGTCTCCAGAGTTATTATTAAAATAGATGTTCTTGTTGACTGGACATCTAGACATCAGTGAGGACTGCTGCTGTTTCAGTGCTCTTCCTCAGACAGCTTTTTTTCTCCACGGAGTGTCTTTTTTATTTTCTTCTTCTCTACATATGTATTCCATATGCTTCCACACATTGTGTTGCAGACTCTAAGGGCAGGAAAACTGTTTTTCAAGGGTGAAATTCAACTGTTACTTGTTTTGTGCTGTAACAAGTATTGCAAAATGTGTTTCTAGGTTGTACAAAAAGTCTTCAACTTACAAACCACTTGTATAAATATGGATGACTTTCCCAACATATTTTTTTTTAAATTCTGATTTAAGTTTTGCTTTCCTGAATAGTGAAGATAGCAGAATGACAGAATTAAGTACAGGAAGAGCCATGAACAAATACTGCAGTCCATGAATATTGTATTGACTCTGAGATGCAAGTGTAAGTTGTCCCTAAAGATGTTATTTTGTAAACAGTGCTAGTGTAAACCAGGTTTAGGAAATGACTACTGTTGCTTAATGGCTTTCCAGCAGCATTAAGTGCTCTTTCACCCAGAAAAAGAAATGCATAGCAACTGGAAATTTAAAGTGGCTCTTATTTATATGATTTGTACTGTTGTCAAAGCAGAATTTTTAAACGTTTAATGATCCAAGCAGTTGTAATTTGATGTAAAATATTCCAACCTCGTGTTATTGACATAATTGGAAAATATTTTAAAAAGTTTTACTCTTGAAAAGTCTGTTCTGATATGCCTAAGTATTCCCCATTAATTTAACCGTATTTACCAGTTCTGATACTTGTGTTCTTCCCTAATATCTCTCTGTTACCATACCAATGAGTTTTGCCTTGGTTTTGTACATTTTAATTCTCAGTTAATTACTCAGGTAATTTTAATTCTCAGTCAGCTATTTCTTAGTTGTCTGCATAAAAAGAGAAAAGTGAAATAGAATTGTTGTCATCTCATTTAATTCTTTGTGTTCATCTTTGCTTTTGGAATAGCAAATAAGGGCTACCCTGGCCCAGAGAGAAGGTGTGTTCAGGGACTTGCTACCCTATGCATTTCTCTGGAGCTTCTTGGCAGCTGCTGTGGCAGTTTTGGTGGGTAACAACAGTCAGAGGATGGTCAGAAATGAGTAGGTTTAGTAGCTTTGCCCTGAGAATTTAACCCATAGCAGCAGCAGCTCATGCTTTAGTCATAGACGCCTTTTTAAGGGAGAAGGTGATGTGTGCTCTTTCTCTCAGATACTTCCTAGAGGCTGCTTAGCTCTTTTCTCCAGTTAAAAGCTGGAGTTACTGTCCAAGAGATGGTGCCCCAGGCCTCCTTAGACTGCACGATCTTACTGTGTCACCAATGCATCATAAAAATGTTGCAGAAAAAGTCCTGAACTAAATAATTCTGTTAATGGGGCCTGGACTTTTAGGGGTTTTTTTAGTTCACACAGGCATTGAATAATAATTGCAGTCATAGGAAAAGGAATGTACTACACATGTGCCATGCTGAACCTGTGTTGCAGACTCTGCTAGCTGTGCCTGTGCCACCGCCCCTGTGTGGGACTTCATCAGCCACCTTGCTTCTGAGGAAGCAATGATCAGGAGATGCTTGGTTCTTTATATGGTATCTCTGATACCATCCTAACTGCAGAAACCTCCCTTATTAAAACACCCCATGCCCCCCAAAACAACTGCAAAATGCATATAGCTCGATATCTGGTAAACATGTGTGTGTCTGGGTACCTGGCATTTCTTTTGAAGGAAACAGCAGAACCATTTTGTCCTGTTAAGAGCTGAAATTCCATCTGCGGCCTGTGTGATAGCTGTGGCTTTGCACACCAAAAGAAGCAATCTGCTGCTCCTGCTAATCCTTTCAGCCTCTCCTGAGTAATTCTGGGGCTATGTAGCCTGAGTTCATCAACGTTAACACAAAATCAAATATTTTTCAGAGAGTATTAAAAACGTTGTTTATAATAAAAGTCCCGTAATTCCCTTCTTAGTCTGTTTTGAATGTGCTAGCAGATGGAAAGCTCTCCATGCAGGCTGTGCTGGGAGAACACCATCTGCTTAGCTGGGCCACCATCTCTGTGCCTCTCTTGGCAATCTGGCTTTGGAGTGTGGTCTGAAAACACTTAGCTTTTCGTCTCCCTTTTGTGGATCCTATGCCAACTGTTATGTTTGGGTCTTTTCCTCCTGCATCTCTGTGATTCTGCTTCTCCTCCTGCATCTACAGATCACAGCTCTCTGTGCTCTTGGTGTCATATGCCCTTAGCAGTGATGACAGACTTGACTCCCCAGTAGCTTTCAGGATATCCTCTCCCAGGACACACAATACTCCTGGTAGAGCAAAGCAGTTTTGAGAGTTTTCAAGCAAGTATAGCCTACATAAAGTTGAAAAAGTATTACATTCCTAGTCTGGCTCTTTGGTTTTCTAACCTGGAAATGTGATGGAGGAAAAGAATGTTAGCCACAAAATCGGAAGTATAAATTCAAACAATTTGCTATTTTATTTCTAAAATATAAAACTATATTATATAACTGGCATTATATTGCCCTGCTGGTGGCACAAGAAAACTTCATAACTGATACCTGCTTAGAAGAGTTCCATGCCTCAGAGGTGTCATGCTGTGTCCTAAGAAAATCTTTAGAGATATACTATTTTCTCACCACATCTATCAAATAGGACATGAATATTAGTTTTGTTTTCCAAGACATTCATTAAACAGCATAAATATTAAAATATATCAGCAGAGTCACTCATAGCATTGCATGTTTTCAATTTCTCTGCTCTAGAGCAAAGCAGGGCAGCAGCAAAATTGCAGCAAACTGCTGAGATTCAGTTTCTGGCAAATGACTTTGCAGGGATGCATATTCATTAATCTTCCAGGATTATGACCCATATCCCTGTTCCTCCTGTGTTGATTGGGCTCACCTAATTAAATCAGCTGTCACCTGATTCCTGGTGACATCACAGGTTGGCCTGACCTAAGCCCTGTTCTTGAAACAGGTAAGTAAAATGAACAGAAAAAACCAGCAACTTGAAAAAGACAAGCTGGCAGAGATCCTTCAGCTTCAGTCTCTTTTCAGGTCTGTAGTTTCAGAATGTTTAAGGAAGAGGCACAGCCCAAGGAATAGCTCCAAAACAGCTTCTTGGGCTGTTCTGGTTTTTTAGAAAGACAACAGGAAAACAATATCAATCTTCCCCTGTTTAAATGGTCTTGTGTCTATATGAACTTCCACTATCTCCAGCCTCTTTCCTAGGGTGCCTGCCTAGCTTCCCTCAGTACCACCAGATGCAGTGTATATGAACTTTGGCAGTCTTCTCTGGTGTAGCAAGATGCCTAAAGGTTGCACCTTAAAGTCCTGGAGACTTTAAGGATCCATCATGTATTCTTGTTGCTTTTCCCCAGGTATGAGGAGGGTTGCACAGGGTCTGCTGGACAGGCTGCATCGTCAGGAAAGGATGCAGTGCTTCTTTCTCAGATGTAGCGTTCAGCAAACATGTGTATGTGGTTAGATTGGAAAATTCTCTTTTTTCAAGGGAAAAGGCAGCCTTCACCTTTAGAAATAGTCAAGGGAAAAGTAATTTTGACCTGAATTCAAAGTGTACTCTTTCCTTTTCCACAGTTTAGATAGGCTCTCAGAATGATTTCTTCCTTTCTGTGAAAAGTGTGGAAAACACTTCAATTCTTCTATTCCTATTCAGCTAGTCCTGGTCCTTTCCCAGATCACCTATGCTGGGGCAGAATGGCAACACCCACTACGAGCTTCTCTCTACCTTGAATGGACCCAGCCTGGAAGGAGCTCATGCCAGAGAATAAAGGGGCGCCTGGAAAGCTCTGGTTTGTTCTGTTCCAGCACAGAGGCAGAAGAAGCCAACAAGGTGGTATTTGCAGGGTGTGAATTTCTATTTGTCATTCTTACAGGTTTGTTCCCATGCTCAGAAACAAATAGGAATCTACAAATGAAGCTTAAAAATTCATATTAGAATAAAACTTGTAGCCACAATTGCACATTTATATTCAAGCAAAATTCCACCTGAAAAAAAAAAAATGATGGCTTGTCTATAATTTTATTGTCTTGCCTTGTTCTAGGGTATCTATTGGTTTTTAATTCCATAACTTTCTAGTTGCTATCTTTTGCACTTAAATGAATAGTAGAAGCTTTAATTATTTGTATTGCAAGAGTTAGCTATTTGAATTATTTTTTTAGTAGAAAGTTTCATATCTGAATAGCAACTCTTGCAGTAGGAAAACATATGTTTTAATTATATACAGGGACTCCAAGTAACCAAAGATTTCCTGGTTCAGGATGGGATTTTCTTTTTTTTCATGCTTTATTTGTTTCTTTTGAAGAAAACTACTTTCTCCTGAAAATTGTCTAAATTTCTGCCCCCCACCAACTTTCCAAACCTTACTCAGCTGGAGAATTGGGAACTTGACTGTCTTTGCAACCCTCTTTTTCTTCATGAATTTTGTGGTGTTTAGTTCTGAAAATTACTGCTCTTGTTCTTATCTGTCTATATTTAGAGTATAACATCTTGAAAATTAGTTTTCTAACTAAAGTCAGGAAGAACTATATAAAACATATTCAATCTGTACATACAGCAGGGTTTAGAGGGAAGATTGTTAAATGCATACATGTATATCTAGATAGCTAGCTATGCAAGATCCCTTTTGAGCTGCTTAAAATCGAAAAGTAAGTCTTGGTAACATTGATTTAATCTTTCTTAGCCTGAAAAAAACATCGTTGTTCTGTGTAAGAAAAACAAACCCAAAACCTAAAAATGCTAGTTAGTTCATAAATAGTGTATATCCAGGAGAGTGTTATTTGTATGAGGGCCTGTCTTCATTTACAGTTTCATGAATAAACTAGTTGGCAGAGGGGTGAGGTCTGTAACGCAGGCACCACCTTTTCTTTTGTATTTAGCCACAAGACTGTACATTTTCTTCTACTCTATAAATTGTGCTGGGACTCTGCCAGCCAATGGCAACTGCAGCGAGCAATTGCCATTCCAGCGCGCACCGCGCTCTCATCCGCGCCTCGCCACGGATGGGGCCGCTGCTGGCAACCGCGGCACGACCCACACCGAAAAGTGTTCCTCCCACCTCCCAGGCAGAAAATCTTCATTTTGGCTGCAATGCCGCAGTGTCTTTCATGACCTCCAGACTGAATTTTTATGTTGTGTAATTTGAGTCAGAGAAGGAAAAAAATGTGGAGTAATCGCTTCGTGCCACGATGCTCGATAGGGAAACTCTCTAGACAGATGATTTTTAAATGCCTTTTCAGTATGCATTAAATAGTAATTCAGTATGTATTTAACTTAATTCCTTCATTGATTGTTTTACTTTTGACTAAGAGGTCAGAGTCCTTGAAGCAAATATTGGTTTAAACTATTATTTTCATCATGTTCGAAACAATAAGGAAAGGACAGGCATAAAATTGTCAAATTGTAGCTTTCTCTCAAACTTCCTCTTGCTTTGGATAGGAGCTGATTTGGTAATGTATCAAAACAAAATTTAAAGATATTGCATGCTGTCTGCTAGCTCACACTTTTTCCATTTTGACCAGCTAAAAGGATCTTATTACAACTCCTGGCTGCATGTTACATTTTAGTGTAATACATACTACAGCATTTTACATCTTGATTACCTGTTAACACAGTCTACTCTTACTTTGTAGTCTCCAAGCCCTGCACTTCTTCATACAGATTGAAAATATTTCTGGTAACAGTGTAGGGTCAGCTGGTTAGTACTGGGGCTGTGCTGGGTTTGCTGAACAAGCTGAATCCCATGGTGAGAAGGAATTACACAAAACAAGTAATGTCAGATCTCTGATCCTCTGTTACACACCGTAGCTGGTCCTATCATGAGCAAGGTTGTGGAGTCCTGAGGAGCCAGTAAAATATTCCTGGAGATCTGCCAGATATGTAGTAAGTACTGTCTGGACTTTGACCATCTGCAGATTTTTATTTTTTTTTTACAAGTTATTAGGTCATATATAGTTCCTGACCCAGCCATGTTCTGCAATAACTGTTTCTAACAGTAGAAAATTTTATGCTTTAAAGTTAGGAGGGTATTATTCTCTTTAAGTTGCATTGAGCAGAAAAGGGGATAGTGAGCAAACTGAAGCAGTTTCTCCAGTTTCAGGTTCTGCCTTCTGATTTGCAGAGAGGATCCCTGCTGTCACCCTCATGAGGTCATCAGAGTTTCCCAACTGCTGGCATTTGGGCAATCTTTTTTCACTTCTGACCATTGTTTCTGGGGGGGTTGTCACAAACTCCTTCCTCCCTTTCCTCATCCAGTGTCTCTGCTATGCTGCCACTGACAATTGAATTCACTGCTCCATTTTTTAATCTGGCAAAGTATGCAAACTGCTGTCCTTGTCATTAACTGACTGGTACTAAAGACACACGTCTGAGTTGGGGTACAAATGACAAATTTGAAGTTAGCATATTGTATACCACATGTTGATGGATGTTAATGAGCTCCCTGTTCTCCTAGCCTTGTCACCTCTGATTCATTCATTAAATGACAAGGCTCCAAAAATTAAAGTAAATCCAGAGTACCAGCAATTTGTTTTCTGCCATCAGAGAGGATTAATCTCTATCCATCTTTGGAAGAAAATCAACTCACATTAAATTTTGTATTTGTGTTATAGGGGATGAAATTACAGCAGGTGGTGGTATTTTCAGGACAAGGAGGGGCAGATCCTCCTGCCTGGAGCTGATGTCTGGGAATAGAGCTTGTGTGGGACCCAGTGCTCTCTGAGGGTCCATGGCCATTGTGGTATTTCCCCTTGGCCTGTGTACTTGCTGCCTCCTGCCCTTGTAGCCCTTCAGAGGGGGGAGTAGGCTGTGCGGTTTGCTCTTTGAAGTCGAGGTGATACAGATGGGTCATGCTAATGGCTGGAGTGATCCAAGTCTCTTTTCTTTGTCTCGTGTGCTCTGGGCCTGTCTCTGCTTCCATACAGTTTGCTGGAGTTCCTTGTGACCAAAGACAGGACCTGGAAGCAGGAGCTGGCAGCTTAGGGCACATCTGTCAGCAGCCTGGGCAGCAGGGGTTTAAAAAGAGAGAAGCATCTTCTGTGCCCTGTGCCCCTGTTGGGGACTGGCCTTTATAGCTCATCATCTGCAGCAACACAGGCAAACAGGCACAGTCAAACACAGACACCATCCCACTAAACTTTTTGCTTTACAGCCACTGTTGACCTTGCACTAAAGTCTTAGGTGAAGCCAAGGCTTTCTGTGCTTTGCCTTAGCCCAAAACTCAGTGTTTTCTGGAAAGTTTGAGCTCAGTCACACAGCTGCTCAAAGTGTTATTTTTCTCTCTTTTGTTTGGACTTGCCTGTGAGTGTGTTAGAATACAAACTGCAATATTAGCAGCTCATAACACTATTTGTGACTAATATATTATTTAAGATGAAGATGAGAGTAAATGATCACGCATTCCCTATACAAATTATAATTCAAGTGCGTTAGATTATTTCCTTGTTTTAAGAATTTTGATTACTGTGAGGTAATGTTGTCTTAACACTGTGAATAAAACCCTAAGTAGTATGCAAAATAAGTTATATTTATTTTATATCCCTCTGATAGATACTCGGCATAATGCAGAACATAGCTCAAAATAAGCTTGTACAGTGGCGGGAATTTAATTTCACATAGTTTTTCAAGGTCACACTAGCTTTTTCACTTGGGATTTAAAAAAAATAAATGAGGGTGAGCTCATAAAATCATATTGAATTCATATATACGGGTTTTATACATATGTTGGATGACTAAATTAATTGTAGTGTTTTAGAGATGCTATCATTCTTTACTAGTATTCATAATCAGAGTGGGGGGTATCTTAAAAATGTGCTCAAATTCAAAATTCAGCCTTTATGCTGAGCCTGTTTTGGATTTGAATCTATTGACGCATAGTATCCACATATCTCTTTACTTTGCTGCACGTCTGCAACTAATCAATAATTTAAAATTTGGCTCTGTTGCATTTTTATACTTCCTCTGATAGAAGGAAACTTTAGAGAAACACATTACTCAGTCTCTCATAGTCCTCAGAAAGGCTCTTCCACTAGATTTCTGAACAACTGGGGAAGATACTAAAATTAAGACACTTTTGTCAAAGACAAGTTCTCTCTTAAAATTGCGAGCCCCTGCTGTAGGTATTGAGCAGTTACTGCATTTCAAAGCAGGGTGTGCTCATGCGCACACGTACGCGAGTGTCTCAAATAAAGACACGGGCGTTTTCAAAGGCACAGATGGCAGCTAAGCTGTTCAGTCCATCTTGGCCCAACCTAGGACCAAACGTTCTGTCACAGCTGTGGGAATTAATAACGTAGCAGGAATGCTGATTGAATGTTATAAATGAGTCAGTTTTTATTTCCATGAGTCAAATAGAAAAGAGAAATGTCTTTGTGAGTACTGGGACTTCATCTATTTGAATTGGCTTTTTACCTTCCCTCTGGTGATTCGGAGGAGGCACAGGTTGGTGCAAACTGTAGTTCCATCCACTTTTAGGTATCTTTCAGCTGATGGGGCAGGTCAAGGGAGGTTTTAGTTAAAGGGTAATGGTTCTATTAATTATAATGTTCTGCCCTGTGTTATTTTAACGAAGAGAAGTTTCATATGGGAGTGTGAATTTGCTCAGCTGTAGGGGACGTCATCTATATTAGCCTTTCTTGAAGAATAACCATGGCTAATGCATGTAAAGTGCTTTGATTAGGATAGGGGCTAAACTTGGAAGGTGCTAAAAAGCACTAAGTGATGGATGTGGCACGTGAGTTTTATGAAGGCACTTACAGACCAACTTCCCTGAACATCACACACCTCATTGCCTTTGCATGCGAATTTCTTCTGCATGAAAATTGAGGTACAAGGGGAAGGAAGTGCAATTCAGGGTCACTTCCTAAATCTGCAAGCAGGGAAGCAGAGAAATCTGAGAGATCTGGTGACTGGGAAATGAGTACTAACCCTGCTTTGATTCTGAACATCTCTATAATTGCATAGCTGTCTTTTTAGATGATGTGTGTATAATTCTGCTGTGTCATCTGCATAGTGGTTTTGGGAATTAGAAATAGATTACAGTATTACAGGAATCAGTCCTGCAAAGATTTATGTGGAACATTTTGCTCTCTTTCATTATGGGGTCATCTATATCATTCTGTAGGAACAAAATTTACATTTGTTTTCCTTACTAGGAGACTATTGCAGGAACAGTAGTGAAGAGTATAATAAGAAAGATTCTTAATAACTGGTCCTCAAGTTTTGTTTCCAAGAAAAGCAGGCTTAAGTACCATATTCTGAAATTAAGTTTTATATTTTGATATTTTCTGTTACTGTGTTTGTACTCCTCACCCTTTTTAATTTATTTTTTTTTCCCACAAATGAAGAGTAAAACTTGCAGTTTCATTCTGGAGCAGAAATCAGTAACCCAAAATTTTAATAATCTAGAGATGATGCACCTATCCAATTAATTCTTCTCTGCATCCTTTTCTAATCCTCACTGTTCTCCTGCTCCCTCTCTGAGATGCCTGGAGAAAAAGGAAAAGCAATACTTTCTCAGGGGCAAATAGAAAATCTGCTTTTCTCTAGCAGAAAGTCACAGTGAATTTGCTGCTGGGTAGCTCCTGAAAGCTGTGGCATTGAGAAGAAATCAGTCTGACCTCCTGAGTGGGTGCTAATACTTGTTGGGTTTAGCAATCGAGTAAAATGAAATTAATATTTGAAGATGCCCTTATTGCTTATAATTACCTCACTGACAAGAAGTACGTAAATCACATGGGAAATCCTTAAACTATTTTCTTTCTATGATCAGTTTTGATTTTTTTATTTTTTGTGAAAAGGCTTAAAACTGTACAGAGGCTTCAACCTTTGCATAGAGACTTGCTGGTTGCATTGGCTTCCAGGATGACTCTTTAGCTTCGGAACACAAGGATAATTTACCCTGCATGCCATACCTTTTCTGACCTTGCAAGTTTATGCCCTGTTTTCTGAGCTGGGAATATGCCTTCCCCCATGTTTGTCTGTCAGTTTAGCCCAGTGATTAGCATATGTCAAACTTCTGTGGTTTATAAGGGAGAGGTAAAAATTCTCAAAGTGGAAATTGTCAATCCAATGAACGAAATTTTTAGAGAACGCTGCTTTTGGTACAGAATTAAAACATTGCTTTAGCTGAAAGTCTCATTAAACTTGAGAACAATGAAAACCTGAAGCAGAAGTGACATTGCTTTCATTCACTTTCTGTCTACAGCAGACCTTTGGGGAAGGAGGTGTATTTGTGCATGGCTTCCCATGCAGTGACAATAACACAAAATGAACGTGTGTTGGTCATTCAGAAACAAAATGAGTAGCATTACTGCTCCCCTGCTCTCCTTGCTGGTATGTTGGTTCATGTTTTGTGAACCTCTGCACTAGCTGACTTTGATTTCAAGCGGACTGTTCACAAAGTGATCTGCTTACACTAACTGCCCAGCTGGCTGTGTACTCAAAATGAGGAATATAAAGATAATTCTTCTTGTGCATGCTTTTGAGTCATTCAGCCTAATAGATTCCAGAAGTGTTCCCAGCTCTTTATAGAGCCAATTAGTGTTAGTGAAAAGTGAAAGCTGCAAAACTTAGGAATTTGTCTTTGAAAAATTGTTTGCGTTATGCAAATGCTTAGCAGTATCACCCAAGTAGCAAGTGTGACAGCTGTACACTGGTCTAATTAAGTTTTTCAGGCCAGGTGTGCAAAATGAAAATATCAAAAGCTTGTGTATTTTAATGAGTAAATCATCTTCTAAACTTGCATTTACCAGTCCTGTGGGCTGAAATTAAAGGGTTACCTTTCTTTATTCTGGGCTGTGTCTGATCCTCTTCTTGTTTAATTTGGACATGTCTATTTTACACATTCAGCTGTTGCTCCTGGACCACATGTGGCTGTGCATACTCAGTGTCTGTCATACCTGTATCACTGAACAGAAATTCATATTAAAGAAAGAGTCTTTAATTCATGGATCCTTCACAACAAAACAGAGACTTCTGTGGGGACAATAGCAGTAAAGACTTTGATATGACAGAGAATGAGGATTCCACTCAAATCCATCTTTCCTTTTGGAAAAACATAATAAGGGGAAGGATGATGGTGATGGTTTTGAAAAATTGTGCTTAGAGGCAAAGCAAGTAGTAACTGGTAAATGTGTGTCATGTTATCTGTTTAATTATTGCTGTGGAAAGACTCATTACAAAGTGTGCAGCATCTTACCTAGACCTGGGAAAGAGTCTGGAACAGATAATATGGACAAAAGTCAAACAGGGTTTCTCCAAAAGGAATTTTAAACAAAAGGCTAATCAAAATAAGCTTTAAAATTAAGCGTTACCATTCCATCTCATTCCCCAGATATGAGAGATACTATTTATCACTTAGAGTATTTTGTCTTGCTTTTCTGATCTTTTTCAAATCTAAATCCTTCTGGGCATTGAATCTTTAGTGCCTGGATTGTTAAGAAAGTCCCACAGGAACTGTCCTAGCTGAATGCTGTGATGACATGAGTGGCATGGCAGCTATAGAGTGATTCTGCATCTACTCAAACAGGGTGGAGGTCACATGTATGTATCTTTTTGTATGATGAGGTTATATGCTAAAAATACAATAAAATAACAGTCCTACATAAGCTAATTCTTACAGGAATTTATGTTAGAGTATTTGTAGCAAGCCCTGACAAACCTTTGTGAGCTGACAGAAGCAGTGACATCGAAAATCTTAAATACCATGTCGAACAATAGAAGTACTCATGTATAATGATTTCTCATGGTAGATTTAGCTTTTTTTTTTTTTTTTTCTCATAAAGAGATTAGGAAACTAAAAATGTTATTTTGGAGCTACATCTTTACTTAAAATTTTTATAGACTGAAATGTAAGGGTACTCACTATCACTTATTTTCTCATATGCAAGCTTGTTGCATCTGAAATTTTGGAAAATGGTTTATAATGAAGCTGAATCATCAGTTGCTTGCACAAACTTTTTTTTTAAATGTAAAATGCATCTGTTGGAAAAGATATTAAGGGGCAGTGCATAAAGACATAATGATTTTTTTGAGATTTGAGAGGTTTTTCAGTGACCTAAACTTTTCACTGAAAAAGGAAAGTTTGTTATAGCTTCAGTTGAAGCTATAACAAACTTCCAGTGATAAATGAAAAATACAGTGATGATTGTGCTGGTTATTGAGCATAAAGTGTGCTTGAAAGCTGAGTATAGCTTACACTCAAGCATGCTTTCATTATTTTAGACTTCTCTGAATTATATTCGATTGGCTGTTAACTTAGGTTAAAGAGATATTTAATTTGGGATCTGGTAAAACTCAGATCAATGAATAAAACAAAAAAGCATTTGAAAACATAATCAACCACTATTCTAGTGAATAGTGGAGTGAAAAAAAAGTTAAGCTCATGCTGTTAAATATAACATGTTATTATTAAACATACAATGAAACCAGCTATATGAAATGAAAATCATTGAAGCATGGAGTTATTAAATAATCTGTTAATGTTTTCCCATATTTGAAATAATTAAAGGTTCTGATTTCTTTATCTGTGCTTTTCCCCATTAGAAATAATCTTTGATTAGTTGTTTCTACGTTTCATGAAATGTTGTAGTTTCTCCAATTAGGTTGCAGTAATTATTGATTTTTGCACTGTCATTTGTGCATTACTCAAACGCCTCATACGTGGTTAATGCTTATATAGAGAACATGTGTCCTCTCTGAAGAGCTGACTGTAGGAAGGCCTTGATCCTGGGAACACTGAGTGATGCAGGTAGCTTTTGGCAGATGAGTAACTCCCTCCTGACCAAAGTCCTACTTGCTTATATTTCACTCTGTTGAATTAAGTGAAAAAATGCCAGTGTGTCTTGCCATGAGTCCCAAATGAGAAGAGGCTAAATATTTGCACTTATGTTTTGTGTACTCTCTTTTCTGTCCACTTCATTTAATCCAAAATTTAAATCTGCATGTGTATCGGGGGGAAGGGAGGTAATGGTGTTTGATGTTGGTTGTTTTGGGTTGGTTTTTGTTTGTTTGTTTTTTGGGTTTTTTGGGTTTTTTTTTGTTTGTTTGTTTGGCTTTTTCTGCATGCCCGACTGGATGTGGAGATTGAGAGGAATTTGGTTTGGAGGTTTAATTCGAGTTTTTCATCAATTAATGCATTTCTTTTCCCCCAATAATTCAGAATATTGAATCCTGCAAGTCTATATAATGGTAAGAAATCTTAGGGAATTTTGTGATGAACTTTCAGAAGGCAAAATGCCATTGTTGGGTGCAAGTTGTTGTTCTCCATTCTTTCTTTTCTGAAGAGGGGAAGAGGTGTCATTTCCTGTTACCAGTTGGTAAATTAATAGCTTCTCATCAAGTGTTTTGAATGCAGTAATTAATGTCACTTCAGATCCTGTTTCACAGCTTGGAAACCCTGCAGTTCAATAATGTTTTGCAGCTGCCTGGGGTCACAGGAAGAGATGTGGTGACAGAATGGATAAAAGAGGCTGCTGTTGGTCCTGGTCTGTGTGCTTGCGTGCTCTGGATCTCCACTGTGCATAAGCACAGCACGCCCACAGCACCTTGTGTGTCTGGTGTGAGCTCCTGTGTGCACACACTGTACACAGGCACATGTGTCTATTTACCATGGGAAATCCTAGAAGGAAGTGTGGTAGCCCCAGCCCTCCTGCCCTAAGTCAGCACTGGGATCATCAGGGCCACGGGGCTACTGATAACTACTGGCATTGTCCATGTGGCTGTCCTGTGGCTGGCTGCACACCCTGCCTACAGAAAGCTCGGAACTGACCTCTGACGGCTCTGAAACAAAACACCATGTTTTCATCAATGATGAAAGTATTTTCAATTCAGTTTAAAGAGGGCTTCAAGAAAAAGAGGTGCTAAAAAGGTAGGGTCCTGTTTAGCAGTGCAGTTAAGCCCACCCCATGGGCAGCTGTGTTGGAAGGGCACAGACTTGCCATTGTGCTGCTGCATGCTCCCAGCATCTCCTTTTGCTCGGGTACTGAAGCGCACCCAGATCCTCGGGGGTCAGTTCAGAGGACCTAAACCAGCAGAAAATGTGTGTATGTAGAGTATCATTTCAATTCATTGTAAGCTCCCCAGGAAAAGGCAAGAGAAGGTGTTAAGGGAAAGGAAGAGGGAAGGTGATAGAGCACGAGAATCCCTTTACCAGTAACAGTGGGTCATTATAATGTCAAACTGTACCACTGTAGTGATGATAACTAAAGCAGTGAATGCCTGTCCGTGTAGCAGATGGTGTTCTGTGATGAGGCATGGAGATGTAAGGGGATAATCCTGTATTTAAAATGAACCTAGTTCTGTTCATAACTCTATCACAGACCTATTGAGAGGCCTTGAGCAAGCAGCTTCTCACCTCATTGTGTGTTTCCCCAATTAAGACACAATCATATTTCCTTCTTATTGACAGCTGCTATTCAGGTGCTTAGCTGACCTCTGGTAGGGAACATTATGAAAGGAAAACTATAAAGTGTAGCACTCTAAATATAGAAAATTAGTAAAAGGTGCTAATTTTCTGTACTTCAGTATTGCTTGGACCTACAGGCTTAAAAAAAAAAAGGAGCTTTCTTTTAATTAAAATTAAAGCTTCATTACTCCTGAGTACATAAGAGCTCGATATGAAAATATCATTGCTATTCAGAACTACCATAATCTATTGAAAGTCATCTGTGAATCATCTCTAATTAACAAGGTGCTCTATTACAGGGCTTTCTGAATAATGGCAGGCTATTCTTTGTTACCCTCTGAGCTAAAGCCTATTAGCTTTTCATTATCTCAATTACTTTTAATATTCTGGAAAAACTGTTTGTGGGGTTTACCTGATGAAAAACTCCAAAAAGCAAAGTTGCCACTGGAAAATAAGGACACGAAGTTTGCCTCTCAACTCTCCAAGAAGGATATGCAGATTGCCTTAAACATCTAGAAATCAAAGTTGATGTGAAGTTTTTGTGGAATCTTGATGTACGAGCCACAGACCCACTGTTTATTTTCAGATGGTGCGTTTTGGTCCCTGAAGGCTTAAGGCAGCTGCATACGCACTGCCGACCCATTTGGTAACTGTCAGATGTACCTACATATGTTGTTCTTGTATTTTCCAAACTATGTTTGTCCAGTCCTCATGCTGTTGTTCACAGATGCTCTCAGAGTCTTTCTGAAACTTTACAGGAAATTTTGCAAATGTCTCTTTTGGCTGCCATGTCGTGCGAATTTTTTAAGAAATACCCTTCTAACCAGCTCTGATTCAGAGTGCTCTACTGAGCCACTGGCTTTGAAACTTCAAAGTTTTAAGAGTGATTTAAGAATTGTACATTTATCTAAGAAATAGTAGATGATATTATTTATGATGTTATTGCTTAGCTTCATTCTATTTCAAATAAAAATCTCCAGGAAGTATCCAAGCAAAACTCAGATCAGGGTTAGGGGAAAATTCAGATTGCACATTAGTGGTTGAGCAGGGGAATTTTCTCACAGCTATGTTGAAGTTGATACCAAAACAAGCACTACTATGTTCCAAGTTAATAGTATGCTGAAAAGATGTGGTTATTTATCAAGGGAAGAGAATGGAATCATAGAATGGTTTGAATTGGAAGGCATCTTAAAAATCATACAGTTCCAGCCCTCTGCCCTGGGCAGGGGTGCCACCCACTAGATCAGGTACCCAGGAACCCATCCAGCCTGGCACTGGACACTTGCAGAGATGAGAGAACCACAACTCTGGGCAAGCTCTTCCTGTGACTCATCACCCTCTGAGTAAAGAATTTCCTCCTAGCATCTAACCTAAATAGCCCCTCTTTCAATTTAAAACCGTTTTGCTTTGTCCTATCACTGTCTGCTTATGTAAGAAGTCACTCTCCATCTTTTTTTATCAGCCTTTAGGTACTGGAAGGCTTCTGTAAAGTCTCCCCTGAGTTTTGTCCAGGCTGAACAATCCCAGCTCTCTCAGACTTTGTAGGAGAGGTGCTTCAGGCCTCTGATACACTTAGTGGCCCTCCTCTGGACTTAATCCAAGAAGTTCATTTCCTTCTTATGTTGGAGGATCCAGAGAGGGAATCAGAGAGCTTTCCACCTTATTCCATTGAGTACACATCGGGTTTAGAAGTCCCAGTTAGAGTATACCACCAAGTAAGACTGGCTAAGTTTCCAGATTAATTTACAGGGCAAAAGTGAACTACAAATTCGAAATAGTAATGGAAAAATTGAAGAAAATTCTAAAGCACTTGTGATGAACCAAGTAATTATTGCTACCACCAAGGCTCCAATTAAAAAATCTGTTCATGACATCTATAAAGAGGATAAACATAGACATGGTCAAGTCTAGGACAGGGCTTGTACTGGGACACAAGCAGGGAGAGATGGTTGAGTGAGGGGAGGTTAAAATCTCACTCTCATTTATTATAGCCAAGTCAAAACTGTGAGGAGATGTGATTACCCTTTGAAAAAGAATCTGCCTGGAAAGGTGCTAGTATAAGAGTAAAAGATTTTAGCTGTGGTGCATCTAAGGTAGGCACTAGAGTGAATAGGAAGGAGTTTCTAGACAGCCTCCCAATGAGACCAGCAAGTCCTGAAAACTTTAATAAGTTGTATGATGATTTTGTGATGGCTTTAAAACAACTTCAGAAGAGTTCAAGAATGTTGCGTGTTGACTGGCTGCCTGTGGTTACATCCGTGTTGCATTTGATAATGGTTCTCAAATTCACTGAGCAATGTGCATCAAACACATCCAAACTGTGCAGTTCAGGTCTTGCTGTTTGCATTCACACAGGTGTCTCAGACCTGTAGCACCCAACCTGAACTCAAGTTCTGCATATGTGCTGGATAAATAAATACTGCATACCGACAGAGTTTTGTAAGAGGTGCATGCTTGTGTGTGCAGTTATACAGTTTTGGGAGAACATGGAGTTGCGTGACAGGGAAAGGATTAGCACCCACAGAATATTAAATCAGATAAGTGCCAGGAAATACTGTTTAGAAAATCAGTCAAAGTGGTACTAGTTAACACTACTGGAACTTGCAGTCTTAGTTCTAGGAGTCTTACTACGCTCCTGGTAATTGGGCCTCAGCACTAAAGGGGAGCTCAGTCAGTTCTAGTAGGGTTCTTGGCTTTAAACAGCCCTCTGAATTTCTGCAGTGCAGCTATAGGTTACTCTCTCACTCATTTTGGGATATTTTTCTTTTTAAACAATCCAAAAACCTTTTATAGATTAACATTTTTGGAAAGCATGTTATCTCAAAGCATAAATCCAAGTTTTGCATGTTTTTAGCCAATTCACTTTGGCTAGTTTTATAATAAAGAGAAATTCTTTAAGAGGTTTTAAAATGTCGTTTCTATACCAGAACTGTTATTTTAACCTTCACTGTGATCGAAAGGATAGTTTGATGTGGCCTGCTCAGTGATTCCAGTTCTGCCAGGCCAGGCAGCTGCAGAGTGCCAATTTTCTGTATCTGGGAAGCCAGCAGTTCGTGTTGGCGTTATCCATCCCTGCCAACGGAGGAGGCAGAGACACCTCACAAGCACACACATTCCTGCCCCCAACACTGGAAAAAATATTGAGTAGGCACAGATATTTGTTTAGTGATTCAGATCAGGGAACTGAACTGGTTTAAAATTAGCATTCTGGGGTGGTATTTGGACAAGTTCTCCAGTTTGGTTCACTCTGTGGCTGTGGGAATACTTGTGCCAATAGAGAGGAAGAAGAAAGTGATGGCCTGGAGATGGCAAAGTGAGGCCACAAGTGAGGGCTTATGCCAGGACTAATGATATTCCTCTAATGAGGCAAGAACTTTTGTCTAAAATACAGCAAACCTCTACACAGCCTCCAAAGCCATGTTTATCTCTGAGGGAAGCAGGTGGCTTTAGCTCCACTCCTCCTTCCCATGAAGAACTTGTTTCAGTTTCTGTTTCCCAGCATCTCTTATAGCTGCACCTGTCTTCCAGCAGGTTAACTGGGCCAGGGCTGTTGTATTTTCTTTTTCAGTGAAATCATAGAATCATTTAGGTTGGAAAAGATGTCTAAGATCATTGAGGCTAATCATTAACCTGGTACTGTCAAGTCCATGACTAAACCATGTCCCCAAGTGCCACACACATCTTCTAAATACTTTAAGGGATGGTGACTCAACCACTTCTCTTGGCTACTTGTTCCCATGCTTGACAACAATTTTTGTGAAGAAATATTTCCTAATAGCCAATCTGAATCTCCCCTGGTAGAGCTTGAGGTCATTTCCTATTGTCCTATCGCTAGTTGCCTGGGAGAAGAGACCATACAATCTCCTTTCTTCAGGTACTTGTAGAGAGTGGTAAAGTCGTCCCTGAAACCCCTTTTCTCCAGGCTGTAAATCCTCAGCTCCCTCAGCCAGTCCTCACAGGTGCTGTGCTCCTAACCCTTCTCCAGCTCTGTTGCCCTTCTTTGGACTCACTCCAGCACCTCAATGTCCTTCTTGCCCAAAACTTGAACACAAGTTTTGAGGCACAGCCTCACCAGGGCCAAGTACAAAGCACTGCCCTCTTCCTGCTGGTCACTCTATTCTTGATACAAGCCAGGATCCATTACCCTTCTTGGTCACCTGGGCACATGCTGGCTCATGTCCAGCTGGCTGTCCACCAGCACCCCCAAGTCCTTTTCCACTGGGCAGCTTTCCAACCACTTGTCCCAAAGCCTGTAGCACTGCAACAGGTCAGCTCTCCGTCCTGACTTGGTGTCATTTGGTGCAAACTTGATGGGGTGCACTCAATGCCCTCATCTAGATCATCAATAAAGACACTGGACAGGATTGGTCCCAGTACTGAGCTGTGGGAGACACCACTGGTGACCAGACACCAGCTAGATGTTTCAACTCTAATATTTCCCATGTATCACTATGACTCTAGAAGCCAATAGATTTTAAAGCTTTCTGTAACACTTACAAAAATACACAGTAATGCTTAAAAATTCAATCATGCTGCCTAAAGGATTTCTTTCCATCTATTACCTGTTTAAGTGTTACTACATGGCAGGTACAGCCCCATGAATATCCCTTTCTGATTTGTTCTGCTTGCATGTTTTTGAATCTTCTGAAGTCCAGAGACGTGGCATAAAATAGTCCCTAAAAATTGTCAGGAAGTAGTCCTCTTTTCAAGCTCAAGTTTTGCTTTTGAATTTTTTCTTAATTGTTATTTTTATTATTTCAACTTTCTTGAGTTAAGAGGAATAAGTCATGCATTTGAAGAGAAGATCTGGGGAATAGAAAGTAAGAACAGATGAGGAGATGACTCTGGAGTGAAGGAAGGGACTAAATATGTAAATATGAAGAACATAGTAAAATCATGGTGGAAAAAAAATTAAGCATTTTTCAGACTCCATGGCATAGCAAGGCTCTGCTGTGCCTTTTTGAAGTACTGCTTGATGTCCTTGCTTGCAGTTCCTAAACAGCCCAGCTAGACCAAGATGCCCTTGAAAAGCTCTTAGGAAGCTGTAAAAATTCTCTTTTGTCTGTGCTGATGAGAGGGAGGATCTTGTCACAAGTCTGTGTAGTAGTTGCATTATTTGTTCCTCCTATCTGACCTATACATCTATTTCCACCTTTGGGAATTGAAACAAAAGAACAATCTCAGTCTCCTAATTGGTAGATATTCTGCCCCACATCACAGTGAAGAGGTAAGATTTCAGATATTTCAGATGTTAAAGGAAGTATCAGAATATGAAATCAGATCCCAGTAGCATATTAGGGCAAAGGTGTCACATTTCAGCGAACATATATTATGTGAATCACACACTATACACTGCACACTTCATGAATTTGAGATGACTGCTTTGTGGCATTAAAATAAGTTTATGGTTCAAAGGTAAGTGGTTCTCACAGGATTTTTGATTGGTTCAAAGAAAAATATTGTCATCAAACATCAGCATGGCTAGTGAAGCAATGAATTTAATATTTTTGTTGTATGTTAAAAGATGTTTCATTTTGTTTGAAGAATGTCACTATATTTTGGTAGACAGTATCTCTTGGGAAGTATTTTATAACATCTTGGCCACAACTGTACATCTTCCCTGTATATTGAAGCATATTAATAAGTATTTGAATGTCGCCCTGAAAACTGAGCTTACTGACATGGTTTTCTAAAGACTTTCCCAGGACAGTAACTATAAACATAGATATGTGTACATTCTTTCTGTTACACGTCTTGTGATGGGCACCTCTCATGGCCAGTGCAGTGGGAAAGTGTTATCCTGACCATCCAATCCCTGGCCATGGTCAGAAACCTATAAATCCTGGGAGGAAAAATAAACTCACTCTTCTTTTCACCATACCTCGACCTGTGTCTGTGTGATCTATTCATCTTCAGCAGCAACATTTGAACCTTTACTAAATAGCATGGCTATTATTATAGCTATCTATTATGATAGAATTAATTGCACACTTTAATCTCTAGCTGGAAAAACAGATAAAACTGCCAGTTTTGTGTTGTATATATGGGGAGATAGATTCTCGTTTTGGTTGTGTTATACATAGTGTTGTTTATTTCTCTGTGCATCTCATGTTAAGGTTATTTTGGGATTTGAAAAGATTTATGAAATTCACAGAAAGATGTTAAAGGATTAATATTGATTAAATATGATGAGTGACTTTTTTTTTTTTTTGGTCCATTAGGTTAATCAAGAATTTGGATGTTGAATGTTCCATGTGTGCTCTTTATAACTAATTTTGCACACTTGTTAGATAAGTAGGAAGACATACACAAGATGTTGAAATTTCTTGCAGATATTTCAGATTATTCTTGCAGATATTATCAGCCAGGAAGACTCACTTCCAGTGTGGGCAGGCTCAGTTTTGCAGGAAGAACTTAATGCACTTCCTGCTGCCTGGTGACTTAGGTGAGAGAAGTGACACTACACTTAAGGTGATATGTTGTGTATCTGAAATTAAATAAGGAACAAGTCATCTAACACGCTAAATATATCCAAATAATAGTGCAGTCTTGTGACAACAATCAGTCCTAAACAAGACATTTTATGGTTTGTCTTTCTTGCCTTTACTTGTCAGCAGTAAACTGGGACCTTGGACTTTATTGTTCTAGATGAATTAAGAAATCATTATGTGTCTTGGTGAATATCAAATGGAACCTAGCTAACTTTTTGAGGGTTAAAATGATACTGTATTTTTTTTCCAATTTCACACTTTCTGTGTTGCTGTATTAGACACAGAATTTAGTCTCTTTTTTTTTTTTTTTTCTCTGACTGTTTCTTCAACTTCTGTTTCAAACAGACAGGGATAGATTTGCCTAACCTGGAGTTAGGTACTGTCTTTATGTTAATTTTGAAGCAGTCATTCAAAATTTGTCAAAAAAGCTATACATATCCAACAAGAAGGAAATTGATGCTACAGATTTCAAGAGTGATTATTTTTTTTTTAATTTACAAATCTCATTTTTGTTGTGTCTAACATGGGGCAGGTGTTCATACAACCTTAAGCCAAATTTTCAGTGTGTTAGGTGTGCAATATATTCTGAAAATATTTCATGTGTCTTTTGTCCTGATAGATGTAATGCCTACTGAGGTAAATTTGCATGTCCCATTGGTTTATTCTTTGACATTACTCACAGTTAATCTGTTTCTGTAAATAAATCTAGCAAATATGTGACAGCCTTCAACTAAAATTTCAGCTGTGAAACACATAATATCAATCATTGTGTTTTCTCTGAAAGAGCTGTCATGCAGTGGCAGAATACTCCAGCCCCATTTTATGGAAGGAGATTTGAAGTAGTTTTTTCCCTCTACATTGCAGTGCAGGTGCAAACCTTTAGGGTCTTGAGTTTACATACCCACTTGTCAGAATGCACTCTGTCTCCTTTCCAGCTGAAAATACCAGGAGGTATTTTCTTCACTGGGGACAGGAGAAGCCAGTTGGGAAGAATAAGAGGAAAATGGTGCAATCTGTACCCCCATTGTGATAGGGGATCCAGGATGTGGCTGGATTTTGTACATGCCCTGGAGCTAGGCGTAGCTGGAGTGTTTAAGGTTTTTCAAGGTCATACAAATAGTTTTGGGTATAAAAGAAGGATATTAATTCAGGTCACTCGGTTCAACTGAATATGATGCTTTTGTATACCTCATTAACTTTTGTACCTTGTGTGTGATTTTATTAAATAATTAAAGGAAAAAAATTACATAAAATTGGTACTTTCCTGAATAAAATTTGCAAGCCCCATTATGCACTTTTCTGTTTCTCTGGGTTTCAGTGGCAAACAGTGGCCTGGCTTTTCTGCTCACTGCAGTCTCAGCTTGCTCTGTCAATGATTATTAGAAGTAGAAATGGGTGCTCCAGTAAATGTTCCATGCACTATTTCTCCTTTTAGGTGTAGGATATCTTTCAGAGCCTGTTAAGGGAAGATTGCCTATTAGCAGATTTTTAACAAATGCCTCTCCTTTTAATATTGTTCACAGCTAGTCTGAATAAACAGTAAACATATGCTGTGCATAATTAAATTCTTCCATCCAATTTTCTATTGTATAATGTTCGCTCAAACTGATATTCATAAATATTCATATGATAAGACTGTTCATACTTCAGTTACTAAGTAGCATCCTTCCTTCCAGAAAACTTCCAGTCCTTTATAATATGACTTTCTGATTGTCCAATGGAAAGAAAGCAGAATTGTATCTTCAGCGATCTCCTTTGTGTTGGAGTAGAAGCTTACGTAATATGAAGGGAGTTGGATTTTTGGGTTCTTTGTCTTATATTTCCAGCTAAGCCACCAAAATCCAGCAAGACCGGTGTGTAGTATCTATCAGCCAAGAAAGTAAAATGCTCAGTGGCACCGCTAAAAAGCAGAAAAAGAAAATTGAGGCTGATACTCTTCCATGCAGATTGTAGACATCATAATCTCCATCCTAAAAGTGGTCCACAGCTGACTGACGTGTGTGTGGCCAGTGAAGCTGTTGCATGTCCCCCTGAGTCTGTAAGAAGCAAAGCACATATGGGAGCAGTCAATACAGCAGCGGTGACATTTGTCAATCTGATGTTCCAGCACTAACACAAGATGCTTTTGTGAGAGTTAAAATGTCTGTCATCTGGTGAAAACTCAACCAAATATTGTTTTCTTATTTCTGGAACTATTATTTCAGCAGCACTCCCAGGTCTCCCTGCACAAATAAGAACAAGCCACATGTCCTCATAGTGCAGTTCATTTGGTAGTCTGAAAGTAATACCATAATCATGTGACTGGTGGGTGCTTAGGAGGGATTGAGGAAGGTTTTTAGACCTCAATGGAGACCTCAATGGTATGAAGCTGTGTCAGGAATTATATTATATATTAGGAAAAGACTTGTCACCCAAAGGATGGTTGGGCACTGGAACAGGCTTCCCAGGGAAGGAGTCACAGCACCAAACCTGACAGGGTACAAGAAGAGTTTAGAAAATGCTCTCAGACACACTGTGGAATTCTTGGGGCTGCCACATGCAGGGCCAGGAGTCGGACTCAATAATCTTTGTGGGTCCCTTCCAACTCAGGATATTACATGATCTGCTCCAGCATGGCACAGAGGTGGTTCACACTCTCAGTGCCACTGTGTATTTTTTTTAATTTTTTTTATTTTTAATTTTACCATTGATGTAGTCTACTGAAAACTCTTAGGACTTTTGTCTCCATCTAAGCTACTTTCATCTCTGCAAACTACTGATTTCAAATCCATCAAGAACTTATTTTGATGCCCTTTTTTTGCAATGTTTAAAGGTGTTGGATGGAATTCCACTAAGTGGAATATCACCATATCAAGCAAAACAGTTCTTTTTAAAGTTGCTCTCCTGTGCTTGATGCACTTCTCTGTATACTATTTACTCTTCAAATAATTGCCAGTGTGTTGGACCATGCTTTTATCAACAAAGGAATTACATAGATGTGGGTATAAGAGGTACTCTGCTTTTCCCTTGAGGTTACAAATGCAAGATTAAACAGGCATTTTAGGGCTGTTTTGTTTTTCTTGGGATGAGAGAAGACTGTGTCCAAGGAGCTTGTGTCCTGCCAGTTTGTCAGACCCAGTTAGACAAGATGAATGACTTTGTTTTTTCCTTCCTTCTGAGCCGTGATTTTAATTTGCAAGATGGCTGAAAGGGGCCTGCACCTCCACTGGAATAACACATATACAGAAAAGTCAAAATTCAAAATTACTAAAGCCTGTGGTACACAGCTGGGAGGTGAGAGACAGAGGGAAAAGCACTTTCTTTCCTCCCTATTCCCTTGTATCCCCATCCAGCCAACATGGCTTGTCAATGCTGGTGAGAGATGGCAAGTCACTGCCTGTATTCTGCAGTGCTGGCAGGGCAGTGCTCCCTTTTGAGAGAGAAAACTCCAGTGAAGTAAGTGTGTGCTAAATCGGACAAGGTACTTAACTATGGACAGCAGCTGGAAAGGCTGAGACCCACATTGGTACATTGGTGTAATGAAAGCAAAGCCCAAGCACTTCTTTGGACAAAGCCCGTCATGTATTATTGAAAGAAACATCAATAAGAAAAACAGCCACCTTACGTATTCATTGAGGAAACAAAAGCCAATGGCAATTTGTCCAGCATTCAAGATGAGGAAACAGCAGTCACTGAAAGAGTCATATACAATCTAACCACTGGGGGGAAAGTGTTGTTCCTTATTCAGCTAATTGGTGTCTCTTGGAAACATCTGCTCTTGCTCCTGAGTTTCTTTGATAAGAGCATAAATGGCACTGTGTAATTCACCTTTTCTGTAGCATTGTCTCTTGGGCCTCTACTGTGGGAGTCTCATTTTCCTTTTCTCTGCGTGTTGTGTTCTGATAATCTTATTTGTTCTATCTGTGGTGTCTCTGCTTCTGATGCTTTCTTATTACTCTCTGGAAATTTTCTGGCTTTCTGATGGTCTTACTGAGGAAGGATTGGTAATACTGATAGCATTTTCAAGGAATATACTATCAATTCATAGTTTTTACTTCTACAGTGATCGCTGAATTTACTCAAGTAGCAGAGTCATTCTGGGTTTGCTCATAAATTGTTGATTCACATAAAAAAATAGAAGGCCTAATTTCGACACAGGGCCTGATGTTCTGTGTAATACAGTAATACAAAATTTCTCTTGGTAATTATATCATCCAGTTTGTGGTAGATATCTTGGACTTGCATGTTCTATCATTTAGAAATTGATGACTCATCTGGCATTGGCTACTGGCATCCTTCTCACTTGGGTGCTGTTCAGGCTGTTCTGCTGCCCCTGTTTTTTCTAAGCCTGGGTCCTTCAGTCTGTTACTGTGCTTGGTATGGTCCATCTGTACACATCAGGAAAGGACCTTTGGCTTTCATTAGATATTAATTAGGAATTCTCCATTTATCTTTTAAAAATTCAAACCTGGGCTATGTAATATCTAATTTTTGTGATTCCTGTTGGAGAGTTTGTCTTGAATCCTGGCTATGAGCTTTTTGGTTTGGTATTTTTTTTAAGCCTTTTTCCAGCTGAAGTAATCTTTACTTTGCTGTTAAGCTCACTGGGAGGAGGGGCAGCCATGATACTATATTTATTTAATTCGTATTACAGCATATATGATTCTAGTTTTAAAAATCATAGTTCAGAATACAGGTAAATATTACTGGTTAATGCCAGTGTGTCCGTATGTCCCCTCCACCATTTTTGTTGTTTTTTGTTGTCTTAAACAGAGACATTTGGAGGGTTTTTTTCCTCCTTCAAGTTCCTCAGCAGTTGAAATTGCTCAGAGAGAATAAATAATTTAAAGACATAAATTTCTAATTAAAGTTAATATTTCATGTTGTAGATTGATCTGACACTAGTATGTTTATAAATGTTATGCTGAATGTTCCAATTTAATTGAATTTATTTTTTGGCTTGCACCTTTTTATTAGAATCACTGTGAAAAGTGGTTGTTGTCTTAGTGTTTGAGCTAATTATTTTGACGTCTATTATTTGTTTTTCTGAAGAAAAGTTAAGTTCAATGTCTTGAAGAAAAGTTAAGTTCAACGGAGCTGTAGTAGAATTTGCTTTTAACATATCTATCCCTATGCTTTAATTTTGCATTTGTATTTTGTTTAATTTCTGCACTTGTATTTTTTTATGTAGATTTTGCATCTCAGTTGCTTTTGCTTTTTTGCAAAAGTTGGAATGTATTCTGTAATATCTCTGCTGCTGGGTAGAGCAAAGGTGGTTGGTTGTCCTTCTGTATTTAATTCCTAATCATTTGTCTGAAAGCAGAGTAAGAAAACAAGAAGAGCACGCCTATTTCCATGCCTTTGTCATGTCAGGGATGTAAGAGAGTTACTTCCTATCCATGGGCATGGTGCTCAGTGTTACAGTCTAACTTTTAGCATACAAGGCTAGTTTTTGATGTGCACAATGAATTGCCAACATATTGTGATGGATTTAAAAAAAAAATAATAAATTTGTGGTAAGGAACATAATTCTGAATGTAATAAGTGTATCTGATAGTTAGGTATTAAGTCATGGCCTGTGTAATTTTACTGGAAGTTTATTATAGTGCAGACACATTTAATGGTGACTGCACCTCCCTGCGTGTGAAATCACCACTAATGTAATGAGAAGGGAAGGTTGTGATAAATCTGCCAGTGTAATAGTAACAGGCACTCATATACTTCATATTATTAGGCACAGCCTGTGTATTCAAAGCTGGGAAATTATCATCTCCTCTGCATTAATAAAGATGTCAGTGAGCAGGGATGTATCTGTGACGGGAAGGGTTCAGAGACCTTACCCTGGACTTGTCTGGTTGCTATTTAAGGCTCAAGTGGTTTACACAGGTGGAAATGCGTGAGGTTGCCAAAAGCCTTTGCCAGCACAAAGCCTGGTCCAGCTTGTGCCAGGACACCTTTTGCCAGGGAAAAGGCAGGAGAGAAGAAGCAGCAAGCAGCTGTGTGGTGTGTCAGGACAGGTGAGGGGGAGGTCAAGTAATCAGCTGAGTGCCTGAGGCTTTTGTGACACTGCAGATTTTACTGCAGCAAGGTTGTGAGGAGGCACAAAAATTGACTAGAGAGGCTGCATCAGCAAGTAATTTTGGCATTGGCCAGCTAAATTGCCCTTTAGCCTATTCATTGTTTTGCCTGTGTATAGGTGTACCTATGCATACCTGAGGTTTTCTTCTTGGACATCTGCCTCTGCTCCAGGATCTTTAGCTGGGGAAACAAGGGAACTGTAATAGCAAAGGGCTCCTAGGCTTGACATAGGCTTGCACTGGGGCAGCACAGCGAAAGCAACCCCCAAAGGTATTTTTGTTGCAAACCAAGAGAATTAGAGAAGCAATCAGAAGGTGTGCTGAGAAGAGACAAGGAAAAAGCAGACAATCCAGACTGTCACCATGAAACAGTTACCTTTGGCTGGGGCAACACCAAGGTCCAGGCATAGCAGAGTCAGGCCCTGTGAGATTACAGAACCCAGCACTAATGGCAGCCTTTCCAATCTGGCCTACTTTTTAATGAAACCATAAATGCCAATTATTAAATTATTGTTATTTTTATTTTTCTTCTTTTTTTCCTGTTAATACTTCTCTGGGTACATACAGACCATGGTGAGCTTTAGGCAGAGGAATGGAACAGAGAAAAAAGCAGATACTGACAGGTATTGCTAGCCAAGGTAGTTCACAGCAGAGCCCAGATATGCAAGCAAAGCAAAATGTACCTCTCTTTTAGAGCAGATGGACTTGAGAGGTGTTGTCATTTGACCTCCAAGTCTTCTCAGGCTGTAGTGATGTCCACTCTCCTTGGGCTTATTTATCTCAGTTATTAATAAGTCATCAGGGTAATTCCCTTTTCATGTAAGGTTATGGGAGAAAGGCATGTCTGGGTGCTCCTTAGTAGTCAGAAAGGAAAAGCTGCTATGGAAAAGGAGCCTGAACTGTGTGCAATAGGCAGAGAAAGCTCTTTGGTCTCTGGAACACACTGAGATTCATTAGTTTTTGAAGAAAAGCTGAAAAATGAGATATTATTGTGGGGAGGTGGGGGTGCAGCTGTAAGTCTGCACGTTTGCCATGCAGCTCAAAATTACAGCCCGTAAATAGATGTACATACTTAACCTCCTGGAAGGGCTGTAGCTCCCTGCTGTAGTACAATAAGAATAGTAATACTTACCATTTAGATTGTGCTTTCTATTTTCAGAGCTGTGCCAGCGTTAGGTATTTCAATGTAAAGCGGGTGGGTGATTGTGAATAGGATGGTGAGCTTTTCGATTTCGGGGAGGGGGGGAACGGTGTTATTTTGCATACTCCTCGGAATAAAAGGAGATTCAAACCCTTCTATTCTGGCAGTGGGGGCACGACATCTTTCAGCTTTCTTCCAGTAGCGACTCTCACAGGGGAGCCGATTTCTTCTCGGCTCTGACCACCACAGCCCTCAGTAATTATAGCAGCGTCTGAATTCTGAGCTAAAAACAGAAGTGCAGCATGTGCCTATTCCCCATGTGATTCAGAAAGCAGGAAATTGAAAGAGCCTGACTGAGAGGAGAGGGAGCGCAGAGCAATAGACACATCCAATATTTGTCTGAAAGCTGCTACGCCCGGGACGCAGGAGCTGTCATGTGCCGGCGCTGATTCTGCGTGCAGCCCGAGCCGAGCCCCGCTGCGCGCACCGGGGGCGAGGGCGGCGGGCGGCGGGGACGGAGCTGGGCTGGCCGCTCCCCAGTGTAAACAGTGCGGGGCGAGAGGGAGCCCGGCGCCTTCGTGCTCCGAGCAGCAGGCGGCTGGATGCGGGCTGCCCCGGACCTCCGGCGGGTCTAGCTGTGCCCGGCTAGATGAACAAAACCGGGAGCTTCGGAGGATCTCCTGCCTGTGGATATAAATAGGGATAGGCAATCGGGATGCGCTAGCTTTCTCCGCCGGCGCCGCAGCTCCTCCGTGCTCCGCGCCGCCGCTGGGACAGGGCGATGGACATGAACATGAAGAAGTTCACAGTGCGCCGCTTCTTCTCGGTCTATCTCCGCAAGAAGTCCCGGTCAAAGAGCTCGAGCCTAAGTAGATTTGAGGTAAAATTCGCCTTAAGTTTGTTACGCGTAGCGAATGCTGTTAGGTGCAGGTAGCAGAGGTACGGGAGAATTGTAATGCTGCGTTTACTGATGTGGTAAGTAGTTCAAGGTGCTCTTTCCCTGGAGGTGGTGATATTCGCACCTAATGTTCTTTGTTTCTGTGTAATTCAGTGCTTTTTCTCGGTAGTATTCAATACATTGCATAATATATTTAGTGTGTTGCCAGGAGTCCTTTTATCAGCCTTGCAGGGGAGGAGGAAGCTGGTTCAGGACATCGTGAAGTTGTAGGAAATAATTACAGATCCACTTAAATTAGCACAAATTACACCAGAGTTTGAAATAGCCTCATATTTTAGTCTTCCCCTGCACGCATACCATTCTTTCTTAGTGCTAGGTTTCCAAATAATTAATCAATTTGCCAGTACCTTTCATATATATGTGGTGTGTTAGACAGATACTCTCTTAATTGTTTCTCCATAGGTTCTCATGTTTGCACATATTTTTTATATTTGTCTTCTCTCCCATGTATCTCTCTTGGTATTTTTTCATTTACTTTGTTTTAGGAGAAGTTGTTCTTTAGGAGCTGGGGGACAATGTCAAATTAAACCTTCCATGATTTAGCAGTGTGAGGAGATGAAGATAGTTCAGGTGGGAGGTATTAGCAAACTGGAATGTGTGAATGGGTTAGAACCCGGATTTCTGCCTGCCTTCCTCAAACCATTGTTCTTCAGCCCTGTATTTGGAGCTGTGAATAGTCGGCAGGATGTGAGATCAATTGAATAGATGTCAGTTATATTTATGTTGTTCACTTTATCCTTGCAGATGATCTGCAACCTCTGCATTAAAATAGAGGTAGATGGGGCCTGATTCCTTTCTGTCTCACATTTATTTTGTGCTGGTGTACTTCAATTGACCTCTGAGGAGTTACTCTGATTTGCACTGGTACTCCCAGGAGGAGGATTAGTCTCATGCTGTGTGAATACGTTTTGAAATATTATTCCCTTAGTGTCCTATTTAAAGCACCAGGTAATTGTTCGAACATAAAGTTCTTCATGTGTCATTGCTTAAACAGGACATGACAAAAAGCCAAGTTTGTGACCTGTCTGTCTTGTTGGGTTTTATTTTCTTTCTTAAATATTTAAAATCAACTTTCTTGAAAAATGATCATGTAGAATTTTATTTTCATCATCAAACAGACATGCTACGCATTTAAGAAAAAACCTAAAAACTTTCTCCTTGGAACAGTCACATCCCAGTAGGACTGAGGGGAGAGATGGGGATACCTTTCCTTTCCCGATTTTATAGTCAGAATCACAGAGTTTAAGCTAGAATAAATGTTCTTCATAACACATTGTAAATCCTCTAAGCTCATGCTCCAACAGAGACAACAGGAAGTAGACCTGGAGTTACATGAAGGAGTTCTGAGACAAATGAGTGTCTTCACAGGCCACCAATGTCAGGATGGGAGTTGGTTTGAGAGAGCAGAGCCCCACCAGACCTCATAACTATTCATGTGACAGTGCCATAGTTTAGGAGAAAGATTCCACAATACTAATTATTTAATTTACTGGATAGTCTGGTGTGAATGACCAGTACAACTCAGCATTTGTATCAGGCTAGACTCTTGCTTCACTTACAAAAAGAAAAGGAAAGAAAAAATCTTTGCAATCCCTTTGACCACCAATGTTAGATTTACTGGACTTTCTCAATAATTATTAAATTGTTTTCCCTTAGGTGAGCTGTATTGTAATGATTTTTTTCTGATTTTAAATAACTTGCTTCAAGGAGCAACCTGATACCTACCCTATCGCACGTGTAGCTTCAGAGCACTTCGTCCACTTCCCTCCTTTCTTCCCTGGCTTGTCAGTAATGACCAACTTGATGCAAAGTGACTCAGTATTACAATGTAGTGGAGAATAAGGGCTGTTCCAGCTATGAAGAAAAAAATATTCATAAAATCTGTTCTGCTATTTAATTGTGAAAATCATCAGTGATGTTTCTACTTTGGGCAGAGGGCGATGACCAAACATGAACATCAAGTCTCCTGTGTGGTTTTCATCTCTGAGGGCTTCTGTGTATAAATTTGTAATTGCAAGTTAACAAGCGCTTATCAGACAAACAGAAAGTGTGAGGAAGACCATTGTTAGATGGTTTTTTAGAAGTGAGAATACTCTTCATCCTAGTAGGTAGATATTTTTAAAGATGCAGTAAAAAGGTATGGGTTGTTACATCATGGAATGAGTAAAGGTAAAATAAAGGAAAGAAATTTGGAAAAAACGCATGGGGCATTGCTTTGCTTAGTGTGCATTAGCTAATGTATCTGGCAGAAATTGTGTTACACGATGTCATTTGAAATTTGGAAGGGAACTGTTTTTACTAGGTTGTGTGGGATTTTTGTTATGTTGTTCTTTTGGCAAGTTGGAAAGGAGGGTTGAAGGGCTCAAGATGGATACTCCTAGGGTCAAGCATTTAATATGTTTAAAATACCACTGTTAGAGTAGATTCAAAAATAATACGATATTAGTTATTAATATAATGCTTAATTACTTTTTCTACTGTGGTATTCTACACTTCAAATTCACTTGTAATTACAGTCATAGCTTACAGGGCCAGGATACAGCTGCAGAAAAGGACTTACCAAATCACAGCTTGTTACTTGACCTTTACTTTTTTGTTTCAGATGCCAATGTCATTGCTATACCTGAAACAACAAGTACATCACCTTGTGTAAATACCTGGGTTTCACACTTTATCCTGCTAAAAGAGGCAGAGTGCACTCTGGTAAATGAGATGGTTTTAGGGTTTCATTTCATCTTGCCCAAAATGCGTGCCCTTTTTATTATTCTGGAAAAACCTGGCTGAAATTTGAATTTATTTGGCTACAGTTTAGGGGTTTCAGTTTATATTATTTTTCAGTATGGCCTACATTGCCCTTCATTTAAAAGGTACCTAGTGATGTAATTTTATTGAATATGCAGAGCCAAGTTTTGCCCTTCTGCATGCACAGAGTTCTGATTGAAGTCAGCTGAAAATCCAGCAAAGTCAATGGGAACTGCATGTGTGCATCTGAGAAAGGGCTTTGTTTATGGTTCTTGCTGAGTGTTGATGAACATGAATGTGAAACCATCAGGATAAAGTACACACAGTGGGGATCTGCTAAAGACTTTGAGACACAGTGGAATGCATCTTATGGCAATGAGAAATATCCCTTGATTTATAAATCAAAATTTAAATATGCCATTGGAATAAGCCAGGAAATACCTAAGCATATAAAGACTGGTAATATTTATTCTAATGATGCAGGAGCGTCTTTTTTTTTATTATTTTTTTTTCTTTTGAGAAAACAACTAATTAAAACATTAACTTTTATTCTTTTTGGAGACATTTCTGACTTTTATATTCCTGACATATTTTTATTCATTATTCTTACACTTTAATTCTTCTAATTAGTTTTTAGTTTTACTGGTAATGATGAATCCAAATTATGTTTAATCTATGTACGTGGCTCAGAGCCTAGAAGAGTTCTTGGAAATTAATTCAGAATTAATTTGGAGCCTGGTGTGCCTCGGCATGGTCAGTTTGAGAGGCAGGATTTCCTGTGGATGATTCAAGTGTGGGTCCTCCTTTGGTTCCAGCCCTGGCACGTAGGAAATGGAAGTGAGCCTATGCGGGCTTGTAAGTGGTAGTGCAGAAGGACTGGCACTGGCTTTGTAATACTTTGTTACCAGAGGTTTATGGTTCTAATCTTGGGCTCTGGTTCTGATTTCCTACAAGTTCAAGTTACAGCAGCCTTAGGAAAGAGCCCAGAAAGTGCTGAGCTAGACTGCTCCTTTTCCACAGTGGGCTGGAGCAACAATGCTTCGCTTGCAACTGCTTGTGGATTCATCTGCACTTGTATAAAGAGCAATTCTCTTCCTTATCAGCAGTGTCTTTTTTTGTATTTTTATAGCTACTCACTTGGTAGAGGAATAGAGTCTTTCTGTCAAATGTTACCCAGAATAAAGGCAAGGTAAAGAAAGCAGATGGGGATTATCAGCCCAAGAACATCTCTGAAAGGTGTAGGTCCTGAGGCAGCTTTAGTTTTTTGGTTTTTTTCCCTGTGGTAATGATCATTTTTGTGATGTGTGCTCTTGTTACAGCAGAAGGTACCGACACTGTTGTAGTGTCTAACTTCCCCCAGCTGCAGGCAAAAGACTTTTATGAGGAAATGCTGAAGTTCTTGTAGTCTTGCACAGCTTGCTGGGGGGAAAGGAGGCAGAGACGGGAGAAAGAGCAGGAGGAGCATGTAGTCCCTCAGGTAGGTCACTTGAGGAGCCAGGAAATCCATTTTTCAGGCTCATTTTGACAACATGCTGTGTCATTACAGATGGTTCAGACCTTTGTGCTTTGAATTTCCCATTTGAAAAAAAGAAAATTATGATAAATATTCATGTCCTTAAATACTATTCTACCTATTTACATTGGGTTTGTTAGCAATACTCATATGTGTAAATTTTCATAATAAAGGAATTGCTCCCAATTCCCCAACTGCCTCTGACTTTATCCCACATAAAGTCTCATGTGCCTCAGGCTTGATATGTGCTCCTTCCAACAAGTCTCGAATTAACTGTTGAGGTACACAAAAGGAAAATTAAGCAGGTAAATGTAGGAATAACTTGTCCACAGGAAAATCACAGAAAATTTGGACTGGAAGACATCTAAAAATCCTTTATCTGGACTCCTCTTCCTCCTTAGACAACATCACTATATCTAAACTCTTGCACCAAAGACATTTTTCTAACCTCTTACTGAAAGCCTCCAGTGGTAAATCCCCATAACCTTTGTATGTGGCGTATTTTGCATCATTATCCTTCGCGTCTGAGGTTTTTCCTAATATCTAACACAAGTTTTCTTAAGGCAGTTTAAGCCTGTGTCTTCTTATCCTCCCCACTGTAACTGTGAAAAGGAGTTTTGTTTGCAGCAGGATTTTTATGCATTTGAAAGCTGTTCAGGTCCCTTTCTGGTAGGGTAGGAAAAATATCTTTTCTCCTTTCTGAAAGTTAGGGACTTCCAGGAACAAGACCCTGGGCCAGTTACAGCAACATTGTTAGGGAGTATCTCTTCCTTTTTTGGATGCTAATTGTCCCTTGTAAAAATCAATTATACCTCAAAGGCCCCTACCCTGCCAAAGACCAATCCAAATTGTCATTTTATGCTCCATTTCCACCATCTCAGTGTCTGCATGACTCCTTGATTTGATGGTATTTGTCATCCAAGCCAGTGCTGACAGAGCTGATCCATGGGCTCTGGTGTCAGATGAATTCTGACATAGATCACACAACTAAATGTGGGCTCTGGTCACACAGCCAGGGCACACAAATGTTTGGGCATAGAGTAGGGGCATGGGACCATCATATAACAGAAGAGGTCTCCATTTGGTGGTGGGATGAGCCCTGTCTGATCCACAGGTGGGACACACACACGCCTACAAACCTGGATAGATAGAATGACTGATGGGGAAGAGGGCAGTGCCCTCTCTGAGCCAGGTAGTGCCGTGGTTCCCTGTGCCTGGAGCATCTGTGTGTGGGTGTGCAGGAGATGAAGAGCTGAACCTCAGGGACTGGTTGGGACCTGTGGGCAGCTGAGCCCCTGCCTAGCATTTATTTGAAGTAATGTAGCTTTACGCAAGTGAAAAACATGTAATTTTATTTTAAATTTTAGCTCATAGTATGATGTTCTGTCTGACCCTGTGGCACAGGAAGTCTGTTCTCAGGGGTTTTAGCTCTCCTACATCTATTTTTATTATTAGTAGCATTTGCTTCATGCATTTTTCTGCTAGTCTCAGGAGAAGACTCCTTTTGTGTGTGCTTTCTGCATTTGTGTCCTCACAGGTAACTGGAAGTATTTCTGAAGTAAGACAGAAATCAGAACAAAACCCCTCCTTATGTTGATTTACCAGTTACACAAGTACAAATACTTTTAATCTAAGTATTTGCTACTCATTTCCTTTTTTTCACTTAACAAGACTTACTGTCCCAAATCAGCAAGGATTCAATAAAAGAATTTGCTGTTAATGAAGACTCCAAGTACTTCAGAGAAGCAGCACTTGGTTCTGCAGACAGGACACACTCTGTGTATGTGTTACCATCAGCTCTTACAAAGTACAGTTTTGCTTCCTGGAGAACAAAGTTTCAGGAAATGGAAAGGAGCCATTGGATCACTAAATCTGCCTTTCTGACTGAGGATGTGTAACTTAGGAAGCAAGTGCTCCATCCATTCACATGCAGGGAAGCTCCTTCCAGGCAAACAGCTTGGGGTGTACATTCCCCCAGTGGGTGCCTGGATGGTGATGGGGTGGCCACAGCCTGGCTTTGGGAGTCTTTGAAGGGAGCAGTTGTCCTTTGCTGTTCAGTCTCTCTCACTACTTTGAAGTGTACTGCATCTGAAATGTATCAGCATTTCAGCAGAGCTGTTTTCACTGTGAGATGTGGGAAAACTTACAGCTCTCCTCTAGCTGAGAGCCAGGAGTTCAAGGGTACTGGAAATGCAAACCTTTTAGAGCACAGAAGACAAAACCACAAAGTTTTTAATGAAGAAAATCTTTTCCTCAGATTGCACTGTATCAATTGCAGGCATTGTGTAGCAGTGCACAGGCAAGAAAGGAAGATACAGTTTGCCGGTGTGCCTTCAGGTGGTAAGTAATGATAGTAATTGGCAAAATGAGTTAACTCATTAAACCTTAATACCTGAACTCATGAGAAGTCCAGATGTAATTCAAGGGTGTCACGTGTCTTTCCTGCAGGGCCAAATCTGAGCCTGTGTATGACTGGCAGAAAGTAGTAAATAGTTTTACTTTCAAGAATTGTTATGAGTAAACTGAAGGCTTTGCAAGGGGGGGAACTGAGCGTGTGGGTTTATCTATAACATTCACCTTTCTTTTCTTTTAATAGAAATTACTATTACATTTTTCTAGTAAATAACAAAGAAAATCTTGCATAAATTCAACTTTGTTTTCTCTACCTTCACGTTGCCAGCAACTAGTGGACAGGTTCTGTGGCTCTGAAAGATATCTTAGCCTTAAACTTCTGCATCAGCAGACCTCCATGCCAGTCTTTCCTGTATCATACAACTTCTGTGACTAGAATATGTCTGGGACAGCAAACGACATTGTAATTGCATTAATTGAAAAGCCATCTCTCTAAATATCTGAAACCCTGCTGGATCTGCTGCTAGTCTGCACAGTTCCCACTTTGTCCCTGTTTGGTTATGCATTGCAATTATTACTAAAGAGTAATCTGAAAGCAAGCCTTTATGTTAGATTATTTCTGTAACACAGTTTAAGACAGATTCATATCACTAGATTTGAATTTTTTTAGTATCAGTGTGTGCAGATGTTAAATAAAACACACTTCAGAAGGCTTTTTATAACATTTCATTATGTCATAAAATCTTGAAGCTCTTTTCTGGGAAGTAACATCACTAATTTTTATTCCAAAACAAACTCACTTTTCTACTAAATCAACACTATTAAGATAGCTAAACTAATACATTCTCAAAATGCAAATGATTTTCATGTGTTGGCATTGTATGGCTGATTTCAAACACACTGCAGTGAGTGCCTAAATTTGAAAGAAAGAAGGAGGGGACGTATCTGTTCTTGTTTTTCAGCTTCTTGTATCCTTGAGAGTTACCTTTGTATGTGGCAACCAGTGAAACAGACAAAAAAGGAGGGAAGTGTGGTAGTTAATATCAGCTCTTCCTTCCACATTCTGTCAGCTTGTCTTCCAATTCTGCTTCCAAAGGAGGACCACATGGTTGGGTTTACTCTAGAAATGGGTGAAAATGTGTTATATGAATCCACACATAAAAGTGCTGTGGGCTCTGAAGGCAAAAAGTCCCCACTGAAGTAGGCATCAATTAATCTCTCTCAGTCTCTCCAGCACTGTGAAGTTGTTCAGGTTTATGATGCCTGCCAGTCAGAAGTAATAATACTGTTCTATTTTTGTTATTTAATCCTCTTTTGTTCATGGTGTAGTTTTAGCAATTGTAAGGCAGAAAATACGTACAGCTAATAAAGCAGGAGTTGGGTCAAACTAAGCTGAGGGGGATTGAGGGGAGGTTTTGCTTTCTCCTTTAAAAAGTTTTAATATGCATTATCCTTAGCTGTGTGGCAAAATCAAGCCATTATGTCATAAGGATGAGCACTTTGGGGGCATTTGGTCTAGTCTGAAAAAAGATGGCTGTGCGTATTATGTTGACTACAAACTTAACCAAGACAAAACAAAATCACCCATGTTAGCAGAGCTGGAGACAAACCAGCTTTCCAAAATCAGTTGCTGAGATTTGTTTTTTCCTCCCATGATTTCAAGTTTTTATGCATTTGCAGAATTGAAGAATCCATACTAAAAGCATACTTCATGCTTTTTCTTTTCAGAATTTTATAGAAAAATTAATGACACAGCATAATATACCAAGCAGCAATGCTGATAAGGATGGTGGGCCACAGAACTTACACTGTCTGCAAAGTAGATAGGATTTATTCACCTACTTTACCCTGTTCCACCGGTACAATTATGGCAGCATCCAGATGTCTTCTTCTCCCTTCCTATGGCTGTTAATGCTACAGCATCCCTTCTCACACAGCAGAGGAACTCCGCCTGTATTTGCTGTTCCCTGAAAAAAAAAAAAAGCCTAATGGAATCTTTTGCCTGATGGCATGAAACAAATTTCTGAAAGTCTTCTCTACAACAAGGATTTTGTATTCTAGCAAACAAATTTTTCATTTTTCCCAGACAGGAAAACCCATATGGGACATTAAAAGGAATACCGTTAATGACTCTGAGGATTGTCACTTCCAAAGCACGGACTATCTCTTGTGATTATCTGCCAGAAGATACACGTTTTAGCTCCAATTGTCTTTTTGAAAAATCCCTCCACACGTGAGGATAAATCTTATATACCAATTTACTCTTGGAGATGGTATTCCACTAGGAAAGGGTGTAAGTTACCCATAACGAAGATAATTATGTGAACGGTGCCAACTGAAACTTTTCCCTTGCTTGGTTTAAAAGCATTTCCTTTCTCTATAACAGGTTGTAAAAGAAGCCATAAAATTAATTTGAATAATGTTTGTATTGAAAGAAATGCTATAATAGGCAAGTGTTTGTGATGTTATGGGAGGAGTTGTTTCCCTGGAGTTGTATGGAAACTTTTAAAGTTTTGACTTAGTATTTCTATCATTCTCATAACATTGTCAAAGGGGTGAATGTAATCTTTTCCAATGCAGATGATCTGGGTCATTTCAAAAACAACGTTTTTTGAAAAGCCTTATTTATGAAAAACACATCAGTCCTTTGCTTCTGCTCTTGACCACTTATTTTTCTATTGATCAGTCTTGGGTTTGCTTTTTGCCTCATTTTTTGTGTTTATCTCTTCCTCCTTGTTGTTAACCACAGGCACAACCATGGTAATTATAACCTATCCCCAGGGAAGTGGGGACTTACAAAACATTTAACAGGCTGTATGCACCACAGCCAAGAGAAGGTTTGCCCTTTTACCCTAGCTTTTAAAATCATTCTGCCAGTGTGAAATTTGTGGGACTGAGAGAGAAGTGAGAATAGGGCTCTCTCCATGGAGTACCACTACGGTCTACAAGCACTCATTTATCTTTCTGGTGATCAGAGAGCCGTTGTCTGGGATTTTGTATCATCTCTTCAGGGAGGCACATCAACTAATTCAGTAACATTTTTCAGTTACTAAAGAGAAGAAATTAAGTTGTTTTGCCCTCCTGGGATATGATTCTTTATTCTTGTCTGCAGGCTTTTCTTCCCTCTTGTAAATAAAGGTTGAAGATCTGAATGTGCTGTGCGCGGGTGTAGAATCGCACAGCTGGACTGCAGAAATGCTGAGCTCCACACTGATGGAAACTGTACCCTTGAGACCAGGCTCTTGCCTCCTGGTGTCTACTGAAACTCACTTTGCCTTCTCAGATGTTTCCCTTGTAAGGTAACAATTCTGCTTTTTCCTTCTCCCTCACTCTATCGTTCATCTGATTCAGCTTTTTTGTTTTATGCTTTAGACTCAAACAGTGCAGTCACGTGTTTTTGCTTTTCTTGTACTGCCTCTGTTTTGGTACTTTCCACCTTCACTTTACTGAGGTAACTGGGCAGTCATCAGTAAAAACAAAGCTTTGTTTGAGGAAGCTCTGATTCAGAGACGATACTCACCTCTGAGGCTGGGCAATGGTCAGATGGCTCTGGAGTCAATCCCAGATGCAGTACTTATTATATATCCCAGAAATGTCCCCATCTCATCTACTATGGTCCTTGCCTATTTCTCTTCAAATGCCTCTGCATTCTGGCTTTCTGTAGTTAAAATGTCTTGTGATCATTTCTCCTTCTGGGAGAGCAGCAGAAAAAACTCGTAGGGAGTCCCCTTGCCTCACAGCTCCCGAGTGTGTTGCCGAGGGTTTCATACCTATGACTCAGCTCTGCTCCCAGTTGAGCACGAGCGTCTGTCTGTCTGGGATCTTAGCTTTGTATAGTACCATCTTCACAGCACCTCTACTCTGATTTTAAAGCATGGTTACTATGGCACCTACAATATCATAGAAAATAGTGAGATAAAGAGATCAGTCTTAACATTTTGTGTTGCACGACAACTTTTGCCTCTGTTTTCACCCTCTGTGTTTTCTTTTGAACCTTGATGAAAAAAACTCACAGTGAAAATGAGATGATGATTTAGTCCCTTGCTGTTCTAGATATGTGAAATCATGCAAAGTTTCATGATCTGTGCGCAGTCATCACTCATTTCAGCTTCCTGAAAGGAGTAAACCTACAAAGTTGTTCATCTTGGGATTTCCATGACAAAGTTAAAACTAGCCTGCATGAATTTAGTCATTTATGGTGAAAAGATCTTCCTCTGAAAGCACCTTACCCTTGTAGTTAAGGGCTACTTCTGTTAATTTATAATGCCATAAAACCTAAACCAGTGCAAACTTACACGATTCAAAAAAAATGAAAAGCAAATTAAATTGCTCTTTTTCCCTCCCTGGAACTGTAATGAGATCTAAATCAGAAGAAAACCTGTATTCCTTTTGTTGGGACACTTAACACCGTAGCAGACTGGCACTGTTGATAGAGCAGCATTCCTTCCTCATTTCCAAAACTTGAGGTGTAGCAGAATGCTTTAACAACCTCCTCTGGTACAACCTTCCTTGGCTTCTCTGTCTTCTGGCTGGTGGCCTCAAGTTGCCAACAAGGACTATACCAATAAAACCCCTGTAGTTTAATGCACACCTTGTATTATTACCAGCTTTTGGGCTATCACAAAATTAGTGTCCTCATAACTGAATGTGTAAAAGAGGGTTATCCCCTGGACAAGCCTGTGAAACTAGAAGGCTAAATGTGATAGTGTTGGAGGGTGAAGTGCCCATGGCAATACATCTGGATCTGAGATCACAATATTTTATCCATGTGGCCTCTGAAAGATATAGAGACTGTCAAATCAGGAAACTTTCTCAGTGTAATTCAAACTTTTGTCCTGAATCTTACAGAGTGTCTTGTTTTTAGTTTAGGTGGAAAGAACTCTTCAAGGCATATTTATTAAATAAAACTAGCAAAGTGAATCTTGAACTGCTGATGTTCTCAGCTAGTAGTGGATGAACGAGGTATTCTGTTAATCCTGCAGGGATGCAAACCAAAATGTCAGAGTATTACACTGATTTTCCTTTACTTTTCTGAAATGGGTATGTGTCAGTGTGCTGTGTGTCTGTCATGTAGTCATCTGTGTGAATACAGGAAATTCACTGAGAGACTGAATTGTTGATTTGGATTCATTTTTTACCTAGGTTCCTAAAAAATGAGGCTTTATACATGCCCCCGCACCCTTTTCTGGCCCTTTGCTTTGAAAGCGTTGTCAAATTTAACAGAGAAAGGGAGAAAAAATAGTGTTCTTGAAGACATAACATTCATAGAAGATTCTTGAGAATAGGGGCCTGGAGAAAGGATAACACTGCTACTCCAAAATGAAGAAATGGGGAATGGGAGCATATTTATTTTCCACTAAAGAGACTAAACAGAAGGAGATGGCGGGAGAGAAAGAGACAGCTTGATAAGAAATGGGGATTTTTCTTTCCACTCTTTTCAGAACATTGCTAGACTTTGATGCCAGGAAGCAAAACAGGATTTTTTTGGTGAGAAGTATATTTGGATTTGCTGCAGAAACAAGTGGATTAGTCTATTTACCTGTGTAAATATTTAGGCTTGGAAATAAATAGTCCCCAGCAATGATGTCATTTATTGCAATAGTGCTGTCTTTTACTAATGTTTTTCCCTTACTATGAAGTAAGCAAGCTCTTTTGTTTTAGCAATTGCTGCTTTTAATGTAATGGGTGAGGCAGAAGTCCCTAGCAATGCTATTTTATCAAGGTTACTGAGATGCTTTTGCTATAAGGGGCAGGCAACTTAGTATAATACTGGGTGCTTTTCCCTTTGGAATCCAGTGATCACCTTTGTGTGGAAATGTATTAAAGATATTTGCCTGAAGCCACTTAAAATGTGATGTACCAAAGGGGAAAAAACTCACAGAACTTTAAAAAAAAAATAGACTAATTTATCAGTAGGATTATTTAAAAAATCCTATAGAAGTTAGTAGAATGTATAGGTTGACAATGAATTAATTAGAAAACAAAATCACAGTATAATAACTTCCAAGGTTTTAGAATCCTTATAACAGAATTATAAAAGTATCAGTATTTGCTTGAAATATCTTGTCTTGCTAGCTCATTGTTGCTTTGATGACATGAATAATTAATTTCCTTGGATAAAAATGGATATTTAGACTGGCGAGAGAGGCTTTGCAGGTACAGTGAGGAGTCCTCAGGCACGAATATGTGGAGTAAGGAAGTCTGGGAAGAATATTGGTGTTTACTGATGTTGTAGTTGAAATAGTACACTATAATAATTGTTTTTAAATTCTGTTGTATATAACTAAACACTATCAAATTACTTTGGTGTCTCATATTGGCACGCTGAACAGCCAAGTGGGTCAATCTACAAAATTTTGGCATTTTCTGATGTTTGCAGGATGTGTAAATAGCAAAGCAATATTTCTGCTTGGTGACACTTCACATGGTGAAGCTGTCAAATTTCTGAGCCAAGACCTGACTACATACCTGTGCCCCACAAATTGGAGTTTAAACCGTCCACTTTTGCCCAGCCTCCTTACACTTTGCCTCTGAATTGCATCTGAGACATCAATGCATGCAGGAGAGAGGGGGACTTGTGTGGGCACGTATGACAAATGTTTTACACTAACCAGATTATACACATCCTTTTAACAGACAGTCTGTTCTGTTGTTTGCAGTAAAGGGAACATAAGCAAATAATGTCTAGTGGTCTTTGCTCTTTTTCAGGACAGTTTCTGAGCGGGATTCATGTGATACAATTATAAAGGAATACGTTGTAATTACAGCCATGGTTTGTGTGTGTGTATATATACATGGCATTTACATGAATAATGCATTTAACGGTGTAAATACATATAGAATGGCAGTTTTTCCATGGAAAGTGCTACTAAGAGGATTAGAGTTTGATGTCATAATACTGTACACAGCCTCTCATTGACTCAGAGGGGAGGATTGTTTAGTTCTGCCAGTCACCAAGCAGAACAGCAGCTCGCATTCCTGCTGCTGACATTCTGTTTGAACTGAAATTGCTAAAAAGATAACTTGTTGTTTTTTAAACCCCAATCTGATATTGTGCAATTTATTTAAAAATATTTTCTCCATTTCAGGGTTTAAATTCCTCTTAAAATTATTTTCAGGGCATAAATGAGCAATTTCTGACCTTGTTCCTTCCCTTTTGTTCTCAGCTGTTTTTCTATATTGTCTCTTGTCCCCACAGATGTAGATTTTTTCCATTTTGGTCTGTAAGAGGTTTTTCCTGTCCCTGAAAAGTGCTCCTAATGAAATCATCTTTTTCCCAGCTGCTTGAGATGCATCTTCTGTTCCACCGCCAAAGCCCATAGTGTAGACGAAGCCTCTTACCTCCCCTTGTTTACATAACTTATAAACAGTCATTTTTGCTTGTTTGTTTGAAGCAAACAAGCTCAGCAGATCATTTCATGCTGCAAATGTACTTTCCTTGAAACTTCTGAGTTTTTTCTGCTGCCCTCACTTCCTCTGTAACCCTTCCCTTTCTCATAGAATGGCAGAATGGTTTGGGTTAGAAGGGTCCTTAAATATCATCTTGTTCCAAGTTCCCTGGCATAGCCAGAACACCTTTCACTAGACCAGGTTGCTCAAAACTGTATCCACCCTGATCTTTAACGCGTCCAGGGATGGGGCATCCATGACTTCTCTGGGCAGGCTGCTCCAGAGCCTCACCCTCACAACAAAGAATTTCTTCTTAATATCTTACCTAAATCTAGCCTCTTTCAGTTTAAAGTCACTATCCCTTCTTCTGTCACCACATGTTCTCCCTTCTGGTGTTGTACCAAAGACTGAGGATCCCCTTTGGCCAGGGAATGTCTCCAGGTCACAGAAGGCAGCTCATCATTCATATTTCAGTCCTAACAACTGAGAAGTGGTTTTGCCTTTGTACTGACATTTTTCTTGCACACACTGCACCATCTACTAGTGACACAAATGGCTTAAATATGAAATCACCAGTTGCATTCCTCTTTGTTTTTTTCAAATATCTGTGCTGTTTTACAAAGCCTTCCAGCTTTTCCTTACATAGTTCATCATGCTAGGGAAGAGAATGGCTTGCACCCAAAACTCTCTCTGGGTTGCCAATGCATTTATTAGCATAATGTTAAGGACGATGAGAGTTTTTTGTTCTGTATGGTAATCAAAACTGTCTTCATGATTATGATGGTAAAACTCCAAAGCAAAATTCAGACATTTCCTCTGGTTCAAATAATAGAAGTATGTGTTCTCCACTGACCTCCATTTCTTAATGATAAATAGCTCTCACTTAAAGAGAATACCTGCACTATCAAGTTTCCCCAATGTTAGTACACCTGTGTTTTATTTCACAACCAGTCTGTTCACAAGCTACTTATTTTTCTTAGAAACTTGAAGATGGGAAGCCCTCCATTTATTTGTGGTGCTGGTGTCCCTCAGACCAGACAGGCACTCCCTGGTTCCTACACTGGTGTTCTTTACTGTGCCACCATGGTGAGCTCTTGTGCCCTTATCTGTCCTGATTTCAGTGGTACTGCAGCCACCTTGTAGAGAACCAGGTTTATGCTTACTACTCCTACACTGAAAGCTCTTTAGTTCTGGACCAAACAACACTGCTGAACTTCCCAGCAGTCTTTAAGTACATTTTTCCTAGAGCCTATTTCATTCACTTCATTCACACTCAGGATTCATATTCAGGAATTCCTGGTAGTTTGAGCAAAGAGACACAAATACTGTAAGGTTTTCAAACCCAGAGAGTTTTATCTTATGATAAAGCTTATGAAGAAAAAAAAAAAGAGTGTGGTGTCAGAATAACGTTTGCATGTGTTTCCTTGCCTTTGTTTCTTCCCCTGCTTAGGTATTATTGGGTTTCGATCAGGGTGCTCTAAGGGGATTTATGGATTTATATTCAGATCTCTGCATCTGATTAATCTTAAAAAAGTTTTCTATCCTACCAAGTCCTGCACAGCTTCCCATCCCAGATATTCCTCCGAAAGGATTTGTGCTCTGACCACATTGTTTCTCTTCCTGACTAGTCACATTCAACAATACCCCTCTCTGGAGGGGTGTATAAACAGGAAAACAACTAAATATAGATCACAGAGAGAGAAGGAATAGAATGCAACAGTGTGCATAAAAAGGACTGCTTGCACAGATGGTGTAGGGCCTAGAGGAAATGTGGAGGGGGAGAGAGAAAGAGAGAGGCTTGAGAATGAACAGAGATGGGGGAAAAAATTACCTGTGGTGTAAACTGTTTATAGGAGAAAGGAGGCAGACAGAATGTCCTTCTGTTGCCTGGAGCACTCTGTAATGAACTGGGTTAGCATGATCAGAGAACAGAGGCCAAACTAGACTTGAAATCTTGTTTCCTTCATGATTATCTGCTGCCTTGATTAGAAGCTGGTCAGCAGAACAATCTTGAATACTGCAGTCCCCTCCTTGTGGGCAGCTTGCTTTGGTGGAGCAGAAGGCAGGGAAGGTCAGCCTTCATATTTAACAGAACATAAATACAGTCCCATGGAATGGCACACCATGAGAAATTTAGGAAAGTGCTATTTCAGGCATCTCCCTGCCTTGGTCTATTGCATTTTTTATTTTTATTGTCTTATGTATTAACACAAGTTGCTGACCCAGAGCAGTCTAACTGCCTCTGGTTAACAGACTGGCTTACAGGAGAAAGAAAAACCTTACACCTCTCCTTGTCCTTCCTACAGCCCTCACCCAGCTCTTACTCTTCCTGCCCAAGCAGGTGGGACGCGACTGCGGCGCATTGCTGTTTTCTTACAGATATGCAGCAGGACCCATAGGTATTTGCAATTTCCACTTTCTTAGCAGGCATGAGCTGCTTTGAGTGCCTCTGTAAATTGGGAAGATGGGGTGCTTCTGTGGTAAATTTCGGACTTTGCAGCAGTGGCAGCAGAAGGGAATGGGTGGCTGTGCTTCAGCAGCCTGCGGACAACGCCTTGGTGTCTTGGCTCGAATCATGGACAAAGCAGGGCTGGCACTGATACCCCAGGCTGTGGACTAGGGCACTGGTGGGCAGATCTCTGTCTGTGCTGCTGCCTCTGACATGAGTGCTGTCATTTTCAAGGGAGATGGAGAAACATATTTGATTGGGAAGCAGAAATATGTTAGATTGCCATTGCTAAGTCTGCCAAACCCTAATGGTTTCATTTTTGGGAGAATACACAGAAATCTGAGTAAATGAAGGCTGGATTCAAAACCTTCTGCTGCTTCTTGCTGTGCACAAATAACTTCTCTACAAATAATAAATACATTGTCTGACCCACAGCATCCTTCCAACAGATCTGCACAGGCTGGACTGTTAGTTGCTGATGACCTCTTGGAATTGATGGTTATGTGGGGCTTTTTATATTGCCAAGCAATTTAACACTCTTTTGTTTTCTGTTCTATGTATATGTCTGCAATTACTCATATATTTTGTTTAGAAATACCTTTGGAAAAAAATTATAGTGACAGAAAATAGCCATCCAATATCCCATTTAAGTGTTTAAACCATTCTTCATTCTACCTTTTATTCGTGAAATGAGACACATGTTCATTTGAGGAAATTTTTTCTTGTTTGAGCAAGAATGAGGTAAAAAAAGACCATTGTAGAAGAACTTTAAGGGGTCTGTTTTTCTGGAAATTAAACAAACAGCACATTTTATAGTGTTCCGAAATGGGGAATAAGTCAGTTTGTTGGTTTTGTTTATTTGTTTTGTTTGTTTTTTATTTTACCAACTCATTTAGAAGAATATTATTTGACAGTTAATTTACTTTTACTGATCAAATATATCTGTATTAGTATTGTTGGATTTAAAGCACCAGAAAGCTAAGCCTGATATTCATCTGTTTGTGGAAAGATCACCTTTGAAGAGATTATACTGCTAGTATTTTGATAAGAAATACTACTTATTATTGAGAAAGAGCCAGTAATTGCATTTATATTACAGCAGAAAATTATGGGGAGTAAAATCAATGTATACCAGCTGTTCAGTTGTCTTCAAAATCCTGTAGACTGACTCCATTCTGTATTCTCCTGCATGGTAAAATCTATTATTGTCTGTACCTGCACGGTTTTGGTTTTATTTTGTTTCTTTTTCTGACTGTCTGGGAAGGTACCTTACTGCATGAAAAGATTAGAGTGATTATAGCACAGAAATAAAAGATGACACATCTCACCCCTTCTGTCCCCAGTTAGACCAAGGTGGCCCAGCAGTAGAACCAGTGAAGAGAAGGCTGTACAACAGAAATATGCTCCTGATCCCTTAGAGATGGGGGTCTGCTGCAGACTCCAAATTGTTCTATGAGTTTTGCTCTTTCTTTTAACAAGGAGGTTCTCTAAGGTAGAATTGGGATTTTTATTTTTCTTTAATGTGGTATTAACTGGCATTACTTCTCAGGTTGAAGCTCTTTAACGGCAATACTTGCTACATACTTCTAACCTTATGTTGGTTAGACAAGTCACTGTGAATTAACAATAAGGTAAATTGGTTAAGAATCCATTTTGTGTCTGCCAAATAAAGGCTATTGTCAGTTATTGTTAATGGAGATCTGCATTTTTTGTTGCTCTATGTACTATCTGTTATTCTAAAAGTATATTGTGTCTTATGCAGCTTTAAATGCTCTATATTTATGATAAATTGCCATTCAAATGGACAGTTGGGTGGGGATGAGTTTAAGCCTTCAGTTTCTTTATTCAGTACATACAGAGAGCTGTAGATTCTCCATGGCCCCTGCCTCCTTTCCCCAGTTCTGGCCCCTGATGCCATCAGCAGTCCTGCTGCAGTCCCTGGATGTACACAGGCGTGTGCACGCAAATTAACCCACACATATACACACTCGTGTGCCTGTCCTACCTGGTCAATGCTCCAGACAGCTCATTTCACAGATTTCAGGCTTTACCCCACCTGGGGATCACAGCCAGCACAGCCTGACCCCTTTGGTCCTACCCTGAGCCTTGGGTGTGTCTGAGAAGAGGCTGTGATGCCTTTCTTTTTGGGATGCTTTGCCACACCAGAGATGCAAGAGGAGCAGTGGCCTTTCGGTTCAGCTGAGGAGGTATTTCGTAGCTGTGACTGCTCTGTGTTGGTACCCACCAACAGGACATGGCTGTGCCAGATGCTTTGATTGCAAAGATAGAAAATATCTGTGGACTTAGTAAGGGATGTGATGGTGGGGCTGGCAATGAGGGGCTATAGCAAAAAGGGGGGGAAGTTCAACAAAATTTAGACCAAAAATGCAGCACTTCAGAAGGGAGGAAGGCTCCCTTCGAGCTCTGTTTGAAATGAGAGGAGAAGGGAGGAGAGAGGAATGTGGCAGAGGGAGGAAAGGAAGCACACTGAAATAGAAGACAGAGAAACAAGGGCGTGGAGATGATTAGAGTGAACACTCAACACAAGGCTGAGAAACTTGTCAGAAGCTCACAGAATGCTGGATGTCTGGAAAAAGCAAAAACCTGTTTTGACTGTTTCAGCAGCTGTTCCTGCCAGCTGGTTTTGTACTCTGCAACTCTTGCCCCCCTCCCCCTATGCCTTCCCCAAAGTGCACTGTGGTGAATCACAGCTGGTAACTCCTCCAGCTGTAGATGCAGTTTGAACAGAGGAAAGCTAATATCCTCTGGTGTTTCCAGTTTTTGGCTGGAAATCCTGTGAATGATAGACAATCTACAGGCTCCTGGTTTTTCTAGCATAGCAAGGTCCAGCAAAGAACGTGCAGATTGCGCCTGCAATATTACAGAGGAATGCAACAAAAATCTCCCTGAAAGAGGGAGGCAAACCCAACAGGAAGACTGTGCTTGGTCTCCTGTCTCTGTACCAGACACGTCTCTGTCTCTACATCTCTGTACCAGACATTTCTTTTTCATGGTCACAAATAACAAAGCAAGGCCAGCAAAAGCTTGATGTTGCACATCAGGCCTTAAATAATAGTGACATAAGCCAAGCAAACTCAATTTCCCATTTTCAATTACATCTTTTGCAATTTAGATACTGCTGTTCTGTGACACCTTTAGTAGAACATCACAGGCAATCTGCCATTTAAAATTTTGTTTAAGGGCTTTGCTGGAAGAATAACCTGTCTTTTACAGCATTCACTGCATGTGTATGGGACTACAGTCACTATCATGACATTAATAGGTTACTGTGTGATTTTCTAGATTACATTGTTATCCTTCTGTAATACAAAAATGTTAATAATTTTTACAATCCCACTTGCACTATTCTTTTTGTGTGGTTCGTGTACTTTGGATTCCCCAAAACTTGGATAATGCACTGAAGCTGACAAGTCTGGGCTTGGTTTTGTTTTGTTTTGTTTTTCTTCAGAGTCAAGAGTTCCTTGAGTTAATTTTCTGTGGAAAAAATGGGCCCACAGACTGAAGGGCTCATTTGTCAATATATGGTCCATGCCAGTTTTTATAAAGACACTGGGTTAATTTCTGCAGAGTATATGGGACTAGAGAGAAAAAATATTTATGTACCTCCATTGCTGTAAAGTGTTAAAGATATGCACACATACAATAAAAGGCCCCATATTTAACTCTTCAATAATTAAATTCACTCATTAAAATTACCACTAGAACTCTGAAAAGGAATGCTGTTCTTTGCAAAGCCACTTCTGCTGACTTTAAAAATCTATTTTAATATAACTTCCATTTATTTAAGCAAAGCCTTCAACATATAATTTTAAATTTGAGGTGTAAATTTTAACATGCATTTTCAAGACTTAAGCCAAAATTACTTGCTGAGACCAGGCTGCATTTAGCATAGAATATAAAAGTACTTTGGAGTACAATGGAAGCTGAAGCTCAAGCTCAGCTATTACAAATTCACTCTGAGGCCTTGACTGTGGCTTGGACCAATATGATGATCAAGTTTTCATCTGAAGGGAACTTTTTTCCTACTTCTCTGTAGTACTGCAAACTATGTAAGACAGCAATAGTAAATTACAAATGCATGCTCCCACTCCTGCCTTTCCAGTGGCATGCAAGGCAATAAGCAGCTGTAGCAAATTGGACCATGTACGGAGTAACAATTTCGAGTCAGGAGAATGAATTATTTTCAGTGTGCATGAGGTGGATGCAGGTGATCAGTTCTCTGTTGGGACGGCAGGTTAAGGTGCAGTTGTGCACTGGGCTGCCCAGGGAAGCCCCGTTCAGGGCTACTGATGTGTGAGTTCACTGCCATAGGCAGCATGGCCTGGGTTTTTCTAAACTTTCCCCAGTACTTCTAGCAAAATATGATTCTCTTCCTTTGAGCTCTTACCTCTGTAAGATCATGAGATCTATAGTATCATGTGAACTAAGAATTAATGTGGAAAAACAAACCAGTAACCTACAGCACACTTGTGTGAGCCAATGACTGCCCAGATCTTAGGTTGTCCTGTGCACTGGTTTTACCACCAGTTCATGTAAAAGCCTAATGCATCCTCTTCCTGGTAGTTTTCTCTTTTCATTGTTGATGGGATGTGCTAAAAATAGTCTCCAGTCTATAGATATCTAAACAATGAAACAACAGATACAATTTTGGGAATGGGAATGTTGCCACAAACTATTTATTTAAGCTAAGCAGCAGCAGGAGGCAAAACTAGTTTCTGTAGATGTGGCTTAGTAGTAATGTCTCCTGAGGTTAGAATATAATTTCTTCCTCATTTTGTATTCAGAGAATAGTTGAGATAGAGTAGAAATATACTTTCCCCCTGAGGAGCGGAGCAATTTGTTTTAAATTTCTATGGTAGTCTGTACACAGCTAAAAAATCCAGAAGACCTGAAGGATAACTCAACTCCAGCTTGCAGAAATTAATGGAGTTTCAAGTTATGCTTTGGACAACTATGGCTTTTCCAGTTATGGTGCCTGATTAAAAAGCTATAAATCTTAAAGGGTACAAATAAGTTTACCCTAGAATTAGATGAGTTGTTCTCGGTCCATATCCTAAAATTCAGTAAGGTAGGGATGAATACCTGTGCTCACCTGGAGACAGAGAGTGATATTCTGCCTTCTTAAATACATTTCCTGTACCAGTCTCTGTTGAAGTTTATACTCATTCCACTTGTTGTATTCCTACTACTTGCAGTGAGCATGATTAAGGCTTGCAAGCTCTATGCCAATGCCCCAAAAATGGCCACATCTGAGGTCTTTGGCCATTTCCCACCACTGCAGGTGAGTGCTGTGGTATGTCAAGCCATTATTAAGTATTCAGGGAGGAAGAGCACATGGGAATGGAAGCTGTTACCTGCTAGACCTGCTGGAAAGATGCAAGGAGTCCAGGCAGGACAGCAAAGTTACCAAGCTGTGGCCATGGGACAAACACAACCCATATTGAGCAGTTTATGAGAGAGGACAATTGGTTTCTTTCCCCATCATATTATAAAAGTGGATATAATGCACGTTGGAATGTATCATCTGAACTGTATTTATGATGGTGAATGGGAGATATGTTTTACTGTGAAAAGCGGTCCGTGATCGTGTAGTGCTATTTTCATGCTTATTATTAATGACATAGCCTGTTGCATACTAGGAAAAGAATGCAGATTTTACACTGCTGCATTTGTCATACAAATCATAATCCTGAGACAAATCCAGGCAAAGATTGTTAATATTTTTATGAATAATGCAGAACTATGCCTTAGCTGTGTCTGTCTCTCTACAAAAATTTTCACTAGTTCAGGAAAGTGAATGAGCTTCCTCTTAAATAACACTTGCTGACTCTCAGAAGGAAGAGGATTTGTTGGTCTGCACATCCTGTAGCTCTTCTTGCTGCCACCCAAGGGTTTGTGCAAGGGTTGTTTTGTTTTATTGTTTGTGGGTTTTTTTTTGTTTTGTCACTTTTTAGTGGATTTTGGTTTTGTTTGGTTGTTTTTTGTTGAACTCAGCCTGTCTTTTCTGCTTTGTTTTCTTCCTCTGTTGCCTTCTGAACGGTCCCCTGTGCATTCACCACTGCTGATTTCTCTGTTTCCAGTAGGTCGGTAACATTTTCCTTCTTGCATGGAGGCAGATGGTGTTAAAGCAAGGAGACTGCCTATGTGGCATGCAAGCTTTTTAATACCTATACCCATGAATACCAGTGTTAGGCATGAGAGGAAGAAAGATAATGGAGAATTTGTTTCAGACACACAAGCAGTTGCAATCCAGAAGTCTCCTCTCATCAGCTCTGCTCTCAAATTCATTTATGTCATGAGGCTGAAGTGGTGCAGTGTCACCCTGTGCCCCAAAGCCTGTCTCTAGCCATGACAGGGCACAGCTTGATGCCATGTCCCGAGACAGAGGCTGGAAATTTCAGGAACCCTCCTTGCCCAATACAGTAGGCATACAGGCTGACCTTAAACATCCTGAGCTTTCTTTTCAGGCAAGATAGTAGAAAACTAAAACTGAAGAGTTTATTTTTAGCAATAAAACAGTAATCTGGATGTAAATGAGACTGAATTTTGGAAGCAGCCTAAAAAAGGGAATTTTACAAGGCGAGATTTACATCTTAGTGTTGGATCCCAGTGCTCTCTCTCTTCCTTCTCTAGTTGTTTAAGGGACTGCCTGCAGCACATGTCAAAAACGTGCTTCTAAGCACTTGGCTGGTGAATTGTTCCTTCATGATGAAGTGTACCTGGAGTGTTTTACTCTTCTGCCATCCTTAGAATGGTGTTTCTGGGGAGTGGGTACAAATTGTGATGAGAAGCCAACTTGAGAGTGTCTTGTAGTGTGTCTTAGAGATGGTCCCGTTCCACTTGACCTCGTTGTCTCTGGCAGTGCCTTTTACAGTTCAGGTTTTTCATTCAGGAATGCTTTACCTCTGTTTCTCACATGCTTTGCTGTGGTCTCTGTGTGGATTCTGTGTGCTGTGGTGGAGTTCCCCTAAGGGAATCCAAGTCATGGGCTACTTCAGGCCTTCCACCCTGAGGAAAAGTACTCAATTCCTAGATCAAGTGACAAAAATTGCAATGAAAAGAAGGACAGTAATTCCTTCTGACAGGCTCTCAAGGTAGATGAAATGATTTGCCACTTTATCTGAAGTTGTATACAGGACTATGACTGCTAAAAAGTCAGATGAACATACTTTAAGAATATGTTTGGGAATGTCTTAATTCTGAAATGGTCAGATATTACTTGCAAGCCTTGTCTTTTTTCTGTATTACTGAAAACAGGACTTTCCTCAGTAATAATCGTCATGAATCATTGAATACAAGGATTTGCCTGGCAAATAAGTATTTATAGTGTATTCATCAATAATAAGGCCCATTTTTTCTGCTGTGGTCTTCTTTTTTTCCTTTTGTCCTTTGTGGAGGAATGCAAGCAAGAAGAAACATTTTAATTGAATTTTTTGAGTTCTGTGTCACATCTGACAGCCTTGCAGCATGTTGGTTCCAATAGACATATGAGTAGTAGCGCAGTCCAAAACTGACCTAACAGAATTACACATTTTAATACATCATTCGAGAAGTGTGAAAAGGGCAGCAGTCTGTGGAGCAGACAATCAAAGAACTTGGGTTTCAAAGAAAGAATGACCTTTAGGCAACCATGCCTATTGTTCTTGGGAGGAGTTGGACTGGGGAATGTAGCTATTCAAATAAGTTGGAAAGTGCAGGAGATTTTACTCTTGCAGTTTCTTTTCCATTCTTCTTGCCTTTCTTGGAATTTTTGCTCACTCCCATCTTTGTGATGCTTTTTACCATTGGAATTACCATCCTGTTTAGAAAAAAACCCAAGTTAAAAAGGTGACCTCAAACAAACAACTGCTGTGTACACAGATATTGGGTGCACAAAAGCAGCACTTTCATTAAGTCCAGTGCACAGAAGACCTAATACAAATGCACAAACTGACTTGCATGTGCCTGGATTAATTAATTCAGATTAACTGCTGAATCTTGCATGCTGATCAAAAAATCAGCATGGCCTAGTGACAAATGGAGAGGAGGCAGCCTGCATGCCACTGTGAAAGCTCACACAAGGCAGTGGAAGTTGCCTGCACAGGGGCCGTTGTGGTTTAGAAAGTAAGCTGGTGATGTTGGGGGCTTTTCTTGTGCCTTACAAAATATCTGGCATGCAAAAGGCACTGAAGAACTTTACTAGCTACAGCAATGAAGTGAAATTGCCACTCAAGCTGTCCCACATTTCTGGAAGTGATGGATGAACATCAGGACATTTTGAATGGACCTGAATGTCCAGCAGAAGACAAGGAGGATGTTCAGGTGCTTTAAGTTGTCTTAGCTCACATCACTTCCCAGAGATTACCCCAGCCTTATGAACAGTCACCGTTTCCTTCACTCCTTGTAGGAATTTAGTGTAGGGAGGAAAATTCATGGGTTCACAGCCTTGGAAACCAACAAATCATTTTGTTTATGAAGAGCAGAAACAAGCATCTCTTTGCTATGTTACCATTGCCTTCTAAGAGAAACCAGACAAGATAGTAATTCAGTTTTTACACCCAGGCCTATACCTGCTGTTCATATGCCATGTGGTAGTAGTGTTTAACAGACAGAAATTTACAGGGAATTCATTGCAGAGCATAAAAGTAATCTCCACACATCAGTTTGTTTCTGATAACTACAATCTGTTGGCATTTTAATGAGTGATAAAATTAATTTCACCAGTCACTTTTGTAGGCTTGGCCTCTTAAGGTAGCAGTCTTGTTTTATATATTATATTTTTATATTCAGAAAGGGAAAGCTTGTTCTGAGTCTCAAAAATTCTGCAGCAGAAAAAAAAATTCAAAGTATTAAAACCATTTCAGATTGTTTTTTTTCTCAATTTCTTTTTTTCTTCTGTTTCCCTTCTTGCATGTTACTGTCTAACCCTCACCATGGTCTAGGGGAAAACCAGCTGCTTACAGTAAGGTGCATGCAAACTACAAACAGGACCTGGAGGCAGCTGTCCATAAACATCTAGGGGGGGTTCTTTTTAATTTTCCTTTTTTTTTCTTTTTACTTTTTTTTTTTCTGTCTCCCTGACAGCTTGAAGATACCACAATTTTGTTTCAGAGGGTCCAGGATAGATAGCAGCTCATTAATAGTCTTCTTTTGAAGGCAAGTCATATGCTGCTGGTGACCTCTGTCACAACACTTTTGTTCTTTGTGACTACTGTCTGGGCTTGCTAATGAAATAAGGCCTTTGAAGGTTTATACTGCACTGCTAGCAGTGTTTCTAAGGTGGCAGCAATTACTCACAATCACGGAGCAACAGCAGCCGAAGTGCAAAATTTGGGTTTGTTTTTCATCCTTTGTTAGTGCCTCTTTAATGAAGTAGGCAAGAGAGATTCCTAATTATGAATAAGATTGTTGTATTTGGCATCAGGAGCCAAATAACAGGAAAAAAAAAAAAAGAAAAAAGAAAAAGAAATGTGGAAATACAGATCTTTCATGTGGGCAGGAGCTGTATGAAGGAATAACAGAAGCCAATTGTGAGCCACTGGACAAGCACAGTCATAAAACTGGAGAGAGAAGGGCCCATAATTTCCTCTTGCGTCACTGGAATTCTTTATCTGCTTCATGGCACTGAAAAATAGTAAAAGGTCATGGAAAAAACATATCTCAGCTCTCTGTTTCTGTGTTCCATAGATGAGAGGGATGAATGGGAGGTGCCCCCTCGGAACTGATGACTGAATTTGACTCATTGTATTTACTTAATTTTTTCAAATGTTGGTTTAATGGTGATTTTAACAGTTTATTTGATGCATGCAGGGACTAGGGATATTCTGTCAGGATTGCTGAGCTGTGCCTCACCCTCTCGTTTCCCATGAGATTTTTGGTGTGCTGAACATTTCTGCCTCTCAAATATACCAAATTAGGCAGAATTGTGGAACTGTTTCTCTGTACATTTTCTTTCCATTTATCAAATTTGTATTATAAAATCTTGCTTTAGACTGTATCTGCCATTTCCTTTTATGGGACCATATACTGTCACACTCTTTTCCACCAATTGATTTGCAATTGATTGTTTTCTTTCTGTGAGGCTGGAATATTAACTTGGATACACATGAAAGTAACATTTAAAAAATAATACTTTTGTGTTTCAGTGGATGGGAAAAAGGCTTTTGGTCAAATTACACAGAGTACCCTCTGAACATGTCTTTTATTAAATGCAAGGCCTTTCTTTTGTTGCAACAAAGATGTAAATTTTACAATTTTTTGCTCTCTTGTTAAGGCTGTGGATGAGGAGGTGGGAGTTAGGCATTCTGTTGCAAGACTGTGATAAATATTTTCAGGCATATATAGCAGAAAGCACAGTGTGTTACCATGTTCTTGTAGTGGCTGGACTCTCAAGACTATAAATCATCAGCATAGGCCTGCACAGTCTGGTATAGAGACAGGATTAATGACTCTGGCAAAGCGTTGGCAATAATCTGGTCCGTGCTTTTCAGGACCCAAGCTGGAGTCTATGGTTTAGCTCCATGTTATGTGAGGTGCTCGTGTCCCTAATTGTCATGGAATTGTTCACAGAGTGATTTGACACTCTGGTGTACTGTGAGTGACTGGAGTTATTTATTTTTGTTCCAAAGTATGGATGTGAAATATGAGTGAATTGAAAGGAGACTGGGAATTAGGCCCATATCCTGCAGATATTTCTGCAGATGTAGCAGATGAGTAGGCATGCTTATATTTAATCATGTGCATAAATGTTTACATGAATAGTGCTTCAGTTTCTATTTTTGAAGAGAGAAGGAACTTTCAAATTGTTGCCTTTTCTTAATTCAATAGGCATATTACAAAAATTTAATACCTTTATAGCTTCTTGAAAAATCTGCTTGTAGAACAAAAAGTCAATTCAGCTTTATTACAATATCAAAGGAACTATGACCATTGTATAGTTCTAAATAAGTAGTGGAGATACCCAAATTATCCAATATAACAATTTTGGTCAAATCAAAGTCAGAATTCAGATGCATTTCAAGTAAGAAGAGTGGACAGCATATACTTTCTGACTTTCTAAATGAAAGTCCTAAATACTTGTAAATACAGACACACAAGATGCAGGTAAGTTGCTCCCTTGAACTTCAAATTACTGAGAAAGAGTCAGTTTGGAACATCACAAATTTGTGAATGTGGGGCACTGACCCTGGCTGGATGCCAGGTGCCCACCAGAGTTGCTCTATCACTCCCTCCTCTGCTGGACAAAAAGTAAAAATACATTGAAATAACCTTGTGGGTCAAGATAGAGGCAGTTTAATAAAAGCAAAAGCTGCTTGTTGAAGCAAAGGAAAACAAAAGATGAATTTCCCATCAGTAAGCAATGGCCAACCACTTACTTCCCTGGAAGCAGCGCTACAGTACGTGTAGTGGTTTGTCTGGAAGGCAAATGTCGTGATAATGAATACCCTGGCACCAAACTCATGGTTTCTGCTCTTCTGTGACTGCCTTTGCTTTGTAGGTAGAATTGTACAAAGTAAGTTGCTAGTTCCATGCCTTCTTCCAATATAAGTGGTCCTAAACATCTGTCATTACTTGGATGAAAGAGGTCAACAGGTATGTTACTAAATTAACATAACATTTTTTCATCATACTGCATAAACCAAGAAAGTTGATGTTGTTCAAGCCTTTATATTACAACTGGCCATGAGGATTCACTTACTCTGCTGGCTTGAATCAAATATTTATGTATAAAACAGTCACTAAACTTCATTTGTGGGTTGGTGGGCAGGCAAATATTTGCAGATTTTATTTGGTTTTAAATAGAGGAAGTTGACAGCATGATTTATTTTCCTACAAATCGTTTTTCAAAGATATGAAAGATAAGGGAAAGCAGCAGATTTGAAGCAGTAAAAGCATGAGTTATGATAAGTAGAGACAGTTTGCCTGGAATTTACAGAGGACCCCGAGGAAAGTCCTGGCCATTGTATTTATATTAAGCTGTTGTATATTAAAAGAGGTTGGTTTTTTTTTTCCAAATGTGTCTTCTATGACTCATCATTTTCAAAATAGTTCATCTCGTAATTCAGCAAAGACAACACATCACAGAGATTCTTTTCCTGCAGGTCTGCAGGATGATAATGACAATATAGGGTTGGTTTGGGGGAAATATGCCAATTTACCGATCTGTCTACAGAAGAGACGAGAGCTGAGGCTGGCTGCAGGGAACAGTAAAAGTTATGTCTCCTGGATAAAACACACATAGAAAAAATGTCTCTTTCAGTATTTAAAAGAAGAAAATTTAAGTATTTAGCCAATAAGAGACTGCCAGAAAAATGAATCAATATTTATTTCTGGTATTTCAGTCCATCTAAAGGAAGAATATGTGGCCAGAAAAAAGAAGGACTTGGGCCGTTTTGTGATTTTAATTATCAAAATACCACTGAAGAACATGCCCAAATCCCACTGTACTCTTAATGAACTGCAGAAGACAGGAGAGGCAGTAGGCAAGAGAAAGCAAACAAGGGCAGAGAAGCAAGTTACAGGAATGAAAACTATTTTCAGAGTCACATATCCAGTGAATGAGTTCAACTCATACAGGGACAGGGGAAAACCGAAGGATAAGAAAAACCTCTGGTTTTTTGTTTTTTATACTGTGCAGGATATTTAAGTTACTATATATAAGTTGCTAGCAAGTAATAGGACCACAATTTTGTTTAAAGCATGCAATATAAAGCGCATATCTATCTTTTACATGTTGTTTTCATGTTCTGACTGTACTTGGAAGGACTTTTTTTTAATGAAATCTTTATGAAGAAGTAAAATCCGGATTAGAAATTACTGTCAGCCAAATGCAGGGGGTAACCAGATGTCCAGCTAAGAAAGAGGCTTAGAGAAAACTACCTAGTATGCCAACTCAGAATTGAGGGGTTGGCCTTTTGTTTGTCTGCAAGTTTAAAGGCTCAGGAATTTAATTGAAGTCACCTATGATAAATTAAAAGAGTTCTATTCCTGCTGTGAAGCTACTGTCAAATGCTATCTTTCCAATATCAAATTAAAATTACTATAGTCTGTAAATCATAAAATATATTAAAGATGATAATTGCCACTCTTTCCCCCCTTTCCCCGAGATGTAGAATCTGTCAAAAAAAAAATCTTTGCTTGGAACTCTAATGTATGGCTATATTTTAAGTATGGTCTGTGTTTTCCTATGGTTTGGGGGGTTTTAAAACATGTTACTTCTGCTGGATTAAAGTGTGTACAGCCTTCTGAAAATCTTCAAGGCAGCAGAAATCTAGGTAGCAGTCAGTCAGTCAGTTTCAACATCACTTCTGAAGCCACAGTTCAAAAAACTATCGCCCCCTTACTTTTTTTTCCTAGCTGCTGGTTTCCACTGGGGCACATTATGAGATACAGTGAGTACCTTTAACATAACAGAAGACACATGTTATTTGAAACCAAATGAACTGTGGAAGTCATGACATTCAAGGCTTGAACTTCCCTGGTCTACACTGTCTGTTAGACCTATGGAAAAAGTCTATGAGAATGTGTTTGTCTATCATCCACATTTTGCTGTGATTTGCATTTCTCCAGACAGGAATGCTGGTACAGTGACCAGGTGTGTGATAAGGACCAGCTTTTAGTGGTGTGTTGTAACTGGTGTAGTGTACCTGCTTCTAGTTCTTGTGAGCCTAACTGCTCCTAGCAGGCAATAATAGACAGTCCTACAGACTTGAGCAACCACTTGAATCAGATTCTAAATTCCTTATTTAGGCGCATGCTTAAAGATAGATTTGACAGTAACAGCAGTTATCTCCATGTAGTTAGTTGTCAAATGCATTTTATATTTGCTTTGCTACAAGTACAGCGTTGCACTACTTATTGCTTCCTCTTTCCCCACCTCCCCACACTCATGAGAAGTGGCAAGCTAAGTTATCTGTCAGACTGTAAACAGTTATGACATTTTTGGGAAAAGAGCTTGCTTAGAGGATGAAGCTGCTACTTCACAAAACAAAGAATATGAGTCCTTTATCATCAAAACATTGGATCATTTTATGGATTGACTTGCCAAATGCATTTGCAAGTATGCATCTCTCACTAATAATTCAAGCCAGCCTGCTGTTGGCTGTGCTCTTGGCTTCCAATGTATACACACACATCTCTGCTGAGAAAGCATTAGGTCTCAGTTGTGATTGTCTTTTCTTTGACTCTGTAAAAATGTGTTGGTGGATAGCATACCCCTCTGTGGTTTATTCACTCCACATTAATAGCATATTTGCATATACACAGGGTGTAAATGAAGGTTGCCTGACAACATCGTATGATAATTTCCCAGTCCAAGGTGGAAACCTTGGAACTAAGAGCTGGAGCTTGTGAACTCAGGAGCTCTATATCACCCCTGACAGAGATTAGGCTTTGTTTGTATACTATGGGATTTCTTTATAACAGAGAACTAAAACAGAATTTAAGATGTCAGCAGCATGTGTCTTCCACAGAAGCCAAAAGGAGTACACAGTGGAGACCTATAGTGTCTTATATGTTGTGAGGGTTTGGGGATTTTTTTTTACCTCACTGTGAAATGCAGTGCTTGACTTGGGTGTTAGATCTTACAAGTCATAGGGCTTGTTTGGCTTTTAGATCCAAGCACAATATTGCCACCTTTTTATATATGCAAAGTGGTTCTTGTATTACCAATCATTCAGAAGTGAAAATAAAACTAATGTTCTGTCAACTGATTGTACTCTCACCTGGATTACCTTGGAGTAATGTAAAGCACTCAAGTGTTACTATACATATATATATATATATATGGTTATGGAGAAAGATCTAGAATCTAACAGATGCAGTGTGCAATGGCAAAAGTTAGGAAGTGTTTTGCATGTGGAATATTAATTGCTTAGGTGGATTCCAGGAGCACCTAGTGAAGGACCTTAGTTAGGCTGCATAGCCAAAGCAAAACAAGATTGCCAAATACAGTCCACTTTTTTTAATGCTTTTCAGATGAAAATCAGCACAACAGAAAGAACACTAGAAGATTGAAGAAGGCTATTCTAAGTCTTTTTAATCGCTGGGAAAGAAAATAATTTTTAGTGTTTTAGCCTCTGAGAACTACTTTAAACTTTTTAAGAAAAAGAGAAAATCTCATTCGAGAGGATGCAGAATTACTCTGGTTTTCTATTTAAATATTGATATTTTGTCCCATTAAATAAAGACCAAGAGCAGTGCTTGGATCTTGATTTAAATCTGTATGTGGGTTTGGGAGAAAACAAGCAAAATAAAAGATATTTAAGTGGGGTAAAATTTGATGATGGCCATTTGGTTCTTGGGCCATGAGGTTTTTATTTAAGAAAGGAGATGCACAGGGTTGTGGGAGGAGGAATAAATAGCAGTTGACCCAGAAATGACTGAAAATAAGCTTCTTGGTGTCAGGTTAACTAAGTATATTAGTAACAGCTGCTTTTCATGTATGCCAAACAGGATCCCTGCCTATCAGCTATCGAATTTTCTAGCAGGCATCTGGACTTCCAAATGTGATATGCAGCAGCCCATTACTATTTTGAACAAGACCTCATATTTCTTCTTCTGGTGATATATGAGAAACTGCAGTTCTGGTGACCTCTAGGAGACCTGTATGACTTAAGCACCCAGGATCTCATTTCTTCCTTGATAATTGTTTTTCTGCTCCACATCTCCCTTGAAAATTGAAGGTATTAGCTTGTTTCAATCATGTGTGACAGTGGTACTCTCTAAGCTCTGCATTAGAAATCTGTGATGTGAAGTCAACCTGGCCTATCACATAGGGGAAGGTTCTAGGGGATGGAAAGTGGAGGGGTCTTCGCTCAGAGCCTCTCCTTGGTAATCCAAATTAGTAATGAAGAAGTTGCTGAAGTGGAATTTGTGTATAAATTAGCTAAGTTTTTAGCATAGAGCATGTTCAGCAGAGTAATACCAGAACACACAAAATACTTAGTGCAACTATAAATACCTTTCTTATTCTGTGCTGAAGTAATGAGAGAAGATGAGGGACTTGCAGCAAAACAGGGAAACATGAGTTGCTTTCCAATGCTTGACTCCCTTGAGGCAGTCAGTGAGATCTCTTCTTGGGCCCAGACCCTACTCAGGAAAAAAAAACTATGTTGACTCTGGCACAGATGTGTGTCTGTAGCTTTGGGAATAACTTTTCCCTGAGGGGCACAGATGATTTGCATTCAATTTTTATGAACCCTCATAAGGCCATTGTTCTCCAGTTTCTGATTGATTGACTTTATGTAATAAGGACAGCTAATATAGAGTTGTCAGAGTGACTGAGGAAGGTCAGCTGTCACTGGTTCAGTTTAACACAAGCTGCTAAGGTTGCAGGATGAATTATGTTTTGTTGCATGCTACAGAAAAGCACATTATTTGTTGTTTTTTTTTTTTCACTGATGCCTGATGACTTGTGTTTTCTCCCCCTAAATCTTATTCTACTGTACAATAGTCCTAATCACAGCTTAACTTAGGTTGATGCATGTCCTCTGGCCACAGTCTCTGTCAGTTATGGAAGGCTGATGTGGAGTAAATTGTTTGAAAATGGTCTGATAAGGGGTTCTCATGAGGAGGGGTGTCAATTTTCAGAGCAGGTAGTCAGTCACACCTTTGAATGAACAGGATCTGTAAGTATTCAGCATCTCAGAAAGTTGAGCCCAAGCTTTTTCTTGTGGGCACCTGATATTATTCGTTATTCTGCCAGAGTGTAGGGGTAGGAAGGTTGAGAGACCATAGACTCTGCAGCAAAGTTGTTGTAAGGCCAGCAACTCAACTTTGTACAATCCCCAGCTCATCTGCATGATATTAATTAGAGGGTAATGCCAAAGGGTGTTTTGATGTGGGTGTGACAGTGATGTCTGAATCACCTGTCTGGACTTCTGCAATAAAAAATTCCTCGATGCTGCCAGAATGCCTTGGTCACAGACCCAGAGCCCGTTGCCTCAGCCCTCCACAAAACCTAAACACAAAGTAAACAGTTCTGCAGGAAGTAAAATAGTCTTGGGTGTACCCTTGCTCCCAGGCTGGAGTAGCAGAAGGAGGTACTGGCTGCAGTTAAGCTCCAATGAGATTCCCAAATGTCTTTTCATGGAGTCCTTTCTGTTCCTTCCACTGCACAGTTCAATGAAGGCCCCCACACCAGCCTCAGAGTCTCCCAAAACTTCCACCTGTTCTGAGCTTCCCCACTGATCCTAGCACAAACCTATTCATAGACCCCAAGCCACCCACCTCAGCCATTGTAGGTCCCTCCCAGCTATTTCCACCCACTATTTCCTTTTCCAGTCCCAAATCCCTGTCCACCTACACCATCTTCCCAATGCCAGCCTTCCTCTTGCATTCCTCTTCATCCTCATCTCTAGGTCCCTAGGGTGCTACACCCATCTTACCCCTCTGCTTCTTTGCTGCTGCTTCTGCTATACCTTTGGTGGTGGCTGTGAACTCTCTCTTGGCTGCCTCCATTCTGGGCTTCTCTTTCAGAAGAAAATTTTCTTCTGCTGTGAGGATCTAGAAAGCCCAACTGCACCCATCAAAATCATAAAAGACAAAAGGCAGGTACTTGGAGGATTGCTTTTCTTTCCATTTGCTCCGCTTTCCGTTCATTATCCACAGCAGAGAAATTTGTTTGGTGGGCCAGTTGTGACTGTGGAACAGGTCATTCTATTCTTGAGGCTCTACAGCCACCCCATGGCCCTCCCCAGTTTCTGAGTGTTCTCTAGAGCCTGAGCCTTTCCACTTCATCCCTAGTCTGCCTGTCCTCTGGGCAAAGCTACCCCTTGGACAGGATAAGAACCACACAGTCCTAATGTCTTAAAGGGAAGGGACTCACTGGAATGCTTTTACTTTCCCTTGAGGAAAGGACTCTTGAAGACGACTTTGCCTAGCTGTTCTTCACACCAGTAGTGAAAACAGCAGCTGTTCATGAGTGGAGCACAGGCAGAGAATGGTTTGCTTTTCTTTTTTCTTCTGATTATGACTATAAATGTCAGTTTTGTGGGCACCACTCAGCTGTTTTTAGCAGAAAATTACACTAGATGTGGCAAAAAATACTGCCCATTGCAAGCAGTTCTTGTTTTTCAAGAGTGGCCAGATAAATTTGCCTCTCTCAGTGCATAGGAATGGATTGCATTGCCTTGTCTGGTGATAGGCTGCTAGGCTTGCAAAAAGAATAATAAATTTGTCTTTCCACACTTAAATATATAGTTCTGAGGCTATTTTTGGTGATCTGATTGAGTTTCCAACTCTCAGAGCAGAGAAGCTGGAAAACCATTCATGGAAATCTTGTCAGGGAAAGAGGCTTTTCCACGTGGATGAAGAGAGAATTCCTTATGAAAGGCATGTTATTGTCTCATTTTTATAGCTGACTGGATCTTGATTTGGTTGTAATGTGAATTACTGTTATAATTGAAAATCTGCTGTTAAAGGTTGGTGCATATTTTGGAGTAAGGTGGCTTTTTCTCTAGGTCTGTTACGAGAAGGATTTAGGTTTATTGCAGTGGTGGTAGTGACTGGTACCCCAGGGAAAAGGTTTGGGAACTTTCTTGGACTCTGCCCGTACAGCATGGCTGCATTTTTTTCGACATCTAGTGACCACATCTTTTCTGTCTGGACTGTTTATCTGTCACTATAGAGACCTTTGGTGGCAGACCTGTTCACATAGGTGAATAAGAAGCTTAACTGCATAAAAATGAACCATGAAATAGGTATTGCCTGTAAACGGCTCCGTTAAAGTAACAGCATTGATAAATCCATGGATTGCTGCTTGCAAACAAAGCTGTGAAAAAACACAGCCTGGATTAAAGTACTGTTGCATAATCCATGGGTGTGTTGTGATAATTTTAGAATGACAGGTGATGTGTTCTGTACTGTCCTCCTTTACTCTGTAAATAATGTATGAAATTGTGAAGATAGATGTTAAGAACAAAACATTTCTAACAGTAAGGAAGAGGTTATTGTGTGGAAATTGCTGTGGTTTAGATGGTGGGTCTGGATTCCTGTGCTTGTTGCTGGGGACCCACAGAGAGGGGGGGAAAAAAAACCATATATATATATATAAAATATACTATATATGTATAAAATATACACTATATATATATATATACACACTATATGTATTCACTATATATATATATACACAGACACTATATATATACACTATATATATATTTTATGCTTCAAGGCCTTTTTACATTTCCAGAGGAACTTGACAAAATTGTGTATTAGTATTAACTTTGAATTTTTATACATTCTTGTAGACATTAATTTTCATTTATATCCATAACCCCCCCCCAAAAAAAACCCAAAAAGAAATATACTATAAAAATGTAATTGAACGTAGTAGAGGAATTGAGAAGCTGAGACTGGGAAAGGGAGAATTTATTTTAAAAAGATCCCTGTGCCTTACAACAGGGCTGTCAGCATCACACCCATTCCAGTCTGTGACCCCATCAGGTCACAGAGACTGCTTCAGTGGAAACACTGCATTTTCAGCAATATTTCACACCAGGCAGCTTTTTGTTTTCTGTTATTTTATATTTCTTCTGCCTAACAGGAAATTCAGTTACAATTCTGTTGAAAAATTTATTTTTATGTTTTCTTTGAAAATGAATGTTCCTATTTGGTACTGTTGCACTCTTCTGTTCTGCCATCTGTAGCTTTCCTGTGCTGGCAGGGTAGAGGCTGGCTAGAAAATCTGATGTAGTGTTAGGGTCAGTTTCTGGCTAAATTTGTTCTGGATGGCACTGAACACTGTAGAATTCTTTGTTAGTAAAATTATCAATTTTCCTTTCAGAATGGGATGAATATTGTCCATCAGAGGATTAATCAATTATTTCAGCTAAAATAGTTTGTAATGGGAACTTTGAAAAAAAATTCAAGTATGTTTTATGCATCCTCTATTTCTACAGAAATTTAAGAATTTTGCTAAACAGTAATTTTATTATTTACATAGAAAAAAATATTTGATATCGACAAGTTCATATGAAGTGATTATTTTTGCAGCTTTGTAAACCAATCTACAAAAATATTTAAAAGGTAGGAAACACTGTAAATGCATGGTGTATCAAGTACCCTGTCTTGTATTGTGTTGTCTCCTAGAATAAAATCCACACATTTCAGAAGAATGTTTTTTCATTTGATGTGACTGTTGCTTTGTGGCCAAAAATGCAGTTTCTGCAGCACAGGGTCTGTTCTGCACATGTGATGTGTGGTGTTTGTAGGTGTATGTACTGTTCTGAGTTTTACCTCTAATACAGTTAAGTGCCTTTGAAGCACAAGAGGAGTTTTTTTATGAGACTTAATCTCATTATTTGCTTTGATCTGATCCTATCATTTCTTGTTGCCTACATTGTAGGAAAAGAAAAGCTCCCTGGAAATCTTGTTATCAAGTGTGGAATTAGTGTGAAATTGGTCTTTTTAACAGGAGGCTGGCAGGGAGGGGAGGGGGTGGATAACAGATCAGAAGCAGAGTGCACCAACATTTGGCTTTGGTTTGGGGTTTGTTTGTTTACTTTGTTTGCTTTCCCCAAAGCTACATGAGTAGAGGATTTCAGTTTTGTTATAATTCTCATTAATTGTGTTGTTAATCTCTCCACTGTAATTTAAAGCTCCAGTTCCTCTAAAGTTACAAACCAATATTTGATGTATCCATCATGCCTGCTAAGGGTCTAACGATAGCAATTTCAGTGTGCTATTACTTGCTCTAGTTGTGCTGAAGCCTACAGTGGAACAGAGATATTACTCAGCAAATGTCTGTGGCAGCAGTGGGTTGTAATCGCTTAATTAGGCAAATGTATAGTAATTTAGCCACTGAATTATTTTAGCCATCCTTGATTAAATTCTGTTCTGTGTGAATTTGCTATTGCACATGAAGAACTAAGGGGGAAAGTGCATCACAAATTGATCAGAATGCTTCGTTAAACTGAGTTTAGATTTTCCTGAGGATACAGCTGTAATAAACCAGTTTAAGTAGACTATTTCCTCTAGGAATTCGAGCATAAGTTGCTGTCAAAAAAAATGTCATTAATTATTCACAGAAGGTCTCAGTCATTGCTGCACTTTGGTCCATTCTTAACAGGGTACTCTCTTTCCATGTATGCGTATTCCTAGAATTCCTGCATTTTTTTTCTGTAGGCAGGGAGCACTTCAGATTTGCTGAATTTATATATTGTTATTTCCTTCTTACATGTAAAACATGTGAAATACCTATAATCTCTTAAAGAAGTGGGTGTATTCTTTTCTTCCAAAATATATTCATGGTGTGTGTGGGGGAACAGAAGGAGGAAGAAGAGGAGAAAAGTAGCATGATCCATTTTAATTTAGAAACATTTTTGAATATAGTGAGATGGGTACTCCAAGAAGTTTCTTTGCATGACACAACATGGTGTGTGGTGAATGTGGAAGACAAGTGGAAATTCTCATGGCAAACTTCCCTGTTAGGGGCATGCCCACCTATGTAGGCCCTCTTCTGTGGAACATCTTCTTTCCCCCTCTTGCAACAGATGGGGCAGAACATGGGATAGAAGTGTGTGGTTTCTCTAGTGGTGCTGCTCTCATGTTTTGCCCAAAAATAGTGTTTAGAGCTCAGGAACCTGCAAGCAAACCTTTCTGCTTGCTGGGTTGGAGCACATTTTGGGCAAAGGAGAGTTGAGTGTGTTGTTAACTTCAAGGTATTCTAGAAGGTTTGAATGTTTTCTAGTCATGAGGTGGAATGCAGAGATGATGGAGCTGCACCTGCCAACACAGCTGCATTAGGGCTTCTCCCATCGCAGCAAAGTCCTGCTCTCCTGCAGTACTGCTCCCTGGATTTAGTGGATAAAACATGATGTTTTAATCTTTGTCACTTTTGCAGGGAAGTCAGAGCAGAACAGAGACAGCTCAGTGCTTCACACTCAGTGCCCCACACCTCAGGTGCCCTTTAGGGAGGTCCAAAGCACTGGCTTATGCTTGAAGTTTGAACTCAGGGTAGGAAAGAAGAAATTGAGAACAGATTTTTGATCTTAAGTTGCCAGAAGGTAACAGTATTTTATGCTACTAGTTTTATGTTCCACGAGATGTATGTCCTGTAAAAAATTGTTATAAATTATTTATTGCAGAAATCTGTTATCTCAGAGTGGTATTCTCTTCCTCTTTCAGAGAGTATCTACCTTTCTCTGCCTGATGTTTCATCCTTATTCATGAGCAGCATTAATGAAGAAGGTGTATAATGTAATTTTGTTTGCACAAGAAATACCTGCTTATAGTATCCATAGTTCTTTCCAGTGAGGAAGAGGCACTGAGGTAGACTGTTGAAAATTAAACCTGTTCTCTCTCCTTCTGGAAGGTGTAAATAAGTTTCAGAATCAGAAGATTTCATCAGATTGTAGCAGTAAACAGTGGCAGCAATCAACCCTGAGAAGCAATTAATTTATGCAATAATTAGGAATCACTTTGCCTTATATGGAAATCAAATATGGAAATCAAAGGTTAACAGCCTTTCTCAAGCACTCGATAATCTGAATCTTGGTTTCGAAGACAACTTCCATGTCCCATCTTCAGCCAGCTGAAGTTTTCTGTAGCAGGTTTGCTGCCAGACACTCAGGCTGAGTGACAGCTCCTTATTGGCAGCAGGGCTGCAGATCTGCCTCTTCTCTTTCTCAGTGTTTTCAGTCATACCTTTGTTCATGCTTCAGCTTTCTGCAGTCTGTTTATTCCTGCCTGACAGCATTTGTTTGTCTTGCTGGCAGGTCGCAGGAATATAGCTGGGGGTTAGATAAGTGCATAGAGCAGGCCACTTCTGTGGTACAATTTTAGGATTTTGAAAGGTGTTTCAGTACTTGGAGCATGGGAACTGAACTTTTTCAAATATCAATGCACATCTGTGAAACATGGCAGCTAAAATCCTCTTTAATGAGTCATAGTTGCCAGGAGGTTGTGATATTAAGATGTAGACAGCTATACATTGTTAAAATGTGTGCAATTTTTATAGGGAAAAACCCCAGCTAGGTGCCTAGTAACAAGGCTTCATTCAACCTGTACTGGATAAATTCAGGTCATATTTATTTTAGATTGACTTCCAGAATGATGTCTCTTGGAGTGTTTCCAGAAGATAATCAATACACATGGTGTGATAGACTGTTTTTAAAATGTGCATGACCATTTTCCAGTTTCAGATTGGTCATGATAGCTCTCAGTGAGCTCCTAAGCAAACTAAATAATGTGACACAATAATGCAGGCAGATTCCTATGACTGGGCCTGGCAAAACACAAAGGGGTTGCCCAGGACATTTGATGTGAATAAGCAAGAAGCTGTCAAACCTGCCAGGTTCCTTGTAGAGACCTTCTCCTTTCCTGCTCTTCTCAGCTGTACTCTGAATGGGAGTTTGGACAGGATTTTGCCTGAGGACAGAAGGCAAATATAAACACAGAGGAGTAACAGTCACTACATTGAATGGAGTGGAATTTTCCATCATTGTTCTTACACTGCCAGAACGAGCAGCATCCCTGGCCAGCAGCCATGGTCCTCCTCTCTCGTGCTCCCAGGGGACACAAGATGACCCTACCCAGGGAACTTGTCAGGCACCCACAGGACACTGCAAAACAAGGCAAGGCAGACAGACACAGTGGCAGACAGGAGTAAAAGGAAACAATAAGAGAAAATTGAGCAAACTGCAAAGCAGCCTGCTCAGCTGCCAGTAGCCCTAATGCTGGACAGTTTTGATTTCCTTTCTTCCTTTTTTTTTTTTTTTCTTACTGTCTTTTTTTTTAAACCATAAAGTAGGTATTTGATATGCTTCTTATTTTTTACTAGTGAAATGTTAATCCTGTCAGTAAATATTCCTCTCTGTCAGTTCCTACTAAGTAAATTTTGACACTTTTCCAGAACACAATGTACATGATGGAAAAATGAAAATATTAGTCTGGATGTGGGGAAAACTTGCATACTTGACCTTAAGGAAAGGAATAAGACGATGAAAACCTTGGTAAAAAAAGAATATCTGGCATGTTTTGGTAGTTTTCTCAGGAAAGGACAGATGGTCAGGAATAGAGAAACAAATGTTTTCATCCTCTAAATCCTAACGTTTTCTCATCAGTGGCTTGCTTGAATATTTCTCAACATGTGTGTGATGCTGTTAAGGGCTGCCACAGTTACAGAAGAGCTTGAGGGCTGTTCTTTCTTTCAAGTGATCTTTCAGTTTTGACAACTTTTGCAAGTCACACAGAATTCATGACAGCATGTAAGGAATGTCAATAGTAAATATTAAGAACAAATTCTGGGATATTTGAGGAATTTCCTCTGGGAAGGGTAGCTGCCTGCTGTGGAATGTTTTATGCAACTTTTGTGGGAGAAAAAATTAGTCCAAGGACAGTTTAATGGTTAAAAGGCATCATACAGGTCTAAAAGGCAAAGAGTTCCCATTCTCTTAATTTGAACCTTGATGAACACTGCAGATTCAAATATTAAAAGAATTATTCTTAAACCATGTAGAGTCTCATAGATCTTTAAATTTCTTTAAAATATTTCTGTACTGCGAAGTAGAAGTTTTCAATGATGAATTTTTATTGCATGTTAAAAATGATAGTGACTCATGTGAATGATCCACCGATGTGACAGTGTGGATCTTTTCTATCAGATTCTATTTCAGTTTCAATTAGAAATTCTTACTCAATATATATTTGACTATGTATGTATTATTACATAAAAAAAGACTTTCCAAGATGCTAAGGGCACTTGATAGTGAACTAAGAGATATTGTTTGGAAAAGCATAGCCCCCAGTTCTAAAGTCTGAGGGAGTGATCTGAAAAGATTATAATTTCCTAAAAATGAGAAATAAAACTTGCTCATAGCTTTCAGCTTCTAACACTGATGGGTACTCAGTGTGTAGGTGTGATTATCAGCATAATAAAAGTCCATTTTCTATGTGAAATGAAAAAGAAAGTTACTTTGCCCTTGATGATAACGCTGCTAGACATGAGTAATCTTTAGGGTTTTATTGAATTTGTGAGCAGTTATCTGAAGTAGCTGCACAGAGCTTTTAAAATTCAGTAGAAGTTTTTAATTAGCTTTTTTAAAAATTTTGGTCATAATTGCCTGTAGGGAAAGCTAATACAAAATTTGCATTTGCATGTTATTTAAATGAGAAGTTACCAAAATATTTAATTCTGCTAGGAGTAAAGATAGATGAGTTTGGTACTAGTTGGCTGGAACATAAAGCCAGAATATTACAGCATTTTGAGTGTTGTGCAACTACACCTACAGTAAAATTTAGACAGTATTTTTCAGATGTATGTTACGCTTTGCTCTCTGCTTGTTTATCATTTTCTGCATACTCTATAACTCACAGGAAAAATTAAGTTTGATTGATTCTTCAGGAGCTCTACTGCGTAGAAACCAGTGTTGTGCCAGATTCTTTCCTAGAACTTCAGTTCAGACCTTAATTCTCTGCCAGTGCTGGACTTTACTTATTGTGGTGAGCCTCTGCTGTGAGCTGGACCAGGGAGCACCTGCCTTTTGAGGCCTGGCAGGAGGGGATGGGGATGGAAGGGCTGTGTGTGTCCGACACAGCCTGGGGCTCCTGCAGCCGAGGCAGCCCCTGCTCATCTCCCACTCATCCCACTTTGCCATGGCAGTGGGGAGCAGCTCAGGGGTTGTACCCAGTGACACAATCTGGTTTGGTTCACGTTGCTGTCAAAGAGTGTGTCCTGACTTTATTTACTTTGGGCCTAATGTGAGGCATTGCATAACTTTAATTTTGTTCTTTTTGCGGTGCTTGGCCAGTGGCACTTCAGGCTGGGCGAGACACTGTCCTTAGCTGCCTTTATATGTTAAGTTTTAGGTTTATGTAACCCACTTAATGTTTTTTTTCCTTATATTGTTGCCAGATGGCACCCCTTGTACGTATTTGCCCTTTGCAGCTCATTTAGCTTTTCTTGATCAGGGCTCTGCCTCTCTGCTGTGCTAGCAGGGCTTGCCCCCACCCGACAGAGGACAAACAGCTCAGAAAGGGGTGGTCTCTTGGCTGGAGAAAGGGAGGTGAAGCAGCCCACCAGCCCTGGCAGTCATTCCACAGCTCTGGCCAGTTCGTTCAGCTGGGAATGAGGAGGCTCTGGATCTGCTCCGCGCTGTCACGTTCAGACCTGAGCAGGAAGGAGAGCTCCCGCGCTTTCCACAGCCGCTATCGACCCACATCAGTTCTGTGGGAAAACCCCTGTGTGTGAGTTTCTGAGTGCAGTGACTCTTGTAAAAAGTGTCTGTTGTGATCAGTGCATTTCCTTTATTGTAAACAGGTGCATTGTCATGTCCAAGATGCTGTCACAAAATTTTCCAAGAATTTGAACTTTAGGGAGGGCTTTAAGATTGTCCCTTTTAAAGTCCATGCCGGGTGCCTGTCTCCCTGTCCTCAGCTGGTAGGTGGCTGCAGGGTTGCCAAGTGAACACCCACTTTCCCAGGACAAGTGTTGATTAACTGGTGAAGTTCAAATGACTCCATCAGAGCCCCGGTGTCTCCAGCAGCATGACCACTCTAGTCTCCACCAGGGAAAGTGGGTTGGTCCAGTCTTACTTTTCTAATTTGGGAGTGAATTGGTCTGTACTGTGCTGTTTCCCATGTCCAGAGCAGTGCTGTGAAATTATGTAATTTGAGATAACAGCAAGCCTGGTAGGGTTGTGTAGGTGAGGCTTCCATCCCACCCATGTCTCTTTATCTTTTCTGCTACAATACCAAATTTAAATGACAACTACCTAACCAACATGATTTTCCATTCAGACAATTTTCATTTAACTAAGAGAGTCACCAAGTTAAAGCTTTTTAAGTCACCAATTCAAAGTATTTCTAACAGTTTTCAAAGTTACTTTAATTTTACAAACACTTCTTCAAAATTTTTGCTTCAAAACTATATCATTCTTTTTGTACATAATTCTTCAATTTTTGTCTTAGGTTGTTCTTGAAAAACAGCATCCTAGTATTTTGAACTTACCGTCAAACTAAGATGAAAATAGAATTTTAAAACAGGAAGGAAAATGAGTTTTTACAGCACCTTTAAAGGATTTTTTATAAAATTGCAGCTCAAAAACTGTTCTCAAAACATGCTTAATAAAATAACCCACCTAGTTCTAATTTATAAATCTATATCTATATCTGTATATTTCAAGTAACCTTTGTAATAAAATCCAGGAGAGTTAAATAAAATTTCCATCAGATTCTTAGTTGAATACAATATTCTTTCCAATAAGTAGACGTTTCAAATTAAAAATGAAACAGGATGAAGTCTAGTAGTGGTTAAAAAGCGATTTTTAAAGTTGAGCTGGAGCTCCTCAAGAAAGAAGTCTTTATTTTAACATTATCCATGTGACTGAGATAACTGGATGCCTCTGGCTCCAGTTTTAAACACATTGTACATGCAGGTAGTCCCAGACATTCATGGAGAGGTGATTGTCATTAAGAGCATCAGCTGGTATGTTCTAGATTTTGGTTTTCTTTCACTCATACTAAGAAGTCCTTTATTCTAGAACTGGTTAATCACTAGAAGTATGACATAAGTTACATTTAGTGACATTGCAAGCACTAATTTCACTGTTTATTTCCTGAAATACTGGAGCTGACATTTTTGGAGCTAGAGAAACCTTTTCCACTGTGTGTTCTACTTATGAGATTAAAGTACTTTTTCTATGCAAATACTGCCTTCCTGTAGGATTACTGTAATTGATGGCTCTGTCCACTGGATTTGTGGAGATGGCTATTTTCAGAATGTCTGCAGGTAATGACTGTTCTCTGACTTGTTAATCTCTTCTGATTATCTGAGCAGATGTTGCTTAACCCCCAAAATGGCTAGGACCACTAAGAGCAACAAACCATGCAAGTCAGGGGACAAGTATAAATAAAAATGTGGGGAAGTTGCAGTCAGTTAGTAAGAGAAATGAAGGCACAATGAAGACAGGGAAGGTAAAAAGAAATTTTGAAATTTTATTTTTTATGTGAGAAACTTTCTGGGATGGCCAGCTTTGGTTTTGAGTGAGTACTGGAGGTAGTTTCTGGACGCAAGGAGTGACTGACTACTTGTATGGTGGTCTGAGGCATGCATGCTTCTCCGTGCTTCTTTGGTGAACGGTGTAAACAATGAGTTTCCAAAGGGTGGCTACCTTCAGCTTGTCTTAGCTCTCCACATCTGGGTGCTCTTGCAACCACTGGAAAGAAACAATGTGGAGCTCTTCCAGAGAGATGTGTCAGGCACACACTTGCGTCCGCAAAAATGGGACTGGGGAATTGAGGCAGTTGAGCCCTCTAACAATTCTAATGAGCCACTGTTTGATCCTGTGGAGCCAGAATATCCTATGCCTGCAAAAGCAGGCAAGCACACTGCCAAAACACACTGGAGACCCTCCCACCTAGTAAGGGTACATTGAATGTAATGGGAATGACCTTTCTTGGTGGCATTTCAGGCTGTGCTGGTGAGGGTTGGGTCAAGGTTGCACAGAGAGGAGCTGTACAGAAATGTCCCAGGGCACCCTGTGCAAAGCTGGCCTGGGCACTGCGCTGCCAGCTATGGTGATGGGTGATGGAACCTGAGAGCTGCATCCCAGCATTCCCATACAGCTCTGTCAGCATCAGCATACTCTAAACAGCTCGGTGTTTCGAGATGGGCCAGTTCATTTCCATTAACCTAAAACCAGCTTTTAGTGTATGTCGTACTTTTGAACCTGAAGTAAAGCATTAATACCTGCTAGTACAAGCTCTGGAGATTTAGAAACATGAGTTGTACAGACCATTAAATTAAAATGAAGCAATTGCATCAGTGCTGCCTCATGATAGGGCTGGGGAATCGGGAAATTTGGCCTCTGTTTCTGGTCCTGTCAAATTCATTGTGTGACCATAGGCAAGCAGCTTAACCTCACAGCATCTGAGATTCATACTTTCCTAACTTGCAGGGTTTTCTGAGGCTAGATTAGTGTTTCTGTTGTTTCTTTGGCATCCTGTAATGGATGATGTTTGCAGTGCATATGCTGTTGATAATATTAAAAAAAAAAAGTAAATTACTTTTTTATTTGTTATAGGTGGAAAAATGCAGAAGTCACAGTCCGTGTTTTAACATTCTGAAGAATACTGCAAAGGATTTGATAAAAATAATTGCAGATAGTCAAGCAAGTAAATTTATAAAGAATTTTTTGTTTGTTTGTTTTTAGGCATGTGATTAATTCTAGGTTTTTGATGACCCATATTAGCTCATCGTTGCAGTTATTTTAGCAATGCAGTAGTTCAGAAACTTTCCAATGGAAAATTATAGCAATGGATTCCCTGAGGAAAGAAATGTACAAAGCAGACATTTCTATGGCAGTCTAAAGGAAACCATCAATTTTTCATTGCTTCATAGAATTAGCTCCAAACTGCAAAACTCGTCTTCTTTTAGTGTAAGTGGTTTTGGGGCCTTTGGCATTAGTGGTCAGTGGAGTAAATCCTGTATGTGGATTGTTGAAATGTTTTTTCAATGGTAATGGAATGGCAATGGCAACTCTCAGGGGAATTTAATTTCTCTTTCACAGAGAGAGAAAGCAAGATGAGGGGATATTGCAGGACTAATGCACTGCTGGGCTGCTCCTCAGGCAGTTACCTTATGCATTTATAAACAAAGGTTTTATATTCACCCTCTACAGTCAAGTGGTTCTGTTTGGCAAATCATTTTACACTGGATTACTGAAGGTCCTGAGTCTTTCATGGTCCAGGTGAACCATGCAGCTTCTCATTTGGCTTTCAGCTGAATTAGCTATGAATTACTGGATTTTATACAGCTTTATATAATTGAAAAAATTTTGTATAGATTTCTGTGTCTATTGGCATCCTTCACAGGGAGCTTTCAAATCTGGATGAAAACCTAGGTCTTGATTTTCTTAGTCATTTTCTGTATAAACATATAAGCTTGAGCTTTTATTGTTTAAGTAATCATGTGTTCAGACTTGTATCACTTAAAGAAAAGTTTCTTTAAATACCTAGGCCATTTTTAGTCCAGTTTTTTGGTTTTTTTTTTTCTTGATGCTTGTTCTTTGCAAGGCATTATATTCTATAACTGAGTTTTTTCACAGTGAGGAGTGTTAAAATATTAATGGATATGTTTCTGGAGCTCTTCTGAGGGGATCGGTGTATCAAGAGCTGTGGGAATTCCCCCTTGCAGATTTGCATGTCAGGGATACATGGTCCAAGCAAGGTGCCACCTTGTGAATACCAAAAGAGTTGGCATTTAGTTATTTCAAAGATTTGCATTCTGGGAAGATGAAGATGAAGGAAGATGAAAGGGTAAAATTCTGGGTTTTCATTCTGCTCCCTTTTACAACAAGAGGTGAAATAACACAACATTATCTGGTTGTTTAGTCAAGCAACTTGTAAAATAAAGACCTAATTCCTCAAACTTTTATCTTTTTATCATTACAGTGAAGTCACACTGTTGGAAATCCACAATTAGGATCTAATAATTTACTATTTCTCAAATAGGTTTTAAAACCAAGTGACGAATCTGCTCTTCATCCCTGACTTTTCTTCATGGAATGATGCTATTTATGTGTTTTGATGATGCTCTAAAATCTGTAGGAAGTCCTTTGATGGCTGAGCCAGTATTTTGTCAACAGGATGTTTCCATCTTCTTTTACTGCTTTAAACTTACCAGAAACAAATTTAGAAACTCTCCCTGTTTATAAAGGAGATGACAGTGCTAGCTGATTAAAAGGGGCATAATTTGTTGCCCCACTTATCTCATGTTGTTGATTAGCTGCAACAGATATTGATGCCAAATTCACTTTTTATATGAGTAAATTTGGCACATATGCATGACAGTTCTTCCTCTTGTTCCATCATTAACAGACTCTAACTAACTAACTGGCATTCTGCCAGTGGGGAAAAGAAGAACTGTTTTCACTCAGTGTGCATCTTGTGTTCACCATCTGTATCCTCTGTTTTTAGGGCCTGATCCTGCAAAACTATTACAAGAACAGTTAGTTCTCCAACATCTACTTATGTTGCTGGTAATTAATTATGCCTATTTATAAAGAGAGGGGTTTTCAAGAGCTGGGGCTTATATTTGTAAGGTGGATTCTGAATATCTGTTATAAATCTTGTAATGTTCACCATTCGTTAATAGGATTCATTGTATTTACAGATGTGGAGATCATTGTGGGTTCTTGAAAAAACACAACAAAAAAGTGTAATATCAGGACAAAGAAGAGGTAGCTGAAGGTAGGATAGAAGTTAGCAACACATTAAGTGGCATCTGTTTTGATGGTTTTCTGCCCTTCCCAGGGAAGGATTTTCCAGACATCTAACCTAAATTTTTCTTGCTGTGGTTAAGTTTATTGCCCCTGACTGTATCCAAAGTATAATTTAGGTTTGGTACATGTCTCTAGTTTTGTAAAACTGGCAAAACACTGCAGGTAGACATTATAACAGGCTTGGTTTAGGGCTTGTGTTTCCATGCACACATTAGATGGTGGAAAACAGCTTTTGTTTAGGCCAGCAGAGCTATCCCCGAGTCCCAGAGTGGCCGGGGAGGGAGTTGCTAAACCAAGTCTGAGAGCCTCCCATGTACCTGTCTGCAGTGCTCACATGGGTTGCAAACTTGTTTCTTGCCTTTGCTTTCTGTGGCTTTTACCCTCCAGTGCTGAACAGTTGTGTGGCTGTGACAGGCTGGGAGGTGGTCAGCTTTGCTTAGTGTGACTTGCCACAACCCAAAGCCTTCCATCCTCACTTGGACAGCTGGCTGCTGGAATGGGCCCTGTGTGTTTTGCCCTACTTCTCTCCCAGAGCTGTCCACAACCACAAGACAATTTGGTTCCTTTCTTTACACCTTGTGTGAGCTGCCACCTCACTTGCCTGTGGCTCCCTTTCAGGTTGGGATTTAAAAGACTCCTTATAACTTCCCAAGAGCAGAGCAGCTGGAGACCTTTCTGAGGGAGTGCCTTTCTGGGTTTGAGGAGCTGAGGATGGCCTGAGGGGCAGAAGCTCTGCTTATGTCTCCATCATGCCCTCCATGATGCTGGTGTATATCCCAGGAATCTGCAGCTGCATCCCACCCCAGTTCCTGCCAGCCCAACCCTGCATCCTCTTGGCACTCTCCCAGACTCAGCTTACCACCCAAATATTTGTGATGGGGTGACTGGAAGGCAGGCAGGAGGTTTTCAGGTAGGGTGGGCAGTGACGTAGTTTGCTTGTTTGTTGGTGAAGAAAATCCTGCAATACTGAATATCCTTTCATTGGTACCTTTCTAGGTGACTTTTGAAGGAGAGAGATTCAGTAGCTAACTTGGCTGACAGGCACTGTTCAGTGTGCAAGGGACTCCTTAGGTCTTCAGATCAACTTTTGCTAAAAAAAAAAAAAAAAGGAAAAAAATTTCTTCTGATTTTGCTCCAGATAAAATCCAGCATATTCATGTGGATATACATCATACATCATATATTTTTTTCTTGTCAATAATGGGAATAATGTTGTGCACTTTCTATAATACTTACTTGCATTTGGTATATGTCACCCAGGTCAACTTGCAGCATTTGTATTAAAGACTATTAGATTCCTCTGCTCTCTGCAGTTCCAGGAATCTTAGTTATAACTGCACCTAATCAACCTTCAGTGTCCTTAAAACATACAATTACAGCTTGTTGGCATAGAAGATGGTACAGAGATGAGAAGCTGATGTGAATTATTTGTTTCTCTTTACTCTTAACCTTCAAATGAAGGCTATTTACACAGCAGTGTTTTATGTCACCCAGCTTCACTTGCTACTTCATAGAACTGGAACTTTAGAAAATGCAGCTATGCAGAACTGCAATTCTTACGTTACTTGACTTTTTAGATGGTTTCAGTAACATAGTTTAATCCAAACTCACTGATGATGTCCATGTGTGTCTTCACGAGCATAAGGAATTCTATGAAGACAAAAGATTTTGGTTTTGACCTGTACAAAAAAGTTTCAGTTGTAAGTTCTGGATAAAATTCAAAGACAGCAGATGACAATTTACTCAGCCTTTGTGGTAAAGAAACATTTTGAACATTGAAAACAAATCAGAAAAAGCACAGTCCAAAAATAATGTTTTTAGGACAACTGAGCTTTTAACAAAGCGAGCTGAAACTCTGCTTTGGCATAGCAGGACCCTGCTGTGTAGTCAGCAAGAAAAAATTATGCTTTTAAATGCAAATAAATTTGAGAATACAAACAAAGCAAAATCTGTGGCAAATTCACAATCAGCTTTTCACTGTGTTTTACATTAAAGAGTTTTTTTCTTAAAGTATTGTCTTAAACTGCAGAAACTTTACCTCCCATGGTGTCTTGGAAACACTGTGGAATTGCTCTTCTTTTATGACAAAATAAGGAAAACTAATGAGCATTGGACTTATGAATTTGACTAAACACTTCTTTAAAGTAACACTTTTGTGTGGTTCCAGCATTCCTCTTTGGTTTTCACTTGTCATCTTCTGGTTGTGTTCTCTATTTTTCCTTTGTCCCTAATATTAGTTTCAGCTTATTGATTGATTGAATTACTTCACTTCCCACTCAGTTGTCTTCTTGCTGTTGTTTATAAAATGTCACTACAGTTACATGTGATACAGATATGGTTGCCTGCCTAGGGTTATAAAATAAGACTCACTATAAATGTTATAATTTACTGTGGGCATAATTGTCTAGGACTCCCTGAGAAGCATGAAAAATGTCTTATCTGTAAAGGAACAGGAATAGCTGTTGCTTGGTGTCCCGTGTTTCATACAGAATTACTGAATTTGAGTGATTTTCAAATTTTTTATGCAGCATAAAATTATTGGTGTTTATAATGTGTCATCAGATTCTTTTTCAGAATTCTGTCTCCCAGCTTCATTAAGGATTTCACTGATATTTCAGCCCAGTGGAGCCAGCTGGTGATTTTAAGTGTCAATGGGATAACATCCACCATATGGAACACCAAAAAGCATTTTTATTTTATTAGCTTCTTATTAAAAAAAATGAGTAAATCTCTGTAATGTGTGGCACTGTATTTTTCCATTCATTTTTCTTTGTTCAGGTTACTAATGGAAGCTGTATCCGAAATGAATGTTAAAAGTCAAATAGGAAGCTCATTTAATCTGTGCCCATTCACTTTTCTCTGAATGGGAGTTTAGTCTCTCCCAGGAGTCCCAGACAGCTCTGTGGTTGCTCTGAGCATAAGAACAATCTCACAGTCTACTGTATAGTAACCTTTAACTTCTCCAGGTCATTGGGGATAAACTTGTGAGAGAGGTCATGATGGTGCACTACAAAGATCTTTATCTGTCCTTTGTCTTCTTGTGGGTTCAGCTCCCTATCACTTGTGAGCAACCTGTCATTTCAGTAAGACAGTAGATTTAAATTTGTGTTCTTTCTCCATCTTGTCCCTTTACAGTGTGCAGCAAACTGATTTTCAGTAAAGCCATTTGGATTATCTTTTATTTAAAAACAACAACAACAACAAAACAACAAAGCCTTTACCCATTAAGAAGCCGTGTGAATTTGTTTTAACAGTTTTCAGCCAGACCAGAAAAATATCGAAATAGCTGCAGGTCAATGAAAACTACCCAGCAGGAATTTGGTAATCTCCATTTGACCTTTTACTTGCTTGTGTATGTTAAAAAAATACTTGTAGAAGGGAAGCTAAAGCAGTAAATTTGCTCTAAAACTGGTATACTCAATACTTAAAAACCACAGAAGCTTCTGCACAGAAATGGATTAAACAGAAAGAGCTCCTTTCTACTGCCTTCCTCCATCATCATCATCATCATCATGTACCTTTGTTTCAAGTAGGGTTTTTGTGAATAAGGTGGCTGAAGATAAAAACCAGGACCACTTGATGTAAATGTCCCTTTACACAGTTAGGTGATAAAAGAGCTGCAGGGCAGGTGAAAGCCATGCCTCACAGTCTGCAGGAATGTGGTGATGAGCACTGCAGCTGGGCTCAGCTTCCAGTTGTCTTGGCAGTTTTCTAACTGATGCAGGGTCATCTAATGGGTCAAACACTACAAGGACTGTGCAAACAAGTAAAATTTATTTTGAATTAAGAGGCTGAAGAAACTGTTTTTCCTCATACCTGTTAAAGTTTCTCCCAGTGTAAAAATTTGTCTGACACAGGGTTGCAGGTTTTCTTCCAGTTTCATGGCCAAGAGCCCTGATTTCCCTGACTTGTGGTGGCAGATCATGGCAATAGCCACACAGGTTAACAATGTCTCTGCTGAAGAATATTGCAACAGTTTGTACAAGTGTACCTCAGGCCAGAAAAATGAAACTATGAGAGCATCATTCATTGTCTGCTGGAGACTGTAGAAAATGATTAGTGAAAAAGGTGGGTTGATCAAAAGCTGGCCTGAAAATATTCAGTAAAATGCAGTGTATGTCTTTCGTGGAACACATATGCTCCATCTAATGCTGAAACAGTCATTGAGTAATGAAGGTAATAAGAATTAATGTAAATCTGAACTAATTAACATAGACTTGCTTTACAGTCAGGAGAAAGAGGCAAGCTTACTAAGTCCTGGTTTAGACTACTAGGGACGTACTGTTGTCTGAAAGAAAGAAAAGCCTAAGAGCACCCTTTTTTTTTTTCAGCTGTACAGAAGTTTAGACAGCTAACTCAGACAGAGTTTGGTTGTTGATCAGAGTTCAAACATATGTTTGGATGAATTCTACTCTGGAAATAATTTTCAGTAGACTTCAGTAGACTGAGGATCAGCTTTGACTGAAGCTTTGCTGCTGTGAAGCTGTCATGTTAAGTTTGTCAAGATTCTGTTCAGCTGACAACCAACTAACTTAGCACCACCCACCACCCCCTTTTTGTTATACAAAATTACATTATCCATTGTAAATCTCTGCAGAACAGATTGGTGCGGCAGTTTGACCCCTTTGAAACAGGAGAGTCTTCCAAACAGTTTTGCAAAGATGTTCTTTGCATCCAGATGGATTTTTTGTGTTTTGTTTGTTCTCATTCTCAAAGTACACATCTTTTCAGTCAGTGTGTCTACATAATGTATACTTTTGTTTAGTATGGTAATTGTAAACAATTATTCCCTTCACAGAAAAGAGGATGTGTGATAATTGTTTAGCAGCTTCTTCCTTGGAGATTGTGAGTGTGAATCTTTGAGGGACATGACCTAAACTAGAGGTTTCTAAGTAGTTAAAAAGACTACAAAATGTTACAGGCCTTTTCCTGGGCCAGATTTTCAGTAGACTGCTGAAACTCTGCTTAAAGAGGTACTCGTTCCTGGTAACAGTCCTGAGGCACTGAAATGCAAACTTCTGCAAATAATGACCTGAGGTTTAGCCATGGCTGTAATAAAAGTAATAAAAGCTGAAGAGATAAGTTTTAGTATCCCTTGCTAAATATTTGTCCATGAAACTGGAGCCAGCATGAAATGAGGCATAGTCAGGTACTTTGTGTAACCTTTTTTTTATTATTTTATCTGTGTGTTTTTGTAAAACTTAAAAAATTGAAGCTGGTGTCTACATAGATAAGCGGAGTCTGGATCCACTGAATTCATACTGCGTTTTGGAGGCCCAGCTGAGTTAGTGAAGAAGGCTGGATACCCAATGCTGTTAACCAACTGTGCAGCAAAGCAGCTTTGGTCCCCATCATTTGGGGACTCACCCTTTATTTTGGGAGCAGTTTTGAGTGCGCCAGGACTGCTTACCACCTTCCCCATCATATCAGTACATACACGCATGCCTGTACTTTCTCATCCCAGGAAGATGGTTAGGTATTTAAATTTAAGCTGCTTCATAACAGGAGGAAAAAAGGCATTTCAAGTAATTTAATATTGCAGTTCTTCTCTTGGTTCAACTCCCTGTTGGTATAGGCACAAGCCAATTGCCCTTGTGTCCTTTTTGATACCTCCTTTTCACTCTGCTCTCCATATCTTATTCCCCTGTCCATGTTGCTAAATTTGTCCTATCATCTCTTAGAATCTCCTTTTTGCCATCTTCTCTCTGCCTCATTCAGCTGCTTCGGCCTCTCTCCTTCAATGCCTTCACTCATGCTGTATGTTGTGAACAGTAGCATTAAAACTAATTTGTATTTCCTTTGATTCTATAATGACCTCCCATTAGTCCATTTCCCTATTAATAGTCTGCCTGTAAAATGCCATTGAGATAATGAACCTCATTACAACAGGTTTTTCCCTAACATAATGCCAGCAGGACTCCAGTTTGTGAAGTACAAGCTGGTTGAACCCTTAGCGGATGCTTGATTTAATTAATGGGAGGATGCAAAATGTGCAAGCAGGTCAGTATTCCTCTTGGAGACAAAATGATAATTACCATACTCTACAAGTGATTTGTAAACAGCAGACTGGTATATTTCCTAAACTGACTAATCCAACACTTCAGTAATGTGATTATCTCTTATTACAGCCTTTTGTTGACTCTGCCTCACATTTCAAGATAAAACCTGGTATTTTTCCTTTAGTATGCATATTAAACATGATTCAGTTCTTTAAAATCACCATGCAAATGTCCCTGGGCTTTGTGTTTTCTGCTTACTGTGTTGTGGTGCCATTTGCACTGCTATGGTGGGCAGTGTTTCATTTGGATCAGGAAACTGAGGAAACGGTTCAAAATATGTTTTGCTTAAGCAGTTTATCTTCCTAGTGCAGCTGGAGTTTTTATTTCACACTCAAATGCACTAGGAAAACATCAGGCACCTTTTTATTCTAGTTTGTGAAGCAGCTGAGTACAGCAATAAGAAAACTGGAGTAATTTAACAAGTATTTATATTTCTTGAATAGTATCCTTAACATATAGACCTTCTTTTCTGTCTTACTCCTTTTTCAAGCCTAATGTCATAGTATCTGAGCATTTGGTATCTTTCTAGTGTGTAGTGCCTAACCAGGGAAAGAGGGAGATGGCCTTACCTGCATTTTACAGATGTGAAGCTGGGACACAGGGACGTGGGGGCTGCCTGTATTCTGGAAATGCATGGAGCATGGGTTGCCATCACATTAGGACTGTCCCCTTAGGGCTTTCCTGTGGGTGCTGATGTGCTGCAGCAGGTGCCAGCCAGCTCTGGTGGGAGGCTGCAGTGGCCGTGGGTGGGGGCATCCCTGGGAAGGTCGGTGGCACGAGTCATCCGGGCCATTCACACAGAGTTTGTGAGCTGTTCAGAGCAGAGTGCACAGGGAACAATACTGACCTGGGAACCAGCCTTGAGCTGTGTTGCAATGTGATTATTTTTCAAGGCAGTCCAATGTGTGTTGGCCCCTACCGTTGCACGTAACCCTGTTTGGGTTCCAGTTCATAACCCTGTTTAGTGGCGACATAGAATCATCATAAGGAAACAAGAATGCTCACCCTTCTGAGAGTCACGTTTTCTTCCATGCACTGGCTCCAGACACACTGGGAGTTAGTTCCTTGATGAATGAGTGGCAGATGTTCTTCTTTTGCCTGTTCCCCAGCAGAAACTGTCAGCAATGGACCTTACAGCTCTGCGGAGTTGTGAAGGCCAATAGTGCACCATTGCCAAGTAGGATCTTGGTGAAAATGTTCCTGCTCTTATTTATTGTAGAAAGAGCAATATTGCTGAGTTCTTTGTCCTTTAACGGTGTGACTCATTTTGAGACTGTTTGGTAAAGTTCACAAACGTATTTTAGTATTTGTAGAGAGTATGCCATATGAGTAAGGCTGCCCAACGCTTTGTAATTTTTGTGACCAGAGGGTTCTGCTTTTGTCTTTTTAACCTTTGCTTTAACATCTTATTAGGCACTCTTTCTACTCACCACTCCTCATAAGCTATTGCAGTTTGCATAAGAAATAACATAAAAATTAGAGTTACCCTGGCTAGTGTCCAGGGTTGAAAGTTAGATTAAGAGTTGGCATCTATAATTAAGTCTGGTGTACTTAATGCATATCTGCACTTGGAAGTGGAAGATTGCTCTCCTCATGTAACTTTACAGTCATAGTTTTGTATATATTTGTCCTAGTCAGGGACTGGGTCTGTAAAGAGACTAGAGTCATCAGATAAAGAACATCAGACTTCAAAATGTTTTAATCTGAGCTAAAAGAGAATTCAGTTGTAGGCTGCCTGGTATCTCATGTGTACTGGATACATTTCAGATAATTTGTCTGTCCATTACTGCAGTATGAGAATTCCAGATTTTTTCTGTTACTTCTCATGATATTCCCACAGGATAGCAAAAAGCAACTATCCCTATTTTTCAAGTTAGGGAGGAAGTAGAAAAAATGCCTAATTTACTGAGCTGCAAAATCCTGATTAATGGACTATTTCCAACACCTTAGAGTGTTTTTTTAATTGTCTAGATGTTTCAAGTGTATAAGTTCTTTTGAAAAATCTTTCATTTAATGGCATATATCAGCAAACATATCCCTTCTAATGGCATTAAAAATCTGGCCACAATACTTCTCTATTTAAGTGTGTTTCAAAATCAAATGATAAACATGAATTCATCTCATGCAACTGCAGAGGCCCCCAGCTCAGCAAGTTATCTTAGGCCTTCTTAATAGTCATCAGACAGAAATGTGCACTTTTTAGGATGTGATTTCTTTTAAGGATCTGATCTCTTTTAAGTCCCTGCTTCTCTCTATTGGCTGCAAAGTAAACTTATTCAAAGTGTTGTCTCCTGTGCTATAAATGCTTGCATTTATTTAGCTGAGCTCAGCCTTAAGTGATTCATCAACGACACACAGGATGCCTTGTAGCACAAAAGATTTTACCCAAATCTCCGAAATACTTAAACCTTCACCTCATAGACTTCATCAATCTATCCAGCAGATTGTATTCACTGCCTTTGCTCTCTGTGATTCATCTCTTCCCATTTAGTTTGTTGGACTCTAGCTGTACCCCAACTGTACAGGCATGTATTAGGGAGAAGAAACTAAAAATGTAGGATGAAATATTAGAGATGGAGAGAAGTGTTACAGTATTTTAAAGAGAGCTTAATAGTTCCCCTTTCTAGAAAAAGTTCTGCTGAATTTAACAGCTGATTTCCACAGAAATTGCTCTTAAGGTTTTTGTTTTCCAGTAAGTTATGACATAGTTTTATTTTCCAGTAAGTTATTACATACCTGTTGGAATTCCAAATTCAAGATAACACAGTCTATTCACCTTTGTGAAAGATCTGGAAAAGAAATCCCAATGTCTCTTAAAACTGTAATGTGTTATTTAACTCTGTATGACCTTTGGAGAAGGTAGGTAAGTTTACGATGGAGAGCCAAATACTGACCTGGCACAATGTCCAGCAAATTCACTGTGAGTTACACATGCTTCTTTAAGGGCTCAGTAGGTCCAATTCATTGTTGTTAAAGCAAAGGTGTATTTGACAGTAAAGAACAAAACAACCAGGCCCATTTATGGTATTTTTGCTCAGTTTACATCTTTCCAGATGAAAGTAGAGGCCAGAACTTGGATTAAAACCTATTCAAAATGGAAGATTTCTTTCTCAACCTTTATTCCAGCTTCTGGAGACTGGCTTGGGAAGAGTCTAATCAAAATGCATCAATCCGTTTTTTTTGGTTTTTTTTCTTTAATGTAGATACTTGTCCTCAAAGAACTGTATGCAGGCCAGCAATTCATTTCCTGCCCTAGGCAGCATTTGAATGGCCTGTTATGTCTATGATACAAATTACTCTCCTATGGGTTGAGCCAGATTAGAAACTGTGAAACAGAGGTAGAAACCTGGCCTCATCTTTATCAGACACATCCTGTCCTAACTATTCCCATATCACAGTTTTAAACATGCTTTCTTAATGAATCATATTGTTTTGAAATGTGTTGCCTGCCATACTTGGTATTTAAATAATTGTGATTTGGGTTTATGTTAGGTGATAACTTGCCAAATAGGAAGATTGGTAACAAAATACAAACAACAGTAAATTATCTTCTGAGTTATCATTATTTCTTATTTCCTCCTGCCACATTTTTGTTGAGTTCTTCATTGACCTCAGATCCTAAAGCATGCAAGCCTAAATGCAGCACAGAATCAGACCCAGAATAGGTCTTTATTGTATTAACATAGAGAAGCACTCTCCATTCCTCTTTTAATGTATTGCCCTCCCTCTTCTATTCTATCCTGCTTGACCATGTGTTTTCTGCAAGCCACCAAGAACATCCATCTCACTTTTGTCACGGGATGATGCTTTTTGTGAAAACATAAATATTTAGAGAAGTTTACAAAATATTATGCTTCAACAAATCAAGCATTCTTGCTAATGCAGTGTGGGACAATACAGCAGGGATCAAGAGCCTGGGCTGGTGTGCACAGCTGTTGCAAGATCAAACTGTGGAACATTCACTTTTGATTCCACCAACTTCACTGTTTTGAAGTTGGCTGTTTGGTTTTTTTCCAGAAAGAAATCCTTTCCATCAAAACAGCTTCTTCAGTGTGCAGGCTTCATCTGTATTGTGATTCTCTTGTCTCAGTTTTGTTGTTGTTATGCTAATTCCTGATGCAGAGATGGTGCACTTGCTACTGGAACAGTGAAAAATAAATCTGTATTAAACAAATTTCTAGTGTGCAACTCAGACCAAAATGGTTGGGAGACCTGCCCACAATAATTGTGCTTTGACAGTTTGGGTTTCACTCTGATCATCAATACCTGAGAAAAATTATGTCAGATTCCATATCTGGCATAATACAGGAAGACTTCAAATGAGAAAATCCCATGTAAGAATGTAAATAAAAAATATAGGACTGTTTGGTTTGTGCTGGTTTGTTTGGGTTTGGTTTTTTTGCTAGAAAGGTAAAACAAACAAACACAAGTTATTCCGTGATTTATGCAGCCAGTAGGTAATAAGATTCTAGAAATACATTCAAGGCAAATGGGTGCATGTGTGCAAACACCCCAGCATGTATTTCCTTTAAGGAGCTGTGTCTGTCTTCAGTCTCAAGCACTGCCAGTTTGGCTTTCTGCTCCAGGGGGAAGTGGATTTGTCATACCAGCTAAAATACTATCTACCTCTTGGACAGCTCACAAGTGACACCACTGTGGTGATGATGGGTGAAAATGCTTTTTCTTCAGGGCTGCTTTGCTGCCCCTTTCTAGCGAGGCGACCACAGGAAATCCACAGGAAATCCTACCTTCCTAGAAAAATATCCTGCTTCCTCCTAAGGGCGCGTGGATCAGCCAGCTCGACTGGACTGTGGAAAAATCCAAAGAGAATAATCTCTTGTAGGAAGTGGCTCAAGCTTCAGTGTTTGAGACACTGCAAACCACAGTGGACAAAAATCCGGCTGGCTGGTCTGAACAAGTGTCAGTGATATTTTGGGCAGGTCTGTTGGATCAGATGACCTCTAGAAGCCTCTTCTAACCAACGTTTTTAATATTTTGATAATCACAAAATCTAGCATGTTTTTTCTTTCTTTAAAATCCATGCTTCTCCAGTAAACATTACTAGGCCTTGTATTTTGTTACATTTTCTGTAAATACTCTTTTCTTTTTCCCCTGATCTTTTAATTAAAGATGCATATAATTACTGTTTTTATTGCATGTTATAAATTATTTATGCTATTATATGGGAGTGTAAAAAATTTTTAAGCATTCTTCCAGTAAACTGAATTTTCATCATTTTAATATTTTCAGTATATTCCTATAACTGAATGTGTTTCATGAACCTAAAGAGGTTATATTAAATTTAGTAATACAATGAGAAATATGCTTAGGGTTGTAGGTCTTTGACTTTGATGAGTAATATGAATGGGCAAATCGAAACTCACTTATCATTTAAATTGCAAATGTAGCTGAAAGTGACTCCATGGTGCAGACTGGAGTACAAAATAATTGAAAAAATTATATATTTAGTATCAGAAAGTTAGGCTATCTCACACAGCAATTAAAGTCAGAAAAATGAGAAGAGAGAGATCTTGGCAGTTCTGTACTTAGAAATCCTTTCAATCTCTCTGTGAAAACACATCTTTGGTTTTAAGCATTTCCTTTCAGGCAAACCTTAAACTATAGGAATTAGGATCAGGAAAAGGAGTTACTCTGAGATGATGATTATTTTCTATAATTGTGGTAGCATGAATGAACTACAGGAAACTTTCCAAACCAAGAAGAGGATATAGTCCACTGTTCCAAAGTATGTGAGTGTAAAGAGGCAGGGTAGGGAAGAGGAGGGATGAAACTGCAATATTACCAATAAGAAAGCAATCTGGATAATGCAACCCATGCATCTGAAAAATTACAGCTAGTAGAAAGTGACAGCAATTTTTCTGGAGGAGAAGAAAATCAAATTTATTCTTATTTAGCACAGAATATGTTTTGGCCAAAATTTTCAGGGGTTTTATGCATTTTTGTTTTTAGGATGTTATTTCTGTTTTCTAAACATTAGTTTAAGAGTGGGGAATAAATGTTATGTTACTGGGTCTTATAAGGATTTTTTGGGGGGAGAAAGGAAAATTGCTGGAAAAGTCCATGTAAAAATGTTTGTGAGATTCCAATTATTTCTGCTGGGTGCACAAATAGTCAAACTTATTCCTAAATAAGTAAGTCCCTTCAAACTGGGAGATGGAAAAAAAAAAATGTTTGTAATGAAAATCCATATTTTTGTTGTGGAGAAGTTAGAACAAATAGTTTGAAAAAAACCCCAACCATACAAACCAAAAAACTCAAATGTAGGTATACAAAACACTACAGAAATAAAAGGGTGTGTAATTATTATCTTTCCTTATCTTTGTGTCCTTGAGAAGCAGGTTCTTTCTTCCAGGTTTCTTTTCAGCTCAGTGACTTTCTGGGTTGCTGCAAACTCTGTGTAGTCCCTCTGGGTCTCACATGACCCAGTTCCTTTGTAGAGGAACATGCCAAAATAACATGGAACAAAAAACTGAAACTAATGCCATATGTCACAGCTTGCAAGATGAAGGTCCTAGTTCAACTGATGTCTTTGAGGAATGTGCATCTATTGACAGAGGAAAGATTTTAACAAAAGAATCTGAACAAATCCAAAGAGTATAAAACTAACTCATGCAAGCAATAAAGTGTGTGTCAGTTTTCTCCCACCACCACCTCATTTTACATATAATCATTAATTTGTTTTCTGTTTAAATGGTTAACAGTAGTAACTCCCCAGTTTTTGAGATAAATAGGAAGAGGTTCTTTCAGCAATGTATTTTCTTCATTACCTACTCATTAGAAGAATTGCTGCTTAAGACTAAGGAAAATTTTTAAGTTTAACTTAAATGATGCTTTGAGGGGAAGCTGTGAAAATATGTGGAGAGAAGTGTGATGGAGCCTCTCTAGTGCAGATTTGAGTACATGCCACACTGCTAGCAAGGTCTCTGATGGGCACACCAAGCTCTGCAGTTTATTTTTGGCTTCAGCTTGTATAATCTGTCTTTATCTAGTCATATCTTGAGGCTCAATAAACAGAAGTACCAGGTCTGGATGTCCTGACAATTACCCTTCCCAGCTGGTAACAGGCACGTGGAATATTTAGACAAGCATTTGTTTCTGTTTTCAAAATTTGCTACATGATTGTAGCATCACAGAAGACGAGCTTTTAAGTAAAAGTATGTTCACCTTAGGATAATGGCTCTGATTTGGGGATTTTTTTGTTTTGTTTTTCCCTTTGCAGGAAGAAGGTATCGTGAAGGAAATAGACATCAGTCATCATGTCAAGGAAGGTTTTGAAAAAGCAGATCCTTCTCAGTTTGAACTGTTGAAAGTATTAGGACAAGGTTCATATGGAAAGGTAATTTTTATTGTCATCTAATCACCCAGAGCAACACTGAAAATATTGTGTCCTTTCTCTGAGTTCATTTACATTGCTGATATTGTCGGATATAAATTATATTGTAAAGGCAGATAAGGAAAGCCCTTCTATCTCCATTTCATTTCAGTCTTTTAGCTGGATTTCTGCATATGAACCAGTTTAGGAAATAGCACCTATGTCTCTAGACCTGGACTAATGAGCACAAGTGATTGTTAGTAAGCATTATTGTTTAGAAACAGTGATAAGCAATATTGGTGAGTTCTGACCTATCCACCAGGGAGGTGAGTGTGCCATTGCTGCTTAGTTGGAAGATGTAAATAGGACTATTGAAAGACTTAAAGAAGTTAGCTGCACAGTTCCCACTAAGGAAAACCTTAAGCATATTTCCAAATCCTAGACTTCTGTTTAGTTCACACTCAGAGGCCTTGAAAGGTCCTGGAGATAAACCCCAGTGCAGAATACAGTAATCATTATCGCAAGAGCATGGGGGGGAAAAAAATATCCTGCCTGTATGACCACAAGCTAATTTGTGGTGAAATAACATTCTCAACATATCTTAAGACAAAGGATTTTCTGACTTCCAAAGACAGTTCTTCAGCAGGGCATGTTGGTTGCAAATGAGAACAGGAAGGAAAGATGGAGAGAAAGAAGAGTCTATTCAGCCTTAGAGTCTTTCTATAAGACATTGAAAACTTTGGAACAGAGAACGTAGTTGAAACTAGGCATTGAAGTCCTCATAATTATAAATGTATTATTTTGTAGAGTTTTAAAAACATATTTTCCAAACAGAACCTTTAGTTTTTTTTTCTAAAGGAAGCTATGTTAACAGTATTTATCAACTTCCTGGTTATTCTAGAATACACTGATGATCAAATCTATTAGAAGTTCCCTGAGATGAAAGATATCAAGAAAGTTAACATTCAATACCAAGTCTTGAGCTTGAGAATTTCTTCTGAGCATAGTGTGTTTAAGTTTTAAATATTAAATGAATGTGGAAAAGCAAATAGCTCAAAATTAGGTTTACTATGGGACTCAGTGTGGGAAGGAGAAGAACAGAAAGAAACATCTTTGATAAAAGTAACAGAGGCAGAATATTCAGTTTTCATATATAGGCAGTAAAGATTTTAGAAATGGTTTACTGGTTATCTTAGATTGCATTGATGTATTTTCAGTATTGTTTGTGTTGGCCTTCTGGCCTTAGGTGTTTTATAAGCAAAATGCCTGGTCTCTGCAACCTCTTCCCAAAAGGAAGTCTGATTTCTGGGGCATAAGAGTGTGAGTGTGGACAATGTACGTGTCTGGAGCTGCATGTAATTACAAATCACTTTCCATATCTTATGTGAGAAACAGAAGTAAACTCCCTGGAGCAGCAAAGACATGGGGGGGAAAAGAGGTCTGCTCTGGGTTACTTATGCAGTCAGTCCCCAGCCACCTACATTTTTATCACCTTGGTATTTGAGCTAATAATTCAAATCCATGTCCCTGGGGATGCAAACCAATACGTTTTCAAGTTCTTCACCCAAGGCCTAAATAATATTTTGCAGGATTAGAGATGTCTTTGGTGTAAGAGAGAGTGCCCCCAACACTCTTGAGATGCAGAACCCTTGATTAGATTTTTATATCAGGTTTTGGGTGATGCACCAATTGCTCCAGCTAAGGGAGTTCTGCTAGTTCATGTGATAATAACCTGAGGTGCTTGCAAACATATCAAACTAGAAAATTGAAAGTCATGCTCAACCACATGCACATGCTATTCTGGCAAACCTGTCTAGTCCAGCTAATATAACATGTCACTTAAGCACTTCAGGGCTAGTTGGTGGTTTCAAGAATGATGTGTCACCTTACATTTCAGAATAATCAGAAAGGTGACATCATTTTGCAGTACAGTGCATTTTCATTTGTTCTGTTCCTTTCTGGTTTGGCGGTTATTTTGATGTCCTCTGAAATAGAACACAGTGTTCTTGACTCATCTTTTTTGGAGGGAATGCGGACAAGTGCCCTATCCCGTGCTACAGTGAACAGCTGACTAGTGACTAGTAATGTAAATTGACAATTTTGCTTATTACAGCAATGTGGGTATTACAAGTTCTGCAAGATTATATAGCACACCAGATATTTCTAGAACTACAGCCTTATATTTCTGCAGGTCCTGTATGCTGTGCTGTTTTATGGGCAGTGCTTCTGAAAACCATTATCTTAAGAGTTTAGGTTTTTGGGGTTTTTTGGGGTAAAGAGCCCATAAATGTTTCTTAAAAATAATAATACTACAGTTGAAAATCTAGTGTCTGGACAAGCTTGCTTTTGACTTTCTCCTCCTTTTCAATGTAATAAAAAAATTAAATCTTTTACTTGGCCTGGCCAGAAAAATATCCCAACTTTTCTCTGTAAACTTCTAAATGAATTGACTTCCTGTTAATGCTGGAGCAGCTGAGCTCAATTTACCATGAATAACAACAAAAACACACTTCAGAAAGTCTTACGTGCACCTATTGCATCCAGAGTTCATCATTTTTTCCTACAGTTGTGAGCACTGGAGGTGTTTGTATGTTCATCAGAGTAGGAAGCAGGGGCTGGGAGCAAACAACGTGTGCCCAGGCTTTGCTGGTCAGGGCAGCTCAGCTGAGGAGCTCTGCATATCTCATTTGCACAGGAAATGTCTTGAGAAGGACAGTCTCACCAAAACCCTGTCAGACCATGTTGTACCAGTGTTGAAGCTGTGATGCTGTCAGATGTAAGAGTTCTGATGAAGCTGTTCAGAGAGAATTCACTTTTTTTTTCCCCCCAGCTTCTGTACCTACTTGATAAAATTTGTTCTCCCTTCCCACAAACCTTTCCTCAAATGGATTTGAGAAAATCTAATCTGGTTACAGGCTGGGGTTTTTTAGGAGGAAGAGTCTTTCAGCTTGCAAAAATTGTGCTGGAAACATACGTCCTCCTTCCTTATTTTTTGGCTTTTTATCTTTTAGGTGGAGACAGTTAACAAAGCTGCAAGGTTCCTGGACAGGCAATTAATAAAATAATTGCCATGGAATTTTTAATCCAAATAGACATTCATTAGTTAGATAATTTCACCTAGTCTTTGTTAATTTGTATATTAATGAGTATATGGGACTGTATGGACGTGAGACTATATTTTTATTTTTACATTTGGCTTCACTTCAGCTTCTGTCCAGTACCACAAGTGCTGAAATAAAAATAACTGTTGCCTGGTACTTCCGACCTCAGCAGACAGAGAGTGTCCTGAGAACCAGCTAAAAGAGTTGTTTCTTTTATTTCCAATTATTAAAACACTAAAAGTCTTATAAAGACCAAACTGAACCACTGATCCTGTTGTTCACTACCCCTCTAGTGCTCAGATGGACTGAGGGGCAAATAAGAAACATTTGCATGTAACACAATAAAAAGAGTGCAAGTTTAGCTACAAATTTTATTTTACTTTATTTTATTTTATTTTATTTTACTTTAATTAAAATTTTACACTGTCAGAAGATGAAGCATAGGAGACTGTAACAGGAAAAACTGTCCTTTCTTTTATAATAATAACAGATTTTCAGCTGTATGAACTTTCTGCTTCAGCTGCATCTTAGGCAAGTTGCTATTCATGAGTTATAGCATGAATGCCACCAAATTGACTTTTTTCTTTAATTGATGGAAATAATTTTAAGACACTGCACATTCCTAGACACATATGAGACATAATTTTTTTCGTATAAAGCTGGTCAGAATGTGAAGAGATATGTGCACACTGATTCTAACTTTTCACCCATCTTTAACTGAATATATGATGTCAATTAATAATATTGAAAATGTTTTTTTTGTGAGGTGGTAAAGGCTTAAAACTGAAAATTTCCAGAGCTAGCTCAACCAATTGCAGGTGAAATAGACATGAAATGCTTTCAGCTAGTAATTTTCATTAGATTTCCTGAACCACAGTGTCTATTCTCCTGCTGAATGCAGTAAGTCTTGTAAGTAGAAATTCAGTACTCATCTATACAAAACATTTGCTTTTTACAGGTATTTCTAGTCAGGAAGATAAAAGGATCTGATGCAGGCCAGCTTTATGCCATGAAGGTACTTAAGAAGGCAACTCTGAAAGGTAAAGATTTGGGACAGTGGCTGCAGTTTCTCTTTCTGTGCTAGGTAGCAATTTATTTTTCTTGCTATTTTTACATTGTTGCTGCCTTGCAGTATATGAATGCATAAATATGTCCTTGCCATCCTCCAAAATTCTGCCTCACTTTAGGTGAAAAGAACTTTTAAACAAAAATATGTTACCTATACAGTGTGAGAGCAGGAAAACAGGTTTGCAGCTTCCCAGATGCATGCATGCTTTATTTTCTTGGTGTTATTTTTAGGACTTCTATTTGGTATATATTAATTTGTATTGAAGTGTCACTATCTTTATGTTGCTGAAGTAAACCTGGCTCCTACTGGGCAGAATGGCCTTCCCAGCTGGTGGGTCTCACTATGTGCCTGAAAAACCATGGGAACGCGTTTTCAAGTGTGAGGAGTCGTTCTGAGACTGTTTAGATCTTGCTGTTTCCTAGCTCATGGGCTGTAGGAGGCTAGGACCAAAGGACTGATGTTTAAAGCTGATCATTCTCTTCTGGGGCCACTGCCTGCTACAGACAAAATAGAAATTTGTAGTCAAGCCCAGGACTGAAAAGCAAAGAGAGTAAGTTCAGTCTCAGCTGAAGTCCTTACTGCTTGTTCCTCCACAGAGTATGGAGGATGCAGTCATCTTGTTTTCCTGACCTTGCACTGTTCTGATCTTTCCCTCAAAAGCCTGACACTTCTTGCAGATAAAGAGGAGAGCATTCATTTTGTCTGGAGCAGATATTTTGCTTTGTCTCGGACAGTGTGGGTTTGTGCAATGCAGTGTAGTGTCTAAATTTCTGCCCTAATGCAAAGAATAATCATTAAGTGGCCAGATAGTTCTGATCACTTAAAAACCCAGATTTCTTTAGCATGCCTTGCTTTGGGGAACCAAAACATGAATAAAGCTTCCAATAATTGCAAGCAAAGGCACACCAGGCCTTTAGACAGTCCTTTCCCCTAAGAAAGCCTTTTCAGGGAAACATGAGTTTGAAGCAATGCTGGCGTGCTTATCTTTTTGTTTGGAATCTAGACGAGAATGTTTGTTCTAGCAGAACAGCCCAGGCTAAATAAGCACTTAAACAGTACTGGACATAAGACATGCAAAGCAATAGGTCAGGCCTGTGTACATCACGTGTATGGCAGAGTGATTCTCTGACTTCTCAACCAAGAGCAGGACCGTGAAGTGCCCCAAACTGGGCTGAACTCAGCTGTCAGAGTCTTCCCCGCTGGGGAACACCGTCTTTTGATGGTGTCTGAGCAAGGTCTGTGTAACCCCTCAGACATCAGCATATACCAGAAACTTATTCCTGTTTCTTTTGACAATACAGAGTTTTTGTTACTGAACGGGAAAACTGGATATTCCCTCTTTTTCTGTGTAACTCTGAGGAGTGTTTAGCAGGAAGTGCTTTGGCAAAGGGGATGGGGTTTTTTTTTGCATCCCCAAACACTTTACTGTTACTTAATGTTTGATGGTGAAATATGTAAAATTTGATTCCACTGTAAAAGAAAAAAACCTTTATTGTGGCAGTATTTCAGGAAATGCCAAAATTTAGGTTGCAAGTTTAAAGTACCCAAAGTGTTCCATTAAGTTTCTATTCTGTCAAGAACAAGAACCTCTTTGCAGTTCTGTGGCTCTTTGTAGCACAGAAAGGCTATTTATTGTCTTTTTGAGTGTGGGTCACAAGATCCAAAAATTGAGGCTACTTTGTGATTTTGGTGGATTGTGTTTCTTTCCCATTCAGACTACTTACCTCTCTGACTGCTAGCTCTGGATTCCCCATTAATCTCAAGATAACCAGCACAGGGATAGGAACTAATTTGTCTGCACCAGTTTCTACAAATAAGTTTAAACTGACAGCTGTTTAACTCAAAGTACAAAAATAAAGACAGAACCCCAATGGCAACAGGGTGAGTGAGACGAGCAAAAACGAGGATTGCTGTCAGTAAGCTTCCGTATAACTTTTGGCATAGAGATAATATTTCTGACAGCTTAATTTCATCTTTTAAGTGAGAGTGCTGAATTATTACTGACTACCTACACTCAAAAGGACTGGAAGTCACTCCAATGTGAAGTGTTTATTACCCTGTCAAGCAGTGGGAGCAAAGCTACAGGTACATGTTAGCACTGTGTTCAGCATCTGCTGACAAAAGACACACTACAAGACAAATTTCTGATGATTTTTCTTTCTGACCTATGCTCCACACAAGAACCACATGGAGCAGGAAAGACAGAGCTCTCCATGCCAATTCCATTGACTATGGCCAGACAGCCCTAAATGTTATAGCAGTTATTTTCTATAGTGAAACAAATTTGCAAAGCATGTGAACGGAGAAGTCAGAAGGAAAAAAAACAAAAAGATGGGATAGCAAAGCTGATTTCTTTCCTGGATTCATCTGAAAAAATAAAACCTGGATAGGTAAGAGACCTTCAGGAGTGATGGTACTTGCTCTGAGGAACAACCATAGTAGGTCTTGTTGAGGGATTTCCTGCCCTGGGAGCATGACTGTGTCTGTGGCTATCTGGTAATGTTTAGGAACAAGCAGAAGTACAAAATGGTGCTTTCTCCAGTAAACCTGCTGCCTCCTCCTGCCCCTTTCCAGGGTAGTTGTCCCTTGTTAGCATGATCCCAACTTCACCAGCAGCAAAAGTTAGCATAAGAAGGGCACAGCAAGCAGCAGCAGAATTCTTCAAGTGTTTACAGTTCAAAAATGTTTTTTGATACAAAAGAGACTTTGTAGGTCAATCACATATGTAGATTTGAGCTTGAAAAAGATCTGATAATCAGTAGCACCACTCCTGCTGTGAAGGGAAAATTAGGCTCCAGAATATTCCAGTTTAGATTGTAAAAGCTGGCAGAGGCACATGCTGTACACACGAATATTTGTGAAAATTAAATTAATTTTAAACTCATGAAGGTTTATTTTACACATAGGATGTATCTGAATAAGCACTTGTAATAGCATGGATCCTTGAAAGAGCAAAAGCTGCTGTTAGTTTTTGTTGTAAATGAGAGTATCACACATAAGTTTCTTTCCTTTCTGCCTCATTTCCTTTTTCAGGAGCTTGTGGGTATCTGATTTTGAAACAGAAAGCTTTCTAGATAAGTGTTTCATTCTAATTATCAACTTTAGGAAAACCTTGTTCAAAATGTTTAAGGATGTTATGTGTGTTAGGTGCAAGATATGGAATACATCAGATTTAAGGCTGCATGTACGTGTAACTCTAATTTATCTCTCTTTCAAATGCTGTATATTAAATTACATTACCTTAATAGCTTCCTTTGCAAATATAAACTCTTTTGGGGGCATCTAGATGCTCAAAGATATTTAGGCATTCAAATACCTTCCAGGAGTGAGACTTTTGCCCTTCAGAATGTCATTAAATAGTACTCTTTAAAATACCATCTTAATATGTTGCTTTCAGGTCTTTGTTATACTCTACTTTTTCTTTAAAATGAGAGTTTTAGATTACAAGCTGACAGATAATAAAGTTGATCTATATGTTTAAACACTTACAGAAATGTATCAGTGAGTACTGCCCATCCTGAATTCATTGTAGATCTGAGCCAACCAGAAATCAACCAGGGAGTGCTTATTCTGTGTATATGAGTATCTGGTATTCACCAGCAAAGCAGGAACAGAGGGACAGGGCAAGCTGATTGTTCTGATTCATTCAGTATTTCTCTCAAGGTGTGTCAGGCTCCATCAACCTTACTGGATGTGCTTCAGAATGCCATGGTCAAGAGCTGTTTAGATTGGTTACGGTGTAAGCCTCATTAAACACTCATGAAATGCCCATAAATCCCCAGCAGGTTGCTGTGCTGGAATGTAAGGGAGCTTGAAAATCAAAGACCCATTCCTCCAGGAGACGTGCAATCTAAGAGAAAGTGGCATGAAGCTGTAATTCACTGACATAATGCTCATTAACTTTAAAAATATTGCAGAGATGATGTAGCAAGGGTTATGTGATGGATCATGAGGATGCAGTTTGCATCTGCCCATCGGGTTGGCAATGGGGTGTGTAAGTCCTGGCACTGGAAGCCATTTGACCCTGAGAATGCAATCTACCTTTTTGTGCTTATGGGGTTTAGAAATCATAATCTCTTTTGTCAAAACCTCTGAAGTGCCTTGCAGCTTATGATCCCCTCGGTTTAAGCCAGCAGGCTTAGGGGTTTGCTGGTGTGTGGTAGTTATAGGTGCAGTAAGCTGTGAGAGCAGCTTTAGTGACTCACAGAGAGCTTGGCTGTTCTCTGGGATGCAGGATGGATAATATCAATTGTACCCAAAATGTAGCAACTAACTTGGATGTTACCAGGCCAAGTGTGATTTCTGTCTAAACCACTGATAAAACTGTAGTAGTGGTTTCCCTGATTGGACACCAACTGAAGTGGCTTCTTCAGCTCTCCTTTGTATTTGACTCAGTTTCCCTGCAACAAATATGGTGTTTAGATATCAGATACCAAAGTCCAGTGGTTTCCCTCTGGTTTGAAAGGAATAAAATGTCAACAAAACGAGAAATTGTAGACAATTTTACCCTATCAAGCAGGACTCAGAAAAAGTCTTCACCTCAGGTAAAACTACCTCTGTTGTGCCGAGCTTTTCAAGGTGTCTTTTTCTGCTTTTTACAGTCCTTGTGTTTGGTGAGAGGCCCTGGTACTCATCCAGGTTCACCATTTAAATTTTGGTTTATTATATTTTCTTAAAGTATCCTGCTATATTTTTATATCTTCTTGGGCCTCTTATTACCTGCTTCTGAAAAATTCACGAGGGAAATCCTGTTCACAGGACAGTCCAGACCCCACAGCAGAGGAACCCTTGTCCTGCAGTTTGGAGGAAAGGTTGTGTGCTCTGATCAATTCAATCCTTAGAATTGATGCATATGCATGGCTTCTTTAGTCTAAGAATTATAACCCTCCAAATGTCAGGGCTCTGAGGTCAGAAAAACACAAACATTGCTGGACCTGGAAGTGCCCTTAAAGACCCAGCTGAGACACAGACTCACCCCTCTCCACAAATAGCCATACGCTAATTTTTCAGTCTTGGAAAGAAATAGCAACTTCTGTGTGCATAAACACAAAATGATTTGATTTCTCTGTATATTTCCCAGTGGCTCTAAAATGTAAAGATCAGCCTAGTGAGTAAGTGCTGAACCAGACAGCAACGCTCTTGGGTCACCACCTGGAACTGGCCCATTCACATGCATGTTCTGTGTGGGCTAGGAGTCAAAAGGAGCTGCAGAACGTGCCAACCCTCCTCACAGTTTAGGAGCAAATTGGATTTAGTAGCTGTCATCTGAGGAAGCAGAGCTTTCTTTCCTCTGTGGGAGTTTTGAAAATGAAACCAAGTTCTTCAACAACCAGTGCTTAGGGGTCACTTTTGGGCTGTGATTTTACAGTGCCTTTCCAAATTTACTTGCATCAGACCACCTCTTCCTTTGTCCCCTAAAAAGTCAGCTTTAAGGGCTCACTTAGGCTGATTCTAATGGGCATGGTAAATAATGTGTTTTTGTGTATTATAAGGAAAATGAACTGCGTTTAGGCAACTCATTGTGTGTCAGTAAATATTATAGTGAGTCCTAGCCTGAATATACAGCAGACAGGTCAAAAACAACAAAAAGCATTGCTGGGAGTTTGTTTTCACAGTATTTGCTAAAGTGCTCACTGAGCTTGTAGCTTCTGAGTTAGATACTCTTTAGTGACTATGCACAGTGTTTGGATTCAGATTTGGAGGAGAAAGGAAAGCTTTTGCCTGTAAATATAAACTGAACACGCATCGCTTAAAGATTTTATTATCTGTTTAATTCAAACCATATGGGGGTTTGCATTGCATGAACTCCTGATTAAATTATAGTGTCTTCACAATGCCAAGTACATTGTGAAGATCCTGTTAGGAGGAGAAAAAATTCCCACTGCTGATACATTAAAGAAATGAACACTGGATGTTAAAAATGTTCTCTATTTTGTAGCAAGGGAACATTTTGGCTCATTTGTTTTTACACAAAAACCTGTTGTTCCTTATGGGGTTTTCCTAAATGCCAAAGACAATTGAGCTTTCCCTTTGTGAAAATGTTGGCTCTTGAGTTCTATATAGGATCCAGAGAGGGGCAACAAAGCTGGTGAAGGGTCTGAAGCACAAGTCCTAGGAGAAGCTGCTGAGTGAGCTGAGGATGTTTAGTCTGGAGAAAAGGAGGTTCAGGGATGACCTTATCACCCTCTACAACCACTTTAAAGGTGGTGAGGGTGCCTGTTCTTCTTGGCAGGTAGTGCTAGGATGAGAGGACATAGTCTTAATCTGCACCTGGGGAGGTTTAGGTTGGTCATTAGGAAGAATTTCTTCACAGAAAAACATTGGATGTGGCACTGAGTGCCATGGTCTAATTGACAAGGTGGTGTTCAGTCAAAGGCTGGACTCCATGAGCCCAGAGGTCTTTTCCAACCTGATTGGTTCTGTGATTCTGTTAAAACTGCTGCTCCTGTTCCTGAACAGCAGGTTCTTCCTGTTGTTGAAGCAGGGCAGAATCACTAAGTCTGTGCCTAATTATTGGTAAAAGATTAAAATCAACCTCCCTGTCTTCCAAACAGACTGATTCAGATAGGAGCACACCCTTCTGTGTTTGTGATTTCTGCTGTAGGTAAATGCAGCAATGTTGCCCAGTCCTTTCCTGTCCACACATTTCTTTCAGTGTAACTCTTCTGTTGCAATAATATCAAATTATATCTCCCCGCACAGTTGTATGTTCACTTGGAAAGCAGCTTCAGCCACTTGGGATGCTGCAGCCTGAAACAGTTTCCTTTTAATCTCCCCAAAGAGCAGACAGAGCAGGACTCAGAAGCAAACTCCAGCTTTCTTCATGAGCAGTTCAGCCGCAGAAACTGTGGTGGGTGTCCTAGTCTCCAACAGCATTGGTGCTTGGGTTTGACTGAGCTTTTGAAGGAATTCTTCCAGGCATCCTGCTCTGCTGTGCCTTGGTTTGCCAAGCACAGCAGTTTTGGAGCACACAGAGTTCCCTCCTGATGAAATTCACTCAGGAGCCCACCCAGTGCCCTCCAGCCTCTCGTGGACATTCAGGTCACGGCCCCAAAGTGTGACATAAAGAGTGGGACAACCTCAGGTGCCAGCACACACTGTTATTTTCCACAGATTGGAACCACACTGCTTATTAGTGCACCCATAGGTTTAAGCCAAAGTTTCAGACTTGGCTTTGAAGATAGTGAGTGCACCCCTACTTGTGTTTTTCACAAGGTACAGCACAGAGCTGTCTTAAGTTTTTCCATCTTTTTGCTAGGTTAAGGTGCCCACACCCTGGACTTCTAATCCTTGAGCAGTTCCATGGGCCTCAGCATCATCTGAGGGTTGCATTATTCAGGTTTTCATGTGATGATTCTCTAGAGAGCACAAAGGTGATTCAAATCTGAAGTCAGAAGAAGGAAGCACTGAAAAAACCCGCTGGTTTCTTTGGAAGAAAATATATGTTCTTTGCCTGTGATCAAATTATATAAGCTTGTTCTGAATGTTTGTTGAGTCACTCTTCTATCAGTGAAATATGGAAAGAATGACTTTTTAAAATATAGGAACCTGCAGCAGCTCATGCAGGTTACATTTGATGTTGCCCTCTGGTTATTCTGGACAGTAAATATGTGGTTGCTGGGTAGTTGGGCTGTTGTTTTTTTACAGGAATGAGTAGTTCATCATACTTATGGCTTTTCTGACTCATCTTGTAATTTTTCAACTCATCTTGTAATTTTTCAACTCATCTTGTAATTTTCAGTCAATTTGCCATTTACCTCTTTCAAGTTTCAATTGATCTGTGTATTTGCCATGATGAATAAGCAGCAATGGAGACACTTTCAAACTGCAGCTCCTGTAGGTACCACTATTAAAAGGTTTTCAGACCCAGACTCATTCTTCAAACTCTCCATCACAGACTTGTTCAAGAGTTACACTATAGCTTGATTTCCATTGGATTGTTCCTTTTGTCATTTCAATTGCATTGTATATCTAGTGACAGATATTTGCAGTTACCCCCAAACTGGTTATTGTTTTACAGAAAAGACCACATTTGATATTTTTTATTGTCAAGTAGCAGATTGCTGTTAGTTGCTTTCGCTGTGGATTCAGGAATGGAGACACTATATGGACAGTTGATCTGGAGCCACTAGGGAAATGTTTATCCTGTTTGAAAGTGTGATCCAATTCCTTTTTATCTGTAGAAAAAGTCTTTTTACCTGGAAAAGACTGGGAGGTTCAGTGACCTTTGTGAGCCCTCACACCCCTCATCAGCACTAGCTGGAAAGCAGAGAGAGGAGAGAGACAGCTTAGTTTAATTAGAACAGATCTATGAAGACTGACATGAAGCTTCAGCTGAAAGAATGAGTCCAAAATGAGACTGTCACTGCTGGCCACGTACAGTGCTCTGCCTGCCCCAAGAACCTGGGAATGAGGACTAGCTGGACTTCAGGACAGCCACAGAGGCTCAGTGGTTCTGCTTTGGAAGCAGAATCTGTGCCTGGATCTGTGCCAGGTAAACCCACTGGTGTGGTACTCTGGGAGGGTTCCCTGTGCCTCACACTGCTACAGAGGCATCATTTGGAAGGCACCTGAAGAAGTCCCACGGTCCACCCCTGACTTAGCATGGTACGGTGATTCATTTGTGTCATTCCTCACAGATGTTTGCCTAACTCATTCTTAGACTGTCTGTATCACTATATTGTTACAAAACACTTCCTAGCATCTGTCCAGTGTCTGCCTTGCCACAGCTGAAGCTGTTCATTCATCTCCTCTCTCTCAAGAACTGTTTCGTCTTTGTGGCTTTCTTCCGCATCTTGAGGTTTGCTGTGTTCAGCTTCCAGCTTCTGCAGGTTGAGAATGTTTTATGTTCCTTTACTTCCTCAGTGTTCATTTTCCCTAGATACTCATTTTAGAAGATTTAGCTATGTCATGGTGTGGCTTTACCTTTAAGATAGCTTTGGGAGCTAAGGAAAGTTGAAGCTGCTGGTGGCTGATGGGAGTCTTTCTTCCTGACCAATTATCAGTCATTTCTAAGAATTGACAGCAGTTTTGACCATTAAAAAGTGAACTCAACTTGTGAACACCTTCTTAAGATGTAAAGCCAGAGCTCTCTTGCTCTCTCTTTGTTTCCTGGCTGTGAAAGGTGACAGAGCTCCAGCTGGCCTCCCGTTCCCTGCCTGGCCATGCGGCCCGGGCGGGGGCTGGGCTGGGCCCAGCGGCTCCCGGCCGGGAGATGGGGCCTGCGGGGCTTGCCCCGGGCTCTGGCCGGGCCAGGCCGGTCCCTGCCTCGGCTGCAGTGACGGAATTCACCAGAAACTGCTGAGTAAAGAAAGGAAAAAAAGCTCTTGACCTGTGGCAGGCTGAGACAGGGACCACACTCTCCAGAGCAGCCATGAAGAATCTTCCATCGCAGACAGCTCCAGCTCCTGCTCCGGCAGAGATCACAGAACATCTACAAAAGCCTGGGCAAGATTTTAACCTTCTCATTACCCAGATGAGACTTGCAGATTAATCTTTGTATCCAGAGAGAGAAAAAGAGAGTAATCAATATGTAAAGAGACATTATAAACTATCAGAGACAGTAAAGAAAATAATTAAGCTTCAGAAAAGGTAGAGAATAAGGAGATGCTTGAATTAAGCTGAAATATTTTTCTGTTAAAGCTATGGAGATGGACAATAAGGTCTTGAAAAAACTCTTTTAATTCATGACAGAGTATATAGGGAGGAATAGAGTGTTCAAAGTGTGGATATTGAGTAAAAAGTAGAGTGATTGTGATGCAGTGAAGTGCTGGAACAGAGTGAAGCGAAAATTTGAAGCCTTGGGGGGCAATGAGAAAACTGTTTTCCAGTGGAGCTCACAAAGACAGATAAAGAAGACTTTTGCCTTTGAATAACTCATCCTTAAAATGACGTCCCTAGACTCATGGCCCATACACACCTCAGAGTGATGTGAAATGGGAGGAGTGAGTTCTGATGAGAGATTTCCAGGCAGCTGGCATCAGAAAAACAGAAAGCTATAATAGAAATAGTTTTCTTGTGAGAAACTCCATAGATTAGCAGAAAGAGACTTCTGTTTCTCCACAAAGACTGATGAAAAGACTCTAGCAAGAATTGAGACTGTTTTAAACACCAAAGTTCAGAAGTTTTTGTCTCTGTTGTCATGTGAACAAAGGAACGGTGGGTAGTAGGGGATAAAAAGGGTTTTCTGGAAATTTATTCTGGTGTTCTTATTCTTGTAGTTTGTTAATAAACCTTTATTCCTTTTTAAGTTTTAAGCCTGTTTTGCTCTTGCTCTAATCCATATCTCACAGCAAGAAATAAGTAATTTTTTTAGTTACTGTTTTAAAACCACAACAAGCTATATACTAGGTAAGTCAGAAATTATATTCTCTGCTCTGGCTGCATGCTCTACCTTTCAGGTCCTCTCTTAGTGCTTTGTTATGACAGAGCAGAGGTACTCTTGCTCTATCACAAAGACTATTGAAAATTCAGGGGGTGTAATTAAACTGGTAAAAATGTCTTGCTTCAAAGACAGCAGAGTGGTCAGATTGTTGAGATGTTTGTTCCTTTGGAAAGTGCCATTCAGAGAAGGTTCCTATAAAAAGCCAGTCCTTGGGCAGATGGATTTGTAAAATGGTGTGATTCTTGGGATGTCCCATGCAAGGCTAGGAGTTGGTCTCAGTGATCCTGATGGGTCCCTTCCAACTCAGCATATTCTGTGAATCCGTGATGCTGTGAGGATTTCTGGAGGGTGGTTGCCTGCTGCTGTCAACCTCCACACTCCTTCTTCCATGTGTTCAGTTTAAGAATTAAGCACATTATCAGTGGACAGGATGTTCCCAGGCCAGTCAGGCTCTACCAGTGACAACAAAACCCTGGTCATTGTTTTACCTTCCCTGCTGCACTTTTTCTTCTGCCTCTGGCTGGTGTTCTATAAGCCAAATAGAAATCTTCATATGAAAGTCTACTTTTCTGGTTTTCTTTTGTCTTTGTCTTGAGGCTTGAATTATTTTGTGTCTTGTTTGTCTTAAGGAGTTTTGTAAGCTTTGTGTTTGCTTGCAATGCTTCTAATTTTAAGAAACCCACTGCCAAAAGAGAGAATCTATCTCTTCTCTTCAAAAGAGAAGCCCTATCTCTGGCAACCCATCATGTCAGCTGTGCAGCAAGTGAATGAACCTCTGGAATCTTTTAATCCTGCCTGATGTCCAAGAGCTTGCTGATGGTACCACAAGGCTGCAAATTACAGGAAGAGAAAAATTGTTCTTTTGGCAAATACAGGCTCAAATGCTCTTAGTCTTCATCTCCTTTGAATTATGTCATGTGGTCTGTTCTTTCATGGCTGGCTGTGTCTAGCATGGGAGCTTGTATATCAGTTTAGGAATTACAAGACTTTGTGCTCACATTTCTGCTGCCAGCCTGTTCCATGAACATAAACCAGCTACCCTTACTGCTGCTCCTCTGCTCCATCTCCATATCCTTAATGCTGACTCAGTTATGCCAGCCTGCTCTTCACAGTGCTCGCTGCCCTTTGGAGGAGTAATAGTCAGATATTAATGGAGATGTTGTTGACACCCCCCCTCACTGAAGTGCAATCTATTGCATTATGGAATTTAATGGCTAAAGAGTCTAAACAAAGAAATTGTTAGGAAATGTGTCTTCTGTATAATGCATTAATTATTTGAAATGAATCAACTCTGCTTTTGAGTAAATTTATAGCTGTAGTGGAAAGCAAAACTGAAAATACAATAGCTAAATATCCCTGGGATTTTTAACCTCCCTGATGGACTCTGCAAGTCATTGGCTGCAGTACGAATCCATTATCTATATGGCAAGCATTTGTTTGCTCTTTTCACCATTTGTAACAGCCAGGATGATTGCCATTTAACCAAGTTCAGCTGCCCGCAACTGCAGTGCATTTGTAGTTGGTTGGAAACCAAATTCATAGGCATCCTCTGGGAGGATCTCATCTGCTTTTATTGGTTCCCATAACACAGCAGAAAAATCTCATTTTCTTTCAAGCATGAGGACAGATTAACAGTGAGGTCAAAGCTGTCACTTGATGCCACTTTAATTCAGAGTGAGAGCAGAGGATAGGGGTCAGTTGCACTGGTGATGGTTCTCCTCACAGCACTGCAGTTGGATCGCTTGTACACCTTCACCAAACAGCTGGCCAGGCGTTCCGTTCACAGCTGCTCCAGGAGGTGTGCTAGCACTTAGCTGGGTCTCCACAAAAGTTAGATGGCACAATGTGGGAGACTACCATCTGGGATTTGTTTCTACAGAAGCAAAATTATTCTGTTTTCACACTCTTCGTGTAGGTCACAGATGTCAGTTTCAGCTTCCTCTGGCTGCGGTGTTTGCGCCGAGATTAAGGTTTTGATGATTGAGGAAAGACTAGCAATCAGCATCAATGACAGCCTCCCCTTTCTATTTTCTCTTCTACAGCATTTTCTATCTGCATGCTCTAGTAATTGACGCACTCAAAAGGTTTCCATGTGTAGTAATTTACCTGACATTTTCTCAGCGGCAGTAGATTATTTTTGTAAATTCGGGCAAAGCCTAAATTGTTCAGAAAATTGTACTGTGTCCCTGGTCATCTTTCAGATCTTTGTTTGGCTAGGACACAGCTGCCATTGAGTGGAAATTGTCTTCATCAACACTGTAAACCTAGATTTGGCTTTTCTGCTGAAAGAGAGTCTACATTTCCTCTCTTTCTGTTTCACATATCTCCTTTTATTTATATTCCTTTATTTCCTTTTATTTTGATAAATAAGTCTTTGTCCTACATTTTCATATCCTTTAAATATTTATCTTCTTTATAGGTTTTGTCAATGCTTATCTGTTCAAATTTGATTTCATTATGGATACAATAAGCTCTGCAATGAAAAATATCAATGTCATATACGTACTATCTCGATCCTTGTATATTATCATAAGAAAGAAATGTTTGTAGGTGTACATTTAGAAGTACTGTTTTGTATTTTTGTTCTTACGTGCAGTTCCCAGCACAAAGCAAGCAACTTCCAAAGCAAAGTTTTGAGGAAGCCTGAAAGTTTGCACTGTGTGTGTGAGGAGTATGGTTTGCTAGCAGTCACTGGAAGTTCTGTCACAGGCCTGGTGGTCATGGGGCTCTGCATTACCCCTCTGCCTTACTCACAGCTATCACCACAGGGTAACAGCCTTAGAGATCAAGGATTCTTGATAAGGCTGTCTGAGACCGCAGAATTAAAGGGGCTGTGTGGAAACTAAACTGCTCATGGTTATTCTCAGGGTTTTGAAATTCACTCCCGATATGAATTTTTGGTTTCTGATGTTTTTCTCACTTTGGTGGAATGTTCTGACATAATGCTATGTGCTTTAGTCCTGCTATAAATGTTGTGTTTCAGACAACCTTCCAAACACTTGTGCATAATAATGAAATCTAAATTTTTTATTTTTTTTTAAGATGTCCTTTATTGAGGTGGAGTCACTGCAGCAAAGTAGGACATAGTGAAAAATGCAGTCTCATTCCCCTGCAGTCAGGACAGGCTGGTTTCTTACTAGATAGTTGTTTAACTTTTTATGTTCAGTTTTGTTTTAAAATGTGTCAGTAAGGAGGTTCCAATCCCAAACCATTGCTCTGCTCTGTAGGGGTTCATGCAGTTTAAGTTTGCCCAGCATAGCCTACACTTCCTCTGTTTCTGTTTCGTTTACCTCCTCCTATTTATTTTAATTTCTTTCCTTTTATTTTGATAAATAAGTCTTCTTTTCCCTCCATGTTTATATCCTTTAAATATTTATCTGCTCTCCTCCTGTCTCCCTGTAGTCATTGCTCAGTACCGTTTGTGTTCAGCTTTTGGCAGCTACTCAGTGACATAAGGAAAAAAAACCCAAGATTTCCTTTTCAGTTAGGTATCCTTTTAGAGCTCCAGCAGCTACATATATTTTTAGAGCTGTATATAGGGATTGAGATGTAGATGGTGAGATCCTATTAATGTCAAGAGCAGTTTTACTATTGACTGTTTTAGGGCCATGATTTCACCCAGAAACTCTCTGAACTTAGTCATATCTTCCACAACACTCCCTATACGGTAGTGGAGTCCAGGCTGAAAACCAATTCACAATTGTTTGAGGACTGTGTTCCTCTCCTCAAAGGAGAAAACATTAAATTAGCCTTTTCGTTGTTGTTGTTGTCTGTGTGGCCAAGGCTTGCTGATTGCAAAGCTTTAATGAGCATGTTGATAACAGCGAAAGACCAGACTTTTTCTTACGCTCTAATTTAGGAAATGACCTTCCCTTGACTTCACACCCTTGCTTGCTGGTGGGACTGGAGGCTTTTTCAGTGACAGACAGCCGTCTTGCAGATACTTTTTCATTTTTATGAGGCAAACATATCAGCAGAGCTATATTAAGTACATCTGCATCACGTCAGGTCCTGGGCAAAGCAGAGGGTTGTTTTGTCTGAATGTTAACATTAAATGCCACAATTTTACTGAACTATTCTAAATCCATGTCTGTTTTGTGTGGAGGTAGTATGGAGGGCTGGGCTACAGGTAACCTGATAAACCTCATCCTGTGTGGTTTACAAATAGCATCTGTCTCAGGGCTTCACATCTCCTAAACAAAGTGTGCCTTCATTTGTTGGATAAGCCACTATCCCATCTTCCTCAGGGATGCTTTAAATATACTAGTTGTTTCAGAAACCAAAATTTTTATAATTCAGTAACTGAAACACTCATCCAAAAAAAATTTGTTAGAATGAGTCAGATTGGACTGGCTCTGTGTTTACCACATCCAAGCAGCCTAATGGAAGGAGTGTTTAGAGTGAGAAGTCAGCATAGTGCAGTTGTGGTCAGGACAGCTTTGGGAGAATGTTGACATTTATCTCCTATCCTTTGACCAAATCCATCCACACCCTCCCATCTGAGAAATGAACCTCTCACTTGCCAGCCACTGCCTCACGTTACCCATATCAGAACTAAGCTAGTAAACTCCAAGCAGGACAATCACAAAAACATCACTTCATAACTTTGTATGTTTACCCTAAACCTGGAAGACATAGGGGTTCTGTTTTAAAACTTCCAGGTGTGTTTCTTTATTATTCCATCTTCTGAATTTAGGTTGCAGCTGCTAAGGAAAAGATGAGTTTCTGATAGAGCATCTATCCACGGGAACAGGGCAGTTGAGAGAATTTTTGCTTGACAAATTATCAGTACTAAGCATTTCAGCAGAATTCTTTGGTGTGATTGTGTATGTTTTTAAACATTATTTTATAGTTGTACATTATAATTAGAGTTAAGAAAGAGGAGATAAAAAATTAAAATAAAAAATAAAATAAAAAAAATAAAAGAGTACTTTGATGCAGCCAAAACAATTTTTCTCAATTTAATTTTGGAAAAACTGCCATATTTAGGCTTTCTGTTCCAGTTAGAGAATAAAAACTCACAGCAAAAACATCTTCAAAAATATTCAAAATTATAAGTTTCAAACAGGTCTACAGAAAACATTCACTAGGATTACTTCAGCCTATGACTAAAACTGCCCTGGTGGCAAATAACTGCATCCCAGTACATTCTACACAGAGAGGAAATACCACATTTCCTCTCCTTCCAGGAATTCTCGCTTAATATTTTATAAAAGATTATTGGTGTCATCCTTAAACATCTGAACTGGACCAGGCAGAAGGTTTCATACCATGCCACTAGGGGCTCATATAACAAAAGAGAAGGGACTTGGGTGAGCTTTAAATCACTCTCGCACAGGGACCATCACTGTCACACACTTTGCCCTGAGTTGGTGTGCCAAGAACTCATGGGGAGATCCTGTGCCACCCACACCCCCTTTCAGCTCTGCCAGCTTTGCAGGTGAATTAGTAGTTGCTCAAAGGTCCTGAAGGAGAGGAAATGCCCCTTCCAGTACAACTGGCTTCTTAGACCTGGAGAGATTGAATAAAGGGGAATTTTTTTTTTTTTTTCCCTGTAGAAGGCTGGCATAAGACGGAATATCTTTGCATTTTCACCCCTGAACCAGTGTTCACTCCTCATACTTTTTAATCAAAAGCTGTATTTTTGCCTTTGATGATACGCTGCAGAAAGTGTTTCTGGTGAGTACCAAAGCACAGACAGCTTTCACACTTCCAGAGTAAAGGTGATGCACAAACTTTATTCAGCTCTCCCTGTAAAACCCACCAAACAGCAGATGTGTTTTCAGAGCAAAGAGCAACAGTGGTTGATTAAACCATGCTGGGCTTCAAGCTTAAAAGGCAAGCAGCAAAGCTCATTACCCTGAGAGATGCAGCAGTTCCTGGACGTCTGGATCATCTCTATCACAAGCAGGACAAGAAAAAACAGTAACTTCTTCATTGCTTCTGTTGACTTACCAACATCTCCCTAGAAAAACACAGGGCAGACACTCATTTGATACTGAAATGCCCCATGGATAGGGAATATGAATCTTGGTGTTGCCTCTTCTTTGCAGCTGCATGCAAGTTAGCCAGCACTGCAGCAAGGAAAGAGCTACAAGGCGAAGAAAGAGTCTCCCAGGAGACATGAGAGAAGTGCAATGTAAAAAATTCATCCCTCTTTATCCTGTATTTAAGGGTAGGAATGAGGACTATATGTTCTGGTCATCTTTGTGTTATTGGTTTCTTGTATGCTGGAACTAAATTTGAAATACCTATTTTGTGTGGGGAGAAAAGGCCAACTGTCTCATAGATGTTTTAAACAACTTTTCTTTACTGTAAAACTGTATAAAACCAGTTTCTTCCTTCAGTTCATCATAATTTCCAGAGCTGCTGATGATCAGTGTTTACCGGGACCTTTGAATTCTAAGGCCAGCCTTCTTATTCATTTGTCATTTTGAAATGATGCCTATGCCTAGAATAATAATACCTAGAAAGGTAATTATTGCCTGTCAGTAAGAGTTAGTACTGAAATTGTTGCCTGCAATAGTAGTAATAATAAAAAATAGTTAAAAGTACCACTTCAGTACAATTGAAGCAAATTAAGTATAGGAGCATGCTACACTAAAATTCAAGGAACAAATAATTTATTGATGATTTCACAGGATATCACATCCACTAAGGTAAATAAATTTAAATCAAACGTATGCTTTCCATAAAAAGAAAAAAAAAAGTTCCAGGTGCAACTCTGCAGAGGTATTGAAGACTTTCAGTTTTGCACAAGTTGTGAACAGATGTATGTCCAGCTGTAGGTTTTGGATTTTTAGAGGAAGTTCCCTTCTAGCAGATGGCAGCTTTCTTTTATCTTCATCAAGCTGTTTACTGAGTCTGGTTTTACTTCATTAAGTTAGAACTGATTTATGCAGTTGTAAGGGGTATAATTCTGACTTTGCTGGTGATGTACACGACCATAGGATTTGGCTTACTGGATATCATTTCACATCCACAGCTCACAGACTTTGGTGGGAACGGTTTTACCTGGCAGCTATGCATAAGGGCCTCTGTGGATATTCAGTGTTCTAGATCTGCTTAAAAAAATATAAAAAAATTGAAATTTCACCTCTGTATTAGGACATGAGATTTATGTGATCATCTGGCTGGTCTGTCAGTCAGTATTTCCCTAATGATGGGGTTGAGCCCAACAGCTAATTTCAGCCAAAAACCTAAAACACAATCTCCTGCAGCATCTGTGGATTTTTTTTTATTTTTTTTTTTTTTTTGTCAAGAAGAAAGATCCAAGATCCAGTAAGGAAACAGCAGGAGATTGCAGCTGCCAGAGGCTCCATGGGGTAGGAAGGAGACAACTGTGCAGCATCCTCAGCTCATCAGGGTTCTCCTTGCTGGGCAAGGCTATGAGTAAAATGTGTCAAGGGCATGAGTTACTGCTCTGAGGATTTATTTTCAGCTGAGTTTGTATGCCCTAGAAACCATGTTTGCTCCTGGCAAGTTCCATGTGATTTTTATTTTTTTATTTTTTTTTTTTTCTTGTAGCATCAGACTTCATCAATCTGTTCTTTAATTCTCTTTGTCGGAAAATTGAGCAGAGGTACTTCAGTGGGATACTGAGAGATTTAATTAACTTTTACAAACAGAGACAATAATGAATAGGTGATAAGGACTATAAATGGAAGTTCAATACTAAAGTGTAGTATTGATTTGGAGACATCTGTCATTCCAAATCTTAACATCGAAGCATCAAGGCTACTTTAAAATACAACAAACAGAGGCAACTCTTTGATTTCTTTAAAGCCAAATGTGTTGTTTAATGTAAAAGGGATAAGAAAAAAATAAAAGGAGGGGAGATAAAGTGGCCTCCCCCAGACCCTGGACTCCTAAAACACAGTCTGCACTGTTATTGATTTTTCTGATTTGCCCTTCTACAAAGGAGTGTCTCCTGCTCTGCAGATCTGATTTTCTACCTTTGCTGCAGAAGTGTAGGGCTGTAAAGCTATGGTATAATGGCTCTTTCCCCATCTCTAAAAGGTTCCATATTTCAGGCCACAGAGGATCTTTCTTCCAGAAAAATAACCTTCACAGGATGACATGCCTTTCAAAAGGGAAGCACATGAAGTCCCTGTGTGACATTACTCGTATGCTTCTACATCCAGTGTGTCAACAGGATGCTTTTCTGTTTTTCCTTTGTGCTGTAATAATGCTCTGCTGCGGGAGGTGCAACATGAAAGGCTGCTCTTTAGAGGATTTGAGTTTAGAACTGTGTGGAACAAAAACACAGCAAATCAAATAGTATTTCCAAGTAAAACCATTGAAGAGAGACTGTGATCACTTTTAAAAGCCTGTATTTCTCCATATCTCAGGTAATTAGGCACCACACACGTACTTTGTCTTCTGGACATAGGCAGTGTGGATTTGAATTTAGAATGCAGCTCTCTACTTTTGCCTACAACAGGCAGTATTAAAAACAGATTAAAATAACAGCAATAGAATTGAAAAGGATGTTGCAGAGGGTTTTATGTATATATTCTATTTTCATTATCTTTTTTTGTTCCTGTGCTATGTGAAGAATTTGAAATTGAGTTGCATGTTCCTAAGCCTGAGTCCTATTTTGCTTTTGTTCCACTTGAGGCAAAGTACTGAGTTTTAAGAAGTGAGGAAGGTAATTGAAAGCCATTGTTTTATTCACTGATTAATTTCTTCTGCTGCAATACTTTTTGATGCTGATTTAATTACCTTAGTTTGTAGCTCCCCTTGTTCTTGCTTTATTAATTAATTAATGTTCCACTCCTCTTCAAGCAGTGACATTTCTTATTGAAAGGTCATTTTGAAAGGTAGGGATGAGCAAATAATTTATAATCAATAATGCTTTTTGCCAAAAATCTTTGGGAAGATTGTGAAATCTTGGACCTGAAATCTGCATGTATCTTCCTTCAGAAACAGCTTTCTGTAAGTGGCAGATGCTTTTGTTACACATGCAGGGGGATTTCTCTTCCTGATATTTCGGGTAAGGGGATTCAGCAGCACTTTAGTTAAAATTGTCAAAAAGACAAAAAAAAAATTGAGAAAAAGTCACTAAGACAGCAAACCTATCATCTGGCAACCCATTCCTGGTTTAAAAAAATCTAAACTTTCAAACACCAATTTCAGCCTGGTGACATCAAGAAGACAGTTTCCAAATCACTGGAGAGAGACTGTGAGAGGCAACCACAGAGAGGCAACCAAATCACCAGGTGCTGTCGTGAGCCAGCTCCAGGGGACTCGGGGGAGGGCCCAGGCTGCTGGACCTCAGTGCACCCAGCAGATATTCACACTGGGTCTTTGCTGTCCATCACATTTGCTTTGCAGCCCAGTGCCCTTGGCCAAGGCAGTCCATAGATGTTTGTATATGCACTGCCTTGCTGGATCTTTCTCTATATAAGATTTTAAAGAGGAAAGCTGTAAGTGGAAAGTGGTATCTGCCATGGCAGCACTAATTTAGAGCATCCATACCTGACAGCTGGCCCCAAGGGAAGTGTGGTGGGGCACATGTGGGGCACCAGGAGGGTGTCAGCCCAGGGCAGAGCAGGGCAGAGCCCATCCCACTGCCATGAATGGTGCCTGAGGGTCCTGGGCTGGCCCAGGCTGTGTGAGGACAGCAGTGCCCAGACTGGGACAGTCTGTGATGCTGCTGAGCCTCCAGCTTCAAAAGCCTGATTTCTGCTCCCAAAAGACAGGTTTTCAAAAGGAATTGTAGCCCCATAAGGCAGCAGCTACAGGTTCAGAGTGGTGACAGGGACATGACTGGAGAGTGAGATGTCTTCTGTGATGACACCACCTCTCTTTAAGTCTGGTGTGCCTCTTGTATGTGTGGGGGAAGAAGGTGACATGTGTGGGTCCACACCCAGTACCCACCACAGCAGCAGGCAGGGCACGGGGCTTTGGCAAAGCTCTGGCCTGCACAGCTGGGCCTTTGCTGCTGTTTTTTATATGTTCCCCAGCCTCTCTGTAGCCACAGTCCACCCTGCTGCAGTCCAGAGAAGGAGGAAAATATTAATAGCAAGAACTACTGGGACAAAAACTAATCTCTCTCCTTCCTGAGATGGTATTCCAGCTTTATTCCGGGGATTGCGTGAGGAAAGAGGAAGAAACTGATAACACACTCCTTTTTGAAGTCAGGGAAAGGGGGAAGGGTCACAGTCTTACAGCCAATAAGGAAAAACTGGGGAGGAGAGGTTAAGGGGAAGGAGCTAACATTCTGTATTTCAGGGGTACATTCCAGGATTATACCATTTTTCTAAATGCATTATAACACTTTGCCTGTTGAGAGGTTCAAGTGATGGGTGGAGGAGGGTGTGCTGCTGTTCTGACAGCCTGTTCTCACAATTGTGCAGTGCAAATACAAGTAGGCACTTCCTTAGTCTGCCTAACCAAGCTTAATGGGAAATGTCCCATGTGTCCAGCAATGCCCACCTATCCAACACAACCTCCCACCTGGAGCACAAGAAACAAGTCTGTCTTCATGTAGGTTAAGCATTTTGTGAGTGTAGGATGTGTGATTTTTACCTGTGGGATGAGATTACAATTCTGCAATTCCCTTTGATTTGAATTTATCTACAAGGTATCTTGGATTGAATGAGCTAGTAAAGCTAAAATTGTTATTGGCCTAAGTTAAGCATCAAAATAGCAAGAAACCCAAGTATGTCACCTGTGCTATTTAAGGTTTTCAGACCAGCTGGTTTGGACCTATTTCTGTGTATCATTTTTTGAAGTACGGCAATAGACAGGGGTTTTGTAATGGTATGTTCTTTACTTGGGTGCTGAGAGTACTCAACTTCTGAGCAGCTCCACAGCACATGCCTGCAATGACAGAGTCTGACTGCGATCTCAGGCTTTGCTACCTAAAATAGTTTCATAATATCTCTTGTAGATGGTTTCATCTGAAAAGCGTATTGGCACTGGGAAGAGAAAGAAAAAAATGTAAATACTTATAATAAAATAGTGATTGACTTAAAAATGCAAATGCATCTTTAGGATCAAGATTTGGTAATGTAGGGACTTGAATCCTCCTCAGTGTCTGAATATTTTGTTAAATGATTTTGGTATGAAATCTTCAGCATTAGTTTTGTTTAGCTTGAACTTGGGTCACCTCTGAAATAACAATTTCCTTAACTCTCTATTCATCTCAACCACAAAAAGTATTTTTCTCTATGCTATCACACAATAAAGTTATCTCTACACATAAAAATAATTAGTTACTATTTTTATTTGGAATTTTTCTTTATTACTGATTGTTTAGGTGGTTTATTGGAAGTTTTGAAAATTGTATCTGTAGATCATTTCCAGAAAGTGCTATTCAGTGATACATCATAAACACTGTTAAGCATCAGCAAAATACAATAAACTAATTTGAACAAGGTTAATCCAACTTGCTCTGGGACTTGTACATTCTGTTTCATCTTAAATGAAGTAAAGTTGTTAATTTTGTGTAGTTTTCATTTTGACATTAACATTCTCTTCTGTAAAGTGTAATTGTCTTCTTGTTTGTAATACTGTAGTCATTTTAGTTAGGGCAGCTCTCTATAGAGAAAGACACAGGGCCTTCCTGGAGAACTTGCTACACAGACCAGACAGTCAGAGGACACTTGTGTGGTATGATTTGTCTAAGGTCATACAAGCCATCAGCAGAGTGAGAAGCAGAATCCAGATTTCCAGAACCTTATTCCAGTACTGTATCTAGTGACCATGCTGCCTCTTAATATGTCTCTGCTCTTATTGTTCTTTCTTTCTAGTTCGGGATCGGGTACGATCTAAAATGGAGAGAGATATTTTGGCAGAAGTGAACCATCCTTTCATAGTCAAGCTTCATTATGGTAACTATAATAAAATATAATTCATGTTTGTTCTTAAATTGGTTGGGGAATTGTGGCTAGATGTGTTACACTTTTGTGCAGATATCCCCTGCTGACTTATGATGGTTTCTAACAAAGTCACATAGAGGCTGCCTGTGTGAAATTCTTCTTTTAAGCTAAAGGAGACATTTGGTATTTGTAAGTTTCAGCCATTCCTTCATCAAAATAAATTTGTCATGAAGTCTGATGTCGTAGGTAGTGCTGGTGGGGTAGCTCGTGAGTTTACATCTGCCAAACTCTTAACTGCTGTCAGGTATTGTTTAGAAAGACAGAGAATTTAAATAAAAGCGGGTTTTAATAATCAGTACCAGTCAAAATTTGTATAGGTGTGTACATGAGTGTGGTGTCATGCTGGAGCTGCCTCCTGCCACGCCAGCCCCACTTTCACTGTAACAGATATTCTGAGGACATTTGGGTGTGTGGGCTCTCCTCTCACACAATCCTGGAGCATCTCTCTATGCCTCACTCTCAGTGACTCCTGATACCCTGTGGAGTGGGAAACACTGGTAACTCATAGGTGCTTACCATGGAAATTAATGCATTAGTAATGCACTGTTGTCTCTCAGCTGACACCATTTTTTCCCATAGCCTAAGCTCAATTGCTAAGTTCTGTACAGAAATGGTTTTATTTGGTTCTCAAAGTTTTGAAGTGACAGTGAAGCAATGGCATGAATGATACACTGCTACTCAATGGGACTTACTCGTTGGGAATTTATCTTGATCCAACATCTTCATCCTTTTCTAATGCAGCATTTCAAACAGAGGGAAAGTTGTATCTAATACTAGATTTCCTGCGGGGAGGGGACCTTTTCACCAGACTCTCCAAAGAGGTAAGCTGATAGATCTTTAACTCAGAAATTAAAGACTGTCTTGGATTTTCAGAACTCAGATTGAGCTTGTGGGAATGAAAAATGGCCTTGGGAATAGTCATATATATATATATATATATATATATATATATATATGTAATAGAGTTATCTCATCTTGCATAGTTAAGTGGGTTCTTAAAAATTGTATTTGAATCATGCCAGAGGTAATGCAGCAGATACCATGTAGGCATCCCTGCCAGAGAAAACTGCACCACTGCTAAGCCATTCCTGTAGCAAAATAGCCCCAGACTCGATGCTTTCAGAATAGGTCTTGGATGTGATGAGGCACAGTCTGAGAAATCAATCCCCAATATATTCTGCCCTCGGGATGAGCACAGAACCACTGGAAAAACACATGCACTGCCAGCAGAGGGAAGAGATGGCCGTGGGCCAGGGCCAGCCCCTGCAGCTCCTGGGAGCAGGTCAAGGGCCACGCACCAGCCCGGACATGGGAGATTGACTATCACGGCCCTCACCTGCCCTCCTCCTGCCTGCTAGGAGCAGCTGCTGCTTCCATACCCTCCCCAGGCTCTCATCCCTCCCCTGTCCTCTGCATGCCATGCCCCTGGAGAGGGACTGCTGCAGGCAGGGAGCATCCCAAACCCGAGTCTCACTGATGCCCATACAGAGCAGCCGCAGTAGGTTTTCTAGGTTCGTTTAGCTCTATCCTGTATCTCCAAACCTCTGCTGGTGGGACAGCAGTCCCAGAGAGGTCCCTGCAAGAGTGCAGGAGGCTCCAGTGAGGCAGAATGGCTGCCCTGCAGTTGTCTGTGCCCTGGTGTTCTCTGTCACCAACAGGATGTCCCCAGAACCTTGGTACTTTTCAGAGTGTGGGGACAGGGGTATGGGCAACCACTTATCACAGAGTCTTTAAAGACAGGAACCTTTCAAACGCCATTTTGAGGGGAAGCTCTGTTGCTCTTCTTGGGTTTGGGGAGCTGCTGATGGACTAAAAGAGCTGTGAGAACAGTACTTTCAGTCAAAAGTTCCCTAGCTTTCCCTCGATCCTTTCCCATTCAATTCCTGATTCAGTGACATGCTGCAGGATGTGTGTACTGCAACTTGGGACCCCAAGTGTTTGCTTTTAAGGCTTATTTGCTAATGCCAGAAGACAAGTTAATTATACTGCTGAGCAATGATCCTTGCATAAATATTCAGTCCCTGGTAGCAGTTGTTTTTAATATGAGGAAAAAGATTTTAAAAATTTAAATTTAAAATGTCTTTCTGCTATTGTCACGAGAGCAAGCTTTATTAGCGAGGCAGCACTGCCATCTCAGCAAGGGCCTCTTTGGTTTCATGGAAGAAGACAGAAAATGTGGCTCTTGCCTAAGAGGACAGGTCCCTGTTCTGCACAACCAGGGAACTCAAAAATTAGAAGACAATAACTCAGACTTTGTACTTCTTTAAAGCTTCATGTTTTCCCCAAAGTTTTTCCATGGCAATTCACCAACTCCTGTGCTGTATACCTTCATTAATGACTTATTAAGCTGACAGTGAAAACATACTTCTCTTTTTTCACTGTTTGCAGCTCACCTGCCTATACTTTGCAGCTGCTTAGGAGCAAGGTATTGCAAGGGAGGAAGTTCTGGGAAAACTTGAAGTGTTTGCAATTTGTTGTTATAGATTTGGTTGAAAGGTGTTGATTTCAGTGGACTTTCAGTCAGGTCCCATATACATATATTGCATGCATGCACATAGAGCTTACCTATTTCTTGCTCTGTCTTTTTGAGACATCTGACTTTAACTAGGTGTATATGTATAGATTAGATTTTTCCAGGGTTCTACTGATTTAATTTCTTGGCTACATTATTTACTTTAAATCTTATAAATAATTAAAATTTCTTTTAAAATTAATGTAATTTTTACATTCAATACAATTAATTTTGAGAGCTTTTGCTTGTGTATTTATTTATTATTTTCCTTTTGCTTTTATTTCTAGCCTTTGAAGTAAAATTCTTAATTAAGTTATGTGACATCTGTTCTCTCAATCATCTCTTTTTTCTCTCAGATGTCTGGAACTTCACAAAGCACCCAGATATTTTGGCTACCTCTTTTTGAGAGTAGAGACTTAATTTTAAAATTAAGCTCTGCAACTTCTACTGTAGAATTTACATATGACAAGTAAATTTGTATTGAGCTGACTCATTTTACTTCAGTCATGCATAATCACACTTGTGTATCCAATATATCAGCTTCTTTTTCTGCATTATTATCTCTGTGCATATTGAAATTGAATTAAAGAGAGCATCTGAGATATAATGGAAGTTGAACCAAAGGGGTTTTCTGCCATCTGAGTTTTTGAGAGCTTATTGGTTTTTTGATTACAGAAGTTTCTTCTCACCCAAAAAGCACAGCTTTCAGTGTTAGCAATATCTGTATCAGCTACAGAAAACATTGTCTTCACTTGGCACCTCATCAGGCCCTGGATGTTAGACAGCACATCACTGCTTAGGGCATCTGCACTGCATTCCTTGAATTTCCAAGGCATGAGGTGTAAAATTCATCTCTGAGTCTCTTCATGCTGCACATTCTGCTCAGACTTGAAAGTATTCCACTTCCCCAGAAAGGTTTCCCATGCTATTTCATGGAAATTTGGTAACCAAATGACAAGATTGTAGCAAGTTAAGGGATATGAAAGCAATATGGGCTGCACTGAATGTGTTTAATTTTGCTGTTCTTTTCCAAAGGCTAAGGGGTTATAATTTATTCCTAATATTGTGACATAATGTCATCTAAACAGATCAGATGAATGAGAGCAGCATGTTTAAGGAACAGAGGTAGTCAATAGATCAAGCTTTGTTTTAGAGGGAGAATCTGGTAAGAATTGTTAACGTAAGTTCAGACAAATGATGGAAAATTTAACCTGATATGATGATCCTTGCAGCATCCCCCTTGTCTGTTTAAGGCAAGCCAGCCCACCACTGTCCTATAAATAGATGTGGTCTTCTCTTCCTTCTCTCTAGGTGATGTTTACAGAAGAGGATGTCAAGTTCTACTTAGCTGAGCTGGCCTTGGCATTAGACCACCTCCATGGTCTTGGAATTATTTACAGGGATCTAAAACCAGAAAAGTAAGTTAACAAGGAAAAACGAACTGAAACATAAATACAGGAACTTTTAGGTTGCTTCTGCTCCTTGTCATGCTAGTAAATGAAGAGGTGCCTGGGGCTCTGCCTTCCTTCTTTGTGAGACTCTACACGAGACCGTCACTAACAGTGGCAGGGTTTTCCTATCATACCATCTTAGCATGAGGCCAAATGTTTTGACTGTGCTCCAGTATGACGGGACCTCTGTGTGCCTGGTCTTCAGTTCTGTGAATGAATTCAGTAAAGCATTCAGAGCCCTGTGCCTTTAACTTTACCATTCTCTGTTTGCAGCATTTAATCTGGCCTTCCCCTTGATGCAGTGTAAACCACTGAGAGCAGCTCCACTTCCAGCTCATACGGAATATGGCATGGCACCATTCAGCTTTAATGTAGCCTTTACTTAAATGAGCACATCTGAGAACTTGTGTGCCTGTTAACTCATGAGAGACATGATAATCAAGACTTTTAAAACACTTGTATTAACTGTGCAAAATATTTTCCAAAGTATTTGTTCTCACTTATATTTACAGCTATTTTTCACTCATAATGTGGTCCTAATTTTCCTTTAGCTTTTTTTATTTTCAATACATCAGTAAAGCAAATGACACCCTCAGTGCTATCACTGGGAGTGATGTGATACTGTTGTTATTCTGTGCCTTTGCTTGGTGTTTTGCTGGATTCTGCTGTGATGACTCAAATGAATCAGGCTGCAACATTCCAAAGTTCCTTTCTAATGTAATAGTCACCAGCATTTATAAAAGATAAACACTGAGGGCACTCTGTTTGGCAATTGCTTACACTTTTGAAGTCTAACAGCACAGCAGCATTTTCCTTCTATGACATCAAACTAAAAAATACGCAGCTCATTCTTTAAAATGGAGTGTTACTGTTTCCACTCTCATGGGCAAAACAGGAGACCAAAAGTGATGGAAGGTGGACTTGGTAGGTGAGAAGCTGAAGGGGAGGAGACCGTTTATCTCCATTGCAGTTCTATGTGACTTAAATTTTAAATTCAATTTTATGTTTTGGTTAGAAAAATAGTAGTAGCAGCAGTAGTAGTACTCTGAAATCAACAGATGTACACAGCAAGCTAGAGGACTTTTTGCAGTTGACCAAATTTCCAATCTTGCCCATTTACGCAACCAAAACTGGAAACCAGAGTCTTTGGCAAATATGGGAAGTCATCCTACAAATTAAACAACTGGAGGGAGAAAAGTGTCAGTTTGTTCCTGATATGAAATGCAGGTAGGCAGTGGTAACACCACAGCTGCTGCAGCCACAGGGCCTTGCATCATCTGCCAGCAGCTCCTCAGTTTCAATTTCATTCTGAATTGCTGTTTTATCCATTCAGCATTGTCTTGGTTTGAAAAGACAGGTGTCTGCTAAGGAAGGCAGGAGCCTGCCTTGAAATGGAAAATGTAAACCCCCTCCCTCCAAATTATTATAATTTTGAAATTAAGGGGCTCTCAGGCAAAAATATGGGAGTAGGAATAACAGTTCTTTACAAGTATGTATAAATAAAAAGAAAATCTGCATCTTAATAGGAAAATCAAAATAAAATGCAGTAGTATAAAAAAACAAGGCACTGTCAGAGTCAGAATACAGCCTGACACCCTGTTGGTCAGGCTGTTGGTATGGTAGCACTCTGATTAAATGGTGGCTGCAGTCCTCCTGGAGTGACAGATGTGGTTCTTTTGAAGCAATGATCCTGTAGAAGGGTGTGGTTTTCCTCTGGAGGTCCAGTGATGGTGTACATGCGTCCAGTTTTCCTCTGGAAATCCAGTGGAGAAAGGCTGACTGAAAGGTGTTCCGAGTCTCAGATTATATCCAGGTAGGAATGCTTGGCTCCTCCCCCTGGGTGGAGCATCTGACAATGGGATGATGGAATTTATCAGTCATGCAGTGAAACTCAATGGCCCATTAACAGAAGCTATCGCCCTGGAGGGAGGATGGGTCCTGGAAGAGATAAAGAACACTGCCCCACCTGGTTTTAACAGCTGGTAATAGAATACATCTGGTTATAGCTTGCATTGCAACTCAAAACAAGCATCAACATATACACAATAGAGTAACTCCAGTTATAGGTTTTCTCTTTTAAACTTTGATTCTAGTGAGCATTAGCATGAATCATGTGCACTGCATTTCTCTCTGATGTTGGATGAAGCTGATTTTTGAGATAACACATGATACATGAATCTGCTATTAGAAGATATCCCGACAGACATGAGCTGGTATGAGATATGTCACAATGCTGTTACATTTATAGGCATATGCTTTAATTTTTTGCTTTAGAAGAAGTTGGAAACCAAGGAGAAAATTAAGTGTATGTCAAAATTGTTCATCATATTTGAGATACTGAGAACTGGATTTTTCTGAGTTCTCAGCAGGAAGTATCACTTAGCATCTCAAAAAACATCTCTCAATGACTGCAGTTGCAAGTGAGAACACTTTATATTGCTGCAGACCAAGCTGCAGTGCTTCAGATCAGGGATCAGTGAATCAAGAATTTGGAGCTTGTCTAAGGAAGGAAGGTGTCACTGATTTGTCATTGTCACATAGAAGCATATTGAAAAGGTACAGATGGAATCCAGTTTTCTCCATGTTTTTGTCTTAGCTGAGACCTGCTATTCCCTTCACTCTACCGCTCTGCTAAAATCTCTCCCAGAGTGTTACCAGTCTGCCAACTGAGACAAGACTTCTCTGGAATAAAATAAAAAGTATCATCACATAACTGAAGACCTTTACACAGAGAGATCACTGTGTAAAGTTAAGGTGGCAGCCCTCACTCTTGCATTTTCAAACTTTTGTATATATGTTTTATGGTCTTTGATGTACATTTAACTGGATTAACTGTAATACAGTTTAATTTGGATGTAATTGATCTAGTGTAAAATTAGTTTACATTAATATAACCCTTATATAGGAAAGGGAATGACCCAGAAGTTCATACCTGGAGATAAAGCAAGGCCTCTGATTGAAAACCGTATCTTCTAAAAATAGCTCTGTAAGTGCAAAGCCCATGTGTAGTCACACCTAGGAGAGCAGAGCATGACAGCCCATGATTTCTCTGGAAATTTAGATTTCCATTAAAGAAATAGATACAGGAGAATAAAACAATTACTCTTGGGGAAAAAAAAATGCTAAATTTTTGAGTTATATCTGGGAAAGAATATCTTTCTAAATAAGATGTTAAAAGAAAATTAGGACCATCCCAGTATGTCCTCATCCTTCCCTTGCCCCCTGGCAGGATCAAGACAATAACAGGTGTGTTGCTAACCTAGGCTTAAAACAGCTGGTGGGGACTCCGTACTGTGCCCAGGAGGCCTCTTAGCAGTGCTCCTGCACTTGTTCATCTAAATGTTGCTCTTAATAGCCAGTTTGGAATTTCTTCTCTGCCACTGTAGGGCAATGCTCCTTGGCCTGTCCTCCTAGAGGCCCCAGCCTGGTTGTTCTGCTCTCAGCAGAAGTCTCAGGGGATTGTGAGAGCATCCTTTTCCTTAGACCCTCTTCTGTACCCTAAACAATACAGATACTGAACTCTTCTCCACTAGTCAGTCTTTACAGGGGTTCAGTCATTCTCATTACTCCCCTTTGGTTTCCCTTGATTCCTCTCTCCTTTGAAGTGCAACGTGCAGGATCACACACGCTCATCTTCATCAGAGTCATTATCAGCATGATTACAGTACAAGGTTTGCTCTGTCAGATTTGCAGAAATGGAGATAAATTAATTAATTCATAATTTCCCAATTCTCTCTCTCTTTCTCTCTCCCCTTTAATAAAGATAGGCACTGCATTAGACCTTTCATTGTTCAGTGCTTTTTGATGTTATTCAGAAGCTCCCAAAAGTAACTGCTGATAGGTTTGAGTTCACTTGTCAACTCTCTAAGTGTACTAAAATCAAGCTCATTTGAATTGTTTATGCTAAAAAAATAAAAAAGGAAAATAAAACAGCACTGTTCAAACCCTCAAGAAGAACCACTGGAAGAACCCTCAGTACATTAAAATTTAAGGTTCAGCTTGCTTTTTTTTTTAATATTCCCTGAGCAAAAATCCATGTTAACAATTCAAAGCTATGAGTTAATTTCTAGTGCAGCTGGGAGTTGTTCTCAAGTCAGCTGTACTTACTTCAAAAAGATCAGTAATTGAGCTTTCTGGTTAAAGTCTTGTTTAGAACAAGCAGATACTTCTCTTGAATTGTTGCAGACAAATTCTTCTCCTTGAGTTGTCTAGGTGATTTCAGTGGCATCCCTTGTGGGACAGGGTATTGTTCAGTCACACTGGGAGCCCCTGAGTTCCTTACATGGTGAGGCACGTTTGTACTTAAGAACTGAATAACCAAGATAAAAAATATGGTATATATACCCTGGTATATATGGTAAATATAGCAAAATAGAAAAATGGAAACTTATTTTAAAGTAGTCTATGATGTATATGTTATTTCTTATGCTGTGGTTTAAGGGTATAAGTGACTTAGAAATAACTCTACCATCTGAAAATGGACAAACTATTATTAAACTTTACCATTTATTTTTTCAGGAACCTAGATGCACCTTGAGTTCTGGAATAGGGGCTTAGGTTAACAAGGAGTGATGTACATTTTAAGGCCATCAGTTGTCTACACGAGGGACAGTTCATATAACAGCTCATATAACAAATTCAGATACATTGAACTATGCTCTAAAAAAGCCAAACACCACTTTTTAATGCAATGTGTTGCCATGACTACTGATTTATGAATGTAACTGCTCTGTGTAGAGAGGGGAGATCTGAGAATCAGTAAAAGACTAAGGCCAATGGTGGAAAGTTTCCATTGATGAAAGCAGTCCCTTTTTCACTTCATGGTGTCAACGAAGCTACAGCAGAGAGCAGGGTGAGATAGCATGGGGTCATGTGGGATAGGATGAGGTCATGCAAACACTGACATGTCCCAGAACACTGACAATTTGTGAGAATATTCATCTCTTTAGTAGATATTTGACTATTTCATCTGGTACTTTCATAACAAAATGTGAAATGAATTAAAACACTCTTGATAAAGTCTCAGGTTTTATTTCCCACCTGAAAATTTGACTTCAGTTTCTGATTAACATAAAGTGTGGGTTGAATCTTCTGCAAAATTGCTCTCACTTAGAAAGCAACTTAGATCATCCAGAAAAAAAATACAAACACAAAAAAAACCCAACAACCCAACCAAACCAACTCCATAGTTCCAGCTTATTTGGCAGGACTTCACATTGATTTGGGGATGTTGGAGCTCAAACTGAAGCCCAGAAGATATGACTCAAAACCAGAAATACAGAGAGAGAGAGAAATGGGAGAGAATTGTTCAGGCCTTGATTTAAGACATTATATAAAACAAAGCCAACAACCCATAATGAAAGATTTTTTTTCCCTGTGTTAAAGTTGCAGCAGAAAAGCTGATATGGAGTTTGCAGTCCTAGCTTTGCTATGAGACTTCTCCTATAACTTGGACTATGTCATTCCTCTGCTACAAATTTACCTGCCCCAGCCTCTAGCATGGAGATTCCCAGCCTTTATTTTCTCAAGGCATACTTTTAAAATGAGCTCAGTGAAAGCATATGGTGTTTGAAAATTTGTGGAATGATCCTGATGCTAAAATGTTCAATCATAGAATAATAGAATATCCTCAAGATAATCCCAAGAATCACACCATGTTTCTGTGTGTTGCCCAAACACTCCTTGGACTCTGTCAGGCTGGTGCTCTGACCACTTCCCTGAGGAGCCTGTTCCAGTGCCCAACCACCCTTTGGGTGAAGAAATTTTCCCTAATATCCAACCTAAACCTCCCCTGACACAGCTTCAGTCCATTCCCTCAGGTCTTGTCACTGGTCACCACAGAGAAGAGATCAGTGCCTGCCCCTCCTCTTGAGAAACCTGTAGGCTGTGATGAGGTCTCACCTTTTATCTAAGAGACACCCTTATTTTCTGGCATTTTTTGTTCCAAGCCTATGTGTGGTTCACGTATTTATGGTGTTAGTATATTTTTCACCTAATAACTGTTACTACTGCTTTGAAGAGAAGGTTGACAATGGCAAAATCCTGTAAAAGCACTCAAGCATTAGGCAAAACAAATAACATGAAAAAAACCTCCTAGCTAAAGTTTATCACTTAGTGTGACTGACACCTAGTTTGGCATTTAAAAGTAGTCTACCTTTTATGGTTCTTATAATTTCAAAACATTAATTTAGATGAAAGATTATTCTCAAGCCTGAATCACGTTAGAACTTTTGGTTCTTTTTCCCTTTCCATAGAACAATACTGTCTTTTTTCAGATTAGTTTATCCTTCAAACCATAGCTAAAGTAATTGTGATTGTCACAATAGAATGTCTGCTATGGATATTGTGGGATAAAAAAGAATTGTAAAGTGATAAAGATACAAAGAGAGTATGATCAGATAATAAGTTTGCCTCTACTGTCACAGGAAAACTATTTGTCTGTTGTTGTAATTTGTATTCTTAGAAGCAGACACTTTGTTCTTTCCTTCTTAATTTCCCTCTAAGATAATTCAGTGCAACAGTTGCCTTTTTTTTTTTCCCCTCACTATTAGCATATTGTTTTCTTTTTACATGAAATATAATCTTCGATTACTAACTGTAGCATTATTGGTGCTGCCAGATGGCAAAGGTGGAGGCACCCAGATGTCCAGAGGGTGCTGCCAGGGGCCACAGAGGAAGCTGCCAGCAGCTGAGGGCATGGTAGAAGGGTGATTAGGGAACATGAGATGGAGGAAGGAACTGTAGATCACGTTGTAGGGGATATAGGATACACATCCATTGGAAACCAGGATCTATTAATTTTGCTGCTCATGCAAACAGTGTGAGAAGGAGTTGCTGTGTGTTTCTGGCAACCTCAGACAGTAGTACCAGTCTGAAAGCTCTGTTGGTGTTGCCTCTATCCCTTTAATTGAGAGTAAGGTGTGAACCCTTTAATCAGGGCAAAGTATGGGAAACATACATAAAGCAGTGTATATTTGGTATTTGTACATACCAAAGCAGCATGGATTTTCCGTAGGAAATTATGAAATTATGAAATTTAAAGCCTATTAAATGTTAAATTAATGTTTCTGGGGAAATTCCCACAACCTTTGAATTGCAGTTGTTCACAGAATCTTCCTGGGTGTGTGGCAAAATTTTGGGTGATTTCTGTGAGCTCTATTCCCACTGCTGTTTTTCCAGATGCAGGTCTGGAGAGTTCATACATTCGTGGGCACTTCCACAATGGCAGGTGTTTTATTCTGTTCTCTTCTGAAGCACAAGTTTAGGGGTTGGAGTCACAAAAACACATTTAAACATGCCTGGTAACCTAGTTCTTGAAAATTACGTGTTCAAGGAAACTGCAGAGAAAGAATAAAGAGAAGATGCTTTTATGGAGGAGGAAAAAAGGCTTTAATTGTTGGACTTATGGTACTCAGTTGCTGGCCTTTGATGACTTGTACAACAGCTTTTTTCTAAATACATGGATGACAGAAGAGCATCTCTTTTTCATCCTATTTTCTTCCTGAATAATTAGATTAAAGTGATTCTCTAAGAGAAGAGGAATATAAAAATAGCTGGCACCATGCTAGATCAGTTTGAAAAGAGAAATATACTACGTCTAACTAGGACTGTAGAAAGACCACCTTCATTACTATGTCAGTTTTTATTTACCAAAACAATTCTTTTTCGAATTCAGTATTCCTTCTTGTTTCCACAAAAACTAGCACTGATTTTTGTGAACTACAGAAATTTTGGAGTGCCTTTGTGAGGAAAAAATATGTTGGCAGGTGGCAAATGTGAGAACACTTGAATTTGGCTTCCAGGCTGAATTTTCATCTGTACTCTGGACAGAAAAAATAAGCAGAGGCTGAGATCCACGCAGTTAGGCTGTGACTAGTCACTGTGCTCTATGATGACTTTTATTACTTCAGTATGAACCTTTGGACTTAATTTTAGGTCCAGTGAATCCAAGCCCTGATTATGTGTGTGATTGCCTTTTATTATGACAAGAACAGGAAACACATAGCTCCTTCTCCTGCTGGAAGGATATACTCTGCAGCTGTTGGCTTTGAACACCCTGTTCTTTCCGAGCTCCGTTTGCATGCCCACCTTGAACATCCAATGGAGCACAGAGGAGGCTTCTCATGGAACTGCCTCAGGCTGTGCATGCTTCAGATATGAGATTAAACAAACCTCTGAGGTTCATTTCTCTTTCTGGAGCCATAAAGCCCATTAAGGTTTTGTTTATGTATTTGAATCTTGCATATCTCCTTACCTGACTTAAACATTTTTTATTCATGTTTTTTAACTTTGTGCCTGGCTAATGAATGAATGTTTTCTTTTTGCTTTATAGCATTCTTCTTGATGAAGAGGGTCACATTAAGATAACAGGTATGTGAGGGACAGAAAACTTCGTGCCTGTAAGCTGATTTATTTTTTTTCTGCAGTATGTTGCATGGATCCTGGTCCTTGGTTGGAAGGAGCTTGCTTACAAAGACTAGAAGCCAGAAGAGTTTGAGCATTAAGCTTCTCTGTTGATTTGTCAACCCCCATGCTGCACAGCACATGGAGAACATGGCATTTTCTTGGTGAAGTTGTGCTCTTGACTGATGTGAAGCAGGCAGGTTTGGCTGCCTGCCACTGCAGATGGAAGGATGTTTCCAATATGACTATTTAATCCAGGCAGAGGATGACTGGAAAGACATCCCTTTGCCACTCTAGAGGCACTGTCTAACCAACCTTTTCACTGGTGTAATCTGGGATTATTATTCCTAACACTTTGGTTAGCTGTGCAACAATCCTCACTAGCGTTGCCTTCACCAAACCTGAACTGTATATATCTGCTTATTTAAACTCCCTTCTGCCTTGAGCCAGAGCCTCATTCTGACCAGGGAAAATGATATGCCTGTTTTCAGGGTGTATTAATAAGTGCCAGGCACTCCACGTAGGCACACACGTGTCTGTAGCCTCTTTCTGCACACGGACAGAAGGGCACTCCACCAGCTGGTTGGCGTGTATTGTTCAAACAATTTAAGCGAGCAAAAGCATAAAAAATAATTTTAGAGACCTGACAAGACTTTTTCTGCTTCAATTTATGTAGATTTTGGTCTGAGTAAAGAAGCCATCGACCATGACAAGAGAGCATACTCGTTCTGCGGGACAATAGAGTACATGGCCCCAGAGGTGGTCAACCGGCGAGGACACACGCAGAGTGCCGACTGGTGGTCCTTCGGCGTGCTCATGGTAATGCAAAAATCGTGCTTGTTTGCTGGAGGGCTGGCTGTGGGAGGGATCACATCCCTCAGATAAAAAGTGCAGTGTCAGTGAAGTTTTTCAGGGAGGTGCTGCACTCTCCTCAAGCCAGCCCCTTAAAATTAAGTGTTCGGATGGTAACCTGCCCCCCCCGACCCTGCACCCTCCAGCCTCTTCAGTCTGTGTGCTACTCTTGCTGAGGTAGAGGAAGAAAAGGTTGAAAAGTTGGTTTGTGAAGCTGTGATTTTTTTTCAAAGCTGTATGAACACTGTAAGTTTTTGGAAGCAGATGTTTGCAGCATTGTTTTATCAAGCAGAGTGCTGTCCCTTGAGCCCAGACACCAGGCATCTGCTCCTCTCACAGGGATATGTTTGGATAACAGCAGTGGAGCTGCTCTCTCCTGAGATGTACCCTGTGCTCAGGGCACGGCTATCACCAGGGCACCTCGCCGTGGTGCTCACAGCAGAACCAGGGCAGAATCAGAAATTAGCATAGCAATGTGCTCTTGCAATGCAGTACCATTTCCTGTGGTATGGCAGCTGTTTTTGGTAGCTATATATTACAGAACATACCAAAATCCATAGAATATGTTTAAATTTTGTTTTCCTGAAGCTGACAACTGATGCCACCAGAGGCAGTAAAGGAAGCAATGTGAAAAACAGTTAAATTTTGGTTTGGGGAGGGCCTACATCACTGATCTAGCAGGTTGGCAGCAGTTAATCTACATAAATATTGTCACTTATGACCTGAATTATAAAAGGAGTGGAACATCCTTATCTCCTGCGGCCACAAATCCATTTGTGGATGCTCAGCATTTCTGAACCATGTACGTTTATTCACAAAAATCAATAGGTTATGTCACATAGAATAAATCTATCTCTACCCTTTAACTTTTTTATTATATATTTATTTTTGGTGAATAGCTATGCCTTCTCATCCTTTCTCTCCCATTAAATGATGATGCATTTGGTGTATAGATTTGTTCTTTCACCAGCTAAAAAACTCTTAATAAACTGGACTACTACTTCCTCTCCGGGTTTTGCTAGGCATGTTTTTTTTTTTTTCTTTCCATTGCTCTTTTCAACCCTCCCCTAAGGATTCAGCATATTAGAATTAGAAAAGATAAGAATCCCTATAACTGGAGATGAATTAAAGAAAGTAAAACCCTTTTAACTCCAAGCTAATGCTTTAAGCCTTTAAGACATCTTAGAGAAAAATATGTCAGTCAGTTCAACCTTTTTCCCTTTTCAACGTTTAGCTGATTGAGACAGAAAAATATATATTTCCCCACACAAAACCTCTGGGAGGATTTTCTGATGCTGTCTTTCACTCTGCTCTTTTCTCTTTGTTTTCCTTGTTCTGTCACATGTATGTTCTATTACAGAAGCTGGTTTTCTGTCAGTCTGAAAAACTGAAGATAATTAAATGATATTCAAATGATTTATTAGCATTTCTTCCTAAGCACTGTGAAGTATGATGTAAAATAAATGAAGACAATATAATTTTATATGTATATATAATTATTTTATAATTAATTTTACTTTTATAATAATATAATAATTGTATATGTAAAATAAATGAAAGAAAATATACCAGTTGATGAAATACGCATAGCTTCAAAAGAAGTGTATGTGACAGTGAAATTTTCATATCTAAAATTTTTATCTAAAAAGGGAACATATTAGGCAGATAGTTACAGCATGGCCTGTATCTTCCTCATCATCAGAACAACGAAACACTCACTTGTCTGTTCTGTTCTGTGAAGGGGGGTTGATGTTACAGCCTGAGGAGCTGGGTTGTGCTGGCAGCTTCTTGCCAACCTGCATTGACCAAAGCACAGACTAGAATCAAACTGAATGATCCTTACACACTCATTAAATGTGGCCTGTTGTGATTATTAATAGCAAACAGACTTGTCTGAAAATGACTAAGTTCTGGTCTTATTTATTAATTGAGTTATTAATTGTTTTGTGAATTATTATTCACCAGGAGTTTTACTGTCAAAGCAGTAAAATGTCATTTTCTGCCAGCTAAGTCTTTGACACAGGCCACACAACTGAAACTGTTACCTGCTCTGTTTCTTTGCTGCTCAGTTCATTTGAATTGTTTTATGGCATTATGCAGATTGTATGTCAGCAGGTACAGTTACACAAATCTTAAAATTTGCCCCTTCCAGCATTCTAGAAGACAGCCCCTGCTTCTCGTTCAATATGTGGTGATGACTGCTGAAACCCAACTATAATTTCTGCTGGTGAATCTATGTGGTTTATCATGAGCAGACAGCCTTTTCTGCCTTTCTATATCTTGTTCACTGTATTGGAGGTTTTGGATAGGATATAATCTGCAAAAGCTTTGCATCAAGAGATCTTCATGAACAAGTGTTTGGCCTGCATTGTTAAAAAGTTGAATATGTAACTAATACCTTTTCAGCTGCACTGCAAGAGTCTTGATGCCCACACTGCCGTCTCTGAAGCCCAGATAAACCGATCTGCCTGATCTAACATGTGCAAATCTCTTGGAAGGCCTCAAAAAGCAGTGCTTTTGTAGTTCATCCTGCCAGCTGATTTACAAGGTCATAGACCTTACCGAAGTTGCATTCTTACAGTTCAGGAAAAAAATACTGTACACCTTTGAGAGTCATGTGAGCAGAGAGGGGACTATAATTAGAGAAATGGCTGTGATGAATTGGTAGCAGTCCCAAACAAGAAAAAATATGTTCATAGGTGTCAGCAAGTAATTATGTCTTCACAAGAAAACAAAATGTCCCTCTGGTGTCCAAAGTATTCAGCTCTGTACTAATTTTGTAGTAACTATACAGTGGCATTGGAAAAATCAATGCAAGACATCAAAGTATTACAATCTTCTTTTACAAAATCCCATTATAACACTTGTTTTATTCCCAGTGCAAGAGATGGTCTTAATGAACGTTATTTTGAATGTTTATGCTTGTTGCTATGTTAAGGGGTTCAACCCCTTGTGAGCACTAATTCATTGAGTTTCACACACACAGATAGTGAAAAATATTTAATGCATTTTGCAAGTATTAAACTGAGGGCTTGAGCAGTTCTCACATACCTGGAAAATGACTGGAAGTGTTGAGAGGAGAACCTGGCCATTCTCTGTTTTCCAAAACTGAGTGGTCTCATGTTTCTTTGTACCTCTGAGTTTTATCCTATGATCACAATACTTCAGCAGACTTGGGCTGAAGTAGTTTGCACAACCTATTCTCCTTCCACCTTTTAGGAAGATTCATATGGTAGTTACCCAGGCTGAAGATTTTTTCTTATTCATTATCTTCTCCAATAACCTTCCTGGGTCATTTCTTGAATCCTGAATTTCCTCAGGAAATATGGCACTCTTTTTCCACATTCTTCCCACATGTATGTCTTCTGGGAAGTGCTCATGTTTTGGCCACCAAAATTTGAGACTGCCCTGAAAACTAGAGAAAGGAAGCACTGCATAGTAAATTGAGACCTCAACAGGGGTTGGATTATGTGACACCAGAGCCCCCTTCCCATTGAGCCTAATTCTGTGGTTCTCTAAACAGCCAGCTGAACTGGAACAAAGAATATTTGCCTTTCTTGCACTTTCTTTGGTACAGAAAGGAAGTCAAGGCTGGAGGGAGGTGCAGCCTTCTGAAGTACTGTCTAACAGAAGATGGCCCTCCAAAACACCTGGGAAGTGAATTGGTGGGAAGCAAGGAGCAAACAGCTGGTTTCTACAGATGGGGAAGTAGGGAGAATGAAAATTGAGTCTCCCAGCAAAACTATTGGGACTGCTTTAATAGACAAAAATACTGTAGAGTTCATTCACCCCTAGTTCAGCTTCTTGTCAACCTGCTGTGACCCATACAGCTCTGTATCTATGTGCAAGAGTGTAAGCAGCATGTTCTCACTTCTGTTTGCATGTTCAGGTTTAGCAAGATTATTGACTTTTTGAAAAAATAAGCAGGAAGACAGGTCATTGTGCAGTGAAAGGATAGCTTTAACTGAAGCTATTGTTGAAACAAACAATTTAATATTTTTTTTCAGTCTTATTCTTTCATTTTTAACCTTCAACACATTTAGTCAGGCCTGCAGTTGAGAAGCTAATGTTTTCTTCCAGATACTGCTTAGCTAAGTTCATTGAAGTAAAAAGCTCTGGTACACTTAACTTACGTGCCTGCCTTTCACTTTAAATATTGATATTAAGTGCATTTCTTCTGAACCTGAATTAATCACAACATTAGGCCTGCACAATTGGAGATGTGGTAACAAAGTGCTGGCCATTACAGCAGCACAGTAAATGTTTCCTGCAGCCTCCAGGACAGTCATTCCCCCTGCTCCCTCCTGCAACTTAAATTTCTTCCAAATTCCTTCCTTCTTGTTTCCATCCCTTGCAGCCACAGTGCATTTGCAGGAATTCCTGGGATACTGGGATGGGTGGGAGCTACAGCCCTTTCCCACTGACCAAGCAGTTGCTTATATCTGTATCATCTGCATCAACAGCGTCAAGCCCATTTGTGCCAATATAAATGAGATGTAGCAGCCATTGCTGGTGCCACTAAATTCGATTTATAATAATAACAAAGGAACATGAGCAAGTGTAAGTGAGCATTAGGTACTTACTGTGAGCATAAACACTCTAGAAATCATGAGGAGGGTTTGGTACAATCTGTACCATTTATGCTGCTGCCCTGGGAAGCAATGTTCTCTGCCCCTCATTCCCAGTATATCTGAGCACTTTTATCAGAACTAAAGCTCTAATAGGTCAGGATTACTTTGAAAATAGTATTTAAGCTCATCTAGTCAGGTTTAAAAATTCTCCTCCATTGTGTTTCTTTGTAGAAAACCAGCTGCTTTCCTCCAGGTCTACCAGGCAGCCTCTTCTAACCCAAGCAGAAGTTAATACATTTGCTTTTTTCAAACCTTGCTTATATTTGGCAGCCATATACATTTTCTTTTAAGTGGTTTTAATTCTGTTTCTCCTATGTGTTTTAGTGCCTTGAGGTAATTTGTTACTAATGAAGATTAATCCTTCAATTAAGTATATTCAATTAGCTATCTGGCTTCTAAACATCTCCTCTGCCCTTCTCCCAAAATTAGCATAGCAGTTTCACCATTAGTTTTCTTCTGTTTTCTATATTTTTCTTCTGATATAGGCTGTACTTAATCTGGGCAAAAGGAAGAGTCAGGCTGTGGGGCAGTCTGACACAAGTTTTGGTAATGAAAGAATCTTAGCACAAACGTGCATTTTGGCAGCACTGTGGTTCCTTGTGGGATAAGATACAAAAGCTACATAAGGCTTTAAGAGTCTTTCTTGCCTTAGCAGATATTTGCTTATAGCAGTGAGTATTAATTATTAGATTAATTAATTACTCTAATTAATTAGCTTACTGTAGTACAAGAGATCCAAAGCCTGAGTGACAGGCACAAGTAACAGTTCATGTTATGTTCAATGGACAGTTTTCCTTTGTGTCCAAGCTCAATTATGTTCTTGATGTCTTTATATTTGGTGATGCACAGCCTTCAGCTTCCCTTAGCCAGAGAAAACAGCTGCCACTCCATAAAACACCATGGCAAGAGCTGTGTGATAGACCTGGTATTGAATCCAACTTAGGCAAGCTTCTTCAGCTGGGGTTTTGTCGGGTTTTTTCACTCCTTACAGATGTCAAATTCCTGTCAAATTTAATGAAAGTACTAATCTGTCTCCAAGGAACCATAACTGATTGATGTTTCAACACTTGAGTTAGGCAAATAATTGATGATGACTGTTGAGTTTTGCTTTGAGATTTGGGTTCAGTTAAATGTGGCATTTACGAGATTCATCACTGAGTACAGCCAGAGGAACCGAAGCAGGAGAGAAAAGGCACACTCAAAAGCCTTGAAAACGCGGGGCTTAGTCTTGTTCCTCCTGCAAAATATAGTAGAGACATCTTTACGTGGTGCAAATATACAATCAAAGAGGTGGTTTGACTCAACCTAGAAAGGTGGGGAGTGGCATATCAAATCCATTTTCCATGGTAATCTGTGCCAAACACCCCAGAAGAGCCATATCCATGCAGGCTAAGGGTCCCTCCATTCAAATACCTCATTGTCAGCATTGGTCATAAAACAGCAGGTGCTGGAGGAAACACCATATATGACACTTCTTCCCAAACATACCAAAACTTGACAACAAATATCAGTGTAAATAGTTTGTAACACGTCTCTGGAATGGAACAGTTATCCAGACTTGCTGTGCCATTTTTTTGTGAAGCACAGCTTGTTGGATCATTTCTTTTCCTCTAGTTTTCAGTTGTGTTGGAAATAGAAGATGGATGTGGTGTCTTTGGGCTATGCAGACCATCCAAATGCACGTATGATTTACCATTTTGTTGCTACTCCACAGTTTGAGATGCTGACGGGATCATTACCCTTCCAGGGAAAAGACAGAAAGGAGACAATGGCACTCATTCTCAAGTGAGTATCAAAACTGCTTTCATTCTTCTAACTGCAAGTTAACTCTACCCTCTGAACACTCCATAGAGCCCAAGCATGTGATGGGTAGAGAATAATGATATGCATAATGAACTTTCCAAAGCCATGAAAGGCGTGAATTTAGTAAGACACACATGCCTGATGCCTGTGTTCAACTCTAAAATTGCCTTCAGAATAAACAGTAGGAAGTGAATTAATGAGAGAGCCTTACAAAATAAATTTATCTTACTTTTTGTGACAATGTCAGTATCCACAAAATGTGGGAAAGTCAGATTTCTTCAGGACATCTTATATTTTGTTGTTGCCAAGTTTCAAATCTTTCCCTTTGCAATGTCTCATTTGTTTAATATTAAATGCAGACAAAAGTATTTGAAGCTTAGCTTTGCTCACTAGTGCATTTTTTTATGTAGTGGTGAATGGCCAAGAGAAAAGTTTTCGTCTCTTTAAACAGTATGCAGTTTAGTATAATCTTTTTAATTAAGTTTGATTGTTTAAATTCCTCCTGATTCCCAAATTTATTCCAGCAAACTAAAAAAGTAAAAAAAATTCCATAGGAAAATGACCTATTTAGGTTGCAAAAGTTTTATGAGATTCGTTAGATTCATTCTCTACCTCCAGTGAAGTCAGTGATAAAACCTTCCTTAAGAACAGCAGAATAAGATCAGCTTCTCACTCTGTGTTGCACTATGCTTAGGTAGCCTTTGGTGAGTCTGCCCATCCTGACTACTGCAGTTCCACTCTTTCAGCCACAGTGGGATGGAAAAAAAGCTTGAAAAATCTATTTTCTTTTCAAGTGTTGTGTTCTTTCAGAGCCAAGCTGGGAATGCCACAGTTCTTGAGCATAGAAGCCCAGAGCCTGCTGCGAGCCCTCTTCAAAAGGAACCCCTCCAACAGATTAGGTACGTGTGTGTTTGATCAGGACACTCGTTATGTGCTCCCTGCCTTGTCAGGTGGGGAGTTGTACCTCTCAGCTCATCTATTCCCATGGTTATCCTCTTCATTAGCTGGCATTTGGCATTCCTTCCCAGAGCACAGTGAACCTTCAGCATCACTAGAGGAATTTGCAATGAGTACAGGCAAAGCATTGAAATCTAAAACATGATAATAACTTGTGTTTCATTTTTTTGGTAAAGATGGTGAGTGAACTGCCAGCTTTTATGAATGATTTAAGATACCTGCTGTGTATGATGATATAGGGAACTGAGAAACAAGTGTGGTACAAAATCTGTATAATTTAGCTGCAAATCTCAGGTTTTGTCTCTCCCATTCTCAAATGCATTTCAATCCTGTCTCATTCTATTAGCTAAGGGCAGTCTTGCAGTAGACTTTATTCTTTATTACCCAAATACATCATCTTCTTTTTACTGTTGTTGATGCCTTAGAGTGGCTACCTAAAATAGAGGCTAGAGAGAGTTAAAGTGGGTATTTAATGGCCTTCAGTAGATACTCCTTGGAAAGTGCAAAAACCTTGCAGAGGCTACACCACAGATGGAAAATGGTCACAAGGTTTTCAGACAGATATAAGTTTGATCTATTTGCATATCAGGGGTTAATTCTCCAATTATAGCTTCAGGTAATGAAGTCATATTCCCCCAGCTCGTTCCCCTCAACAATTCCCTTTTGTTTATACTTTTCAGGGCCTGAGGCTGTGGTGTGTCCTTGGAACTCAGGCCTACAGGGGTTGTTTTGTCTAATCAAAACAGGAAGACAGTTAACTACACTTTATATGGAGTTTAGACCTATGCACTAATGCAGTATAGAATTTGAAAAATATAAAAGCTAAAATCTTAAGGCACCAATGTGTCTTCACCTTTTGTTAATAATCCTGTTTAGACTGTGATAAACTAAATATACACATTGAATAATGTATCTTATGTTATCTGTACCTTTGTTTACGGGTTTTATTAAGAAATGAATTGCATTTGATGAGGTCATGGACAGTGCCTATGGCTTATTGCCACTGCAGATTTTGTTGTTGTTCCCCACAGGCACGTGGGGACAACCCAATCAAGCCCATTGCTGTGTGGCAGTGAGGAGCCAGCCCTGCAACATGCCACTGTGGCCCCTCTCCTTCTGTAGGGATCCCATATGGCCCACAGAGGAATGTCTGCCCACTTGTCTTACCTCTCGATCTAAATGGTAGCCTTGTAGTCTGATGCACTGTAAATACAAGAGTAGAAAAACATGAGAGTAGAAAAACACATTTTCCCAGCAGGTTTCAATTGCTTTCATGCAGTGTGTTTTACCTTGGAAGAAATAGAGTATTGGGATTTCTAGATTTAATATCTGTTCAGGATAATTAGGTTCTGAACCAAATATGAACTTTTTCCCATTCCCTACCTCTGTTTCTTTCTGTTGTTTCCTCCCTGTCTCCATCTCTTGGTTTTATTCCGCTCTGCTCATTTTCCATCCAAAATGGAGCTCCAGTGAAGTCAGTGGGAGTCTCTAGATACCAGTCCTTAAATAGAAAGCTACTCACTAAAACTTTGTTTTAGCCATAACAATTCCAGCCCTCATATATTAATAATGGGGAATTGCTAGGGGTCAAGGTTTTAAAACCTGAGGTTTATTGAAATACTGGGAAGGCTTGGAGGGGGAAAAAATAGAAAGAAATAAATTATTTATAATACAAACATCCAAGGAAATAAAATCTAAAAGACTAACAGAAGAATAGATCTTAACATTTCAGGGATAACACTGGAAAGCTCCTGAAGGCATTCTCTGTTTTAACTGATTGAGAATCAGCACAAAGGAAGATGGAAAAGGACCTGTTGGTAACAAGAGAAGAAAAGCTTGAATAGTTGGCCTAAATACTGAACAGAAGTCAGTAGATAAAAGAACTGCTTCAACCTTGTGGATTTTAGCTTTTTCTGGGAAAAGAATAATAATATTAAAAGAAAAGTAAGCTTAGACATCCAGTTTTGAAAAATCTTTGGAAAATTAATGAAGCATGCTTAAATAAATGAACCATATTATGGCTCAAACGCTTGATTTCAGCCATTGTTTCATAGCTTTGCAAATATGGAAAGTGCATTTAGTTCCAAAATCCAATTTTAAACATTTACAAGAAAAAAAATGCTTTTTGCCATCTGATTTTGGTATCTTAATAACCAGAAGTAAAGATTGATGATGTATTCTGAAATTTTGCTTTGAAATTTTGTTTTGAAGCTTTGGATTATTCATTGAAGAAATATTAGGGTTGAAGCAAGTTAGACAAGACTGAAAAGAAATTTAGTAATCTGATTTACTTGCATCTATTTTTAAGCCTGATGCCCATATTAATATTTGTGCCAAGTTTTTAAGGAATGGAAAGTCTTCCTTTGGTATCCCTGCTTTTGGCCACTGTCTATTTTCTGTACAAGTAGTCTGCATAGCACTGCTCTAAATACAACAAATTTCAGATTATGGATGAGCATAATTTTAAATTCTTAAACTAGCTGAATACCTAGGCAAATAAGGAGTAAGCACTCAGAAGTAAAACTTTATGATGAAAGTGTTAGTTTTTTACATTTCCAAGAACTTAGGCAAGGGACTTGCTTTAAGGGCTGGATCTCCTCAGGTAAGTAAATAAAATATTTATTATTTAACATTATTATTTAATAATTCCATATTAAAATTTTATTTTATATAAAAAATATGTTATCTAACAAACTCCCTATACTGGTGAGCAGTATAAAGTGTCAAGAGTCCTTATAATTGAGAAGCTCAGCCAAGAAAGTTTAAAATAAAAGCATATGCCCATAGGCTCAGAGTAAAAGCCAAGGAAATCACTACTATTTTCTTAATCCTATATTCTCAGGTAAGATACATTCTGCCTTGGCACATAGAAAACTTTTGGCTTTAACTTTATAAAATGATGAGTTTAAGCAGAAAACAGCTTTCACCTTTGTCAGAGTGACTGCAAAACTTCCTTGTAAACCTTAGAAAAATACCTCAAAAATTCTAGTTCACTAAAAAGATTCTGAAGCTGTAGAGACACTAAAATTTTATTATCTGAAACTAAAAATTTGCAAACTCTTTCTGATGAATTTGAATATCCAAATAATCAATTTCAGTTTCCTTAGGTCTCCTTTCTCCCCCTTAATATTTCAGGGCTTGTGTTGTTCACAATGTTTCAATAATCAAAACCAATTAAAAATAAAACATTCTACTCTTCCTGTTTGTAGGCACTTTTATTGTGGGCATAAAACTTAGATAATAATTAAGTTCTCACTAATGTGAGGCTGCTATTATATAAATGCACTCTATAATGTTTTTAAACTGGCAATTTGATCTGAAAGATTTATTTATCTTCTCAGATCCTCATGGGACTGGATGGCACGTAAGAATTTTTGTAGGCAATAGGTTTGATTGTGCTGATTATTCTTGACTGATAGCTCTTTTTGCTAAGTTGAAGTCAAAGTGAAGTTAAAAAACCCAAACCCACTAGAAACCTTGAGGAAGGTGAAAGGTTTGTGGTCATGCAGTGCGCTACTGCATGCTGAGCTTCAGATGTTTGCTGAATACCCATCTCTGTGCCAAGAAATGTCCATCTCCATACAGCAGGCCTTTCCAGTCATGACCTCTGCAGGGCTTTTCTTCTCTCCATGAAGGCACTTCTCTTTGCAGTAGATTTTCAGATTTTAGATTTTTTAGATTTGCAGGTGGCAGATGAATGGCTGAAACATGCTGAGCAAATCCAGAGCGACTCCACCATAAGCACTGATGCCTAATGTCTCCCCAGGACTTCTGCAGTGGGGTCAGGGCTGTCCTCCTGGTCCCAGAGCTCTTCCTGAATGCACCCTTGGGCTGCTTCCCTCCTCCAGCTGAAGAGAGGACCAGGCCACACACTGCTGCCTGCAGCCACAGCACACAGTCCAGGAAGGAGCTGTGGGCTACACCAGCAAGTCTGGTGGCAGGGAAGGTCAGGGGATAAAAGCTGCAGGAAGTGCTGAACCTTCTCCGTAGCATAAAATCAGTGGCTAAGAACTGGAAGGAAGCCACTCCTTGCAAAATGAGGCTATTATCGTCCTAGTGCTCTTTCATATATTAAGCCCATGCACTTTACCACGTATTCCTTCTGTGCCAGAGCTGAGGTGGCCCCAACTGGGAAGTTAAACTTTTTCAAACAAGTGCCTGCCTCAGCTGCATGCTTGCATTTCTTACCAAATACTGCAGCCCCCACTAAAAGAAGTAGCTGTGGGTGGACTTTGTTTTTTCTTGGTCCTTATTTCTGTAGGTTTGTGGAAAAAGGAACAACAACAGTAGCAAAAAGTGTGGCTTTCCAATAGATGGTCTGAAAAAAGCGTGTCATTCCCAACACACAATGACGTATCCATTAGGCTAAGCAAGAGGGAAAACAGAAGCAGTGGGGAAGGGGTAGAGCAGAGAAAACTGAATGCATTAGCAATTATCTTCAGTCTAGGATGTGCTACTAGTGTCTTATGGTGTCTGAGCACTTATCACAGTCCTGCAAAATCAGTCTGGCACTTGAGTTTCATCCTGATGTGGTAAACAACATTTACTGCACATTGCAGTTTCCAAACACCACCACTGAACTCGAAGCATTTTTCACAGCTATTTATTTTCTGAAGATTTGCTTAATGTAATTCTCTTCAGAGTAACTCTGTTCGTTTTGTCTTTCTGTTGGCATTGCTAAAATCAGAATGAATCTGCCAAGAGAATCTTGCAGACTTCAGACTGTGCATTGAACAAAAATATGCTAGGGAAGTCGTAGAACAAGTCCTATTCTAAGACTTCTTATTTTCTTGTTCAATACCCATGGACCATAAAAAACTGCCTAGGGGCATGTAAGAACAGGATAAACATATGTGTTTCTTCACCCAAATTTTCTCCTACCCTGTTCCTGCTGTAAGGTCAAGCAAGGGGTTTCCTTAGCATCTTGTGGTTAGTCAATGAAGTAATCTTCAACAGATTTCTTTTCAACAGACTTTTCTGGCTTCCCTATGAACCCATAGAAGTATTTTGTGCCCCATCATCTTTTCCAAGTAATTCCACATCACACAACTGTTTCCTGAGGAAACATCTCCAGGTTCTTCTGAACCTGATTCCTAATGGCATCATTTAGAGATCTGTTTTATACTTCCCTGGTCATCGGTTTCCAGGCTGAAAAGTCCTGACCTCCTCATTCCTTGTTGGCCTTCTTTGATTTTTCCTAACTTTAGTAAGTACACTTTTACAGGGGAATGTGTCAGCCACAATCCATACTCCAGTTGCAGAAATGCAACAGTTACATAGTGACAGTGCAATGATGTTGTCCCTTTCGTCCTCTATTATTTTACTAAGGTTTGATTTCATGTTGTGTTTGCCTAGAAATGTCTGTCTGTCATAACCCACAGACTCCTCAGCGGGGCTGATCACCTCTGAGCACATCATTTTGTATTGCAGGCAAGGATTGTTTACCCTCATGTGCATCACTTGTGTTTGCCTTTACTGAAAGATTACTGGGATGGGGAATTAATCAGGAGATCATCCCTCTTTGCTGTTTTCCAGCAGGCCTAACAGACAATCCTGCATGTTATGTTTACAAAGTGTTTGCTTCCCATGTCCATTCATCAGTGAATGTTAAGCAGGCTGTAGGAAGCAGTTCCTGATCACTGCATTTTGACAAACATTGATAATGATCTTGTACACAAGGAGAGCAGACATCACATTTTACAAAAGCTTGAATTGACA